>NC_085066.1:4354921-4974603 GCF_963662255.1 Cinclus cinclus | reverse complement strand
GGGCCATTGTGCAAAACAGAAAAGTAAATGCTAACTTCTTTAGATAGCTATCTGTATCTTATGACTGGACATGCTTCATTTTGAAATCATGATAAATGCAGTGTGGAGATTTTAACTCAACACACTGAATTTAATTTTTAACTGCAACACACTCAAAGCTCTGTAGACTACACTACCAAGAACTTTTGGGGGGCTTCATTACCCAGGCTTCACTAAAGCTGACCTCTCCAAACAGGATGCACTGACAGTCAGAAGTGGATTCAAGAAATGGTGCTGTACTTGACATAAAAAGAAAGTGGGAGAGGGACAATGTCCCTCTA
Organism: Cinclus cinclus; assembly: GCF_963662255.1. NCBI lineage: Eukaryota > Metazoa > Chordata > Aves > Passeriformes > Cinclidae > Cinclus > Cinclus cinclus. The sequence continues at coordinate 4,974,283 of NC_085066.1, read as the reverse complement.
GATTCCAGATCCTGGAGAGTCCTGGATGACACATTCAAGCTCAGGGATATGTAAGATGGCATGTGACCACCTGCACTCTTGGAATATCACACAGCATTGCAGTCTTTCTCCCATCTTTCTCCCCATGTCCCATCAGGAAGTATAAAAATGTGAGATAAAAAAAAAATAAGACATACTGTAATTTTTCCAGCAACAATGAGCATGCTGAAACATTCTAAGAAATATTTTTGATTGCTTTCTGGCATGGTTCCATCTCCTCTGCTTTCGAGCTCCAAATTCAAGCCATGTTTCTGAAAGTTTTATGATAAATCTGGGTCCATCATTTTGGTTGCTCTTCATCTCAGGACTTAAATAAGTGAGGATTTCAGTAAGGGAGGTAGTTTTTGTATTTTATTTCTCACTTTGACTAATATATCTGCTTCACTGTGTATTGCATTGAGAGAGAAAAAAAAAAAACCTCTGAGATTTGCCAAGGCAGCACAGGTTTTAGGCACAGGGCAGATCTCCTTATCCATGTCCACTGGTATGACTCTTTCTCTTTGGGATCCTACAGGTCAGAAGAGTTCAGAGGAGACAGTGGTAGAGGTACCTGAGGGCATGACAGCACTGACCACACAGCTGTAGAAGTGTAGGTGAAGTTGAGAACACTACAAAGCCAGTGCCTTCCCCTCACCCATGCTCACAGCTTATTGAACCCCCCCGGGGCTTTTGAAAAAAACATGGGAATTGTGGGCTGTAACTTCTGAGTTACCAAGCTGTCCTTCTGCAAGCAGCAAGAGGCAGCAAGGAGAGATGTTTCAGCTCTTTGTATAAAATTCCTCCCTCTTGGGTAGTTCTGGTTCAGAGGGCAAGTCAGAACAGCCCAGAGGCTGAAAAATGAGGAAAAGCCATCGGTGCAACATAGAGGGGACTGAACCAGCCTTTCCTTTCCTGGTTCCATTTCTCCTGAGAGGGGGAAGTAAAAGGACGAGATTCTGTCACAGGAGCAAGGGGACGGGATCGTTAGTTCTGGAACGTTCCCTAATGGAACACAGCCAGGATACAACCCACACTTCACACAGCAGAGGCACGATACTAAAGCTGCTCTGCTGGAACCATCCCCTTACTGCATTTCAGTGGTCAGACCTCCCTGCTGGGGCTGGGCTACATTTACAGCAGCAGTGACTGGTGCAAAACTGCAGGGCAATGGCTGCCTAGGGACACTTCTAGTATTGCTTGGCTTAACCATATGATGGGTAATGAATCTTCCTGGTAATTTCTAGGCTGTGAGAAGATGGCTATGCACTTCTGCATTGCTGTGCATGGTTCTTCTCTTATTAGCCCCAGCTCCAAACAACCATAGCACGTGGCTACATTACACAACAGAAAACCTGGCCTCTTAGCAATTTTTCTTTTTTTAAGATGACAATGAAAGTCAAGATGTTCATCCTTCCACTCTGAACTCACAGGAACCATGAATAATATGCGAAAATGCTGGAAGAGTTATTTTGGTCTTCTAAATAATGATACACCTATGAAGTCGTAACAGGAATCATTTCTTTCTTCCTTTCATCTTCCTTTCATTACTCTACCAAATATTAAGGTTTTTGCTTGGAATGCATTTTGCAGTGTGAGCCCAGATTTCTTCTCTCTCAGCTCCATGCTGCATGTGGCTGGATTCTCCCTGTGGATTTTGACTGTACAGCATAAACATCAGTGACAGATTGGGAATTGTCAATGCAGTTAACATCAATAAACAAAATACAAGTCTGAAACACTTCTTATTATGCATGAGAGAAAAAAAAGCAGAATAATGGAAATGCATACCATGGTTTAAGTTGCCAACATTTTCCCACCAGAAAGAAAAAAAAACAGCATAATTTAAAATTAAAAAAAAAAACCAAAAAAAAAAGATGAGTAGAGATTCCTATAACACCACACTCTAAGCATGATGCCAAGTTACAACCACAGCACTCGGAGGCCCAAGCAATGACAAGCATACATGATCATGGCCTCCACCAAACAAGCAAACAAATACCAGGAAAGAAAGAATAAAAGAAAAATGGTACAAAACACTAAAAAAGCAACACTATTTGTGAAGACCGATACTCTTGGAGGAAAAAAAAAATAGAGAAGCTGCTAGAGCTATGAGATTTACAAAAGAAAATGTCTATGTTTGCCAGCCACATTGCATAACTGAACAGAATGCAGTCACCTGTCTGCTTCCGTTTAACACAGGAGAGATGAGTTGGTCTAGTATATTTGATAGCAGGTTTTAAAATTATTTTCCTGGAGGGAGAGTGGGCCTGAACTTCAGTTTTTTTAGCAAGTTCAGCTTTCTTATACACTGCTATGGACAAAAAGAACACAGAAACACAGAATCAGAAACAAACTCAGCAAACCATTTTATATGATCAATACACATCAAGTGTCAGGCCCCACAGCTCCAACCCAACGCATTGCTTCTTCTGAGGGGATTAAATCCTATTTTGGAAGAGGGGTGCATTGGCTCAGATGCATCACCCAGTGATCCGTGGGGATGTCTACAATGAAATAGGACCAGTGGAGCAGTGAGCCCTGCATATGGTTTCTCACACAATTGTACAACATCTCATTAAAAAACACTACTGTTAATAATGTCATAGTGCACATAATCTACAGAGTAACCAGACAGTATTGTAAAATAGCAAGAAAATAAAAAAAAAAATAAATTGTAATAGGAGTGTGAAATGAACCTTTTTTCCTTCTCACTTCATCTCTGGAGAGTGTGCTAGGTTCCTTTTTAGCTATTTTCCTTTCAGGAGTAGAAATCCTGCCTCTCCCAGTTTTAAAAGGTTTCTCTTTTTTATGCTTATCAAGAGATGGTCTTCGCAATTCTCTCTCTGCTTTCTCCTCTTTAGGAACAGTCTCTAACTGTTCAGTCATGATGCTCCTATCATCATCTGTAGGATCAGAGCAAATTACAACAACAAACAAAAGATTAGTAACAAATGTTAACAATACTTCAGAGGAGCAGGGAAAAATAGTTGAAGACAGAGCAGACGATTAATTTTTTAAAAAGCAAACTATTTTTTACTATTTTTCTGAAACATGCTGAGATTACTATTATAACTGTAATAATTTTGCTTTTCAATCATTAGGATTTGGAAGCAAAAATATTAAACAGACAAAACAGAAAGGATAATGCACACCTTGAGTGTCTGCCCAGAGACTGTCTGTGTCCATGACGGAGTCATCAATTGTTGTTTCATCTTTGTAATCATCACACGTTTCTGTTTTGTAGTTAGTGAGCAGGATTTCCTCTCTCTGGGGTGAAGCAGGAGCCTCTCGGGAGCCTTCCTTGGGCTCAACTTCCACTTCTTCAACATCTAGCTCCTCTTCAGCCTGGGAGTCTCCCGTTTCAATGTCCTCCTGCTGAGTAGCAGCAAAGCGCACACTGTGACAAGCAGATTCACCCTCATCAACTGTTGTCTGCACCACTGTGATAAAGTCATCCTCCACTGTCACCACTGACTCAATAATGCCTTTCAGTTCAGGCACTGCTTCTGGGCTACCCTTGGCTCCCATTTCTTCTGCAGCAGGCTCGCCAAAGTCTGGGGGCATTTCTGCTACAAGATGCTCTTTATCCTCTTCTTTTGCTTCTTGCCCTGCTTCTACCTCTTCTTCCTCATATTCTTCCTCTTTCGGGGCTCCAGCTGTCAGTTCACATGGCAGCAGCTTTTGGGTTTCCACAGGTTTCACAGCTGTATCAAGAGTCTCCTCAGCTCCTTCAGCAAGCTGTGGTATGCTCTCCATCTGAATCTCAGCAGGCTCCTCCTGGAGAGGCTCAGCTTTTGGGAAGAGGAGCTCCACAGAAGTCCCCTTAGCTGGTAACTGTGTAGGCATCTCTTCCCCAGACGTGGGAGGTTTCGGATGTTCTGCTTTGATGTCCTCTGGTTTCACAGATTCTCCATTCAAACTTTCTTGGGCTTGATCATGCTCTCCACTAGATTCATAAGATTCCTCCTTATCAACTGCCTCTTGATGTACCAGATCTGGCTTCGTTACTTTTTCTTTAATTTCTGTTTCTGACAGTTTGGTGCTGTCCTTCACAGAACTAGGCTCTGTCTTGGAAAGTAGATCTGCATCCTTTGCTTCTCTGGAAAAGATGGTCTCCTCTTTCTGCTGAATGTCTTTGGGTTCAGGCTCTGCTTTTTTAAGAGAGGCTTTGTCCTTCCCTAAAGGAAGTGAAACAACCTCACTCATCTTAGTGTCTAACTTACTCTGATACTCTTGGTCAGCTCTCCTTGCAGCCACCTCCATATCATGCTTAATTGCATTGTAATCTGGTTTAACTGGTGCTTCTATCTCAGCTATTTCAGGAACAACACTAAGAGTCTTCTCCTTCTCCATCAGCAAACAAACAGAATCCTTTTCTATTGCTAGCTCTGAAGCAGAAATTCTGTCATACATTGTATCAGGAGGTAAATGAACTTTACTAGCCACACTTTCTTCCTTCCTTTCTAACATTGCCTCAGCTGCTGTCTTCTCTGGTTCTGCTCCTTTAATGGGACAGACCTCTTTAGAGTCAACTTGTTCTTCACTTTTTTCTAGCACAGTATCCAATTTCTCTTTTTTCTCCTCCTCAAAGTCCCTCACTAGAATGGACTCACCATGCTGACCTAAGTCTTTTTCACTGAGGAAGTCTTCTTTCGATTTTTCAGCAGCTGCCAGCTTCACTTCTATTAAAGACAAGTCAGGACCGAGGCCACGTCTCAGTTTTTCATCTGTGCCTTCGTAGAAGGGACAGGTTTCACTTGTTAAATTCTCACTGTCCTGAACTGGAGAAGGAAGTGGTACTGTGTACTTATTGAAAACACAGTAGCCCAAGTCTTCCAGCTGACTTTCAGCTTTTAGAATTACGTGGTTTTCATTTGTCACGGGTGGCAGGGCTGTGCTGCTGTCTTCCACAACAGTGTCAGAAGAAACTGACTTCTTCTGTGCCACCTCAGCATCTGCACTCACAGAGGCTAATCTAGATCTTGTCCCTGCCAAGTCTAACATTTCAGGCAGGTCAGGAGCCAGGACAGCCCCATTTTTGTAGTAATCCTTGGCCTGGAAAGATGGTTCAGCTAAGGTCTCAGGCTGGACTTTTTCTTCTACCTTTCCTTTTTCTTCTTCTGTGTGTTCATCTTCCTCTCTACTCTCAATGGGGAAGCAGGGGGCCTTCTCCAATGCTGGTGTGGTTGCTGGCAAGTAGTCATCACCTTCATCCATACTTCCACTAGTATTAGTTAGAATATCTGAAGCAAGGGGAGAAAGATCATGTGCACGACCAAAACTAAACCCTAGGGCTATTGAATCCAGACAGGACATGGGCAAGTTAATAGACATACTTCTCTGTTCAATTGCAGATCTCCCCCCAAGTCCCAGGCTCCTGCTCAGAGTAAGGTCATCTTTATTTTTACTGTGAAGTTCTCTCTTATCCCCATAGACTTTGGGGTCAATAGTGAACATTCTTTCTGTTGGAGAACTTGGTTCTTCAGATGTGTCTGGTGTATAGCTCTGAGCCAGGGTACTGTACCCCATTTCACGAGAATGCATATTCTGCCGCTGATTGAATTCTTCCTCTTCCTCCCCTTCTTCATCTTCAGGTATTAGATGACCTCTCTGATAGGGCTCGTATTTACTCTCTTTAGTGTCACTCAGCTCATAGTAATCACTGCTTTGTTTCAGACCATCTGCTTTGAAGGCTTCCTCTTTCAGAGCAGAGGTTTCAAAATACTTTGACATTCCTGACTGATCTTCCTCTTCTTTCATTTGATGAGGAGCTGAAACACTTGTCTTATCCTCCTCAGTATCTTTTTTAACATCTTCCTCTTGAGGAGCTTCAAGAGCAGGAGTCTTCTCAGTGGTTAAACCTGGTGCCTCAGGAGCTTTCTCTGATACTCGGGATAACTGAGTGGTATCAGGGTGCTCTGTTGTTTTCTCAGGGGTCAGTTCCTGGATTAATTTAGCTGGGGGTACTTGTGTGCTTTGCTGCGCCTCCTTTTTCACATCTGCTGCTGCTGAGAGCCCACTTTGGTCCGTTTCTTTTTCTTCTTTGAGACCATCAGGTGACTTTTTAGCTTCACCATCCTTTTGAAAGTCTGTTTTGTCTAGGGAAAGTGTCTTAACCTCTGATTTTGTGGTAATTTTACCATCATCTAATATTCGAGCCTCCCCTTTATCATAGAAGTCATACCTTTCTTCCTCATCACTCTCATCCTTAGTCATGTCCTTTTCCTCTCCCCATGGAGGGATTTTTGGGGTGCTTGGAGTTTTCAATCCATCTACAGTGACTGCTGAGACTTCTGGTAGAGAAAATGTCCTGCCTCTGTGGATCTGTTCATCTTTATTGAGATCTTTGGCAAACAGTTGGTCAGCAGGTTCCTGATGTGTTTTGAAACTGTCTTTGAGTGCAAGCTCCTGGGGGAGAGCAGGAGATGGGCCTGAAGGAAGTTCACTTTTGGCTGCTTCTGCCTTGGGTTCTGGTAACAACAGAAAACTTTCACCATGGCTGATGGCACCACCTTGGATATCTTTGAGGTCGTCGTGAAATTTAAAAGCCATGACTTGGTCAGTTGATGAGGGCACACCTGCAGTCCTTTCTTCCACCCTGCTCTCTTCAGGCAGTTGAGATGACAAGTGCTCTTGCTCTTGAGGTGCAGGGGGTTTAGCAGCAGGTCCTGCAAAACTGGCTTCCCCTTTCTTCTGCAAATCAGTTTTCAAGACCCATTCTGATGGAGGCGAAAGCACTTTGTCTTTGCTCTCTGAATCCTTTTTATCTGCAGCCTCTGTTTTTGCTGACTGTGGGACTAAGGCATCATATTTTGGTTGCTCAACAGTCTTACTGTCTTTCCCAGATTCACGTTGCTTTGTGTCTAATGGTTCTGCTGCAAAAGGGCATGTGCCCTCCTGGACACGGAATTCCATCTTCGTGGCTGCAAGTAAATCTGAAGTAGTTTGTTTGGGTTTTATAGCAAAATTATTTAAAGCACTTACAGGCAGGCAGTCACGTTGCTTACAACATTTTGATATGAATGATGGAATGGAATGGAAAGGGAGAAAGACATGAGCATGCAGCAAGGCATCCACCTAGATATCTGCTTTAAAGTATTAAATACTAGTTTCCTTTCAATATATAAAGTTTTATAAGGAAAATGTGAGTTGTACACATATATAAGTGAGCACTGAAATGAGATGATTTCATGTATATTCTTCATCTTCACCACTTGTATACAACAACAAAACCACAAATAACCTCACTTCATTAGAAGCTTGCTGGACTCTGTAGCTTATGTTAGTTTTGTGTTAGTGAAATCTGCAACTTTAAAGTAATCACTAGTACCTTTGTGTGTTGTTGATATTTAAAACATACATAGTTAAACATTTCTATGTATTTTTATACATTTTTCTTCTACACGCAGCCTAAACTAGAGATAATGCCTGCAAAGGGTTTTGCAAGTTTCAGAAGAGGCTGTTTTTTTAACTGTAACGACTTACCACACTCACTGCTCTTTGTCAAATGACCAAAATCTCACTCTGTCACCAAACCAGCATGTGGAAATCAGCCTATCAGACCTTGAAGGTCTGGTCTTCAAAACAGCCAGCGACCTACAGCTGTAGCTGAAGTCAATGAATACTTGGCATGTTTCTGTGACTCTAGATCAGGCCCTAATTAAGTTAATTTGAAACTAAAAAAGCTACTCTTATACTATGCCACTTTATTTTCAGAGTAGTACCTTGTTAAGCTTTTTTTAATAACCACTTTGTTAATCATTAATAGCTTGATCTTTTTTTAATGTCCTGCGGAAGATAATGATTCCTATGTCATTTAAATCTTCCTATAATGGAAAATATGAAGAGAAAGACTGCAGAATGTGGCATATCTTTCTGCATTAATCTGCAAAATAGCTTTTATGAATTTTTTCTAAAGCTTGTTACAACTAGCATTGGGTCAGCTCTGAATCTCCTCAGATCTGAAGTTCATGGAGCCACCTTTTTGCTTTGATGAATCTGTTTTTAGAACAATTAGTATCGAAGTATGTTAATACAGAGTCAAAAAAGCAACTGCCATTCTAAAATCTACAGGTAACCAATCTAGAAATCCACAGCCACAGTAATTTTGCTCCTTTGTATCTCTACATTTGGTGATTGACTTCCAATCTCCATGGAGTATGAAACATGGCCATTGGGTTGATGTCATCCTTGTTTCACAGAAATTAAACAGCTAGATACTGCTTTTCTCCATGTATCCTACTATCCAATGGCATCAAAGCATATTTTGACTGCCAGAGGAATTCAGTGTTCTTCAGCTGGGCTATTTAGAACACAAGCCCCATAAATGCAGCATTCCTCAGCCAGGCAGAGAGTGGGTACATCACTACTCCACACAAGGTGCCTTTGCACCTTGTTCCACTGGCTGAAGAGAAATACCATCAAAAGAAAAACACTGAAGCCTAGTTCTGAGGTACTGAAAGATGACTGCAGTAAATATTTTGTTCTGAGACTAAGTCTAAACTTCACCCAGTTCACCCAGTCCTAACCTTCACTTTGAAGGCAAACATCCCAGTGGAAGTGATGGAGATTTTGCCTAAGAAGGGCACTCCAGCAGGGTTAAACATTTGAAATAAGGTGACACACACAAAAATAAAGTGTTCTGGCAATGACTGAGGAGAGGAGGGGTGAACTGCAATGGATGACAAGGGTATGATTTAAGAAGCAATAGCTTTAAGGAAGCTAAACCAGAATGCACTGAAGCACACACATAAAAACCAAACCAACCAAACAAAAAACCTGCACACTGCAAATAAAAACATTTCTGCAGTTTAAGCATCTCTATGTCATAGTCAAAGGCGGCAAATCTGCTGTTTGAAAGAAATGCAGATGAACCTCTGCACCAAAAAGAAAAAAAAGTACATAGATTAGCAATGTGACTGGCAAACACATCTGAGATGGGGAAGAAAAGGTTTACACAGAGGAATAAGCTTAGCTGCAAAGCATATTTTATCATGGCAAAGTAAAAAACTCAGGAATCAGCCGCAGCGGTGGGAAACCATGTTGTCATACAGCACCTACGCAATCAAATTATCCACTACACAATAACGAGAGCAGTCATACTAATAAATGGGAAAAACAGAAAATGAAGCACGCTTGGAAAGCACTGGAGGAAGCTGGAGAAGGATTTGCCAGCAGCAAACACATGCAGACCTAGGGAGGACACACCTTCCTCAGCCAAGGAAGGGGGGGTGTCTTTCAGGAGTGCTCCCACCACAAAGGTCACACTCTCTCTGCTGGATGCCACACTTGGCACTTTGTCTTCATGACACACTGAACCAGAATCCGAGTGACCCTCACAGAGGTCCTTTGCCTGGTCCAAAGGCCTAAGGGGCCTGTGCTCTTTCCCAACTTGCTTCCCAGGAAGAGCAGCAGGTTTCACTTCCACAGCCATCGGACTCTTTACTGGTTCTTCTTCTTGGGGATGGAAAAAACAGGTGACATCAACACCAACAATAAACACCAAGCCTACAGCTGAACAGGATTGCTTTTACATAACCCTTTCAGGACTGTAGTTACATAACACTTCCAGCTCAGTATTTTTGATTTAAGTCTGTAAAGAACTGCTGGTACCCAGTTCATTTTAGCCACCGAGGAACTGAATCTCCCATAGGGGAAAAAACAAACCAAAAGTCTGCCTCCCCCCAGACAAATATGTTTATGCTGTTAAGATGAGAGCTGAAAGTGTTTTACAAGCACACCTCTCCCAAGGATGACACTGGGTCAAGTAGTCATTGGAAATGGAGATGGAATGGGATGATGGATGGCTCTGACAACACTAATGCATCAATGAGCTCAAAGTACACTGACATTTTCTAATAAATGTGCTGTTTAGTCCAGTACTAGACATTCAGCTGAGGTGGAGGAAGGTACGAGGCACTGATTTCTTTCCACTGACCTTGGTAATACAGACTGCTGAATGCCAGCATGTTAGCCTATTGTATGAGTCCTGGATTTGGCAAAATACTGAGAACTTTCACAGTCACAACAGGCCTTATGCATGGCTAATAATTAATGGTTTTTGCAGGATATCTGCCAAGATTTCAACACTGAATGGATTTATAAACTATTTCTCCCTTGAACTGTCTGACATCTGAAATCTGTACATGAAAATCACAATTTTAACACAATGACCTTTCATTTTCTTTGCTGTTTCCCCACTTATCCCCAGGCTCCTCATCATCAACTAAGTCAAAGAAACCAATGAATGCAATATAACTATCTGTTCATCTGAATTTCTAAAACATACCACTCAGCCTATATGCTGTTAGGATCAGTACAGTAGAATCAAGAACAGTCTTTGCTTGTGCCATGGCAGAAGAATTATTAGAAAAATCTCCATTCCTGGCTTGTACTCCTGCCACTGCTACTCAGACAAAAATTACTGTACACTACTAGTATTCCCTCTGGTAAAGTCAGGATTAAGTGTGAATCCTTTGATTCAGCAACATACTCAAGGAGCTGACCAGCAGCCATGTTGCAGGCAACATGATGACATCCTTGAGTGTAAAATGTCTCTCATGAAGTACTTCACTGAATCAGGCCTAGAACAAAGCAGTTTCAAATCTGGAAGTGGCTGTATCCAGCCTCTTGGAATTACAAGGCCTTAATTTTCTCCTGAGATGGACCCAGTGAAAACCAGTGAAAATCAATCATCTGTTTCAGCTATGACCTTAACAGAGTGATTTAAGGAACATAAACACTATTTGAGGCTGAGAAAATATCACTATGTAAAAAACCCTACATTATTAATAACATAAAATAATTAAGGTTAGATATCATATCTTAAATGAACAGAAGCCAGAAGATTCAGAACCAGACCCGGACCAATGCCTGAGCATTGCAGAAATACTTGCACATGGGCAGACTGTAAAAGCAGACTTGCAGGACAACAGGTCTCCAGCTACAAAAGATCCTGACTTGAATAACTTGTTTTGCTTTTTCTGATTTTAGGTACTTTTATACGTGCATCCCTCTCAATTAAAATATGCTAAGGAAAGCCTCTTCTTTTACTCTGAGCAACACTCCTTCATTTCCTAAAACACTTTACACTAACCCACATGAACAAAAGTAATTACTCAAACTAGAAAGTTATCCCTGAATTAACAAAAGAATCATATAGCTTCTCTTTGTGCAGCAGACCCTTATGCCAGACTGGTGGCCAGCAAGGACAGCTGTTCCACACCATACTCCCAGTTGGAAGGGACCCAGAAGGATCATCAAGTCCAGCTCTCAAGTGACTGACCTGTACAGGGATTGAGTCTTGGCATTTTAGCACCATGCTCTCACCAGCTGAGAGGATCTCAAGGTCTCATGATGCCTAATTTTCCCCTCATGATGCAGATTATTTGCCTTTTTTCTCTCCCATATAGATGTTCTGAGATCTTAAATTTTTACCAGAGGCAAATGACACGACTCAAAAGGAAGCTGCCCATGAACTAATCAGGCTTTTATGTACAGCAGTAGGCACACAGCTAAAGTAAGGCTACCCCAGTGATTTTTCTATCTCCCTACCTTTGGTTAGACATGCTGATGTGAACAATCTTCAGTTATCACTGTTGGTCTCTTACTGATGCTGTTACAGAATTAGGCTGTTCATTCTGTAACTATCCTGTTAGTTCTGAAGAACTCTGCTTTTCTTAAAATGAACCAGTGACCAGCTTCAGGGAGACAGCTCCATCCTCCTGACATACAAACATTTAAGGGATCTGGTACTATTTTTAAATTCAGCTTCTAAGACTGAGTGCTGTGAAATGAAACATCATCTATTTCACCTTTGAGAAGTCAGCTGTTCTATTAGTCACTGAAAAAGATTCTCCCTTGATTTTACTTTTATCTAACCCTTACTGACAAAATGCCACTTCCTGATGTGCTCAGGTCATAGAAACAGGAGGTAGAGAGGCTTTCTTCCTCTCCACATTTGCAGTCAGCTGGCACAATGCAAATAGAGTGCGTCCACAAAACAACTGGATATCAAACATGACCCAATATGGCCTGAAATTACCTGTGTACACTGGGGTAAAACTAACTTACTTCACCTGCTGGAGATTTCAAGTCCTTCCAGGGCTATCTTTGGTATACACATATATTTTCCCCCCTTTGTGTAAAAAATGTACTTACTTTCAGTAACAATATTTTGGCCTACTCTACGTACTGTTCTTGGCAGTACTTCTCTGGCACAAAGAACAGATTCGCTTCCAGTTCTTTTAACCAGCAGCTCCTTTAGCTTCTGCTATAAACCAGGCCTGAAGAACAAGAGCCCTGATTTAAGTGGGAACCACAGTTACACTGACCCTGAAGCTGCTCATGATGAAGCTTTACCTAGAGACTCTTGGGGGGGCATCACTTTCATCTGGGGAGAAAATCCAACTAGGTTTCTCTCCCCAGAAGGCAGCAATCCCAGGCACATAAAGAATGGAATGGATGGCAGGTGAGTGGAGGGGAAGAGGAACCAAATGGGACCGTGCTCAGTTCACCTTCATCATGGCCCAACAAGACCTCTGTGCTCTTCACTGTGGCACTGGGGTGTGTACTAGAGCCAGTCCACTCCGAGCTGAACAAAGGGTGTTCATAGTACTCCTCATCCGAATTGCAGGGCTCCTCCTTGGGCACAGACACTGAAATGGAGGGGGCCAGGTGCCCAGGCCACTCCCTGCCAGCTGCAGGCCCACAGCTGGGGCAGTGTTGGAGCAGCCCCACCTTATCCTCCGCCCCTGCATCTACAAACAGACACACAGACAAAGGCTGCAGGACAGACAGACAGACAGACACACACAGGAAAAAATAAACCAGGATGGACACATGCTCTAGCAGCACCAGCCACTATGTCATGCTGGAGGGGATGACACCAGCCAGGCTAGGGGTTAATGCAGGATGGAGGGATGAGGCAGTTGTGCATTTTAACACATGAAGCATGTATCTGGCCCTTTCTATTCATTCTACCAACATCAGAAACCAATCCTAGGAGTCAATTGCAAAACTACGCACTAACTAATCAGAACACATGCTGTGCACAAACCACATCTCACAGCTCACACTACAGCTACACATATACACCTGACTGCACTAGAAACCTCTGACATAGTTGTATTCCACACAGTCATCAGATTTAGTACTCAAAAGTGCGCAATTTAAAAAGTTCTTTAATTAAAAAAAAGGAAAAAAAAAACATTTTGGTGAGTGCTTGCTTTATTTTTCATCATATCTGTTTCAAAATTCTCCATTTTTTCCTATAAATAAGTAGCATTTGAACAACAAAAAACCCCTTTCCCAAATAGTTAGCTGCCTCTTTTTTTTTTCCTGATAAAGGCCACAAAGTGCTGCTCGCAGCAGTCTCTGTTAGTCTTATATTTTATGCTTTTGTGTCATGTTTCCATGGGTGAACTAGCTCCCACCTCGGTGATTGCTAATGCTTTGGAATGACAAGTTTATTTCCATCACTGTAGTCTTGCAGAAAATCACATTAGTGGGACTACACCAGCCACTGACAAGTACAGGGAGGGGCAGTTTGAGTTGTTTTTGCAAGACAAAGAAAAATAACACTACCCAGTGAAAATGCCTGGTCTACCACTTCATCCATATAAGCCTAAAGGGGAGACTTGGGAACTCCTGTAGGTTGAGTTGTCCTCTTACCACAAATAAAGCTATGAAAAAAGAAACATCTAGTGCTAGAGAAAAGATGTTTAAGTCCATTCTCAGTGTATGACAACTGGTAGTTTGATAAACACGGATTCATGGGCTGCCTTTATCAGCTGCAGCTGTTCCACTGGATTTCCAACCACCTTCAAGTACAAGTTCATACTTTGTGTTCCTGGTCTTTCTAAAGGCAATTATAACTCACAGGATTTCTCCCAGAGCCCCCAAACCCACTTAGATCCAAAACACTTAGTCAGAAAGCAAGGCTTTAACACAGGCAGAGTTAACAGATCTCCTTGTGAGATGCCAAAACAAGATGGTTCAGGAGTGCTACCCTAACTTGAGATTACCCAAGCCTTGGAAACAATCTAAATCCAAAAAAATCCCATTTATAAGAGCTCTAAGGTCCTTTCTGGCAAACAACAGTAAGTTTTAAGCTTCTTTCTATAGTACATCATGACAAAACAACCCCAGTGTCTTTACAAAAAGCTCCTCTGCTTTCTCAAGTAAGTGGCAGCAAGTGTCCTGTAATGTCATGGCGTGGATTTCTGCTGCCTGGGAAAGGATTGCTGTAGGAGAAACCCATCAATCACCTCTCAAAAGGAAGAAAAAGTAGCAAGGAATGTCAATATTAGCAGCTTCTGTATGTAACACAGCCCTGCAAAAGAAAGATGGTCCATGTGTAAGACTGGTGCCAGTGCTGAGGCTGGCTGGGACACAAAGACCACACACGGAACTCAGTCAGGAGAACTGCACTCACAGTTTCTTCAGGGAACAAACCCAAACTGCTGATAGTTTGGCTGCTTCTCTTCTGTAGTGGAATCCAACCCCCATATTCAAGAGTTTATGCAATATTAAAAGAGGCAGGTGTGGAAAGATAACATGGCAATCCACTTCTGCCAAGCAGGAAGCTCTGCAGAGCACTGCAATAGGAAATGCTAAGCACAGTGCAGTGCCCAAGCTTCCCATTTTTCCCTAATGCTTAAGAGCCAGAAGCAACGTTGCAGGGAATCATCTCAATCTACTTGCAGTGCAGAACCTGTGAATTTCTTGTCCAGAAGAAATCAGAAATCTCCAGAAACATCTACAAAATTCTGTAACAGATCTGAGGGGGCTCAGAGATTGCAAAAGGCAAAATACAGGGAGTGAGCTCACAGTTCAGGGCATGAGACACCCCATCCTAAACCCAAGAAGGTCCAAAACTTCAACTCCCCCTTCTCTGCAGGGTGCCCTCACACCAGCCCATGAATTACTGAAGACAAGAATGCTACTGAATGAGCAGAAGCATTTGCCACTTCTTCAGCTGGAACTGGGACACCATGAAGAAAAGATGGGAAGGTTGATACGGTCAAGAAGCTGAACACTGAGAAGGAAGATGTGTAGAAGAGGAGGTTCTCCTTCCAGCTGTGGGTTTCTTTATCCAGGGGTCCTTCAAAACCAAAATGCATCAACAAGAGTGAAGGTGAAATCCCAGGACTTCTCTTTACTGTTGCAAACAAGGCTGAAAATGCATTCTTTATAGGCTCTGAAGAGACTGTAGGCAAGAAAATTGACGCCTTGCCTCTGCTCCTTAAAACTGCAGGAACTGAGAGCAGTAAAAATGCTTAATACATCTTATTGGGATAGTCTGAAATCACCAGGAGTGCAAAGCCTGGTACTGGTTGGGACTGTTACATCTGTGGCTATTTTACAGATTTACATTAGTTTTTTTATCAGTTTGAATAAAGATATTTTCAGAATTAATGCAGATAATTTCATTAACAGGATAATGATGTCTTCTAAGGAGGCTATGCTTTTATTTCAGCAACAAGAAAAATCCTTTGTTATTATAGTCCCTTCTAATCTTTTCAATTTCAAAGCATGGGAAAATCCTTAATGCACTTTAAAGTCCAAAATTAAAAATCACTTCTCACAAAGACTAATTCTGCTTTACTTTTCTTGTATATTTTGAGAATCCCTTTCAAGAAGTAATTTTCACCATCAACAGACCCATTTTCATACAACACTTGATTCTTTTCACTTTACAAAACATTTTGATTTGGTATATAAAGGCTAACCTGCCTATTTCAAAGTGGAAGACAGTCCATCAGAGGCACCCTTCTACCCTGTAATGTTTAAATTTTTTTACATGAAGACATGGTGGATCATCATCAGAAGGCACAGAACACAAAAGAAATGCCAAAAAATTAGAATATTACATCAGTCCTGCATGACCAGATACAACTGATAAAAGGATTAGAGGGTGCTAGGGAGAATTTAATTTCCTGAACAAAATGATGTTATTATAGTTTAAGTAAATATAATAATTTCAATATGGCAAATCAGTTCTCTTACCTTCTGCAGCAGTAAAAAGGGACAGGTTCATTTGAATGTTTTCCTGCAGCCAAATCCAAGAAACCTACATCCAACCGACTCCTTTCTCTCATGAAATAAACTTGACCCACAAACCTCTCTGTCTTTCCTATCTATTTTTTTTTTTCTTTTAATTTGTGTTTGCTGCATGGCTGGCCACATCCACCTTTGTCAGTCTACAACAGTGATTTCCTTCCTACACTGACTGAGAAGTCTCTTGGATTCAAAGCAATGTGGCACACACTGACAAGTGCATTAAGAAAAGCTTCTGGGAGAAGGGATAAAAAAGGTCTGAGGCAGATACACCAAGTGCTCACCTTTTTTGTTCAATAAATTAAAAGAACTCTATTTTACTAAGCAGAGAGACAGACAATGTGAAGATGCATGAGGATGGATAGCCAGATGGTACTGGGAACCAGAGGTTTAAACAAGTACAGTAAAACTGGGTCAAACCCCACTGAGGAGAACTCTTCCGAATGAGAACTTTGCCTGAATAAAATTGACAGGTCTGGCTCTCTCAGGTCAGCTAAAACTGAACTTACCCACATAAAATAAGGACTGTATCTTCTCATACAGAACAGAGCACAAGATTTTTCCTACCATTTTTACTAAACTGAACTGACAACACTGATATTTTGGTAAAAAGCAACATAACAAATTTCTGGTGAAATTATTTCTAAATTCTTTCTCTTTCTTCAAACAACTCTACTGTGAGTTCCTGTTTGAGAGCCAGACATAAACAAGAAGCTTCCAGCACAGTTCATTAAAAACTCAGGACATCAATTTTGACCACACTTCCCTTACAAACTAGCCATCTGCTCTTAAAAATGAAGCACTGAATCAAAATCTTCCATGTTGTGGAAAGGTCACTTTTGACTAATGTTAAAGAAAATTATTTGAAAGTTATTAGAAACCCATGACATTGTGTACATCATTGAAACATCTTTCAAACATTGTCCTTTCAGTCTTTGTAACCACCTCTGCAGAGTTAGTGCTATTATATTAATTCAATTCTACATGCAAGGAAAGAGAAAACCAACAATGGTAAGTGACTTGCTGAGTCATTTGCACAGCTGGGAATGGCAGTCTGGCAGTAGATAATAACATCAAGTTTTAGAGTGTTTTGCCACCTTCCTGTGCTAGTACAACTAGCAAAATGCTTTCCATTTGCTATGGGGCCCATCTACAACCTCCTGTCAATTAGCCAATATAAGTACTTTATAAAATCCTAAAATACATGCAAGTATACAGCTGATACAAGCAGCACACAAAGCCAAACCTAAACCTGTGGCTAATGGAAGAACCTTGACATTGGCCTGAAGCAGAAGAACAAGCCCTTTACCGTGATACAAAAAAATCAAAAAGCATACACAGGACTAGCAAGTGAATTACATATTTAAAAATAGTGATAAACCCCTGGTAACAATTCTAAAAATCTTTGCTAATGTTTTACCAGTTCTCTTTTCATTAAATAGTTTTAATTGCCATTACCTCTGTGTGATGAGTCCAGGAATTGTTGTATTATTTTTTAAACACACAACAGGCAGATTTAAAAAAAACAAAACAACAACAATCAATTATTCCAGTTCTTTGTAACTGTTACTAACCACACCAAATAGGCCCTTCCAGTAGAGTAGACTGACAAATGTTGTTAACACAGCCTGTAATTTCATTTTGTCAAAAATGACTGCGTGATGGAACATGCCTAATTGTAGTGTCCCCATAAACTGAGTCAGAGCATGCTAGCATGTGAAATAGCAGCCATCCACTTGCAAAATTCATAGAGGCTCTGTGTTAAAATACCAACAAAGTTGGTTCAGCAGATGATAGGAAATTATTTTCATGCGCTTATGTAACAAAGAGAAAATGCTGAAAGAAAATCCAAAAAGGAAGTAAGTAGACACAGAAAAATGTCACTGGCATGGCAGAATTCAACTGACAGTTCCCTGGAGATTCTGAACCCAAATCCTTCCTTCTTATCCCCATGATACAGCTCAATTTGAACTCACTGCTGTCTCCCTATCCTGCTGGCCTTGATGCAGCAGTGGTCTTCTGTTGAACAGAGCACTCCTGCACACGCCTACACTGCAGCAGCTTCCCTGGGATTTAGGCCTTTGCTCAACATTAAGCCATCACTTCAGTTCTCTGCTGGAGGAGATTTCAGCAGGAGGAAAATACAGCAATCACAGGCTACTGCAAGTGAACACTCGTGCAGAACAGAATAGAAATCTGCTTTGTAAGACTAGAATGTGACTGCTGCATTTTGTGCACAGAGCTCCCAATACATGCAGGCATTGGAGCGTGAGTTACAGGTCAAGGGCCAAAGAAATGATCCAGCTCTGAATCAACTTGCTTGCATGCATTTAAGATTGCAAACCAAAAGGCAATGGTAATTAAAAAAATACAGCCAAACACATCTCAAGAGACAAAAGATGACCTATACTTAATCGTAGTTTTCATAGGGACCACACTGGAGCAGCAGACACCTTGGCTCATATTGCACACAACAGACAAAAATGTGAGCAACACTTATTTCTTTTTCTTTAGCATGGATGCACTTAGCTCATCCCTCAGCTACCTCTGTGCATGTGTCATCCATGCACTGCAGTTGGTTTGCAGATGGGGAGTTATTGCTGAGAATGCCTTATCTTTTCACATGAGAAGTATCTCCACTGCAGAAAGAATCTGTGTTTTCTGATTCCCCCATCCTTTAGATTCGTGTCTCATCCTTCTGCTGACAGCTCTGCACTGCAGTGTCCAGGAGACCCTTACCTTCCTCCAGAACTCCAGTCTGCTCAGAAGCTGGTGATGGAGGTGGGGAAGGAGGCAGGTTGGTTGACTCTTCAACTGCTAGAAATTTAACAGTGAAAATGAGATAAAGTCATTAATACCAGAAGACCAGTGCACAATATAAGCTGCAGTCAGCCTGTTCTGCCCAGCTGAGGAATTACCTGATGGGCACTCATGCCTGCCAGATTTTTAGACAGACCCTTGCAGAATACATAGACTTTTGAAACTATAATAAAAGTATTTATTTTTCTGTTGTTGATTTGTTTCCTAATGGTGTGAATTATTTACAAAACTCTGGTTATAGAGCACAATATAAAAAGCATATAAGAGATAACCTTTTAAATCAGTATTGCCTCTTAAAAAGTGTTCAGTCACCCAAGGCAACAACAAAAAAGCCTATGAGCACAGAGGTATTATAAATTCACACCAGCTATCAGAAACTGGCATCCAGTCTCTTTAATCCACCTTGAGTACATGAAAAAGCTCCATTCTGCATTTTCTTCTTCTGTTGAGTTCAAGGTTAATCGCAGAACAAATGTAAATATTGCTTGTCTAGAAGATATCAGCAGAGGGAACTTGTATCAGCTTTGACATAACAGGGATTCAGCTGAGGAAGGCACAGTGAAAACTTAGATGCACTTGGACTGGGATTTACATTCGTTCCCAGTCATGAGACCAGATGCTGAAAACAAATGATTTTTTTCAATTACTTCAATTCAACTATGATGAAATCCTAAAAAAGCTTCTTAAGTGAACTCAGCATAACCTCTGTATTTGATCTCATACCGATCACTTTGAAAATTTTTTTTCTTTAACAGATCCACTCCTGGGGCTTAACCAGTGTTTCAAAAAAAAAAAAAATTAAACCAAACAAATCTCTTTTAACAGGTCTGTCTTATCAACAGCACCTTTCAACATGCAGATCTCAGTTTACTGTTCAGGGCTTCTTTCCCAGCACAGACAGGCCACTTTCAAAATCCCCAACAGAATTTTCCAGGCTTCCTCCTATTGATTTCAGTGTGATTTGGAAAAGACCATATGTGACTTGTCCTTAAGATGTGCTGTCCAGGGACAGAGTATCTGTAAACTCATCACAATGCATCTGACCACAGGAATTGTAACACCAACAGTTATTAACTGAAGATATACTTCTCACAATGTCTTTTAAATTACTTATCTGACTAGATAGAACTGAATATCCATTTTACCTCTCCCAGGCCTGAGCGAAGTGATTTGGAGAACTGGGGTCTTCCATGTAAAACTGAGTCTCTGCAAAGAAGGGAATTACCAAGCAACACATCTCCCTGCTGCACTTCTAAGTTATTTCAATGAAGCAAAAAACTGTGGGAACCAAATTTCCAACAAATATTCTAAATTACTCATTGACTTTAATTTATTCCTAGGCAAGGGCCAAGCACCACACCAAAGCAGGTAGATTGCCTGTGGGGAAAACACTGCAGGCATTGTTTTGATTTAATCACAATGAACATGCACTCAGCAGAATCTATCCTAGGACAGACTTGCAAGACTTCCTTACCTCAAGATGGAGTATGTCCTTTCTCTGGCCTTTGGTGTACATGTTTTTGAACTACTGCAGAAGTTTTCTGGCAAGGAGCAAGCACTTAAAAGTACAAATGGCTGTATACCTATCTTCTTTTATAGATAGATACACACACACACACACATATATTTTACTACACAAAGGAGGATAGAGACACAGCATGGACCAGTGGTACAGTTACCCTTTCCAGTACAGACTGATGGCATTTGTTTTTGCCATGTGACTCCTTCTTCCACAATCTGCCCTCATTCTGCCTGGTGCTCTCAGCCTGGTGTGCCCCATTCCTTTCTGCTTCCTGTGGAGGTGCTCCCATTCCATCTATTTGAGCAGCTACCACTCGACCAGCAAAGCCTCACTTTCTTTTTATATGTCAATCTATCTTCTCCTCTTCAGGAATCCTTCATGTTGTACATGGTTGAACACAAGCAGTCCCAACCAACACGATGACAAAACCCTACCACCAAACACACTCAGGGCTGAGCTACTTGGGAGTCAGGAACAAGGTGGAGAACTGCTGTTAGAGCAAACAGGGAACGAAACAGTCACAGGGCCATGGAGAACTCAGAGTAGAATAGATCTGCCATAATCCTGTGGTTCCAGCATTTACCCAGTGGTGGCTGTGGTTTACCCACAACCATAGCCACGGTGAATACACAGCTGGAACTGCATTTTTTAATATACATACAGACATTTGCAGACACAGGGATACCTGGAACATTCTTTGTCTCATTTTACCTAAAGGTAGTGATCCAGGCTGATCTTTGTGCTGGGCTTCTTTTTCCTGTTCACCTTTCAGGACCGCTACAGCTTCAGCTGTTACTACTTGTACTATCCTTGCAGACACTTCTTCTGTGGCAGTAGCAAAGTCAGAAAAAAAGAAAGAGAAGCATGCTAATCAGAATGGTGTTTTAAATTCAGAATGATTAGCTTAAACAATAAAAAAACAGAGGCTGACAATCCATTTTTAAAAGGTAATCTTTTCTTCCTGAAATATAAGGAAATCATTAAAAATAAAAGAGAAGGACCAGATATTCCAAAGATTTCAGTGGAAAATACCAAGTATTTATAAAAAGCAGGAGCTTGCTCTAAGCAAGATGCAAAAAGCATCATTATTACATGTTCTTTCTACTAGGGACAACATGCAGCAACTGCAATATTTTAATATGATAATCTATTAAATGTCTAGAAAAATTTCTGTAGGTATTGTTTTGCTAACAGGGGTAGAATGGGCAGCTGAGTCATGTAATTTCTTGACATTTAATATACGAAGCTAGCTGCATTCCAACATGCCCTCTGGATCAGTAATTCCTCCTCAGCAGCACACAGTATGCATTAAAGGCACTTCCCAGACAGCCATCTATGCTGATGAGGGACTTGAAGGGCCAAATAACATTCCTGCATGATTAAAATCAATCCTTCATCTTCCTCATCCCTTTTAAGACTGCCACACGAAACTTTATTTAAAAAGTAGGTCTGAGTACCATGCAGAAAACAAGGTATTTTTGGTGAAATGGGCTCCTTGCTGCTGGCCCCCAGCATGCTCTGTGCAGGGAGCTGACTCAGGCACTGCATGCTTGCCAGAGCTGGGTGCCACAGAACCCACAGTTTGCTCTTCCCCACTGCCTGCAAGGTGTAGCACACCTGAGAAGGGCTGAGGAACTGGCTGCTCTGGTGAGCAGAAGTAGTAGTAGTAGTAGTAGTAGTAGTAGTAGTAGTAGTAGTAGTAGTAGTAATAGTAGTAGTACTCAAGGAGTGAATTCTTCCAAAATGAGAAACTATCTCAGCTCAATGTCAGACCCACTCAAAGGTGCAGTGAAATGTCATCAGGCACACAGCTGCATGGGGAAGCAACCAGAGAAGTTTCCTCCCCTCTGGAAGTTCAGGTACCTTTGATGTAACAAATGATCTTAAGGGCTGGTCCAGCAGAATTCAGAGGGCAAAGGGTTTGTGGTTCTTACCTGTAAATGAGCCTGCTCTCCCTTAGTCATTAATCAATGTATTTCTCTCTCTCAGCCAAACTCAGTGGAAATAAACCCCTTTCCTCTCCAGCTATATCCAAGTGCTGTCTGAGAACTGTTTCCAATACGGATGGAGCTGACCCCTAGGGAAGGTCACAACCCAGCTGCACAGCTGGGCACACCTGGGAACAGAGCAAAACTTTACTGCTCCTCCAGACCTTGTGTGGAGACAGAGGTTTGTACTGGCAGATGTCAATGCACCCTGCTCCTGCCAGAGCCCCCATTAATCAGCATCCTGAGGGCAGGAATAAAAGCTCTGCTCACCCATTACTCCATCCTTCAGGCAAGAACTGGCTGGGAAGGGCAAGTATGTTTAAATCAATGCCCTACATGTAACTTCACAGCAACCACTCTGACAAGGGACTGTCCATTAGATTAGTAACGGTTTCTTTTCACAGTTACTCTTACAGATTTCCCTTGTACTTTTAATGTGAAGCTATTCCTCTTCATTTGTCCTTTAGAAAAGCCAATTCTTTTTCCCAATAAACACAGATGTGAATTACCACAGCCATATTTGTCTAAAACTAAAGTGCTAGGTTAATCTTTCTTTTATACAAACAATCTAATGAGATATTTAAAATCTCCACCCACTGGCAAAGAACGTCCCTAATTGTTGGTGTTTATGCCTTTCAATTCACTGCATTCCTGGCTGGTTACCTGGAGGGCAGTGACTGAAACAGTTCCATTTGCTGCTGCCAACAGCAAAAGTAGATGGGCGAATACACCAGAACAACTAGCAAGCAATGAAAAAAACAAGCTGACTTGAAAAACGTGTATTTGAAAAAAACATTTAAAATACACGAATATAAACTTGAGGATAAATTCAGATTAGAAATCTAAAAATGCTGCTTTCCTACTGGCAGGGGTGAGAAGTTCTGGCAGCCATCCACATTGGAGGGAACAAATCAACTGTTTTTTGAGATGAGGCTACATATGATATAGATACCTGCTGGAGGAGGAGACTACGAATAGCAGCTTTAGTTCTGTTCTTCTATTCAACAACACATCCGTAGTGTGAGATGAAACTCCCCTCTGTGGTTAAGTAAATCAAATCGAGCACCACAACCCCATCAATCAAGTCACGCACGTGGCCAGTCTTACAGATCAAAGAACAGGGATATTGATTTAAAACCCAGCAATCTTCCCAGCTGCCTTTCAGGGGCCTGCACGTCATTTTGGGCTGCTTCCACACCTGTTGGATGCTGGGGGTGCTTCTTGGTTCCTTCCTCTCCTGAGAAACACAAAACAGACACTTCCCAGACCCTCCCAGACTCTCACACGGTGCTGCTGCTGCAGACCAGTGCACTGGACACAAATCTGGAATCCTTACAGCTCCTGACAGCTCCCTGCATCGAGGCACGTGCAGCCTGCAAAACACAAGCTGGGAAAACCTGGGAGAACAAACCTGCAGCTTGGCCCATCCTCGTCCAGCAGACACACGTGGCCCTCCCCACACCATGGTGTGCTGCAGCACCTTCCATGGGCTGGAGACAAACTGCACTTCCAGAAAGCATCCTTTGATATCTGGTATATCCCTGATGGGATTCTGCTTTTTCAGAGCAGGAAAGAGCATCACCCTGACAGCTCTGGTGAGTAAAGAGGACAGCATCACTGAGTGCCACAGCTACAGAAGACCCTGCACCAACTCCTGCCACGACTTCACACCTGAAGAATGCGACACATGGCCCTCCTGTCAAAATTTCCACCAAGCTACTAATCAAAACACCATGGACAAAAGCAACATCAAGACTATACTATTAGCTCAGATCAACAAATCAAGACTCAGTGAGGAAGACTGTTAAATCATCAATTTTTGATGCTTATGTTCACATGAAAATTTTAATGAAAGGCTCCAATTAATTTCTGATATAGAATATGCAAATGTGTATGAGGTTTAGTACCTTGGGGCATATCCAAAGGAAATCCCCTTGGTCAACTGCTTTCCATCAGCCAAACTACTGCAACCCTCCTCCCTGCAGGGTTAACACAAATCATTAAAATCTGCCTCCTTTGTAATAGAATTTATGCTTGTTCCCATCCAGCCTGGTTCTCTAGTACAAATGGGCTCTACAAGCCCAGAAGACAGTTCTCACCCTCTCAGCTCTCTTCCTGATTTAATTTGCTTGGGACAAAGATAATGTTCCACAGGGAGAGCTATGTTGGAGGGTGAAAGGTTGTCTCCTGATAAATAGAAATTTCTATTTCAGGCTACGCAAAATAAGTAAATAGAAATATAAATGGCCTCTGGGCTTGTGGTTTTTGTTCAGTTTGTTTTGTTTGGCAGTGTTCTTTAATCAAGAATGGCTTATTTCTGAACACTCTGCTGATGGATATTTTGGGTGACACAGGGGGCATGGGCAGTTCATCAGAAGAGCAGTGCTTTTGCCATACATGACTGCTGCAAAAGGACAGACTTTTCTGTACTAATGGACACTATAAATAGAAAATCCAGTGGGTAAGTCAAATCATCACAGGGCTGCTATTGAGACTTTTCATAGTTTTCCTTATGGTTCAGTTAAAGTTCAAGGCAGCCTAATGATAAAGAACAAACAAACAAAAACCCAAAACAAAACAGAATAAAAACAAAACCAAAGAAAAAGGAAAATTAGGCAGCTTGGATGCTGTGAATGCTGGGCTATGTATTCATTAGATATGGTTTTGCTTGTAGACATTTATTTTCCTTCTCTTTAAACAGCAGACTCTCTCTGACTCTACTTCATGCCACATAAACAACACTAACATACAACAAATTACAACAAATAGATTTTGCAACAAATAGATTTATTTCTTAAAAGCATTAAGGAGCATAGCTTTATGTTAGACTCTAGCAGAACAAAGAACAGCAACATGCCTTTTCTTTGCATTTTGTAGAGAGTAAAATGCTGCTCATTTTTACCAAGGTGTCAGCTGTCCATGATAACAGGACACAAAGCTTCACAGGTTGATTCCAGGGAATACAGTACCTAAAGTATAGGCAGTCCTTGAAGGGGATGTCCATAACAGAGAGAAAACAGAGTGAAAACCCTCAGCATGAACTCTCCAAAGCCCTGACAGGGAGCAGGCTGAGGTGAGAGGCCAGGGGCTGACATAGCAGGGCAGTAGTTCTGCTGCTTCCTCAAAAGTCACTTCAGACCGCACTGAAGTCAGCAGGGCTGCCAGGTCAGCTCTGCCCAGCTGCCCTGATGAGAGGACAGAGCCCTGTCTGGAGCACTACACTAACTTAAACCAAAGTTAAAACTCAGACAAAATTAAGCATTCTATGCTCCTGGTTTTGGAAGTCAGCCCAATTCTTCTACAAACCCCAGCATACCAAATCAGGAGATCCATAATCTCTATGTCCCAGAGATGACTGGGGGACACAAGCCCTTTCCAGACATGAAGATGCACAGAGGATGCTGAACCAGCTGCTGATGGGGAGCCACAGCCTTCCCTTCTGGCTGTGTTTAGAAGGCTTGTGCCTCCATAGGCTGCTGCCCTCCTCACAGGTACACCCCAAGGCTGCCCAATTCCTACCCCAGCCACTCTGGCACAGAGCATTACACCAAAGCAGGCATCCTCTAGATGCTCCCTCCTGATCCCTGAGGCCAGAGACTTCTGACCTTCCCAGACAGAGACTCAGACAGGGGCTGTTAAATGAGGTTATATGCCAAAGACTGGCTGCAGAACAATCCAGTATCTGGGATCAGATCCTGTACAAGGCCAAGGTGTATTTTCAAAGCTCTCCTTCATTCCTTATTGATCCTGCTGCATTTGTCAACGGACTGCAGATGTCTCCACTGGCACATTACCTGCAGTACTTTTATTTCCCATGACAGCTTTCCATTCCATTAGCTTTTATACCATACATGTTTACCAGCCCCAGAGACAGATATACAGATGGTGTAAGAGTCTTTTAAAATAGGTGTCTGAGCTTTCAGGTCCTAACATAAACATTTCCACAAAATAATTTTTAAAAATAGTTTTTAAAAAGTCTGCAACTATAAAGGCAAGAGCAAAAATCAGGTCTGTGAGACATTTCCACAGTGATGTTTGATGCCTCTTCTTTATGTGCCCTTTTAATGGTTGCCCTTCAGCCTCTAGCACTTTCTCCTCTTTCTCTTCCAACCTACCACAACCTCAGACTCAACTCATGGAGAAGCTGAGTTTGCTATGAACACCAATTTTCACCTTCTTAGGTGAAACTGTTCAGCTGTTTGTTTCTGACAGCCCTCATCCACCTTTTATCTTCTCTCCCCTACCCCTCTGTGCAATACTGTACGATTATTCTGAGGACTGGCTTTGACAGGACACACTGCCTATGGGCAGGGCTCACAGCCTCTCCCTGCCTCACAGGTATGTGACTGGCACTGATGCAAGGATCCTGCTGGCAGTGAACTGGGAGCTGGTACAGCTTGCCTGCTCATCACCTCATATAACAGTGTCACTGATTTCTCAGGCCACAGTTGCTCCATTCAGATCAGAGCTTGTCTCTCAGCTCTTCTCCTTTCCTGCCTGTAGTCACCTGTGTTTCATTACTGCCATTCAGCAAGATTACTCAGCCCACTTATCTATTGCTTCTTCCCACCTTGGGGACCCATCTCACAGCAACAGGGTCAGCACTTCCTAATATGAAAATGCATATCACAACTCTCACAGGACAGTCTTCCTACACTAGAGCATCACCCCTTCCTCTCTCTGCCAACAGCTCTACCCAATGCCACTAGGGTGGCCGCAAGACCTTGAGTTTCATCCTGAGAAGATACCACCACATTAAAAAAAACAAACTTTGAAGTAAAGCATAACTTGTTTAAGGCAAAAACGAAGTTTAACAAGCTTGAAGTGCATGGCACAAGAAATTCTCCAGGAGAAAACCAAAGAAAAGGGATGACAGGAAGGAGGGACAGAAAGGAGACTGTAAATTGTGTAAAAACTTCACACACATTCATATGGTCACCTGTCAAATACCTACCAAGGAAAAGCAGTGAGTTCAGTTAAAGTAAAGGGTAATTAATATTCCTGGAGCACTGAGGCAAAAAAAAAAAAAAAAAATCATTACAGAAAGGTGCAATGAGATGGAAAGGACAAAATAATACGTTTGATTAATTTTGCTACATTTTAGGTAAAGAATATGGGCAGAGCACAGCAAAAGCATCAGCTACATGTATACTTGCAGAATTGTGAAAACAAAGCAATTTCAGTCAAGATGTCCCTGTCAAAATCCTCAGTGGGATTCAGAGCAGTTTCCAAGGTAACCAGCACTAATTGTTGGCACAGTGGAATCCAGTCAACAACAAAAGCACAAAGCAACCTGCACTGCCTTGTGAGGCAAAACACCCCACATATTCCTGCAGAAAGAAAAGATACAAAATGGTTATTTGCTATCTTTGACTATTTGAAAAGCAGAACAGGACCTATGGATTTTTACCCCCCAGCTACTGCAATTCTGAGTGCAACTGGGCTATGAACCAAATAGCTATTCGATTTGTTTATAGAGGCATTAGCCAGTCCCCTAAGGACAGGTCCTGCATTCATGCACAGCTCTCCTGGAAGCTGGTGGATGACTTGTTTCAGTTAAGACTACTGAAATGTTGGGGAAAAAAAAAGATGCAGGCATCACCCAGTGACATTTGGGGTGGAAAAACCAATGATGTATCTTGGACTTGATCTCTGGGATCACGACAGCTCTAAATACTGCCTTTTTGCATGAAGATTAAAAGACAAATACACAGCAGCAACCAAAATATTATTAATAAGTTATACAAAACCCCAAAAAGTGCCAACGGATTACTGCTTGAGACTGAAGAGAAAAGCCATAACATAGCTTTACAGAATTCAAATACTGGCTTTCAAACAGCTTTTGTGAGTGCAAATATTTTGTTGTAAGTAGGTCCTTGATCTGGATGTTGGCAATATTAACAATAATTGGCAGGAGGTAGGAAGGCAAATAATATGAACATCAGCTTTTAAATTAAATGCAGCCACAACACAACTGACAAGCATCATTTCCCTAATAAACTCATTGACTTTAAGCTACTGCAGCATCTGTGAAGATAGCGACAGATTAATTTAATCACCAGGATTCACCAGCTAAGCAATAGAACAGGCCAGAAAAGGTCTGCATTTTGGGAAAGGAAGAGCTTTGATAGTTTGAAGTACTGGATTCCCAAGGTATGAACATTCAGATTAATGCTGGGGAAAGATGTATTGCAGTCACTGTGTGAGAAGGGCAGGAACATGTGAGCTACAGCTGAGTACCTGGCACAGCAGCTTCATACCCTGGTGAGCCCCACTGCAAATGCATTATACCTCTTGTTTTGGGGAACTCAACAGCCCCTCCTATGTCATCCTTAAACTCTAGATTGTAAATTCGAACTACCAGCTCCTTAACCCTTTTGTACTTGATGATCTCTGAGGTCTTTTCCAGCCTTGGTGATTCTGTGATTCTTGCATTATCAGCTTTGTATCGGAGTAAATCTGGTGCACAGCTGGAGTCCTGGCTGCAGGTGAGCAGTGCTGGCCTGCCTGTGCTCTGGTACAAACACAAGGCTGGAGGGTGGCTTTCCTGGGCACCCTCAGCTGAAGGAAGCAGCAGGGAAGCTCAGGCTGCCTGTCCTTGGATTGCTTCCACGTGTTCTGTGTGCGTTTCAGTTCTCCCGCTCCAACTCAATTTTCCTGATTGCTTTCTTCAGTGGGAGAGTTGGACACATAGTCCAAATCTCCAAGGCACACAGTGCAAAATCTAAAGTGACTCATGCTAGGAGTCAGGAGCATTCTGAAAGCCCCAGTGAGCCCCCTCCTCTGGCTCCCAAGCACATTTATTAGGCAGAGACCTCTGCCACGCTGTCAAGCAGCTGTAGAACAAAACACCAAGGGACCAGTCGCCTTCTCAGCCCCCTGTGAAATATGTAAGTCTGTTAAAAAGGAGTCATACCAATGTCAGTATAATAACACAACGCCTTAAAAATGAGCCCTCATTACTGCAATACTTGTTTTCTGTGCATTCCCCTGTGCATCCCATCTTCTTAAGTCTACTCCCTGGAACAAAATATTTACTGTTAGCATTTCCCAGCCAAATCAGAGGTGGGAAAAGCTATCAGTTCTGTTTTGTCTGATGCATGGGCAACACAATTTAGAGCAATATTGAAGCTGACAACACCAAACCCTCAGCCAGAGAAATGCAGCGATGTCCCAGTGCCTTTCCTGGGACTTGGTATCAGCTCAAAACCACACTTGCACATACAAAGCAGCTATATCTATCTTTCCCCAAAAGTATTAATTCCCTAGGGCTCACACAGAAGAAACCACTTTGGCTTCAAATCAAAGAACCAGATATTTAATCCTTTTAATGTGAGTAAATACACAAAATGGGTAACTCCCTTTTAAATCAGTATTAGTTTTGGACTTCAGTACAAGTCAACATGTTAAACAAACCAACTTTCAAGAACCTCTACAGAAGTCATTGAAGCATCAGCCACCTACAGAAGGATGTGATGCATCCCTTAAGGTTCATTTTTAGCTCCTTTTGGGATGATTTTAAACACTTTTTACAGTGCTTTCTCTGATCTTTTTAAAAAAGGATTCACAGTATGCTATAGAAATTTTGCTGGATTTAAATTTAAAATTAACATTAACCTGTGCACATATTGTATGGGATTTAGTCATGCATGGTCAGGAGGACTGAAGATCAACCTGTCAATGCCAACAGAATGCTGGTTTAACCCATCAGGGGATATTTAACCAATAAAATGCAGCAATGCCATGCCCTGCTCACCTTAGTGCTCATGCTGTTGGTCCAGCCCAGCTCTGTATGGCTGATCTCTTCCAAGCCCTGCTTCCCAGTCCAGCCTGCACCTGTACCAAGGCAGGTGTGTTTCCCCCACCAACAGAGGAATGGTGCTGCATCCTTCCAAAGGAGCATGTGCAAGTGTCCCCACAGACAGGCAGACTGAACGCGGCCTGTGTCATACACAGATGAATCCAGTCCCACAGAAGCTGTGCTGTGGATGGACTTCCAGAGCAGTTCTCAGACAAGGTCAGCAGTTCTCCCATCTCTCCCCTTCTTTTCTGGCACTGCCCCAGCTGAAAGGGAGCCTTGCCTCTGTCCAGGACTCATTCCTGAATGCTCACTCAGCCTGCTCCCATCCACTGCCTGCCCACTCTTGGAGAACTACTGGCTCACACCACTATGTGTGTGATTAGGAAAAAGAAATACGCACCTAGTCATGAAGAATGAAAATGTGAGAGATGGACATCAAAGCCCTCAGTGCATCTTCAGTGCCTGTCAGTGCACTGGCACAGGTGGCCCAGAGCAGCTGTGGCTGCCCTTGGATCCCTGGAAATGTCCAAGGTCAGGTTGGACGGGGCTTGGAAGCAACCTGGGATAGTGGAAGGTGTCCTTGCCTGTGGCAGGGGGTGGAATGAGATGAGTTTTAAGGTCCCTTCCCACCCTAACCATTCAATGGCTTAGTGACCTTCTGAACTACCTCTTCCACTTTTGCCAAAGCTGTCTTCTCTGGGCACCTAAATACCTGCAAGCTTCTGCAGCCACAGTGCTGGAGACACCCAGCTGCTGAGGGGAGAGCTGAGACCAGGACTGGGGACACTGCAGCCTCCAAGAGAGCTGCATTCAGAGGCTGAGTTCCTTAATGTACTGAAAATGAGGAGCAGTTGTGGAAATTCCAGGTCACAGAGGAGCTACACTGGATAGCTGGGATAAAGCTGGAAGCACATATGGAGAACAAGACTAAAAAAAGGTAGAGACAACATAAGTGAGGAAAGAGAAAGAAGAGCTGACAGAGCAATTGTTGAGAAGGATGACATAATCTTAAATACAGAGAAAGGATGACAGGGAAAGGAAAGAGAAAGCAACTCATACACAGGAACAGCTAGAGAGTAGTTTCAGCCCACCAACAACCTGTGCAGGCTGTGTTACCCTAGGTGTGGCACATGCTCTGAATTTGGGCTAAAAAAGCAACAATCCCCACTGACTTCTATTCCCTCTTCTCATATGTGGTGCAAGGCTGTGGATGAGAACAGTTCCAGTACATCAGCAAGACTGCCACATCTACACAGCACTGGCAGCTGACACATTCATAAAGAGGAGCAGAAGTATCTGTCTGGCCAGATGCACAGGCAGAGACCCACACTGTAAATCAGTTTTATCCTAACTGCCATAGCCTATATGGGTGGCTGGAAGCTCTACCAAACTGATCATGTATCATTATGAATTGGTCTCAAGGAAAAGAAACAGAAACAAAAAGTGAAGCACCTGGGGTTTATTTCCCCCTCCCAAAATACACAGTGGCTCCCAGTGAAAGTGATTCCATGAACTATTCAGTCTATTCAGTCCTGAGTGAAATGACTCTCTGGGAAGCAGCTAAGAGGTTTTCCTGCCCCAGAGCTAATGATATCTCTCAGTTATTTTCCATATACTGCATGCAACTAAAACTAAAGTTTTGCACAGTTATTTTCCATGCACAGGAGAAGGGCTCACTCCCATGATCTAATGCACACAGCTGGGGTGCCTTGAGTTTACTGCACTTTTTGCATGTCACGAGGAATGCCTCAATACTAACAAAACCCCAAGAAACAACCAAAACTGCATTTCCAAACCATCACTTCAGAAGATGTTTTCCAAGCAGCACTTACTGTGCTCTGCAGTCAGTCTGTGAAAGCAGCAGAGACAACTTAAATGTTTTGCTCAGAATCTCCCAAAGAACAAACTACAGTTTAAACACCATCACACAGACATCTCACTTTGAGTCTTGTCTTTGAATTTCCAGATCAGCCATTGGGTGGGACAGGCACTGAATCATCAGTGCTCATCTGCCAGCTAATGCCAGCTGTTTTGCACTGATTTCCATCTCTTCAGCTGGCAAAGGCAAGCAAATCTGTATTATCATTAGAAGGATTAAATTTAAAGTCAGCAGTTAATCTATCAGCAGCAACTCCACAGAACAAAAAACCCTAACCAAAATATTAGTACACACTGAGTTTTGCTATCCTTACCCAGGATATGAATACAGCAAGAGAGGAGATGGTTTCTTCTCTATAGTGTAACCTCACAGATTAAAACAGCATGAAAGACAAAGACAGGGGCTTGTCCCTTGCTTCCTTCTGCTATTTCCTTTGAGTTTCTCACTTAAAACCCAGATTGCCTTTGCTTTCCAATTTTAATAGAGAATAGCTCATCATGGTTAGTCAAATCAAGGAATTTGCATATATATGTCTCTCATACTTGTACTTTGTAAAGAAAATATACCCCAAAGTAATATTTTCTTTTCATTTCCATGAAAGTGGTGCCTCACTGAGGAGGCACCTACAGGCAGGTGGCACCTCAGTGAGGAGGCATCTACACAGTGAAGTCCCAATCACAAAGTGCTTTCAGTCTCTTCATTATCTCCCTCAACCTTGACAAGCAAATGCTAGAGAAAAAGAGGAAAAAAAAAACCTAAATCCTTCTTTCCTTTGTCAGCCAGCCTGACTGAGGCTCACAGACGTCACAGGGAGCCTGTGCACTCCTGAATGCTAAATAATCTCCTAGGCTACATACTTTCAGCAGAGCTTAGAAAGAGATTTCACTTTGAGCAGGGACATGTTGGCATGGCAACGGGGGAAAAAAGGAATCGGCAAGCCTGGCACTCCTTGCCAGGAGCAGCAGACTTTTTGTGACTCTCATTTTTGTGAGAGATGTGATGGTGCCTACCTCCTCTCCACCAAAAGTTAAACCCGTGCTCAGTGGGTGAGGAAGGGCTGATGATGCCCACCCTGTGCTGGCAGGATCTTCCCCCATCAGACTGACCTGGGCACACCTTGTCCTGAGCTTTTCTTAACCTGAGCTGGAAAAGTGCATCAACCTGAGCTTCCACCATGGAAAAACAGGAGGAAAGGATTTGTGAAGTGTGGGGCTGAGAGGGTTAATGACTGCCTTTGTGACATGGGGCAAGGAACCTGGAAATGGGGCCAGCAATGCACACCAGCACATCCCATGCCATCACCTAAGAACCTACTGCTTTCCTCTCAAGGTGACTTTGGAGAAGATGTCATTTCAGCTCTGCCTGGAACAAGAGTAGCTGTGTGTCTGCAAAACAAAGCTCTGTTGTTTAGTAATGAACCTTCTTCCAAATCTTTATGCCCTCAGACCAAAACTGGAATGAAAGATTACATGCTGGCACAGTCCCCAGCAATACCAACTCGCAGCTGCTCGGTGCCAAATACTGCCCAGTGTTTCTGAATGTCCTTCATGATGCTCTCATGGTGATGGAGACCATGACAGACACTTTAAACATAAAAGTTATGAGCCTTTGAAGCACCCCATCTCTACCCCTCTCAAGCCCAGAGGGCAGAAGCCTGTGGGGAGGTGGCACACAGTCCTGCACAGTGCTGGACCACAGCCCATGGTCTGCACAGACCTCCTTGCTGAGCGGGGTAGCTCTCTCCACCCTTGTGCCTATTCTGACTTTCCCAAGTCCTGTCTACTTTATGTAATTCATAAATGCACAAGGTGTCTCCTACCACACACTTCATAAACTGGAAAGGGCTCCAGCAGAACAGGCCACAAATTAGAATGTGTCTTTTGGGTACAACTGCCCCACCAGTCACTCAGTTAATGCCACTGCTGGATGGTTGAGGTCTGACCAAGAGAAACAGGACGTCTGCATTTACAGCCCTCATTAAAATAGGTACTTAAACATGGATGCTGAGGAGGGAGGGCATAGGCAAACATAAAAAGCAGAGACAAAGCAAAAATGAAACTCCCAGAATGCATTTGATATTTGACATTTTCAGCAGCAATAACTCTCCTGGCTACAGCAGTCCCCCAAGAAGCTCTGGAGATATTTCCAAAAGGCAACTTCAACAAACAGAGCTCATGTCATAGAGTCTAAAGTGGCTGGAACATGTTATGAAAGATGCTTCTTCCATATCCCAGCCTTGTTGTTCCTTGCTGCACCTCTGAGGTTATAGATGATGGTGTCTGGGAGCACTGACAGCATCAAGTGCGTGCTGGTTGCCAAGCCAACACGCTCGCAGGCACTCTGCTCTCACTTCTTAAGGAAGCACAGCTGCTTTTGCAATACTTGTATCGTAACAAGGAAACACCAAAGTGAATTGAAACACCAACAGGAAGCCCAGAAGAAATGGCTGGTTGATTCCTTCTCTTGGCCAAATGCACCACTGATGTGGTACCACGCAACAGCTGGTTCTAATGGCGTTACTGCACCTGGTTTGAGATATGGTTTTCAAAAGCAAATCTGAACCACACACTCCCAGAGGAGCTTAGGGGGAAAAAAAAGACTGATGGCTGATGTTCTCTACATGTATGACTCCCAGCCATGAGAACCAACAGCACCTGCACACCAGGTTATCTCACCCTGCTCTCTTTCAGACAGTAATTTTTGCATTCTGCCAATGACTGTGCCAGACCCTCCAGTTCCTACCAATACATGTCAATCACTGACTGATTTCTGAAGCCCTAAGAGGAGGTGGGAGGGCAGATCCAGCCCCTTAAAGAGGTTATGACTGGACAAATAATGATGTTTTACTGGATTGACTCATAGGGCTAGCCACAAAAAACCCCAGAGAGACTGGTCTATAAAGTAGTTACTGAATATTTTGGAGTCAGGGAGAAGATAGCTGTGGGTAGGGAATGTGGAAAGATAGAATTTCTATGCCTTTATTCCTGGTCCTCTGCAGGGAAGGACCTGAGACTATAACCAGGAATAACTGGGAAGGAACTTTATACTAAGGTTAACAGAGAACAGTAAAACCCCCAGCATTTTCTACAAGTGCCCCAGAGGGGTTCTGTTGCCCCCAAATACACTGTCTTCAATAACATATTTTAAATACATCTATAATATTCCAACATGCCCCAGAAAATGACACTTGTCCTACACTTAACACAGAGAAGAAAAATTTCAGATGCCTGGTATGTTTGCCTGTATCTGAACTGGCAGAGATGATGGTGTACAGTAATTACTGTCACATTTCCTCAGCAAATGCAGGGAGATCAAAATGCCTAATTAACAGCTTCTTTCTCATGGGAGCCATCAATGACATAGTAAGATAACTTCTTCCAGCTCTGTAAAATAAATACCAGAAATGGAACAAACCCAGTAGTCACATTCAGCTCTGAATGTCACCAGTCTTACATCCTTCTGTACGTTTTGTCTGCACTGCTCAAGACATGCCACTTGCTGAAAATGTACATCTGACAACAAGGCTGGGAGGCTCCTTTGGGAAAGAGGCCTTCAGGGAGCTTATTGGGGGAGCTCACCAGCTCCACAAGGACTTGGGCAGCAGCAGGACAGCCAGTGCAAACAGGCAAATGAAAAGGAAAGCTCTGACAAAAGAAGTCCTGTTGGAAAGACCAAAAATGTCTCTGTACAAAAAAGGTCTGTTTGTATGTCTGCTGCCAGTGCCATCAGAGTATTACCACTTGTATGGCAAGAGAGAGAGAAAGGAAAAGGAGATGAAATGAGATGTCACTAGAAGAGGGAATAAGCCACCAGCACACCGTGGGACCAGGCTATGACTCTCAGTGCATTTCAGCCTGGAGAGGCTGTTGCATTCAGTGACCCCAAACAGGGAGCTGCCATTCTGCCCCATCACAGCTCCAGCCTAGTTGAGAGGGGCTGGGGGGCCTGCACAGCCAAGCACCATGGTGATTTTCTAACAGTGCTGGGCTGATGAGGGCTGTGAACAAGACCCTCTTTACCTGGAATGTGCCTGCTACAAGGCAAGGTACTGAAGACAGTGGGATATACAGACTGTTTCCTTGACGAACAGCAGGAGGCTGAAACAAGCACAATTCCTGCCTTCAACACGGTGGTTAGTTTGTTTTTTTGCACAGCCAACCTAAAGGAACTCTGCTCAAGAACTACTTGCTATGACAGGGCAGTCTTTCAGGCTTGCATTCCCTGCACCTTATAGAAATATGCTTGTTTAAAAGATATTTTTTGGTCAGAGGATGGTCAGAGGAATAAGTCTGTTCCAGATAGCCATTTAGTCCAGCTTTACAAACAAAGGGCTGAATGAGGATAAATTACATTCCAAGCTGCAATGTGGTTTGTCCCTTCCCAGTTTTCCCTTTAGTTGTTTCCTGCTGTCTGAATCCCCTCCTATCTTGGGGTAGTATCTGCCATCACACAAAAGCTGGCTTGTGTCTGGATCAGCAGACAAAACTGGACCTTTTTCTATTGTCCTTAGCTTATCTTACAATTTGCCTTTTCCCCCTGCTTCTTCCCACCCCTGCTTTGCTCCCTGATAGCCTCCATCTCACCAGCTCTCCTGCTGCTCAGTCTGCTTCCCCACATTCCTCAGCCCCTTACTTCTACCTCAGATCAATACTGCCACTTCTTCACTCCTCTTCTCAGGTCTAGGGCTCCCTCTTTCTGGTTCACTTACAGACTGACACACACCAGTGTCTGCATTCCCCAGCTCCTCTCATGGGCTCCCAATCACCCACCTTCCCCATGACTCCAGAAACCGGAGTGCCCAGGCTGGAGGGGATTGCTGTGCCATGTCAGGCAACTTCCTACAGCTTACCACAGTCCCTTTGCATCCCACATGGTTTGGGTTCCCTGCCAACTAATGAAGGGCCACGTTTTGTCACTCTGGTATGACATGTTACTGTCCTTAATACTGTCTGACACCAGGACACAGACACTATCCTCAGGCTCTGGTAATAGGATTTCAGGAAATGCTTTCCCTTCATCTGTCAAAAAAATAACTCATCAAATAACAGTGTGGGTAATGCAAACCCCCTCCAATTACAAACCTGAATTTGGCATATAATGAAGAAAGCATTTATTCAGTTGAGTCACTGCATATAAAGACATATTGTAGAAGATGCTTCACAGTGTTCACCACTATTATCCCTAGTTACATAAACTTGACTGGTTAGTTACTGCATCACTGACGAAATTGATGCATTTTAAGTGAATAAAGCCAAACCTTTGTAGCTTGATGTTCTTGCAAGTCAAATAAAATAGATTATTTTGAACTGCTGGCTCCCAGAGAATGCTGCAGTGCATCTGTGGTCCTCCTCACAGCTTCCTCTCAGTTAGCTGACCACAACTTTCCAGTGAGCAAAGAAAAGGCTGCCACTCTTGTATTTCATTGCAAGTCAGGCACATCCAGTTAGTCTACCTCTGGGTGCAATCCAAAGCTTTCCTTGGTAGCCCACCTCAGAGTGAGTTTCTGAGGATTATGCTATTACGTCCCTTTGCATCACACATTTCATATGGCAGGAAAATGTTTGGCTTGACAAAACCTACAGGTCTCATTCTCCACTCTTACTAATCCCATGGTCTTCACCAAAGGTGCTGTATGTGTGCAAGGGAGAAGGGACGTGGACAGGCAGGGAGAACACATCGAAACTCGGTGGTCTCAGGCTGTGGGAACTGCAGACTGCACCAAATGCAAAGTGTCTTCAGGAGCACCTCCAGAAAAATGCGGGATTTGTGTCTAGCAGAAGCACAGGGCTCAGCTAGTCTGCCAAGGGTAGCCCAAGTACATATAAGAATTTATATCCACAAAATGCACACAAAAATAAATAGGTGCTTTACCACACACACTTCTATCACACCACTAATAACTTCCTGTGGGCTATGCCAAAAAACCCAGCCTGTTCTCTTGCACATATCTGCCTCTGACTTGGGCTTCTGGATCAGGCCCTGAGGCTGCCCTGTCCACAGCTCTGTGCCCTCTCCCACGTTCCCATCGGTCTGTTTAAAAGGAGGGCATTGATGTGTTTCCATAATGCAGCCATTACCAGCACAATGCTGAGACAGATCAATCAAAGGCAATACACAGTCAGATTCAGAGGATTCCAAAAATTGAGGTCAGACTCAGTAAATCTTAGACACTGAGAGACACATATACACAAAGGCAAATTTTAACTGTGCAAATCTAAAAATGTCACTTGTAGTGATGGATTGGATGCATTTTGGTATGAACTGTTACTTCCTCCCCCGTTACCATCCCCTGCCTCTACATCAGTGTGGACATAAGGTGTCTTTTTCCTGGTGGCCTTATCCTAACTTTTCCCTTAACACACAGCCCTCTGATTTCACAGCACCTACGAATGGGTGTCGTGCTGCTTTGCTGTGCCTTGAAGGGTCAACTGCCCTGATTGATACAGAACACCTCTCTCTAGGAAAGGACTGTTTTGTGGCTAAATCCCAGCTCCCAGGTCAGTCAGATGCAGCAGCCCTGCCTTAGGGGAAACATCTCAAAAGGCACTGGGGACTGGGTGATAGACAGCTGCCTGGGAAATCCCTCTTTAAACTAGTGCTCTGCTGCACATAAGGTTGTTGCAGTTGCTGGGGATTTACAGACTCCAACATGAAGGCTGAGAAGCCAAAGGTTTTCCTAGGTTGCAGTGCTGGACTTGTGCCAGAGAAAATAAAATCCCTGTAAATCTAGTCAAACCCACAGCATGGCTTAATTATCTCCATCAACTGTGGCTTTCTGTGCATTTTCTCCTCAGGTGTTTGGAGTCAGTAAGCTACTACAAATGATTAAATGATTCACATTATTGATAATTATGTGTATTGGAGGTTTAAAAACCCTACCAGATGCAATACCCTACTGAAGTTATAATTTGCAAGCACACAGAAACACAGCAAAACTAAATTTTGTTGCGAGTAACAGTCCTGATTTCAAGATCAAATTCTGACTCGAACACCAAAAATCTAAAAGTCCTGCCCCACAATGCATTAAGTACATCCAGCTAGCAAATATTAGTGAGAAGTGGCAATAGACACTCTGGTCCCTTTCTATCACTACAGTAAGTTGCTACCTGGTTTCTGCTTCAAAAAGAGAAAAAATATTGAAAGAAATGTATCTTAAGTATCCTAGAAAGGTTTACCTTGCACTGATTAAATGTGGGATTAGCCTGAGTGTGCAGTGCATAAGTTTCCAGAGAGCTAGGAATTCAGGCATGAAGGTAAGCAGTTCTAGGGACTTTTCCAGTGTTCAAGGACAAAGATATCATGAGATAAGCTATATTAAGACTCCAAAACAAAAGCTGTACATATTGACAGTAAGTCTCCACACCAGAGATCTTACAGTCTGACCAGACAGTGAGAAAACTGCAGGGAAGGAAGAAATGAGGCCACAAAGTAGTGACTGGAGCAAACTTCACCTGGGTCAAGAGTAATCTTGTTCCCTCAGCAAATGTGTGTCCCCAGCACTACTGCATGCCCTAGAACATGCCTCCTCACTTTGTCTTGCTCTGCTTTTAACCACTTGCCTCGAAAAGGAACATGAAATGGCACTACTATAATGCCTGCTGATGGCCAGCAGTGGTTTCCTTCCTCCTGTCACCCACTAGCTGCAAACTCAATTAAATGTTTGGATCTCTCTTGGACCAGCACTCAGAACCAAAGTTTGAGAGAGCCTGAGAAAAGAATTTCTGCCCTCCCCTTCTAAGGACAGGAAATTCCTCTTCATCCTGTAAAGTTATCCCCACTTTTCTGTATGTATGGGGGGACTTGTCCAACATGGGGTGACAATTCTGTAGCAAAGATTAGAAACACACTCAGTCTCCTCACTGCTAATAACTACAGCACCTCACCTCTCCTGCTTTTTTGCTGGCTAAACACAGAATAAAACTGGGTTTCAGCAAAGAGACAAGACCTCATTATCATCTCTCCAATTATCAACACTCTATTCAACTGAATGCTCACACATTGTTTCTTCTACCTTGGCCAAAATTTGAAATCCAATCTGCAAGAAGAAACTTAAAACATATACAAATTTACTCTAAGCACAACTGCTTATGAAATGACTGTATGGTCCAGGAGCCTTAAAATTCTCCAGCCTCTGAGAAATTATGGATAGCATCTCCAAATGTTGTCAACAGCCAAAAAAACATTGCTAGAAAGATCTCTTTAGCATGCATGAATGGATGCATCAAGAGCAGTTGTGTCTCTACAAGAGAAATTCTTCTTGCACTGTGCTTTTGGGGTTTGGAGTGGGAACTCTGCACAAAGATAATTAGCATTTAGTTCTAAAACAGGAAACTTGCTTTGCATATTTCATTTTGACACAGTTACACTCCTCTTTTTTCTGCAAATAACAAGCTGAATTCTAAAAACCTTATATAGTTTACAAATAGACCAAGTCCCAGTGAGCATCCAGAGAAATATGGCTCGGCAAGGATGAATAAATGCTGATACTGAATTGTGGTGTTCCCAGCCAGAATGAGCAATGCATTGTTTTGCAAACAGTGCATGGTTTT
Source organism: Cinclus cinclus (assembly GCF_963662255.1). NCBI lineage: Eukaryota > Metazoa > Chordata > Aves > Passeriformes > Cinclidae > Cinclus > Cinclus cinclus. The sequence continues at coordinate 4,933,647 of NC_085066.1, read as the reverse complement.
AAGAAGGCCTTGTTACTCGTGAGCAGTACCAGGAGAATCCATCCTTCTTGCACACACAAATGCACAACAGTTGGGCAGTTCCCTACTCCCTCACAGCCCAGAGAGCCTGAGCAGCTGCTCTGCTGCCACATCCCTAGATAGGTAACCCTGTCTCATTTTACAAAGAAGGCCTCTCCTGAAGCCTTCTCAGAGCACTGCCCAGAATCCTGAGTACGTATCCCCTGTGTAAGCCTGGGTGAGCCTTGGCAGTGAAGAGCTAGTGCCCTTGCAAAGCTCATACACCCTCACGTCAGCTCCCCCGTGCCCCATGGCATTCTTGACTCCAGCTAACATTTCCTCTTGGAGAAACACCCAGGGCTCTGCAGCAGGGCAGTGAGGTGCATTACCTGCAGTCTCCCTGCTCCCTGATGACAACTCTCCGTTGATCCCGTTCTCTTTGGTCTGAGCGTACGTCCCTGGCTGCTCGTGGCTGCCCAGCCTCAGCTCCTCATCCTCTCGGTACGGAAATCCGTTGGCACTTCTGACCAGTCCAGCACTTGCGCCACCCTGATCCTTAATTTCAGGTGAATGTGGGTGTGAAGAAGCCTCTGTTAGCTGACCTGAAGTCCAGTGTGGCGCCTTGGCTTCATCTTTCCTATCCTCGGCCATGGCTCCTTGCCTTCAGCGCTCGGCCTGTAATGACATGAGCAGGAGAGATCAGTTCCAAATGGGTGACTGTGTCCCTGACCATCAGCACAAGCATGGCACCAGCAGTGTTGCTGGTAAATTCAAGTCCAGCAGAGGAAAGAAGTATCTCTGTGTGTTTGTCCTAGCCGTGAGTGAACTGATTTAAACCCAAAAGAAACCATCGGCAGTAAAAATTATGGGTCGAGTCTTCCCTGACTCTCACATGCCTTGCAATTACTAGCACCATCTTCTTGATGGCTGCCCATTCATTAATCTGATTTTAATGCATTCATTACAGTTAAAATATCAACCCAATTAACAAGAAGTGAATCTGTCATCACAGTGCCACGACCTGCTCCCAGGGCAATGAAGGAAGAATGCCACAACTGCTCCAAGTGAAGCTGCTGCTGCAGTTGCACCAAGGGGGTGCCTGTCAGGCACAGAAGGACAAGGTGACTCCAGCACATGCAATCTGCCACTTGTCACGAGAGAAGCCAAGTCTGGGAATGTGCACGGGTTCCTGCTTGACTCCAGCTAAATCCCCTTTTACTTGCTGTTATGTGAACATTCACACACATTTGTCCCACCCTTTTGTCCAAAATAGTCCATGGGCAACAGTTTGTTTCTCACACTAGCATTTGCATTCTCTTTTGACTATCGGTATTCATACAGAAATAAAACTAATCATTATTTACTACTTCACACATATTTCACTTCTGTTAGTTAGCTCTCATTTTTCCAAGCCAAGGAAAGAAGCCACTACATAAAAGCCATAGTGCTTGGCTATTGCTCAGCAGGATAAATGCAGCAGTAGCTCCTCAATATGTAAACCTAAGAAGGCAATAAATCCTAATCATGTTTTGATGATACAGTAACCTCTGGAGAGGAGAAGGTGACCTGCCCTGAGTAAACTGGAAACCAGTTTTTCCAAAAGCACTGCCACCTCTTTTTTAACCTGGGAGAAAAAAACCATAAAAGCAGTGAGCTGAATGCAGTCAATCAGCCACATAGCACAGAAGCTGAGCAGTCTAGAAATGGCAGCCCAAACTGGATAGTGCATATATTCTGCAGATATTTAACAAAAAACAAACCAGAAAAAGAAACAAGTTTCCATAATGTCAGGTCAGTTTGAAGAAAACCTCTAAACGTAAGAAAAGGCTATTTGCCAGATAATCATTCATAATTGATAATTTGACTACTTTCTGATCAGACATTACAATTTAACAATAATGGCTTTCAGAGAGTTTTTTTAAAAAAACATGGTGAATCACAAAATTAGATTTCATTCACAATATGTGACTCAAACTGGAGTTCCATACCAAAAAGGACTAATAACTCTTTTTGCCTCATGGTGAAATCATGTTGTTCTAGAAGTGCTGTGCCCGCTCTCACCCTGACCCAGCATCATTTCCCTGAAGGTAATTCAACAGGGAGACATTCTGCATGTACACACAGGGCTTTCAAGCAGCCATCTCACATCATACCAACAGAGCTGATGGCATCATTATGAAGAACAGCCCAAGATGGGCAAAAACCCCTCCTACAAACAAAAATAAAAATATGCCTCTGTCTCTAGATCTGTTTACTGCATGATTCTAGAGAACATTTTCTAATCATAGCTTTTCCAAAGCATGAGGCCATGGGACAAATGCCTCCCTTTTTACAGGAATGAGCAGCACACATTCAAAGCCACCAACACTTGGGATATGAAGACAGAACAAATCTTGTTCCAGGGGGAAAAAAAGGAGACAATGCTCATTTATGTCCTTTGGGGAAGCTCAGGGGGGAAGAAAACACAAAACAAAACAAAATAAAAGGAAGAAAAAAAAAAAAACCAGAAAAAACAACCGAAGAAAAAGTCCAAGCCCTAACTCAAGGCTTCCCTCACCAACCCAGTGTGCTTTGAGGCTGAAAGCAAGACCCAGGAGCAGGAGGGACCTCCCCACCAGCTCCACCAGTTCAGTCCCTGGGTCACCCATGAGAGGAGCCCAGAGGCACAGCAGCACAGGGAGGGTTATGAAAGAGTCAAGTGTGGGGAATGTGGTTCTGAAAATCACTGGGACAAATGTACTGGCTATATTCCACCACCACAGTTTGGTAGCTACTATCCCTGAAGTATCCTCCCTGGTTCCAGGTAGACACTCTGTGCTTCACTTGAAGGAAGTTCACTTCACTTCTTCTTGAGGAAGAATATTCACATCCTCACAATGGACTGTGTCACAGAAGTCCCCAGTGAAAATAACAAAAGTGCTTTTATCTTTAAAAATAAATACAGTGGGCAGACTTCAATGCCAGCTGCGTGTATCTGGAGGCAGAATTTGGCTCAGTATTTATAAAAGATGGGTTACAGAGTAAAGCATGGATGAATTCATTCTAGTCTCTGTTATTCATCAAGTGCTCTCAGGGTTTATAATGGCAGAAGAGAAACAGCAAGTGAGTCACACAATGCATCTTTGTACTCAGCAATTTAGCAATGACTATCTGCTGTGTGCTGTGATTCATCCACAGCTTGGGTTAAAATCCAGGATCCACAGGTGTGCTTTGCACCATCAAGTGAGTTGTTTTTCTTTCATTTCATTAGCATACAATGGAATTAAATTAATCAGGTAATGTAAATATTGACAGAAATACTGAAGCGGCCAGACAATATAGCAGAATTTAAATAGTGATAGCTGTGTAACAAGAAAAAAACTGGAATAATTTGGACAACCTAGGGAGACACTGTACTTTGGGGAAGCAAACAATCCCTCTTTTTACCATGAGTTTCTTATTCTTTGCATAAGCTGCTATGAAGGCTTTCAAAAAAAAGATAAGAAGGCACAGCCAGTCCTCTAAAATGTCATGTTGCTTTAGTTAAAATTCATCTGGATCTTTTATGAGCCTTTCTTTGCTAACCATTACAACAGAACTGCTTTATCAGGGAATACACAGCAGCAATCTTAGAGCACGTTCTCACTCTTTGTCTAAGGTTAGTGGTGCTGAGGGGGTGACCAAGGCAGGTGTTTGAGCACAGCAGAAGGAGCAGCGGAGCTCACAGACAGTGCCTGCCTTGGCTGCACCAACCCACCAGCACAGCCCCTTACTCCAAAGCCATTCTGGCCCACGCCATGACCACAAGCCATGGGGCAGGCTGTGGCAGCCACACAGCACAGGATTGTGCTAACACTCCTCCTTCAGGATGCTCCTCACCTCGAAGTCTGATCAAAGTCACCCATGCAAATCTCAGTATGGGACTGAGGTGGGAAATGTCCCCTCCTTCCAGAGGTGAAGCAAGTGCTGCTGAGCACCACAGATCACACCAGTGATACTGACCCATGCTCCTGGGCCGTGCACAGCCCTCCCAAAAAGGAGGATGTCCTTGTCCTTTTTGTGACATGGAGGATGCTACTGAAGCCATTGCTTGTCTGCAGAGATCATGCTCCACTGGCAGTAGCAGTGAAGAGATACTTCACAGACCTCGAGTTCATGTCGTTGTAACTCAGGCAGTGCACTGAGGGGACAGCTATATGGATCTGAACTGGACATCTTGTCTTCTGAACTAATAACCTGGAGGAAAAATGATGATAAAAATGAACCCTCCCAGCTTTTTCAGCCATTTTGGAACTGCAGAGAGACAGAAAATACTTAAACACAGAGGGACAAATCTCGTGGGGGATATGTGGTCTGACCTTGCAGTTACCTCCTCCATTTGCAGGCACTCTACATATACTTATTAATCCATATGCTCTTTCATGTGACACCAGCTCCTGCTGTCACAGCTGGGTTGAACCAAGCTCTGAACCCTATGCACAGCAAATCACCCACACTAATCCAGCATGAGGCCAGGATATGCAAAACCCAAGATAATGCTGATTTAAATTTCCTGTCATGCTAGCTGTCCAGAATTATCTTATATGCAAACACTGCCTTTGCATAAAAATGGATACATTTTATACAAATTTCTTACTTTTTAAGACAACATAATTAGGCCAATACTGAAGACTTCTGCAAATAGCCTGCCTTCCTGCTTCAAGCCATGTTTTCACCTGCTCTTGGATCTATGAGCCCATTCAGAGTAAAATGAAAATATTTAATTTCAGAGAAGCTAATTTATCAGCTAAGATGCAGCCACCTGGATACACAGAGGAAGAGCTACAACTCTAGTTCAGGCCAAAATTATCACTGTGGGTTCCTGAAGGGAGAGACAACTCACTCTTTAAAAAAGAAAAAAAAACCCAAACCTTGGCAGCGTATATGGCCTGGGAAGAAGAGGGGATGTGCCCTGGGTATGCCTCCAGGACCAAATCCTATTTCCCAGAGAGCAATTTAACTCAGCTGCACCAGAGCACTGACTCAGTTGCCCTGAGTTGCAGCTGCTTCCAAATCCAGAGCCAGGAGAGGGAGGGGATTGCTCCACAGATGCAGGCTGGAGTACAGAGATATGGCTAATGACCTCAGGTATCCAGGGCTTCCAAAACTCCCCAACTAGAATGCCTAGAAGAGATTTTTTTAAAGAAATTTAAGAAATTCAGATAATTTCTTTCAGAGAAAAGAAATTAATGAGGTGACGTTTTTGTAATTTTTTGCAGAAAGAAAGGGCACCAAGAATTAAAGAAGAAATTAAGATATCTTCCAAACTAGTTACACTATACACAGGGTGCAACTGAACTTGCACTAGTAAATAATACAACAAAAGAAATTTCATGGCCACACACCAATTGTCGAACACAGATGATGGATCTAAACATTAAATACTAGGCACAGTGATTTAAAAGGTCCCAATGGAATTTGCCAGTAAATTTAACTTACTAACAATGTACATCTAGAAGAGCCAAGGAAAGCAGGGAGGCAGAAGGAGGGAAATTTAGATGGACAAGTTCCAATAACCTCCTGCCACCATCAAAAGCTCAGGCTGTAGTATATAGCACACAAACCTTACCAATGCTGCTGTCTTCATGGACATCCACGAAACAAGAAGGCCAATTTTTGGATGCCATTTCACTCCTGCATTTCAGCTAACATACAGCTCTCAAATTAATGTGATTTTTTTCAGATGTGAGCAGTGTGCTTCACATTGCTCTAACAGAATGACAGAACACAGCAGGGATGGGGAGAAAGTCTTATGGTGTCTGATGGGGACCACGTTGGCTTCCTGAGAGGAATATGCAGTGATGGCCCAGGAGCCACAAAACAATTAACCAAAGCCATACTTGATGCTAAATGCTAAAGTGCTGTAATTGCAGTAATACAGGATATTATTAGAGAGAATTATACATTCTCTCCATGGGAGCCACTTTACTTCTCTAGCTGAATAAATGATGAACAGATTTCTCTGATTATTTTAGAACAAATATGATTTATTTCTTCCTTGTCCACTGCTTGAGTTATTAGGTTTCCACTAGATCCCTCTTGCTTGACAACAGGAGCAAGACTATCCCCTTAAACACCACCATGCACCCCTTAAAAATGCATGCAGTGTTCATCTCCTCACACTTGTACTAGCATTTGGTGGGTTTTAAAGGTTTTTTCCACTTCCACACTGCCAAGAGTTAGTCAATAGCCACCTATTCTTTGCAGACAATCCTTTTGATTGTACCTTGGATTACGAAATGGATGAAAAATAGTGGATGATGCCTGGACCAGAGGCTGAACAAAGGAAGCTTACTGTGGGAAGAGGAAGAAAACAAACCACAATCTGCATGCCTGCCAGAGCTGAGAATGAGGGATGACTGCAGCCTCAAAAGCAGGGGATCAGACCTGCAGCACTGGCACAGCAGAGGCAATTCCTCTGATCCTTCCTGCACAGCATCCAGGTCTGTGACAGCAGAGATTTAAACCCTTCTCAAAGCCCCCAGCAGCTGAGCTGGACACCAGCAGAGCCAGGCATGTGGGAAGGGTGGGTCATCCTGCTGCAGAAATTGCCCAGGTTCTAAAGAAAGGGAATGTTTTCACTTTGAAAAATGTTTATCTGACCAAGCCCTGCTCTGTGCTCAGTTGCAAACCCTGCTCAGCCAGGTGCTGTACAGAAGGGATGAGATGCAGCATGCTGCATTTCCACGGGTGGGAAGCAGGTCTGTCCCAGTGCAGAACACAGGCACAGGTACAAGAGTGAGCCATTCCCTTGCTACTCCTTCCTCCCTTGGGAAGGTGTTCATTTCTCTGGGCTGCTGAAAAGCACCTCAGCTGACTCATCTTGGGTGCTTCTCCCCTCTGAGATATTCTTAAACAGCTTGGAGGGCTGCCCTCACTGCCACGCTCAGGGACCATATATCAACATGCTCAACTCCAGAAATGTAAAACTGCGTGTTCTTCTCTCTTGAAATGCTGACATCATGGTACTAGCGGCTTGTGACTGAAAAAAAAAAAAAAATAAAAATCTACTAGAGTTCACTTCTAGATAAAAAGAATCCCTGTACATCCCTTCTTGCTTCAACACCAACCCTTTTCAACAAACCCTCGCATTCCTGTCTGTCATAACTGCTTCCTGCAGGATACAGGAAAGGCATTTTAGCTGGTGAAGGACATGGTAACCATAACAACAGCACCATGACAACTACAAGTGATATCTGAAACATGAAATACAGCGAGAACTCATTACTGATAAATTTGGTCCACAATAAGAATGGGAAAAGCACCAAAGAGGCCACAGCAGTTAGTGCAGGTGCCAACACAGAGAAACACAAGTGTCCCTGGCTTAAACTGCATACAGTCCTGCACATCCTGATGAAGCACCATGACAGCCCTGTCTTCTCATCAGGAAACAGAGAAAGCAGTCTCTGCTCAATCCTACTGGAGACCTCTCCTGTCTTAAGGTAGCAAGAGGGACTGAAGGATGGAAGGAGTGCTTCTGGGAACCCAGGAAGTTTCCTGGCAGCTCCCAAATTTCTCGGAGTCATTGAAACAAGAACAGGGCTCTTTTCAGGGGAGCATCTGAGTCAGACACACTGCACTGACTTTTCCACCAAGCACAATTTCAAATGGGCACCATGCACTTCAGAGAAGGCACTGCAGTTGGCAGGCTTGTCTGAAACAGGAGGCTCTGCAGCCCTTAGCCAGCAGCCATCTAAACAACCTGTGCCAAGGCTTTGATTTCATTCTGGCAGAGAAAAAGATTCACCAACATTTGTGGCTGCATCAGCTTTTTCACCCCCAGTGCAGGAGGTGCACTAAAACCCACCATAAACAAACAGCACCAGCTCCAGGGGCTGTTGAAGTCATTGTGATCAGACAGGGAAACATTGAAAGACATGGCCCCCTTAGGGCTTTTCACAGGAAATTCAGCTCACTGCTTTGCTGTGACACAGGATTGCCCAGGGTAGGCACCCCAAGAATTGGGTCCTTTCCCAGTTCAAACACTTTGTCACCCTCTGCATAGCTTTCCTCTTCTAACCCCCTTGTTCTTTAAAACACTGCAAAAAATCTAGCTGGAAAATAAACCTTTCTTCATGGTACCTTCCACCTACAGAGATTTTCACGTTTATACTGAAGGCTTAATGAAATAAACACTCAACAACTCAGTCCTTATTTGTACTTTTAGAGTCAGTTTTTTCCTACCAAAATAATTATGAAAGATTTGCCCCATTTCTTACAAACAATTCTTCAAAAAGAAAAACAGAGGAAACCTTTAGTGATTTTGAAGGCAAGAGATGATTCAGATTGCACCCAGGAAATCTGATTCCAAAGAAGAAAATTTTTTTTTTTCATTTTGCTCTAACCACAGTCACTTTAAACTTCAGTAAGAAGAAAGTTGAAGATCCATTACAACACTATAGCTGAGCTGGGGGATAGGCTACATAAGACCAGAGTACTCAAATTACTATTTAAGGAGGGAAATTTGGTCCGGGAAGAAATATACAATGTGATATAGCCATTGCAGGGTGGGGGAATCAAGGAAGAACTACAAGAAATACTCACAAAGACATCACACTGTCAATGCTGCCAACATTCCACAAGTTTGGCCAGCTAAAACCTTGGCTGGCTAATAGAAATGAATATTGAATGCTTGGCTGTCCTCCCCATTGCCATTTCCATTATAACTTTCAGTGCTTATAAAAACCTGAGACAAAGCCATCATGTTCTTATTTACTGCACAGGTACAGAAAGTGATTACAGCATACACTACACAGTACAGTCATCTAATTCTCACCCTTACATTTTCCAACCTGTTTTTTTGAAGAAATGTCATCCAAACTGGGTATTTGCCCCAGACCCTGCAAACAGGCCACATAGCTATGTGATTCCTTTGCTCTCAAGTTACAAGTGATCAGCACTTGAATTTGGACAGAGGCTGGTAAAGGTAACCCATGAAAAGACTGGAGTGAAAATCTTAAGGGTCTGTTTTCCCCACACTGACCTTACATGTTGATTTGATGTTGCATCTCTTCTCTCAAGAGATTCCAGGATGGATGACAGCTCACATTAGGCAGTGAGGAACTAATTAATCGATATAATATATATTATCTATATAAATAACATATATATATAATTAATACATATAAACTAATATATTACTTGCATATTCTTCATATAGGACAGGTCTATGTTCTTGGCAACTGCAAATGAGGCAAACTGGACCATTCAGCAAATGTGATACAAACCTGTCTGCTAAGCAAAAACACACACAACAAAATCTCATTTATCCAGAATAAAGCACTTTAACTACACTGGTATGTCTTTGCCTTCTCTGCACACATAACTTATTGGCATAACCCTAATTTCTTCTGGTTTCACCAAGATCTCATCAAGCATGACACATTTACACATGATCTTGACTTTATTCAATGAGCTTTCAATTATAAAAATAATAATTGCTGCCTCTATAAATGTGTCTGTACATTTTGATTTCTCAAAGGTCTTACTACCTTTGAAAACTGATTCTACCCTTGCTACAACATAATCTTTGAGAAAACCCAGATGCTATCTTTGGCAACATCATCGTGTCAGCTACTACAAATGGTAAAACATATGTCCTGGGCTAATTTCTGACAGATTCTTCCCCTTTCTAAATAGATGCAGGGGAATCAGCCTACAGCAGAATTCTGAAACACAGTTCTCTGCACCCTCTCCAAGGCCACGAACCCAAAAGGGGATCCAGGGATGGAGCTCCTGATCCAGCTGCCCTCCAAACTTAATTCTGTCCTTCCACAGGCTGAATTTAAGGAATATGGTCAATTGTTCTATAATAGAACAATCACCACAAAGATGATGATGATGCTAAAATGAAGTATGAAGGAGATAACAGGAAATCATCTTCAAGCTGCTTCAGCTTATGTGGGTAAAAATTTTTGCTCATGTGAAAGAAGCTTCCTCCCCAAGTCAAGGGCAGCAGATTATTCTTCTGCTGAGAGTGCTTTGAGCTTCTCTTCCTAACATTTAGACACACCAGGCAATCATGCCAGGCACAAGTAAAGTAAAAGCATCATACTCTCTACCATAGACATTGTTTATTCATGCTGAAAAAAAGAGCATCAGGCAAAAGAAAGCTGGTGCCCAGGTCCCTCCATCCAGACTCACTGAAGCAGCTTTGATTCTCACTTTCATGGCCAGGAAACCTTAGAGGGCCCAGGAACCCATTATAGCCAACAGGAGTCAAAGCTTTTAGCTGCAGCACAGAGCTTCTAACTGTAAATAAATAAATAAAAATAAGGAGACAAAGCATCGGAAAACTGATTGGGAAAGAGGTTATTCACAAATTCAGCTTGTTTCTATATTTACAACAAGCTTGGCACAGAATAGTTAGTGCTAGAATTTTCTTTCCTAGGGAATGCCTGAGTAGTGTTTGTTGTACTGCAAAACCTTGGTCAGAAGTGATAAGATTATTTCATCCCTTCACACTATTTTCTAACTAATGATGTTACAAATAAAGAACTTCTTTTAAATTAAATATACCCTTAAAAATATGCTGTCCACCCACACTCAGCCACCCACTTGTATGACCAATGACTGTATACCCTGGCAAATAAAATAATCTCTCCCTATCTCGAAATGAGAATACCCAGAAATCTTCTATGTTCTAAATGCTCTAGACAGTAAAATCACAATATTTGGGAGATAGTTTTATCATGTGGTAGGTTTATCCTGCCAAATCTTTACTCAACCAACCTACAAAAGAAAATAAAGCAGGCAGTCATTCTCTAGTCTGTTCCAGCAGAGACAAGAGGACAGGGAGGACAGAGACAGTATTGAAGGAACTTGGAGCCACAGGAGCCGATTTTGCAGCTCTTGCTTTCAGAAGAAGTTTCTCCTTCAAAAGTGTTTAAAGTAAGTTCTTGGACTGTACACTGAAAGAAGGGTATAAATGCCTCAGCCTGTACTTTAACTAGAGTGATATTTTAGAAGTTTAGTTTTTAATTCCTTGTGGTTTTGAACTTCGAAAATTAAGGGATCTAAAGCACGAGCAGTAACCAAGACACTGAATCACTCAGCCTTCCTGAAATCTTCATTGCAGGATTTTCTGTCACAGCAAAGACCAATTCCAGAGACTCATTTCCCCCTAAGGCTCCTGTGGGTGTGTGCAACTACCTGATTCTTGTAAGCTTGAGTTTAACCTTGTCCTGCTGTCACCCCTTTTCTTGCCACCCAGTGCCAAGGAGCTGATGAATGTTAAGTCAGTGGCAGGATCCTGAGATAAGATGAAAAGTGAATGGGTTTATGTGAAGCTCCTAACAAGCCCAGGGCCAGTAGGGAAAGGTAAGGAAGTTGCATAAGATGAAGAAATAGCCTGTCAAGAATGGTAAGATGTGACTGACAAACACATTCACTGAGGAAAAGGTCTGGGAAAACCCCAATCAACCTGGATCCTGGATTCATCTTTAATTTCTCAGTACATTTCCTTTTTCAAAGTCTGACAGCAGCACTAAGGCTGATGTTTGTTTAGGAGGCCTGAAAACATTAATTATTAATCACAAATGAAATAAAGTAGACCTGGAAAAGGTACAGAGAGCCCAACAAAGATGATGAAAGACCTAGAGAAGCTTCTGTGAAAAGAATGACTAGACATACTAACTCTTCATCCTGTGAAAGAAGGGACTGGGATAAATATTTACAAAAATGCACAAAAGTGTGCAGGGAGCAGACAAGCAAAGAGAAGAAAACAAACAATCCTCTCTCCACAAAGAGCTACAGCACATCAAACAGAACTCACTGGTGATGGGCTCCCTGCACAAAAATACAGCAACAATTCTTCCCACTGTATGGACTTACACTGTGTAGCAGGTGATGCATGGTGGAATTTTACATAGGTTCAAAAGCAAACTGCTGAATTTTCCTTTCATTGTTTATCCCATGGTTTCTGAATCTGAGAGCCTTTTTGGAGAAAGAAATGTTTTTACCACATAAGTAATATGTAGCTCCAATACGGATTAGCAGCCTTGTTTGCTATGTTAATATTGACTTTAAATAATTGTGTGGTTTCTTGTCATTCATTTTTAAAGGCCATTAAGTGTGAGGAAATGTCACATCCCCTCTCTGAGCATCACAATGTTAAACAGCTTCTAATGAAAAAACACTGTATGACATAGACTACTGCTCTGCAAATGAAAAGCACCTATTGATCAGGCAGGCTCTAGCAAATGAACAGCTCTGTTGGTCTGACAAGTTTCTAACTGAAACACAACTTTAACCCCACGTATCCCTCTGCTGATGCAGCAAAAGAGGCTCTGCAGCCTCTTGCTACTTGCGTGGAGCTGGTTCACTCCATGGAGAAAGGAGGTGCCCATTTTCAGCTCATTCTGTGGAATCAATTTGATCACATCATGTTAAAAATCCAGAGGCAGCACTGAGGTGACTACAGTGACACAGATGTAATTATCAGGTGGGGGACATCACCAAGAAGATCAGCTGAGAAAAACGTTCTGTTGGCAGGGGTGCTGCTGAAGAGGAAGAGCACACAAACAGCGAGGAAGACAAATGGCCCTTCTAGAAGGACCTGGTTATGTACCCAGAGCCACTACTTCTGAGAGGTCTAATGAGATAGTGTGTGTAAATGTTTTATAGCTGAGAGGCTCAAAGCTCCAAGAGTGCAGGCAAAGCCGTGTATGCTTTCTTTTTCATGTAGGGCAAGCAGTCTGGAACACAAGTCCCACCAATGACCTCGACTCTGGCCCAGAGGGGCTGTCTCTGGTTTGAAAAGATGATTCATTCACTCTGCCAGAAGGACTGAATGAATAGGCAGTATTCAGACTGTAGAACACTTATCACTTGGGATTCCCTCGAAATTTAGGTCTGACATGACTGGGACAGTAACCACGCGCTTTTGTTCCGAGCTCCTTGAACAGAAATGTCTCCTTGCATTCTTCAGTGCTTCCCACAAGTCATGTCGATTTTTACGGCTCGCTAATTATTACTGCTAGACTTCTTCAGGGCTTCATGATGAAAAGTTGTGTGTTTCTGAAAGCTCAGGGCACAAAACTTACAGAATAAATCACTATCTATCAGGCAGCAACAAAATCCAGGCATGGCAGCCCCTGGAATATTCACATCTGAGTAGCGCTTAACTTTATTTGTTTAGGAACAGAAAGTTTTGTTCTGCTTTTGTTAATAGAGCATGCTAAAAACTGCCAATAATGCAAAAGGAGCAAAACAAGTTAACTGTCACAAATCACACTTTGTCTAGAGGTGTGTCAACATCTATCACACATACAGAACTATCTGAAATGCCATCAGCGTTGCACAGTTACACCTCAGGAGCTGAGCTGTCAAAGAAAATAGGGATAACTGCATAATCCTAACTGTGTCTCCTTCTGCATATATAGGCTACTGCAAAACGTATTTTATTTTTCCCATTCCCTTTGTCTAGATTATCTCAGTATCTACTGCACCAGCTGCCCAGCCATTGCCACATCTCTCAACAAGCCTGTGCAGAGGAACAGGTTCAAAGATACTTGTCCCAGATCCAGGCTCAAAGGTACAAAAACACCTGAATTTACTCAGCCTGAGCCCTGAGATGAGGTTTGTCCTGGGCAGTGCCCAGACTGTAGCAATAAAAGTCATACTGAGAATCCTAACAGCCCAAGCAACAGACCCCGTGCAGAACATTAGGACACCTTTTTATGAAGTCCAGAGACACTCCAAAAATTATCAGAAGCAATAAACCACCATTGCTTTCACTGTGTCTAGACTTGCACCATGTGAAACAAATATTGGATACCCCTTCAAAACTGTAAGAATGCACCCATGAATAATCAGGCAGTAAATTCAGCAAGATACAAACTAACTGCATTGGAAGCATTTTTCTAAGGTAGAGGATTGAAGTATTTTCCAGCATTACTGGGTACCCTACATAAGCACTGACAAAGACCAAGAAATTATGAAAAGCACCTTTTTTTTGACAGAATATTTACATATTATAAAAATAATTACTTTGCTGCTGTCCTTTTAGCTGTTACCAGTTTGAAACACTATACATGAGTGGGACTGCAGCACAAACTAAAGTAATGAAATCCTGAAAGCTCCTTTTCCTGAAGCACTGCTAGGATCAAACCCTACTGTGTGCATGCCAATTGGCAAAGATTTTCAGAGGATTTATTCTGGTGCTCTGCAGTGCTCCTCTATGAATATTTAAAAAAAAAGTCAGAAGATTTTTCTTGAAGCAAATTTTTGCAGTCCTCAAGATATTTCAATTTTCTTCAAATTTCTGATGAGTTTAGAGGGCTTTACTTGTGAAGTGTATATTGTTAACATCAGGGTAATAAAAGCTACAATATCCACTTCACTATATTATTTGACATAAAGCCCATGATCAGCAAAAAAAAAAAAAAATACCATTTAAAAAACACAGCTTATGTTTCAGACATCAACCATTCAAATTATACACTTCTTTGAAGGATGCAGTGCACTTCACTTTGTTGAACCACTTCCAAGGAGCATTGCTCACAACAACCTGAGCTTCTGAAATGCAGGTGGTATTTTTCCCTTAGCCACAGCAAGGGAACTACTGAAGTATGCTTTTAAATAGAAGGTTTCTATCAATACTAAATGAACACAAAGGTGACAGGAAGTTACTGTATAATCTCTCCATATAGTTAATATTTCATTGCTCTCTCTGTTCCCTAGCATGAAACTCAACGTGGGTCTATTTTCTTTGGCTCTTGACTTTATACTGCTTTTTTTCTACTGATTAACCTGTACTGATTTACCTGTTCAAAACCCCAGGAAGCTTTAATGTGAAAGATTTCCAAAGACAACAGGAAGATGTACTGTCCAAAGCTCTCGTTATCACACCAGAATAATCTTCTGCAGCCAGAAAGGTACAGAAAGAGCTCACGTTAGGGACAATCAGTGCTGCATTCAGTCTTCTGCTCAAATTCCCAGACTAGTTCTCAGTCAATGGTATAAAAAACAACCTGAGAAAATACTCTGAAGTTTCTCACTCCACCTCTTCTTAAAATCTAGATTGAAAAATTCATTGCCATTTAACTCCCAACATTTGTTTTTCAGCATTTCAGCAAATGCCAGACAAGATTCAGTATCATAAGAACAGGGGCAGCAGCAAATCCCAGTGCTGCAGCCATGGTATGGAATATTCATCAATATGGACATCCCCACCTCTGCAAATCATTGTGAAGTGTTAATGCAGAGCCAAATTAGGTACAAAAGGGCAGAACTGGACTCTTAGACAATAAAATGAATAGCCAGTCCCTTGGTAGGAAGAAGTCCAAGTGCCCAACATGTTTTTGAGAGGGAGGAGAAGCTGAGCAGTCCAGCCTTGAGGCAAAAAACAGATCAATACCTGGGTGGAAAGCTAGGGAGTCAAGGAGAGCTTTCCTCTCCACAGCCAAGACGTCTCTATCCTTACCCAACCCCTAAGTGCAGCATTCTGTCTTGCTGGTAATCCTCAGGCTTCTGAAAATTCTACTTTCAACACTTTTCTGAAGGTGTGGGCTTGGTCCTATCGACAGAGCCAGGCATGTCTGCTGGGAAATCACCAACATGCATCAACAATCCCCGACATACAGCTCTTGAGACAAGGATGCAATTCTTCTGCAAGTAAGCTAGGCAAGGATATTTGGGGTGTTACACTGTTAAATCCTTCAATCCTTCAATGTTCGTGTCCTGTAAGCAGGCTGTAATAACAAAACAAAGCAAACAAAAACAAAACAGAAAAACAAAACCACAAAAACAAATCCACCAAACCACAACACAAAAAAACAGAACTTCATGTATTTAAGAGCTGGAGATACCCAGTGCATTTTCTCATTGTAAATCAAGTTTTTTCCCTCAGCAGCTAAGAGTGAGCTGTATCTTAAATTTTCTAACACCCTCACAAGGATTACTGACCTGCATTACCTTGGCCACTGTCTATTTGCAGGACTGAAAATACATGGCACTATAAAATTACTGGATGCAATGAAGCATCAAACACGACGCATTTAAATCATATGTGGCAAAGCACTAGACACAACTGACTTCCATGAGTTAGCATGTTTTAGTCATGTAATATGTTCAAGATCAATTCATTAACAGGAGGTTAGGCAATCAAATCAGATCCCTGATAATTTCACTATAACCCCTTCTTGCTACTCTTCTGTGCATCTTTTCCTACATGCAGAAATACATACATACAGAATTCCAGTTTCTCCAGGATTTTCACGTGTGCTTTGATGGGGGCTCCTGTTTGAAATAGTGAATCAAAACATCAGTCAATAAAACTGCCTCCCTCAGGAAATACAAATATGGCATAACTGTGATGCCAGAACACATCTAAAAGAACGAAATAGCAACGTAAGGAGTACATTACACACTACTTTAATTGCACCCTCTTTACAGAGAGGACAACAATGGAACCTGGTAAAAAGATGATAAATGTTTTCTGCATTTAGCAACACCTGCTTCCATTTTACTTCCCTTGTCATCTCTGCACCAGAAACCCTGAAATAACCAGCATCACTGCAGTTGTAATGACTTGAACACCCACCTCAATCACATACAGAAAAAAGCCTAATTTTGTAGGCTTTGGTGCTTTTAAATTATGTTTGTTACCATGAGAACTTGATTAAAATGCCACCCACAAGCTCACAGAAAGGGGGTAAAAAAAACAACAAAACAAAACAAAAATCTACTTTTAATCAGTGGTAGTACACTTGCTGCATTGCAGCATTCTCACAAGCTCCCCAACCTTCTGCAGTAAGAAGAGAGAGGTATTTTGCTGAACACTTTATTCAGGAAAAAATTTAGCAGACAGTTCAGTTGTTGTCCAGTACTTTTATACAATATTCCATTCAAGGAAGATAAAGCACACATACATGTTCTGCACCATGATACAAGGGCTGATTTGAAAACCAGACAATTACACATATGTTAAATGTGACGGCAACTCTGACAGCCACCCAGGACAAAAAAATTTTTTGTTGATACCTGAGATAAATCAAAGCTACAAAACCCTCTGCTTTCCCCTTCATCCTAACAATTTGTTAGCTTTATACATTTATGCTGATTTTTATGAATATTTATTTCCAGAAACTCAAGTGATAGGACTGTATCTTCTAAGCTTCTTGTTTGCTTTTTTTTTTCCTTTTTAATTTACAGCCTAAGTTTGGATTAATGGGCACTGACACTGCATTCCTGCAGCCTGACTAGGAGCCAGAGTTTGCACCCCAAGCCTTCAGCCATGTCAAATCAGATAATTAGACTGTGGCTGAAACAAAAGCCAGCAACAAACCACACCAAGCAGCGTGGTCAGCACTGTGTGTGTGCTAAATGCCACAAGTGGTGCAGACTGTAGGAATGGCCTACAGGCAGTGGTGGGCAAGAAAAGAAGAGTTTCATACCTCTCATCAGAACAACTTACTAGGTAGGCACTTACTCAAAAGGAGTCATGTCACAGAGCTTCCTCTTAAAAGACATATCTACTCCTCCACAGGACAGAAATTATTGCTACTGTAATTAAGAGACCAGCCAAACTGTATCTCACTGAGAACAGAACAAATTTCCCCGTGGAAGATCAATCACTCTCTCCACAACACTGCCCATATTGGAGCATTAGGCATCCTTTAGGTTTCAAAGGCAGCAGTTCCATCAGGAAAAATCTATCAGCCAGAGAGAGATGCCATGAAAAAGAACTATGCCAGAAACCCTAGATACCACCTTCTCAAAAGGAAAATGTAAACTGAGTTGAAACAAGGGTGATAAAATAGACCTTTAATACAGCTTTAGTGGAGCAGGCACTGTTCCCAGTCCTTCACTTGCATCTTTAAACAACATTAATAGTTGATCTCTCCATTTTGTAAGTTGTGCAATGTGTGCACTTGCAGCTGTACTTTCACCTGCCATGAGTTAAGGATCACAGATGATAAAGAGTTCCACCAGAGGAGGGAACAAACCCATGCACCAGCAGCAGGGGATAGCCTAAAAAGACAAGAGATGTCCTATCCAAATCACACAGGCTGCATGGGAAGGTTGTACCACCTAGGCTGGGGGAGGCACAAGCATCTTCCAGTGGAGGCTCTCAGCCATGCAAAAAAATACAAGTGTATTGCCTGAACTTAGAACATCAGATATGGAGAGTGTCATAACTCCCACCAGGAAAGATCCTAAAAGAGTCTTTTTAGATCACTGTCAGTCATATTTTGGGGAAGCATTCTAAGGAGTATCTATCACAGATAATTTCATTGAGGTCAAGAGAACTACCATGACTGACTCCACCTCCAAATCTGTACCCACTGACTGCCTGGAGCTTCCACGTCAACCCCTTCTTGCTCCTGCACACGTACAGAACTGACTCCCACCAACTCCCATGGTTTGCACACCACACAGAAAACATGAGCAAAGCTTGACCCTGTACACTCAAAGACCACGAGCATATCATACTAGAGGGTGAGATGTGCTGCAAAGAGATATGAGAACAAACAGAATGACATTAGCCATGGCTGAGCTCTGTGCAGCCCACTTTCATACTGATGACCCACACCACAGTGTCTGTGCCAGTTTAGGCCAGCAGAACCAGCTCAGACAGCCCCTTGGCTCAACAGCATAATTTTCTATTGCTTCTCCTCCTCTCCTTCTCTCTTTCTTTCTGCTAGTTGCATTGCCTCTGGGATCATGCCCCCATAGAGTTGAAAAATAAGAGAAGAATAATGCTTATCATCATCCAAACCTCCCATTGACAAAAAAAACCCACTGTGTTTAAGAGAAAGCTTGAGTTATCCTTCATAGCCATGGATTTACCAGGAGATTAGTAACATTAGAAACTTTAAATAAAGAGATTTTCACCTTATTATCTATAGACTGCCAAGACCATGATTGTCTTACATCTTCTATGGATTATTGTTAGTTTATTATTTTCTGGTAATTTGTCTTCTTCCATTAGGCATTACCAGCATAGAATTTTTTGGAAGTGCCTTCAAGATTATTTCGCTCAAAAAGAGGCTTTCTTCCTCGTACATTTGTGGTGCAATATAGATTTTCCAACAATCACAAGGATCTTTAGAAAGGCAGAGCAGTTTTATGACTAAGGCACTGAGATCAAAGATTAGAATTAGTCCAGGACTCTGCTGCTTACCCAGCCCCATTACTTATGAATAAACAAGCCCATGCCTCAGTTCTGCCAGCTATAAAACATATATTACAATATTCACACGGTGTCTAACTTGCCTGTCTCTGATGCAAACCCTTCAAGGCCTCTTCCATGTGTGGAAGGATGCTCTGGCTCCCAATCAAAACCTTTGGATCCAGGTTTCAGAAAGTTTGGCTCTAGGAAGGACATTCATCAGACACAGCATCTGCCTGAAGGCAGCACTCCAAGCCACAAAAAGGAGACTCCAAAGAAAGGACTGCAGTGCTGGCTGCTGACACCAGAGCCTGAGAGTCCTCCAGAGCACAGGGGGAAACAGAGGGATCTGGGGCACTGAGTGCCTGCTTGACAGCTCTGGGGACAGAGGCTGCCCTGAACTCTGGCTGGAAGGGAACTTGATCCCTTAAAAAAACTCTTGATCATCAGCCAGGACTGATAGAATAGCCACAATTTAAAATTCGTATGTGAAGCCTCTGATGAAGGTTGTAGCCTACAAACTACATTAAGTAGTCCCTGCTGTTAGTATTACCATAAAAACGAACAAAAATGCAGACTCTTATTTCAACTCCATAGGGCTGCTGGCCTGACCAACTGGCTTGTCTCTAAATTACTTCTTTCACAGATACTCCACAGCACTTCCCACATCTTTCCTCCAGGAATCTATATCAAGCTTGCTGCATTTCTACTTCTGATGGATGCTCATTTCTAAAAATACTTGTACAAAGAACTGTCTTTGGTAGGAATTAAAAAATGTGAAACAATATAGTGCTGGAATTCATTTAAGAAAACATAAAGCACAGGGCATGCATCAAGTCCCTGATAGCAATCTGCCTCTGAATATACATAACAGGTCCTTCAGATTTCTCCCTGATGTTAAACCAGTATTGTAAACTGGTTGATTCTGCCAGTCACCTTAGCTTAAGATACATGAACACACAAGCAACCCACAAATTCCTTAATCTTCTTACACTACTTGTGCTCCTTTTTCCTGTCTCTGCCTATCTTGCTGTGTCTATCCACACTCATAATTGTCAATCACACTGGCAAATTTCTAACCATGTTTGACAGAAGGTTCTAAGCTCCTACCTACCACCTTAGGAAATCCACAGATGGATAAAAGAGAGAGAGGATAAATGCTTCTACAAAGGAATAAAACAAGGAGAAAAGCTCAGACTGCATTTCTCCTGTCTGGCAGTATCCTGGTGGTCTACTCAGTGGATGTGGAGCTCACACGCAGCCATAGCATACACTCTTTCTGGCCAAACTAACTGTCTAAGCATAGATAGGTTAAGGATGAAACAGGTGCTGGTTGACCTATAGAGAGAGAGACAAAAGTCACTGCAAGAGGACACAGAAAGTTGCTGAGAAAATGCAAAGAAAGCCAGGAAATCCCAAAGATCCAAGGAATAAATGGAGATAACGCAGTGAAGAACAAGGAAAAACAACACAGGTAAGGCAAAGTGTGTATGAAAAGAATAATCAAATGCTGGGAATCTGGAAGATCACAGTAGAGCATGGGAATCTTCCACAGGGAACCAAGAAGATGAGAAATCTAGCAGTACATGGCACCACAGGAAAGGAATACAGGGGCTGGAGACATGGAGTGGCCATTGTTTGTAGGGTAGTAATAAACATCACAAGCCCTAAGCAGAGAGCCAACCCTGGATGCCACCCCACACTGACAAATAATAACCACTGTTTTTATTTTTGTAAGTTCACTCTGCAATACCATTTCCAGCACCGAGCTGAACTCAAAGCAAGAGAAAGTCCTGACTTCAAGCATTTCAAAGTACAGATTTACTCTGGAAGGCCTAGATACATTTCAGACTGCAACAGAAGGCACTTTCATGACTTTACCAAATCTTCCTCACTCAGGCCAGAAAGAAATAGGTTTTCTCATCTTTACTTGATGGTTTTACCAATAGCTGTAAGCCAGTTACCTGCACAATCACAACCTAGGGGAGAAAAGGGCCAGCAGGGTGGTCCAAGTCTGTTCTAGGGCCAACATTTACATTAGTTTTAAATGGAGCTGAACTATTTTGCCCGTTTCTGTTACTACAGTGAACAATATGCAGAAATAGGGCTACATTACTAACTAGAATTTTGCTGTATTAGGGAAAACAACATTCCCAATGGAAAACATACTAAACCAGCAGAGAAAAACAAGAGGGGAAGCTGACCTCCTCTATTTTACAACTCACTCTACACTGCAGTTTAAATAGAAACACCCCCCAAGTAAAATAGGATTTGCTCCCTTGTTGGCTGTATCCCCTAAGAGGATACAACTTCCCAGCATGAACTGTGGAGTCTCTCAGGTACTAATTACACTGGCAAACACGGTCTCACCAGCGTGTCCTTTCTGGCTGCTCACAGCTCCATGCCTCTGTGGAGATTTGACTGGGAGCTCCTTGGGGGTCTGGAACAACTCTGCTGTTTGAGCACACAGCATCTAACACAACAGTGATCTAATCCAGACTTGGACACCTAGTTACTAATATTATGATAGCTACAGCAATGAATCACGTAGCATTAAGAAGAGTCACAGCAAAAGCTGTTGTACACAGTATTTAGTTCTCAGGCATGCCAGCATTAACCTTAGACTCAAAATCCTGTTGTGTCTAGTTCTGTTTTCACCACACAGTGGATGTTCTTATGACTTTTAGCAGCCGAACTGATGCAAGAGTAATTCTATAAAAATGCAAAACATTTTTTCTTGACCCAAAGAAGTTACAACTGAAATAAGGATACCAGGGAGCTGTTATTAAGAGTACACTGCAGGAAACCCACAGAGATGCAGGCAGGGGCAACATTAGGAATTAGTCACTGAAGCAGGACTCCTGATCAAAGTGCCTTGCAATTTACCTCAGATTTCCCACACAGACATGGCAAAAGGCAGAACAACTAGCAATCTTTCAGTAATGTCCTGAAGTCTTCTGATGTAAAATTCAAGGACGATTTGGAAAACAACAGAGACAAGCCATGTGAGGATCTTACTTTTCACATCAAGACCTCACTTGAACATTAATTGCATGGTACATTATACCCCCCTCCCTTGTGTAATTATTCCAGCTGTCAAAAATGTCATGGCTAGAGACTGGACTGAATTCTAACTTCCTGCTTCAGAAGGGACCAAAGTCTCACAGGGATTAAAAATAAGAGAAAGAAAAAAGACTCATCCTAAGGATGACAACGACAGTATTTTTTGGTCGTGATTATGAAAGGTTTAATCAACTGTACTGGAAAAAACATTAGGATTCAAACATCTGTTCTTCTCATAAGTGTTGTACCTCAATACAAACGAATCTGTGCCTCTTTTAAACTTCTCTCATGGAGAATGCTCAGAGCACTTCCATTATTCCCCCTATCTCGTTCAAAACCATGCTTACTATCACAACTGCTTAACTACACTTAAAGAAGGCTTAACTCTGAGTGTCAGATTCTCTAACACTGAATTTACAAGCTGTACTGCTTAGGAACTTGTGACTTGCATTACAAAACTATTTACAGGTATTAAGTGTGAATAGGATCATGAGTGCTTTGCAGGCAGCACTGACTTCCAGCTCCCCCCTCAGTGAGAGACACAAGCACATCCCTGTGTGCTGCATCCTTCTCCTGACACCAGCCAGAACCAGATGCTCCACAGGAAAGCTCAAGAGAACTTGGCAGGAGGACTAAGGTGTTTTTAGACAGCAGCAGGGCTTGCTGTGAAGATGAACAAGGCACATGTGGTCTGTCAGACCACTGGAGGAGACAGGTGACACAAGGCCTTTCTGAGCAGGTCCCCAGACCAGCCACACCTGACAAAGTGTAGACATGGAGCTGCCTTGCAGTTCCTGTGTAAGGAGGGCTGACGTGCACCACTCAGCAGGGCCTTTTGAAAACTGAAACCCTAATTTTTACAAGTGTGAGCAATTTCTTTTTCATATAGCTGTAAAGCTATAATCCTTAGCAAGACGATTAGTTTTCAGGAAGATGTTCACAGCAAAAATTCAGCCACCTTTAGAAGAGATGAGCTTCTATTCCATGGTGTTTTCTTTCCCTCCACATCATCCAGGGGACAAAACTCACAGTTGTGAGAACTCAGCATTAGCACACTGAACTGGTTCCTGAGCTACAGGAGGGATTATGTTGACCTGACTGCTGGAGATGCAGAAAAAACTGCAGTAAGTGTTCACAAAACCAAAATGCAGCTGAGCAACTCACCGTCACTTGCTTAATTTTGCCCCACTATAAAGTCACTTCAGAACTGTACAGAAATGGAAAAGTTCTGTATTGGAGTTGGCTGCTGATCCTGACAAAGGAATCAAGCACAAGCTGCAACACACAGGGCAACTATTTCCCTTCCTCACCAATCTCCTTGAAATTAAACTCTGTGGCTCACCACAAGAGAAGGGAAAGGAAGGGTGACATTTCCTTCTTCCTCTCCCCTCCTGGTCTCTCTGGCCACCTCTTGCATCCAAAGAGTTGGGAAGAATCTTACTGAAAAGCTGCAGCAAGTCAGGGGACCTGTCTGTCTTTTCTGCCTGAACTGCTTTGCTGCTTGGCTATAAACAGGTTTTAAAGCATCTACTAGTGACTCAGCCTGTTACACAGGAGTATTACTAACACCACCACCGTCATCATCATGATTTGACAGTAACAAAGGACATTATGTGTCCTTCCCACTGTTTGATGATGGTGTCTGAATCCTTTCAAAATGTAGCAAATTCTACTTTTGATATTTCGCAAATACAAGTAACAGAATATTCAAAACAGCTTGTGTTCAAAATGGATTTGCAGATGAATGAACGTGCAAATAATGGCTATTAAGACTATCAGAAGAAATGAGGGAAGAGATGTTGATTACAAAATTGATGACAGCCCTTATTTCAAATCAGGAAAGAGGTAGATTGATGCTAAGTGATAAACACGAAGGAGAAAATCCCAAAGGCTAGTTTGGTACAAGGACCAAATTTTTGTTAAGTTTTACCTGGAAGCTAAAAATTTCTTGCAAGTGAGATTGTAGAACAGCCTACAGGTTGGTAGGAGACTATTTTTCAGAGGAAGGTTGATGAAGGAGGAAGGGATGCCACACTGACTGTGACAATAAGCACACCAAGAGCCTCCTTCAGCCCCATGTCATCCCATCCAGGTGGGGAAGCCTCATTGCAGCCTCCCAGTGCCAAGCAGGAGACATTCAATGTACATGGGGAAAGAGAAGATAACACCAATAATGCCACTAAGCTCCACCTTGCACTCTGCCCACTTGCCAACTTTCCCCAATGCTACAACAACCACTGCAAAACAAACCAACTCAAAGTAAGCAAAATAAAAAACAAGAACATCTCCAGAATTTTTTACTCTTCAGAAATCAAGCCAACATTTCTTCTGCAGCTACTACTAGAAACCCTTTCAGTGAGTATCAATTCATATCTCATTTCTAGAACTGCTCTAATCATTCCTTACTGACATCTTTCTGGATAATGTTAACTTTCAGTCACTGCTGAGGGAAATGTCTAACCCTAGAATACAAGCTATGGTATACGTGTGCTCTGTACAAAGTTCATCTAAGATGAGCCTGTATCCAAAGAGGTTGCAGCCTAACTGAACAAAGCATCAATACACAAATGTTCTCCCCGAGTACACTGCATGCTCAGCTTGACCTCCTGCTGCCCTCAAGGCTCTGTTCTGGATGGCTGCTGCCAAGTTCCATCCCCATCTATGTGCCCCCCCCTTCTGAGTATGAGTAGGCTCATAGTAGAAAAAGAAATTCAAACAATGCTTACACTCAAAATTTTACTCAAAATTACCTGTAATCTCAATGTAACAGAGCTTTACAACGATGGCAAAAGTTCCCCTCTCCTGCTTAGAAACAGCCCCAGATGAGCAAATGGTCTTGGCACCTTCGTGTTTTGGGGTCCCTTCAGAGGGACAGCTCACACACTGAAAAGCTCGTGCCAGGATGCTGAGTTTGTTCACAATGCACAGGGAATCACAGGGCCCAGTGACCAGCATGAAGAGTCACTGCAGCAGCCCCAGAAGCATCAAAAGCAAAACCACAGTATCAGAGAATGCTGCAACTCTTCCAAAACTGAGTCCTCAGTTCCAAATTCTGCCAACAGGCTGCACTGACATGCCAGCTCAGGGTAACATGAGCTTTACCAGCCATTCCTGATGCCCTCTGTGCCCCCTTCCTGGTTCTGTTACTCCTCGTCCCCATCCAGCCTTGGGGGATGTTCTTACACATGGGGCAAACACATCTCTTTTGCTAAGCCCCCACCTCCTCTGTCACAACTTTCCCTGTCACACATTATTTCCACTTCTAATTCTCACTGTACTTTTAGTCACACAGAGGCAAAGGACACAGGAGAGACAGCAACGCTCACAAGATCTTATACCTGCATTTTATCTCCTAATCACCAATGCAGCAACCCTGTGGAAGAAAACGCCAGTTCTGATGTATGATTGTTTCTTTTCATTTCAGACCTGCCAACTTCTTAAACTGTCTGTGGCCTCTGAGCAGCATCAAGAGGCTATGAAGCACTCCAGGGATATACTCCTTATTTCAAAAGCAATAATTTTAGGTCTGTCAGTTAAGGGTGGGATCTTGCACAGAACTGAGAACTTACTTTATTGCTAGTGGAATATTATCAGTAGTGAAATGGCAACTGCAATAAAACCGCCTGTTACTTTTAGTCTTAGAGGCTAATTTAATCCTTCATTGAGCACTTGCACTGCTGCAAGGGTGTTGTGAGGCCATGGGAAAATTCCTGAAGCGTGTAGGATCACTGCTTATGGTACTCCTCCTGCCTGGCAGAGGCTGGCAGGAGCCTGCAGGGTGCTGGACATGCTGGCAGCCTCCAGGAGTAAACAGGAGCCTGATGGGAGCAAATGCCAGGGCTGTGGTGGCTCCTGCCCTTCCACAGTTTGAGGCCCCGAAGGCGAATGGCTCCTTCCCCCGGTGCTGGGCTGCCTGTGCTGTGCTTTCCAGGAGGAGGAGCAGCACTGAAATTCTGCAAAACTGCAAGAAGCACCTTAACTCTCAGGCACATCGTGTGTCCCAGAGGCAGGAGAAGCTGGCACACACACACTCTTCATGTGCCTCCACAGCCCACGTCAGCCCTGTGGTGTCATGGCTTGTGAGAGAGAAAAGTTCACATACAGAAAATCAATGCCTTGTACTTGTGCGGCTGCTTTTTACAGCCTACAAATGCACAGAGCCAAATTTGAGTCTCTCTTTCAATTTCCTTCAAATTCATAAATCCTGGAGAGACTGCATGCAGAAGTAAACTAGTGGGTGGTCGGGAAATTGATAGATTTACAGGCTTATAATAGCTCAAGTCCAAAACCAGCCTTGTACCCAATATATGCACACACAAGCGCTCATGTGTATGTCCACACAAATCCCACACCACACAGTATTACCTTTTTCATCTTGTAGTATCAGCTTGCCTTCCTTTAAACCTGTGCTTGATCCTTCCATATTTTCACAGTTAAGTATCCTGGCAGCCTCAAAAGCATGGCACTGACTACTGAAGAATACAGGAGACTGATTTTGCTCACTGCTCATGCATGATCTCACAGAAATGTGCCCTAAACTGCCATAATCCAGTTCCTTCCTTTTTATCAGTGACAAGACAGAGTAGATACTTTTACTACCTAAATAAAACTTTCATGCTCATGTGTTCATGCTACTCTTCAAAGGATGCAGAGTCTGAAACCCCTCTCCTGTGTTGGGCTGAGAGGACACCCAGGCAAGGGGACCACCATCCTGCTATGCCTTACGTGACCTTCTAACAGGCACCTCCTGCACTGAAACCCTTGTTTTGCTTGTGTTGCAAGGCCAGAGCAAACACACCACTTCTCCCAAAAATAATGGCAATGTTTCCCCCTGCCCTGCCCAAGTTGAGTTACCAAGCAGAAGCTTTGGTACTTGGCCACCCTACTCACACTGCATTTCTTCCTTATGTTTCAGATGTAGTTTTTCAATCAAACTTTGTACCCATTTGCTGGAGTTCAGTATTCTGTCTTTGGCATTTTAAACTCATGCTTGTAAAAACAGCATCTATGTTCACTTGAAAATCAAACTGAAATCAATACATGTGCAGACAGAAATATTAACAAAACAAGTATCTGTTCATCTACACAACACAGGTTTTCTCTAATGCTTACTTCTATTCTTCTGGGACAGGAGTCTCCTGAATGTTTTCTCCTCCCAAGAAGCAGAAAAAAAATGCATTTCTTTGATCCAACCCAATCATTTCTGATTCTGGAGATCTGGAATCATTGTGCTTGTGATTACTCTGCGAAATCAGTCTCATCTTTTCTGCGGTACAGCTCAGTGCAGCAGCAGGTTATGACAAACCAGAGCAGAGTGCAGGGGCACTATCACCTGTCTCAGATGCTCTGCCTTTGTATCATCACCATCTGAGGCCCTTTCCAACCAGGGCTGTATGCAGGCTCTTGCTAAGCCAAAAGCCAGACAACTGGTTTGTCAATGTGGATCCCATCAGATGCAGGAGGTTTAAAAAAAAAAAAAAACCTACTTAAAATACTATCTTTTAAAAGTAGGAGTATTGCAAAAACAAGAAGTAGCCCCAGAGAAATTAAGTGTTCCAGGAGCTAGAGAAGTTTTCTCAAGCCCTGTTAGTTTGTTGAAGCAGCCTGCTTGTTATACTATGCTAAGGAGTTAAAAGGTCATACCTGGGCAGGCAGATGACAGAATGCTGAGTCTGATTGTTAAACAAGGGAAACCCTCTGTTCCTACAAAGAAATAGAAAAATGTGCTCACTATTTAGCATAAACTCAACACTGTAAGGGACCAGAAAATGTCCTTACATCTTACATTTTTGTCTGAGCCTTTTTCTCTCAGCTTTATTTCCCACGACTCATTAATTAACTCTAATTTCCACAGTCCTGTCAGTCACAGTGGTGTGACAGTAGGAAAACTGTCCAAATAGACTGCAATATTATAGCTCTCCAGTTCTCAAGAGCCTCATTCCCTAAGCCTGGATTCCCTAAAAAAATCCCCAGGCTCTGACTTTTGTATCTAATACAAAAATGAGGAAAACAGTGGCAAAGCCTCTTCTCCTGCTGTCCAGGCTCCTTGTCTATTTGCAGTAGAATAACAGTGGGTTCTGCTGTTAAGTATTCAGGCACAGACATCTTACTATATGCAGGTAATAAATTTGTAAATAAAATGTTTGGATTGGGCAGAGGGATGTCATAAAACAAAAATTTCAAGGTGCAGTAGAGGGTCCAAAACAGACTGTGGGTGCTCCCTGAGAGGCTGTAAAGGCCTGGCTCAAATCTTCTCTACAAAACAGATCTGTAAACAATTTCTACTCACAAAGTTTACACCATTATGCTCAGCAAGTATGGCACCTTCCATTTATATAATTCATAAGGACTGTGGAGCCCAGTTCACAGCAGAAATCTTCAATCTTCATTCTCCTGGGGACTCACAAACACACATTGGTCAGCTCATCCTGCAAAAGCTCTGCAGGATCCCACCACGCTCCTCAACTGGGGCTGGGGCTCGTGGGCACTTCCAAGTGCATCCTGTCATTAATCCCTTCTGCCTGCCTGCTCTTACAAGGAATCCTACTTTATTTTCAGGGCTTTTTCCACATACAATGCAGGCAGCAGAGGTGGAGCAAAACAATGTACCCATCAATACACAAGTCTTCCTGTAACCACTTGACTCAACTTTTTTTCTTGTCCTATCACATTTTTTATTAATTACATTATTCTTTTACTTCTAAAAAAAAAAAAACAAACCCATGGACAGGCCTTGTCCATGTGCTAGGTACATGGGTGGCTATTGGAGTGGTCTCTTTACCCTGTGGGCATCCTCTCAGCTGATTCCAAGAGAATCCCAGGCTGATTCCATACCCCACACTGTGAGCCAAAGAGCCTTGCTGAAATATGAAGGATTGCCAGCCAAAGCAGTCATGCTGCTTTTGAAACACAAGTTGGTGTTTCCTTACTGGGCTCCACCAAAGCTGGAAGGAATCCCCTGGGTAGATCAGTGCTGTACTGCACTGATCAATGCCCAGATTGCCTTGCCAGGTCCTATACAGTTTCTGAAATGTTTTGTCAATCCAAGCTCAAGATATCAAAAAACCCTAAGTATTTCAGACTAGGTCAAATGAAATGTTTCAGCTATGTTTTACTTGTTTCTTTTTATTTGAGTTTTCCTTCAGAAATTTGAGCTATTCCAAACTGAATGAATTTTTTCTTCTGTTTTCAAAATGTCTAAAATATACATTTTAAAACCTGTAAAGGGGGAAGGAATTTTCAGGAATAGGAAGTTTTTGAAGCTAATCCTTTCCCAAAAAAATATTTGGCATTTTACACGTAGATTTTTTTTTCTGTTAAAAAAAAACAAAACTGTTTGAGTAGATTCCATTAAGCTCAACTTCTTACTTCAGTATTAACTCCAAACCTAATTCTGGGAAATTTCTTTCTCCAGAGACAAGATAGAATAAACTGGCCAGCTTTCATCTGGGAGATGAATTTGCTGTAAGGACTATCCCCAGTAATGTATATACTCAAAACACTTGTTTATTTGAAAATTATGTAGTTCCTGGGAAACCAAATGTTCTGTATTTAATGTCTTAAGCTATAACTCATAAAAGCCCAATTCTGCAGAATGTATGCTTTTCAGAAATAGGGCTAGTTGAGGTTAAGGTGAGGCCAGATTGCCCATAAAGAATACACACCCCTGTGTCCTTACTGAAATTTAGGGTTTTAGAAGAACAGGAGTGTTTTTCTTTTAAAGCACTCATTTCAGATAGCTTTGTTTACTTTATTAAAATACCCCACATCTTGCACAAAGTTTAATATAACTAGAAGCTGCCAGAAGTGGAAAACCACTATATTGTGAGCTCAGGAGGAACTACTGTGCTTTATTCACCCCTCCACATACTTAAAAAATAACACAAACTTGTGACTACTTTTGTTATGAAGCCAGAAGCTGTGTGGGGGTCCCTGCAGCAGCTGAAGGGCTCAAACATCCTCATAGAAATCAGTCCCACCTCCTCTTTTACAGTGAAGTACTCAGTTCAGCTACACCTGGGCTGCAGGGCACTCAGCTTTTAGATCTGCAAATCTAAAGGCAACTTTCTGCAAATTCCAAAGGCTTTGAGCATCAGGTGGCATGGGCAGGTGAACACTGATCTGTTGAGGTTTCACCTCCCCACAGGCTTTGCCATCCCAGGGCACATGGGAATCTGTGCCATGGGGATTCAGCAATCAGCAAGTTGGATCCTGTTTGATCCTGACAATTCTCAGCACAGAACTAATTAACAGCTGATAACACTATGATATAAGACTAGGGCAAGATGGAGCAGTGAAATAAATACCAGAGGAAGTTGAAAGGGTCCTGGTCCTAAATCCCCATTCTAATATCCCCTTTCCTATGAAAATTCTGGTGTCAGTGACTGGACAAAATCAGACAAATTCACCAAGAACAGTAATAGCCAGCACTTCAGGAGGCACAGATTATATTGCCAGCCAAAATATTCACAAAATGCTCCTCCTCCTATTTTTCAATCACCCTTTCTCTGATAATTCCATCTATTAGCACTTCTAAAGTGTGTTCCACTACTACACTAATTTGCTTTTGATTAAGCAAGCAGGCAATGCTAAGGAGATGAGAAAACATGGGGTAATACAATAAAAAGCATTAGGATGCCTTATTTGCTCCCCCAAAAGAACTGTATGGTGCAACTGAAAACACTTAGCAAGTGGAAGCCAACAAGAAAAGCTGGACAAATACAGATTCCTAAATTGAAACTAAATCCCTCTAAAGAAAATTACTATTCTCTCTCAGCACCACATGTTTCTGATTGTATCAAAATGCATTAAAATAACAACACTTTACCCTAAGTGGTAAACCAATCTTGGGAAATTATTTGCATGGTGAAAAGCTGTACTTCACTTGCTGGAAACTACGTTAAGTACCAGGCAGCATCAGTTACTCACAGTGCCATGCTTTCTCCAATAAAAGCTAACAGTGATTGCAACAAATTTATGAAGATAAAAGGAGTTAAAAAATAGTGTTTTGACCTTAAGATCATGGCTTTTTTGCACCATAGCAAAGCCATTAACACCTAACACCTCTTAGAACAATTTTGAAAATAAGTATTCTGTTCCCTAATCCACACAGCAAACTTGCCTCTTTTTTTAGAGCTAGTATGTAAAACTTGAGCATCTTTCAAAGCAGCAGGCCATTACTCAGAAGCACATAAGAGCTTCCTTAAAACCTTATGCTCTGTTACAGAAATATCTTAATAAATATTAAGGGAAGTGTTGAAATCAAAGATTACTGACCCATTTGAGCACAAGAGCTGCAGCCTTCTGTAACAAAGGATTTGGGATACTTTAGCACAGTGATGAGTCACACATAGCGGGAAGACTTAAAGAAAACTCAGTTATATGGAGACCAGCATTTCTACCCTCCTGGAAGACACTTTTTTTTACATTCCAAATCCACACTTTCAATTCACACATTTGAAAATGGTTTCCAAGATCTGGAGACAACATTACAGAGCTGTTTTAAAATAAAAAGCTGTTTAAAACTATTTGTGGACAGTAACAAAAAACATAGTAAGGACAATATCAATTTCTGCACTGATGCATTTGCTAACAAAACTCTTGTTTTCTATTTTGAGGCTATTACAATTTATAATCCCACCCTACAGCTCAAAAATTATTTCCGTAAGTGTAAAGATACAAAAGATCTCCTTGAAAGAAGAGGATGATCATACTTCTTAACATAATGCCAGAAGTAAAGGTTTTACTTTCAACTCCAGAATTGTTGTGCCCTTTACATCACATGCAGGAGGATGCGACAACACTTGGCAGTTCTCAGTCCAAAATTCAGGGATTGATCCTGGGTGAGCACCTGGCAGGCAATGAGCTCTGCTGAGGGCAAACTTCTGTGCTAGAGAAACATAAGCAAGGTGTGTGATGGACCAAGATCTTCTCAGGCAAGAGGAACAGCAAACTTCCATGGCTGCTATGCAAAGGCAGAAAGCTCTGTATGCTCCCAGAGCTGAAGGAGGCAGCTTTTCCTGTACAGGTGAAAGGTACCACCAGATTCCAGCAACAAATTAGCCAGACAGAAGCTGCCACATACTACAGCCATAGATTCCCTTTGCTGAGGGCACAGAGACAGACAGTGCTGGAGAACCACTGCTGGAGTGAGCTCACACAGCCATATGCAGACTGAGCTCAGGCTGAGCCCCATCTCACTTATGGATCAGCCCTGGGGTGCACCTTAGGCAACCAAAGCAACTCACCTGTTTCTAGCTGTCTTTTGGTACCTCAGGACCAGGGACTGAGGCACCCAAACTCTGATAAAAAGGTTTTCCTTTCAACCACAGGGCCTGAAAGACTTCAGCAGACTGCCTTTCAGTTCTGTATCCCACAGCTCTATCAGCTCTAAAATGCTGGACCAAGTCCAGAGGAGGGACACCAAGTTAACTAGAGGGCTGGAACACCTCTCCTGTGAGGAAAGGCTGAAAGAATTGGGATTGCTCAGCCTCAAAAAGAGAAGGCTTTGGGATGACCTAACTGCAGTACCTGAAGGGAGACAAGAAGAAAGACTATAAAAGCATCAAGTGACAGAAAAGGGGGAATGGCTTCAAATTGACAGAGAGGAGGTTTAGATTGGATATTAGGAAAGAATTCTTTACTGGGAGCGTGGTGAGGCACTGGAAGAAGTTGTCCAGAGAAGTTGTTGATGCCCCATCCCTGGAAGAGTTCAAGGCCAGACCGGACAGGACTTGGAGCAACCTGGTCTAGCAGAAGGTGTCCCAGCCCATGGCAGAGGGGGTTGGAATTTCATAGTCTTTAAGGTCCCTTCCAAGCCAAACAATTCTGTGATTCTGTGGTTTTAATCACCAGAGCAAGCACTTTATAGGATCTGACTGTACTTATTTCTGGTTTATACCCAAATGACAAGTACCTCCTTAACACATGTAGGCTGTGGCCAACAGTGGGACCCCTTGAAAGTAGGCAGTGCCCATACCGAGTAAAAGGCATCGATCCTTGAGCAGTTGATATCCCAATATAGACAGAAGAGAGAAAAAGAAACCCCCAGTTGTTCCTATGTTCCTTTATTTATGATGCAAAGTCTCTCTGTAATAATCAAACAACTTGTCCTTCAGCATCAGTTCAGATGCAAGTTATACAACAGTAAAGATATCATTGTTCTTCCATAACCTGATTCCCATTCCCCAGCTGTTCTACTACTGCCTGCTTCCTGCCTCTGATTTTTGATGTTTTAATGTGGAATCATTTTCAAAAATAGTTAAGAACTGCGTTGTATTGTGCTATTGTGCCCATTTAAAAAAAAAAAAAGATTATGAATTGAGGCTAAGTAAGATAAAATTCCTTGCCTGAAAACATGCACAGGCTCTATGGTACGTCAGGAAAGCACATGCAAGATTTTTGGAGTTTCAATCCAAGCTCTAGTGACAGAATCATTGCTCCTGTTTAGCTAAGGGCTGCAGTCTTTATATGCAGTAAACAGATCATATGGGCCATAGGCCTAAAGTTTATCTTAAGCTCCTTTAAAAGCACTGCTCATTATTCAAAGGAAAACGTGTGACCTTTGTGACATCTCTCTGGAAGAAGCTTTCATGTCTGCTGCTCTGAGATGATTAGAAGACATAGTATTTTGGATGCAAACTAAGAAATCCCAGTGCTTCTGCTGCTTCTTATTCTAAGGCGTTAAGAAACAGATTTCTCTGGGTTTTGTAGGAATTAGGAAAATACTTGAAAACAGGAAATGAGCAATGAGCAATGGAGTGGCAGGGAGCTTCATCTTGTTCCTCCTTCCACTTCTCTTTTCAGATGCTGAAGGACACTCTTCAGCTCCATATTGATCAGAAAACATTGACTGGAGATTAAAGGAGGAAACAGCTAAACTAGAGGTGTGGAAGGAATGAAAACCTTGCTCAGTCACCTATTACAAATGGACAGCCACTCCTTATTCCACCTTTCCTTCAGGGCACACACTAGGGCATTTCTCTGAACAGCACCTTCTCCACCAAAAACAAAGCACATCTACTGCCTCATCACACTGGCCAAGGCATGGGTTTTCTCTTTCCTGCTGGATGAGGACCCAGCTGGGTAAGGAGGGAGAATGTCAAGAGACACACATCCTGTACACATACTCTCTCCTTTGGGAGATGGTCTCCTCAGCTCTAAATGTGTTTTGAGGAAGATGCTCTAAGACTATGGGAACAGGACTGGTTTTGATCTTTCAAAGAAAGCGTGATTCCCTATCCAGTGATGACATCACTGGATATAGAAGAATACAACTGTATCCTATTAATTCAACTACAGCTATCACTTGCACTTGTTCTGTGCTCACCCGGCCAGTGCTCTATCTCTTCCTAAAGAGGTATATTGTTACCAGACCTGGCCCAGCTCAGAACAAGTACAGTGACCTAAATGGCATAACTCTAGACTCTACCATGTGTGAGAGCGTGGCCTTAAAGCATAAGCTAGTTTAGGTAGAACTCAAAATTTGAACACCAATACAATACTTGCTTAAGGCAAGAGAACTGTCAACACTCCTGAAAACTAAAAGGCTGAGCCTCCTTGAGGTAAATCAGACAGTATTGGCCTTTCCTAAGATTTCATTCCTCCAAGACCCTTGTATCCACATGTTTAGTGCCAATTTTCTTGTAGCCTCTTATTACTGAGCTGGACCATTTCCCAGAAAACATATGCCATGTGAAGTAGCTCACCCCTACAAACTAATTAAAACAGTTTTTGAAATTAATTGCCTCTTGAATGAGTATATTTTTTTAAAGCTGTATTTTGCTCTCCTATTGACTGTCATGGTCTTTTAATGCAAGACCCCAGTTACGGTGGCATTAACCCAGAACTGCTTGAGGGAATCTACTGTCTTCCTTCTTTTGGCCAAAGAGCCCACAGGCACGTGCTCTAAGCTGTGCCACATCCCAATGTAATGATGGGGATACTGGGAGACAAGAATCAAGGTGGAGATAGAAAAGTTCAAAGGACTCCTACCAACAATTAAGTGTAGTCTGACTTACAAAGGCACTACAACATGGTGCTCTTCACTCTGGGAAATAAAAAAGGCATTTGAGAAGAGAAGCTGCCACCAATATGGTATTACCTAAAATGTATGTCTGAATTCTGTAAAGACATATTGTCTCCCAGCAACAGGCTCCACCAGAAGTAAATATGGACACAACTCATCCTGAACATGTGGGGCCATAAAGTCTGTGAAACCAAAGACAGAATTAATCCCCTGTAACCCAGTATATGTGCTCAGTATCACAAAATAAATAATCAATTTACCTCAATTAGAATATATCCTGCTGCTGTCACACAACCTCTACTTGGCAACTGTGCACTTGGGTGAAAACAACCCCTTACGTATCAGTAACTAGTGCATAAAATTTTGCCATATTCTAGGATCTCAGTGGCACACTCTGTAAAGTTAGCAGGGTATTTTCAATTCAGATGGATATACGAGATGGTGTACTTTACTCTTCATTTCACCAGTAACAGCTTGAAAAGACCAAGAGGATTTAACCAATTAACCCAAACCTCAAAAAAAGTGAAAACGAAGAAATGCCAAAATAAAAACTGAGCACATTCTTGGTATGAAGGCAACTGCTTAATGCAAGAAAATAATACAACAAAACATTTTACTGTATTTATACGTGCACTTGTAATAAATCTGCTTCAGCTCTTTTCAGTTGTTAACAGCCTGTGAAGAAGCAGTCTTGCTAACACTACTCCACAAGGCTATTTAATGCTAAGAGACTAATGGGTGCTTAGATGCCTTGAGGGGTTGGAAGAGGGGACCTATTCTTTTCGATAAACTGCATATTGTGAATTACTTGTTCCAATATTGTTATTCCTAAGAAAAATAAGGTAACTACTTAAAATAAACAATCCACCCTAATCTTGCCACTTACAGATCAAAACCCCCCCCCCAAAAATACTTGCAAAAGACATTTTATTGCTGGAACTAAAAACTGAACTACACTACACAAGAGGAAAAATCTACAAATGTTGTGAGCTCAAAATTTGTCCCAAATTTTCAGCCTTTCCCCAACAGCTGAAAAGGTGCCCCAATGGCAAATAATAATTTTTAACGTGTTATGAAATACTGAAACACATACAAGGAAGCTAAAAGCCATCCCCAAAGTCTACACCATTTTGACTGCATATGCTTTAATGTACTATTTGCAACCAGTCAATAAAACCACACAAATTTGTTTGAAAGCATTTCAGTGTAAATTTAAGTTTTAAGGTTGAGCCCACACAGTCATGTGTTGCTAGTAAACCACTTGTAAATAAATATTTATTTTAAAGAGTCTTTTTGGTATTTTCCCTCACCATTCTTAGCTTTAAAATTCAGCCAGGTCCATCATAATTACTGTCTAAGTATTCATTAAAACAATGTAAATATGTGAATTAAAGCACCTTAATTTGTATACATAGAGCACACACTCTACATTCACACCCAACTGAACCTTAGCTATACCTCAGTTGATTAATAATGGATCATTATACTAATTTACTCCACCGAACATGGTCAACCAAGGTTGATTTTTCATTTTCGGATATAAGGATTGTATGACAGTACTATCTGTGGCAGTCATGAGCACTTTTGAGGAAATGGCAGTATGGAAACTAAAGCAAGCCAAAGGTCTCCCACTTCAATTTAAGTGAATAATTAGAAGGTGAATTTTAGCCATTAATATTAAACAATAGATTGTGCCATCCTGCCAACGTTATTAATGTCACTTTTCAGCATAATGACAACCTCTGGCAAAAGACTCCCCTCCAAGCAGCAAGGGACCCTGACACACAGCAGCTGTGACCACCAGCACCCAAAAGGAACTATTCTCTTGGTCATTCCCTTGCTGATATTGCTGATATTGCTACCCCCACCAGTGACTCAACAGCCCAGGCACAGCAATCCCATTACAATAACCCCTTTAGGATATATCAAGAATGGATTCGTGCACCACTTACTGGGGCACTTTGAACTTTTTGTAGAAAACAGATGTCAAAGACTAGAAATGGACAAAAAGAGGCCAACACACTTCTGCAAAGACCTGAAAATTCAATTATCTATTAACTCACTCATGTACCAACCACCTCCCAACTTTCACCTCTTATGAAAGAAGCAAGGTGCTGAGAGTGTTGTATTTCACATCCTGGAGGACTCACCCCTCCCTCTCACCTTATCAGCACAGAAACCTGTGTAGGATTTTGCTACAAAAACAGCTAAGACTCCATTCAATTTTTAGTTCACAGATGTGCACTGGAAAGTGAAGAGTGTTAAGCACCCAAGGACAATTCAATCATCTCTGCACAACCACAGGGCTCCCTGCAGCCCTTAGGAGCACAAGGACAAGAGGACACTTCCAACAGCAACAGGGGAACCCTGACTTGCCTGGGCTTCAGAAATCTTCCAGAAAATTCCTGCTTTCTTGCAAGTATTAAAACTCTACTGACAGGTTGCCAAAGGGAAGACTATCACTTGGGCTCTTCAATGCTTGCAACCTATTATAAAGTCTTCATTGCTGATGCAGAGAGCACTTGAAGAACAGATGGATCAAATGTGAACTGCAGAGTGACTCCTATTCCCACTCACATGCAGTGCTGCATGGAACTGGGTGCAGAGGTGGTCTGGGGGTACCCTAGACCTTCAGTCTGCTTCCTACTGCCATGCCAACAGTGGAGCCAACGATCAGCACATGAACCACTACCATATCCTGACAGCAGGCAGGCAGACTGACTGGGATATGAACTGGCACAACAAGTCTACAGTGCATTGAACACTCGCCATTACATTTTTATTACTGTTAGCCCATTTGAAAACTCCTTCAAACCTCTTAACTCTTACTGACAAACTTTTTATAGAGTCCCCCGAAGCATCCTCCACACCCAACAGCTCTCCTTGAAATCCTGCTTCCTCCCCCAGTATAAAAGAAATCATAACATGCATTTTGGTTTTCAATGCTTAATGCTCCAGCTATTGTTTAGATGGCCGGTGTCTTCTGTTTAAAGCAAAGTGCCTTATTAAAGTGCTGTGATTAATCAGGATGATAAATGCTGCAGTGAGGTCCCTGCTATCAACCACATTTCTTGTGCAGAAAGGCACTAATGCCAAAACAGGGGGAAAACAGGGCTCATTTACCACTATTGTATTAAGATTATTTTCTGCTAAAAAAGTGGCACACTCTTTATTCAGTAATGAATACAGACTGACCAGCAGCTTAGAGACCTAGCAAGATATGGTTGAAGATGATAATAAAACAAAGGTTCCGTGTGTGAAATAGGACAGATGGCAGCCACACAATAGCCATCAAGTCTATTTAAACAGAGAAGTAGTTTTCCTATGCCCGGCCCAGCTCTAGGCGTGCTTATTCAAAAGCTGGCTCTTGTCCCATGGAGCCCTCTAACCTAAAACAGGTGCAGAGGTCATGGGGTTTCCTTCCACGCTTTCATTTAGCAATTCACCCATTCTCTCCATCAAGCAGAGCCTGGGACAGATGCTCCTGTCCAGCAGTGATAAGCTACGCCTCTATGCCTTGTAAACACATGCTTTAGACCCAGGGACAAAACAGCATAGCTCTGGGAGAGGCAGGGGCACATTGTGTTGGAAATGTAGCAGGCAGCCTGGCAAGCCCAGCATTTCACTGGGGCTCTGAGACAAGCTGCCATGGACAGCAGAGCGACAAAAAAAAAATAAAAAACACCCATTTCACTTCGGAGATGCAAACTTTCTGCACAGACAGAATCGGTGACATACAGGGCAAAAGGACTAGAAAACCAGTGTCAGCTGGGGCAGCCAGAGCCAGTGGGCTGCAGTGAATATTGAATGACATGGATTGGTGAAAGACTTAATTACACTAAGCAGCCAGTGGGGCTTAGATCCAAGGCCAATTTCTGCTGTGGGGGAGCATTTTACCAAAAGCAAAAGCTGCTGATGAGCCTGACAAACCAACGGCCAGAGACAACTAAAAAAATTGCAGGGGACACATTGGAGGGGCTAGTGAGAGCCACTCAGAGACATCTCAGAGAGTTTCTGTGATGTCTCACAGGCCTTTCCCCTACAGACAGTACAAGACTGGGGCCTTTGATATTGTAAGGATTACTTTAATCCATAGGTTTAACCTTCCTACAGCAAACCTGCAGAGACAGGGCCACTGTCTTTGTGCTGCCAAGTAGCCCCATCAGCCACAGCCCTACCAGTCAGCATTCCAGGCATGGCCAGAAGCTGTGGCTTCCTGCAGGAGCTGAGGGTTCCTGCTCCCCACTTCACTGACATCCTGCGCTTCTTCATCTTTACGGATACACATCTCCTGATGATCTCTGCAAACAGGATTGCTGGGAAACGAACGTGAGTTCAGTTCTCATAAACAATCATGGCTGTACATCCTCAAAAGCCTTGTCATAATATATGACTTTCTGACAACATGGTTTATTATATAACTATTTCTTTCTCTTGATTTAAGAAGAAAGGAGTGAAGCTGCAAGAAAGAGTATTAACACTGCAACATGAATCCAGAGGTGGTGTAAGAGCCTAGTAATAAGAGAAAGGCTTCAAAAAGTGCTTCGTCATTCTGACTGCTTAACACCTGAAAGGCTTCAAAAAGTGCTTCCTCATTATGTCTGCTTATCATAAACACTCTTCAACCCCTGAAAACTACATGTGCTACTGGACCATTGAGGCCCATAAAAAGGAAGGAGGAACTGGTGCAAAGCATGAGAGGAAAGTGAGGGGTAGAATCCCTGACCTCTGCCTTTTCCCACCCTACCACCACCATCACCTGCTGCAAGACACCCTGAGGTCTCCAGGATGCTGTCCTCTTGGGGAGAACCCCTGATCCTGTACCCCTGGACCAAAGTGAGTTGGAGAACCCCAACCCTATCCCTGCGCCCTGCAACCAGACCGAGGATCAGCCACAGCCACCGGGCACCACTCCTGCACCTCCCAGAGGATGGGCTCCTGCATCCCAGAGGATGGGCTCCTGTACCCCCAGAGAATGGGCTCCTGTACACCCCAGAGAATGGGCTCCTGTACACCCCAGAGGATGGGCTCCTGTACACCCCAGAGGATGGGCTCCTGTACCCCCAGAGAATGGGCTCCTGTACACCCCAGAGAATGGGCTCCTGTACCCCCAGAGGATGGGCTCCTGTACCCCAGAGGATGGGCTCCTGTACCCCCAGAGAATGGGCTCCTGTACACCCCAGAGAATGGGCTCCTGTACACCCCAGAGGATGGGCTCCTGTACACCCCAGAGGATGGGCTCCTGTACCCCCAGAGGATGGGCTCCTGTACCCCAGAGGATGAGCTCCTGCATCCCAGAGGATGGGCTCCTGTACCCCAGAGGATGAGCTCCTGTACACTCCAGAGGATGGTCTCCTGTACCCCCAGAGGATGGGCTCCTGTACACTCCAGAGGATGGGCTCCTGTACCCCAGAGGATGGGCTCCTGTACCCCCAGAGGATGGGCTCCTGTACCCCAGAGGATGGGCTCCTGTACACCCCAGAGGATGGGCTCCTGTACCCCCAGAGGATGGGCTCCTGTACACCCCAGAGGATGGGCTCCTGTACCCCCAGAGGATGGGCTCCTGTACCCCAGAGGATGGGCTCCTGTACCCCAGAGGATGAGCTCCTGCATCCCAGAGGATGGGCTCCTGTACACCCCAGAGGATGGGCTCCTGTACCCCAGAGGATGGGCTCCTGCATCCCAGCAGACTGCCCCAGAGATCAGGGAAGGCAGAGAAGACACTTCAAACAGCAGGGTGGAAAAAAAAAATGCAAAAACTGTTCCACTCCCCCATCCCATCTCAGCAGCACCAAAGGTAGCACATTGTGGTGATGACCTATGCAATCAATGCTTTTTAAAATAACCTTGGCTTTTTCTAACTTTTCTCTACTTTTCTCTTTCTCTTTGCCTCTCTCACTATTAAATATAGAACTTTTTTGGCATCGACATTTAATCTTGTTTGCTTTTAATCTCGATATTTGGGAGTATTGTGAACTTTCAAAGTTCTTTGCATTTTTTACACAGAGACTTAGCTTTCTTTGCTCTTCTGGGTTTACACCTGCTCATAGCAGGTGGTAACATATTTTTGACAGAATGCACATGAACAGTTTGGACCTTTCACTACATTTAGGAAACTATTCAAACAGAAATACATGTGGAAAGGAGATGCTCACATCTGGGATTATCCTTCACTGCAAGCCTTGTCTAAGGTTTTTCAAGTCAACAGTCAATTCCACAGTTGCTACACTAGGCCCAGTAAGAGTATTTCTTAAATTATTTTAACAATTTTAGCTCAGTATCAATATTTCAGAACACCTTTCTGCCTGACCAGATAGAAACCATCATCTCCCCTCTGACAGATGTAGAAAGTTTAAAAAAAAAAAAAACCCACCCTAAAATATCCCAAACACTGGGGTTTTTTAAACTGAGTGAAATTCTGGGTGAGAGAAAGAAAATACCCTATTTTCTTCCCCTCTTGACACCATGGTTTTATATACATTTCTGTATTGTATTTGATTATGCATATATATATATATATATATATACACACAGGACAAATTCATATTTGGTTACAGGAAGAAGCTTATTTGTTCCAGAAATTAGTCTGTCCACAGTATTTTATTGCAACAGATCTCATAAAAATATTTCTAATTCCAGCACTCCTTCATTCATATTAGATAGAAAAGTCTGTTTTGGTAATCTTATGCCCATTTGGACAATGCAGGAAGGAATTTTACAGATCACAATAGTGTTATTACAAGGGCTATTTGTAATAAAGAGAGCTCCAGAAAATGCAAACACGAACACTAACAAAATGTAGGTGAACGTGTGGACACAGATGCAATGATTGAGCTGTATCCCCACTACTTTACTCTTAATGACAGATTGATATTTTAGGGGGAAAATCAAATATTTTTCAAAGCCATTCACCATGGCTGAATACTTATGCTTGGCCTGCTGGGCTCGGATTAACCTTTAACATATGAAGAACAACGAGGAAAATGTTTTGGGTTGCACAGCCAGGAAGTACTTTGTAGCACAGTTGCATTCCCATCAAATCACAATCCAAAAAGTAACCGAGGTGCCTTTGGTGCTCCAGAAATCTCTGAAGCAGAACCACAATCCTCTGCCAAGCTGCCTATAAAGGGTATCACAACAGCCCTATGCTTCCGTGAGCCCTTTTTCAAACACAGCAGCAGAAGTTAGAGGAATTTTTCCTGCACAGGAATTTTTCTCTTTACAACTGAGAGAAGAAAAAAGTGAACGTGACCTTCAGCGAAAGGCACAGATGTGTCCCTCCTGCTTGTGAAGGAGAGCTGGAGCCCCAGCAGCAGCCTGACACAGCTGACAGCAGGAGCAGTAGCCTTCTGCTCTTGTTCCCTCCATTCAATATGCTAAGTAAGATTAAACACGTTGCATCTCCTACAGACACACAAAATGAGAAATGACAGCACACAAAAAAAGGTAGGCTCTAGGCTCTGCTCAATCTGTAAATATCATTCTGAAGTAAAAGTTACAGGACAATAACACTGAAAATAACAGGACTTCACCACAATGACAGTATGCCCACTCAAACACTTCCAAGAATCCAACCTAGCCAGTTCCATGTATTAAGGGCCATCCCACCACATTGAACTAACAGGTTTATGAAGATCAAAATCTCTGACTACGCTGCTCTTACACCTACCCACCCATTCCAGAAGCTGCAAAACACAACACTTATGGGACACTGCAGAATTAATGGGAACCAAGAGATGTGCATCAGTTCAGAATGATAGTGTTAGGCAACCACAGAGAACTCTGCTTTTGTTTGTTTTGCTTTCCTTTGATTTTGTTTCTTTGGGGATTTTTGTTCTTTAGTGAGTTCTTTCAGGGAGTTATTTATGGTTTGCAAACTATGAGCTGCAGGGACGCCTTGCTTGTGTCATGGAGCACCGTTTCCATCTCTTTTGTTCTATAATTAATCACTGAAGTGCTCAAATCTCCCCCTTGTAACACACACATTGGTATTTAAATTTTTACACACAATAGCTAGTATATAATTGTAGTAGTTGTATACATTAGTCTTGAATTTACCTCTCCGTAATTACTTCCACAAGTGTTTGCTGAAAAACACGTTTACTAATGGACACTAAATACCAGGAACCTAAGAGTGAGCTCATTCCTTTAGACCTTCAAGGGCATTAGTTTCAGGGAAGGTTGTTGCAGTGAGCAGTTCTGCCCATGCCTCACTCTGACCTTACATGTATTGCTCTTCTTATTACTCATTATGTAACACCACCACCACAAAAAATGGCAGCAATCCTTACTTTAATAATTGTTAATATGCTTAGCTGCACTGCAGCCATACTTCATGGCAACTTTCCAAGAAGAGGAGTCAATTCTCCTAGGCACTGCACATCCAACCAAGAAGAAACCAAGTTGCTGCTCAGGGGAACGTCAAGAGCAGCTCTAAGTGCAGCGAACCCACCACAACAGGTGCTGAGCACAAATCTCTGTGAACCCCAGTGGGTTCTGGAAAGAGAGGTCAGCCCTTTTTGTATATGCATAGGACTATAGGAAATGGGGGGATCACAGAATTTTGCATCTTAGCTTTCTGTCTTTGCTGAGGGCATTCAGCACATTACTGAGGCTCTCCATTTGTAGATTTAATTTCTATTTTATTATGTATATAAAAAAGAAAATCAGTGCTATCTTGACTCATTCTTTGGCTTCTAATGTTCCTTCAGTTTTATCATAATTTTGCTAAACCCAAGAAAAGATTATTCAAATATTGTCTGGTCATTTAGAGATTCAGAGATACATGTAGGAGCTGCACACTGACTCTAGCAGAGTATGTATTATGAGTAAAGAGCTCACTGCACTTTCAACTGCACCTTGTTTCACTTAAAAGTAAAGTATGTGTGTTTCCAATTTCCTGTAGATATTAAAAAGACACAGGATCAACAGCCAGACTACACTTGACTTTGCCAGAAGCCTGGGGAAGCCACTGGAGCAGAATGTCATTGGGTCAGGGATCTGTCCTCACTGGATAGCTGACCATGAGTGTGGCTGAGCACCTCTGTGGGTGGCCAGGATTACACCTGGCTGTAGCTCCAGGATGAGGAGCTACAGCCAGGTAGGAGCTTTAGTGAGATTATATTGGCCTGGCAACACAGACTTGCTGGCATACACTGGAAATGCAGCAACAACTAAGCCCAGATTTATAAGCATTTATCAATACAGGTATCAGCCATCTTGATTCATCATAAACTTGATTTACAGCAATTGCCAGCATAGAGGAAT
This sequence comes from Cinclus cinclus, assembly GCF_963662255.1. NCBI lineage: Eukaryota > Metazoa > Chordata > Aves > Passeriformes > Cinclidae > Cinclus > Cinclus cinclus. The sequence goes on along the minus strand of NC_085066.1, from coordinate 4,889,161 downwards.
CTAATACCGTTTCATCTGCCAGGACACCATAATCTCACTAAAAAGGGCTGAGAAGGGGTTCAGATCAATGCAGATAAATCCACCCCTAAACAGATTTCAGTTAAACTGTTGCAACTATGGAAATCCTAAAGGAGATAGTTCTGTCCTAAATTATTAAATGTTAGTGGATTTGTCCCTTCTCTAACCCCTGCCAGAGACAACTTCAGGTAGACTATGCAGACAGGGTTTTTGTATGTCTGGTTGCAGACAGAGACAAAGGCAAGCTGGAGCTACCTGTAAGCTTGTCTTCTGGTGTGCTCAGGGCTGGGACAATGCAGCAGTGCTGAATCCCAACAGGGCAGGCTGGTTTCCAGGGCTAGACTGCCCAAAGGCAGAGTTTGATCAATCTCCATGTTGTTACAGCCCTGTACTGTCCAATTCTGCTGCCCTTTTCTCCATGATACCTCAGCCTCAAGTATTAAAAAAAAAAAGGGGGGGGGGGGGGGGGGGGGGGATTAAAAATCCACCCCGGCAAGTGAGATTTCCAAGCCTGTGAAACTCCAAATCAACTCCACTGACATCTTTAACTGAAAATTATCAGCTCAGAAATGCCAATAAAATCCCTCCCATGCCCAGAGAGGATGTAGAGCACAGTTGCAAGAGAGCAGCAGTGCTGCCAGAAGCTCATGTGGGGCCTGAGAGCACACTGACCAACACCACAGCCCAGCAGCACGGGGATGTACGGCACAGGTGAACACTGCTCCTGGCACTGCAGAGCAGGAAGAACTAGGGGCTTTCTCCAGAGCAAAAACCAGACATCAGGTCAGCAGAATCTCCTCTCTGCTGTACTACTTATGCTTGGGCTGTGCTGCCATGTACTTGCAGTCAGCAGTGATTTGTCAAGAAACTTCACAGATGTGTTGTGACCTTGTTTCCACATCTGTACTTCAAACACCTGAAACAGATGTTTGAGAATGTGCAAGTCCCAAATATCTTTTTCTCCCCAGCCAAATTCAGAGCTATGAATTCTACCATAAGATCAAGCTTCTCAGTATCCTATGCTACCATGCTGAGGAGCAGCAGAGTGCTCAGGTCCCTTTGGGATGTGGAAGGAAGCAAATTGGGAACCACAGAGACAGAGGCAACTGGATGATACAGGGACTTTTATCCTGTCACTTAATACACACCTCTGACCTTTCCCCCATTGCTCTCTATTCCTGTCTCCAGCAGTCATGAACCCCTTCCCTTGACAATGAAAAGGCACCTCCCTACACGTCATTTATTTTCACTTAGCCAATTAAGGCATACATTTGCATTTTTAAGCAAAATGTACATAACAAATGAGGAAAAAGTAGAGATAAATGCAGTTTAATAACCATACACACTGAAAAAATCACCTTATCACAAGAACTGGGATGACTCAGAAAATAAATGTAAATAGCTCTTGTGATTTAGCACCAACTGACACCCAATGTATTAAAATATATTGCCCATGATTTCTTGCAAGTCCCATGCTAATGCACTGCATAAAAGGTCAGTGAAAGCAGCAGCAGTGCATAACTATCTAGAGGCTTCACTTGGTGGCAAATAATGGAATGAATTGTCCCCTGACCAGGATGGAGAAAGGAAGTTAATCTGCACTTCCAGCCTTTCAGGGAATATTCCAGAGTTGTAAAGCATCTGTCAGCAGCATTGCTGCTATAGAGGATTTTTCCTAGCATGCTACTGGCAACACAGACTCTGCCTTTCACAGCTTTGGTATGCCAGCTAAGTGTCCATCAGGAAACAGCCGTTCTTTTGTAAGAAATGGGACAGATTAATTGGTTACTATTTATTCATTAACATCTTAAATGTCATCACAGATCTCTATGATCACAATGTAATTCAATGCAGCAAAGAAGAAGAAAGAGTTAAGCTGATGGGTGAAGTTGGGAGACATCAAGTCTTAGTAAATGTATTTTAACATTTCTATTGCTACTGCAGTAATAGCATGAACACCTTTGTAACCACAGCCAAGACAAAACCCACCATCCTAAGTCTCATGATCAAATTTTGCAGCTTCCTGTAACCAAGGATCTCACTCATTTTGGGAAGCTGGTGAATACCTCTCCTGAGAAATACACTGGCATTTCCTTGTCTGTTTTAGAGACAAAGAAAACAAGGAAGAGAAAGAGAACACAAACTTTCAGGAATTAACCTGGCAGTTTACAGCCATTCACAGGAACCACAGGCCTGCACATAATCAGGTGCACCTTCTTCCTCCAGTTGAGGCCATGTCAGCCCAGCTCCTGATCCAGTTCATCCTGGAATTAATCATTTAATTATAATCATTTAATGATTACATTCTTGATGGGTTACACAGGCTCCTTTATAACATTACCAAACCAAACTTCTGCTACCTAACTCTCCCTAGCTTTTAATACTTAAATGTAGCTTGACAGAGAATTAAGGACAGAACCTGTTCTTCCTAGAAATTAAAAACAAAATTAAATTGAATTCTTCCTTTAAATAAAGAAAGCACTGCCATAACCTCACCACTCAGTGCCTCTGACCTTCCCAACATGCACACAATGGCCAGTCAGCAGCCAGAGAAGCTCTAGAGCACGTTGTGTCCTGCCCAGCTGGCAGCACATGGCCACACAGAAACTGGAATACTGGAAGTTCTGGCACAGGAGAGGACACAAGATGCAAACACATACAAAAGAACTTTCATCAGGATCTATTAGCTCCAGTCTTAGTCACTGAAAGTTTTACGTAGATTATATTCTTTGCAGATGGTAAGTCCTTGACCAATTCCAGCCTTCCTACAAGCCCCATGAAAACCAACATTGAAGCAGAAAAAGCAGATCCTGCAAGTGATCCTGCTCACATTGCAGCTAGAGGAGATGCCATAACAAAGGACCCTTATTTGCCACCAAACAATTTGCCTAGGAGACAGTCTTTCCAATCAGTAAAAGAGCAGGAAAATGATCAATGAGAATTATTCATCAAGCACAAGACATCAAAGTCAGCACCATTCATTTCAATTCTCAAACCACTACTTGTTTCATGTAATCACAGGACAAGACAACATTAATCCTGATTATCTAATCCTAAACCAAGCAAACAAACCAAGGATGTTGAGACCCAACCTAGGACAGCCATCAAGCAAACGCCCTGTTTACCTACTCTGTGAGGATCATGTTAAAACACAGATAACAATCGCAAGGCAGGGGCCTGGAGGCCTCAGTTCACTCCTGAAACTACTCCCTGCAGGAGAACCCTGGGGATGAACTGACACCTCATGTTCCTTCTGGGTGCCTTTGGTGCATTTGGTCACCGTGTCATGTGTTTAACTGCAGGTGAGTGCCAAACATCACGTCATCCTGGCTGTAAGCCTTGGACTCCACAAACTCTAATCCAGCACACCTCATTGCTGCTGCACACTCTGGCTTCTTGCATCAGCTAACAAAATGCTTCTCTTTTGATATTCCAAGCCAACTTAGGCTACTCCTGTGGCCACAGGCTTTAAGTCTTGTCAATCTAGAATTAATTCTCTTCTTACAAGCCTCAGTGTCCCTTACCTCTTCATCAAGAAATTTATATTGTTTGAAATTATTTCCATTTTTACCAGTATAACATCTCATTTTCTTCTTTGTAGCCCAAAGGAATGATTTGCAACACAAAATAAAAATCCAGATAAAAGGAGGAGGCCAAAATGACTGCTAAACCAGAAGTAAAATAAATGTATATATATTTTTATAGGTAGTAAAAAAATCCAGTCTCCACCAACTCTGATTTAATAACAAATAGTTGATGCCCTTTCTTTGTTTTTTAGGATACCATAGAGGACTGGTAAGATGCTGTGCACAGGAGATAAGAGACGTTTCCATAGCAGATAAAGACCTGCTGGGATCTGAAGGGATCACATCGTCAAAAAATTGGACTCTTTATCCACCAGCACTATAAAAACTAGGCAGTTCTACATGTCTGCTAACAATGCTATCATTTCTATTTGTGAGAGATCCTTCCTTTCCCCTTCTCCAATGCTGCAGCAAAACCGTGGATTCTGACATCAAGCCCAGCAAGCAGTATTAGTCCTTGAGACAGAGTTTGCAAAACACTAATGAAATCAGAATGAGACCGCACTTTGGCTTGTTGCCTTGAACAATGGAAGAGAAATTAAAAGTAGAGGGAAGAGAAGGGACTTGCTCTTAGCTAAAATCAAATCGCTGAACGCATTTTTCACAAATTAAAGCATATTAAACACTATTTACTACAGGCTGTTTTTTTTCTGTTTCAGCGAGTCTAGTAATAACTGATACCAGGAGGAAACAGTATTAAATGCAGCTAAGATAAACTAGCAAGTTAAGAATTCCTTTCAAGAATTTTATTCAGCCAGAAAAAACCTATTAGGTAAAAAGCTTCTGCCAAAGACAGAAAAACTATAAGGGCCAAGAGAATGGAGGGATGTGTAGAAGAAAACAAAGAAGAGAACTGTATGTAAGAACATGGGAGAGAGAATATCTGGAAAAATTCACAGTGCTTGCCCTCAGGAAACAGAATCTACCAACCAGTCCTAGAAATTAATTTCAGAAATTAATTTCAGTGATATTGAGCATTCACCACCTTCCTGAGGCATGCTTTGCTGTTAGCAGTGGCCCACACCTTTGCCAGTGCCCAGGTTCTGGCTTGGGATTCCTGCCTGTCTGGGGAGCCACAATGACCATTTCAGAAGTCCAGGCTTTCTCAAAGAGTGAAACATAACCTCCTTTCCAGAAAAAAATCTGTGGTTTTTTTTCAGATTTTTAAAAGCCCCCCCCCTAAAACTTCAGACTAAAGACACTTGCATATTGTGACTGCACACATTCCCTCCAGGTGTAAATGCAGACCTAAGAAGAATGATCACCTGTAGGGCACCATAACAGAGAACAACACCATTAAGTCTGGTTTTGGTAGGGTGAGAACTGACACCTGAGAAGTAAATTCAAGATGGATATACCTTCTCCTCTCTCCATCAAGGTGAAGGGAGCAGATTTTCAATCCTGTCTAGATTATGATAATTTTTTTTTTCTCTTGAGCACAATCCTCACTGCAAATCAATGAAATCTGTACTCCTTAACTAGGTGACACACCTGAAAGTCAATACAAAATAACTTAGAGATTTTATTGTGTAATGTTTTATCTCCCCCTTTCCTTTACAGAGGCAAGGGCTTAAAGTAACCACAGCAAAAAGGTACTAGGAGAAGACAACAATAAACTGCTACTCCCAGGAAATAACAATGACATTGTCAAAAAAAACCCCAGCTTGTTTTCCTCCTTTTTATACACAGACATAATTTCTGAACTGCCAGTGGTGTATCAAAAAGCCACCAGACAGATGCTCACCCAGAACTGACAGGCTGCTGAAACCATGAGCTGCTTTCCTGTGAGAGATTGTACCTGCTTGGAACAAGCCTGCCAGTTTAACCCAGTCCCTGCTGATGCTAAAATCAGTATTAGCACGACCCCAAATGTGGTATGACAGGAAGCACCTTGCACCCTCGCTATACTAACACAGGACAATAGACAAGCATTTGGATTTATATCTCACCCTTTGGTAGCTGCAGCCAAAAGGACTAATTAGTTACCTAGAGCATATGCTTGCACATTAAAAATAACTTCACAGTGCCTGACACAACGATTTGAAAGATCTCTGCAAAGTTGACCAAAAAAAAAACCAAAAAACCCCAACACACTATTGTTTAATCAAAAAGGAAAAACAAAATAACAAAGAGCAGCCCACACCCTGTACCACAATCATTCTCACATTCAAAGAGAGGCATCCTACCTTTCCGATCTTTGAACAAGGAGATTTCAATCAGCACGCTGCGTCCAAGACTATACACTGAAGAATCTGCTAATACAAAACAAAGGGAAGAGCAAAAAAACCCTGAAAACACTTATTTTTTGCTGAAAAACAGCTTTTAGCTATGAGAAAAGTTTTTTTCCTATCATAGAAAGACAAAAATGCATAAACATATCCATACAGTCGTCTGTGTAAGAAGGCGTGTCTGCATATAACAAACACTATGCATGCATCAATTTATAAACAAATCCACAGAAGTTTATTACCTATTCTTTTTAATTCATCCAGTGTGCACTGCTACAGATTTTAATCTACAGCAGACAAAATCCAAAAAAAAGCTTCAGCATAAAGGTATAACTCTCTCAAATTCACAAGCAAACAAAGCTGACATTTTTAAAATAAAATCATTACCAGCTCATACGCTGCCATACCACAAAAGCCTATCCTTAAATTGCTGCATAATCATTCTCCCGGAGTGTTGTTATCCATCGGTTCGCTGCCTATCTCCAGACAGACGCAGTCTGCAAGCCACCAGCTTGTATCTACCATGTGTACGTCAGGAAAACTGCAAATAAGGAGAAGTCCCCGCAGTGGTGAGAAGGAATAGAGGGTGAGTGGGAGAGGAAGAGGGAGTTCACCGGCCACAGAAATTTCGAGAACGACGACAAGCCAGCCAGCTCCGCCATCATCCACTTACAATAGGATGCTGCACCTCGCGGCGGCTGAAGCCGTTTGTCAAGGGGGTGCTGGTATCAAATGCCTGACAGGCATTTTAATTGCATCCAACCGAGTGTGTCCCCAGGAATGGGGCCTTTAATCCTATGAATATCATCAACCGGTTTCTTTTGTGCTGCTGCCAGACTCGCACAAGGCTGCACTGCACACAGGCAGCGGCGCGCCCGGGTTCTGCCGTGGTGCTGATCCAAATCCCAAAAAGGGTTTACGGATGGTACGTGATAAAAAGGAGGTCTGGAGGCATTTAGTATTTTCTGCTTTACAGATCAAGAAGGCAATTCGTCCTCCCCTTTTATTTTTCTGTCTAGTGCTGTTCATGTGTTGGAACCAGCTTGACTGTGCTATTTGAGCCTTGCATCTGCTTATTCACATCAAGGGGAAATAAAACCAAGGAAAATGCAGAAGTGCTGCAGGACTGTAGGGGCAAGCAAGGACCCTTCAGGACTAATACAACAGTGTAACAGGGCTCACTGCACAGTTCAGCTCAGATGCAAGTTCTCTGTGAAGTGAGGACTTCAGTTTTACTGCCACAATTCAGTTGTTGCGTCTGCTTTGATCTCATCTCCTTATTCCAAGGTTTTCTTCAGGACAATATTAATCTCAGCAGAAAAGTAACCTGTGAATTCAGAAATCATCCTGTGTTTGTTCTGTGAGGAGCTAGGGTGCTAAACAGCTCAGCTGGGGAGGGATAGTAAAGAAGGGGTAGAGAAATATAAATGAATTTTCTAAAAGTGTATCAGAAAAATTAAAAGATGAACTGGTTTGTTTTCAAGCATTTTAAGTTTGTAATAAAGCAGCATACACAGCAAAGCAGCAGTCAGTCAGGAGTAACCAATGAGCCCAGCTTAAGGACTGAAGACAAGCTTAAATTTCCCTGCACTCAGGACACACAAGTCAACTAGGTTCACTTTCCAGCAGTAAGCTGTTGTTTCTCAGTACCAGTGACAGCACAGCACTTGACAGGGAAAGCTATAAACAGGAAAATGAAACATCTCCCTACCACAGAATTGGGAGAGGTCCAACAAACTCCATTTACCTTTGAGTGGGCCAAGGGGCTTACAGGAAGGAGTAATAAATTTCCCATTGATTTCCAGGGGTGGTCTCCCAAAATTTTGGTGGCAGAGGGCTGCAAAGAGAATCAATTCCTTTCTGCCTTCCCCCACAACCACAGGATGACTTCACACATCCATCAGCTGCTGCATCAAACAGAAATTCCACCCTCACTGCTATGAACAGATCTTAGTAACTTCAGAGCATCTATCCTGAGCTGACAGTTTTCCCCCACTCTCTCAACCACTACAGCAGTGAAGAGGATGAGGAAATGGAGGAAGTTAGGCTGTATAGGACAAGGATGACAGTGGAGCAAGTACCACATGGTGGCAAAAAAGGCCTTTCCAAAGAACAGAAAAAACAAGCAGGAGTTGCACTGGCACAATCCTTAGACCTTTCCTCTGAGAATGCCTCCTGTGACTCATGGGAAGGGGTGCCTGCTGCTGCCAAACCTCCCACTGCAGACATCATCCTCTGCAGAAACCAAGGAAACCCTAAATCCTGCCTTGTCTTCCTCAGCTCCACCATTTACCAGGTGCCTGTTCACAGCCTTGCTATGATCTCTCCCTCACTTCCACAGCTCCCCTTCACTAGCCAAAGCAACCAGGAGCTCGGGGAGGTCCCAGCAAAAACATCGTGGAGCTGGGATGGTGGAACAGTTAGTCCTGAAAGCTGTCCTGTAATTTCTCTCAGGGGTTCTTAACAGAACTCACGTGGCTCACAGGGGGTGGATGCACATTTGCCAGCCTGTGTCCCACACCCTGGAGCCTAGGGATGAAACTTCAGCCAGCTACCCAAATCACCTTCAGTCTGCCCATTAAAGCATTTCCAAAGACACAATCAGCTGAAACAGGGTTCATCTTAAGATACTTCAAATAAAAACCAATCTTAATCAGCACGTTTGCTCTGGCTGCCCTGCGATACATGTTTTCATACGTATGAAAATGCTTTTGACAAGACAAAAGGCAAAGGAGGAGACAGGGATGAAGAGCCCAATCCAGACAGATGCTGGAGCACAGAGAACACTCAGCCCTGTCTGAGATTTAACCTCATGTTTACCTGGCTTACTCACAGAAGTAGGAAAGTCATCACATAAAATCAATGCATCCCAACACAATGAAAATATAAACGTAAGGAAGATGACAAGTCAAAATCCTGGAAAATATTAAATTACTTTTTCACTATTGTACTTCTCAAAGAGGAGTAAAGACATTTACAATATCAGAAATAGAGGTGGTGAGACAGTGACTGTGGCCTGATCTAAACTCTAAACTATTTTGCTGGTTCAGGTGGGTTTTATTTCATTAACACATTCACACAAGATAATTAACTTAACTACTGTCCAGCTGCAAACTGGGTCCCTTTGTGCAAGATGCTGGGCAAAACAGAAGACAGCTGCCATTATAAATCAGAAGAACCAAAACCCTAAACAGATAATGGTAGTGTTCTCATTTTCAGGATAATGAGGGGGATGGGGGAGGAAAGAACAATAATCAGTTTGGGTTTTCCCAAGGTCACACACACGACTTCTGTTCCCAAGCAAAGCAAGGTGCTTCCACAACCTCAGCCTAAAATCATTCTACCCAAATCACTGCTGAAGCCTTGCAAACAGTGTTTAACAAAGGACTTGTGGGCTGGTTGCTACTTTTTTAGCAAAGACTGGATGAACATTTTATGCAATGCTTAAAATAGCTTCCAATATCATCAGTGATGTAGATTAAGAGGCATAGGTCTACTGAACAGGAACTGTACCACTCTGGTAAAAATAGCCCTGGAACAGGGAATTTTCTTTTGATTCACTATTGCCTTAGAACTTGAAACAGGGATGACTGCCTTCTGGAGAGCTTGAGAGGAGACAAATGCTACAGCAGACTCTAAATATTGTCTGATCTTCTACAGTAGTAATAAACATCAGATTATTTATTTTACCATCCTTTTGAGGGAAAAACTTGCTTTTGTTTTTTTCCCCTTCTCAAGGCAGGGGAAAAACAAAATAGAAGAGTTTTAATTATTCTAGAAAAACACATGCATCTTAGCACACTAGCTCTTTCACCAGGGCTATGCAGTGAGGAAGGCTATAAGGCTGCAGTCACAGTCTTCCTCTCTGTGGTTACTGACAAAACAGAGGATGGATGTGGAGCAGTTATGAAAAGCCACAGGCTGAGTGAGCAGCCTCTGGGGGTAACAAGGATTTCAAGGCAGGTTAGGAAGTTTCAGGATGCAGGGGGACACTGGTTTTGTTCTCAGTCTTCTCAATCACAAGCATGCAGGAGCTGATCTGCACACCTCGTGCAGCCAGCCCAGGCCCCTTTCAATCCCATTATTTCCTTTACACTAGTGCTGCCACCAGCTCTGTATCCACAGCAGACCCTAGCATCTTTACAGGACTCATCTGTCCTTCCTCCCAGGCTACCAACAGAACAGGTCTGTACTGGTGACATTACACTTTCCCAGCATTCACCCAAAGTCATCCTCTCACGCTTTACTGTGGCCAGCTCTCTTCCACCCACTGACACAGCAGCTGATACAACATGGGGTTCTGTGCAGCATGATTATACAAATGAGTCTTCAAATCCCAGGCATATGTTATGGCCTCTCTTTGCCCTACTTCAGCTTATTTGTTTCAAACGTGACAGACAGATATTTTCAGACATGATCTCTCTTTTGTGAATCCTAGCTAACTCTCCTCCACTAAATAATGGGTATGTGGAACATCTACAAAAGGATTTTCTATTTCTCTCTGTGCCAGTATGTCACTAAAATCAAGCAGGAAGATGTAGGATATTCAAATACTCCCAGGTCTGTTTTTCAGAGCAACCAATACTGCACTTAACCCTTTGAAGCTACCAAATTCTTTGGCTTTCTGCGGAAATCCTTCGTTTTTAGCTTAGAGACAAAAGAATAAGAAAGCAAAATTCATTAAATGTGTTTGTTAGACCATAAACCTTGTATGTATACGTGGCAGGGATACTAGTAACAGCTGCAACTCAAGCTTTTGTACAGTTACCCAAAATAAACCATCCCTTCTGTCCTGGGTACTGCTTGTGGAAGGGAACAGCTTGTTCAGCCTACTGTTTCTGGGGTGCTAGTGACACTGAGAGCTGGGCAAAAACAAGCACCCCAACCTCAGAATCCATCCACAAAGGAAAAGGAAAGAGATGAGTGAGCAATCACCCCCCACATTTTGACATGGCAGAAGCAAATCTTCATCTCAGAGAACCCCTGAAACATTATATAAAGACATCTGATGTGTCTCAACTGGTATAGCCTCAAAGTGCCTTGTGACTGCACTGCTCCTGGAAGGCCATCTGAGTTTCCAGTTGATTCCCTGTGTTTTTCCCAATATCAGAAGCAACTGACAGCATTCAACAGTGGGAGGCTCAAGGATTATATGAGTGAACACACACAGCCCTTGCCCTGATGGGTGTCCACGTGGCAAGCACATCAAAGAGAAACACCAACCATTTCTCCATCCTATCACAGGGTTTATGACTAAGAAAATACTACAGATAGAATCTGTATCACTTGTTCTCACCTTTTCTCTCTCCTGGCCTACCAGTGGGGTGATGAGTCAAGACAAAAACTTGCTTACTGTAAAATACCACAGCTACTGTAATAGAATTTATTCATATATCAGTTTGTACTCCACTTAACCAGGTAGCCTAATGCTTTTAAATTAATTAACATGCCATGATTTTAAACAGAAGCCATAGCTATTATTCCATATAAAATTTATAAATATAATAGTCTAAAATAATGAATCATTTGTTGAAGCAGATTTTGCAAAACAGGCAATTAAAATATAAACAAAGCTGGCATGGTCTTAAAGACATATAAAGCAATAACTGCAATGCAAAATACACAGATTTAGCTGTTTGTCTAATCATAGGTTTTGGGTAGTAGTTCAATTCCAATACCATTTCTATTTAGGAAAACATTTTTTTCAGTCAATAGGATGTTGGTATACAGTTAATGCAGTACTGAAAATAGAGATTTGCCTGAGAAAGGTTGGTATCTGTTACCCCTTTCAGTGAAAATGTATTTGCTCCTTAACTTAAAGATCAATCTTTTCTCAGAAATACACTGTCTAGCAGCTACGTACTGCCCTTCTAAAAGCTGCCAGACAATTATTTTCTCCTGTGTCCATACTTTCCTTCAAGATTTTTTTTTTTTCCATTTGGTTAGCTCAGCTAACTGCTGTTCCTCGAGAGCAAAACCAACCAGACAGGCAATAGAAATTGCAGGAACGTAGAAACATGTAGCACAATTGGTTTGAACAGCTTCTCACTTAGCAAGACTTTATGTAAGGAAGGCAGTCAGGCAGAAACCCGTGGAAGAGCTCCGGGCAGCTGAGCTGTGCCGAGGGGAAGCAGCTCTCTCCTCACCTCACAGGAGACACAACAAAAGCAGCCTTATGAGAAGGCTGCTGGCTGCCAGCCTGACCCACATGGGCTCAGATGCGGCACTGCCAGAATGATGTAACAGCTTATCCCCTCTTCACATGGGCAGCCAGGCTGAGCCCGTCCCATACCTGCCCTTCCCAGACTGCACATTTCCAGTAAAACCAACCACAGTTCACAGCCACTCCGACCTCTGAGACAAAGCCCTGCTAAAACCTTGCCTTTCCTTGACTCCAGTGCACCTGGATCAGAATTTGTGTTCGTGCACACTTTGTAGCATTTCGGATAAAGGTAAGGAGGGCTGGTAGTGTGTTAATTCCCAAGAATTCAGTCCAGAAAACCCAAGCAGTAACAAAAATCTTTCAGATAATATCATTTTGAAGATAAAGGAAGGAAACAATTACATTCTAAATCACTGGGGGGATGGGTAAGGGGGGAACAAGGAGGGGGGGATAAGAGAGTAATTCACTGGGCTAATTAAAAGCAAATCTGTGAATGTGTGTGTGTGGTAACTACAACCCCTGCTACTTATTTTTATACAAAGAGCACCAAGAGCACTGAGTGGACAGGCTGGCATCCTCCAGACTTCCACCTGGTTCATAAAGTGCAACTGGTTCAGATAAAAGTGTCTGACCATTTACTGACACCACCACGTTAACACTGAAAAATGAAGATGTTCCCAGCATTTGCAGAAGGTTCCCTACCTCTTTTTAAAAGGTTTCAAAAATAAAGTTAGTCTTCGGGGTACAAGGGCTCCTGTATTTGAGAAAAAAACAAACCATGCAATGATGCAGAACCTGTGAGTGAGAAACCAGAAGAACAGCACTATTAAGAAAGACCTCAGAAGGAATGAAGAGGAGAGAATAAATGGAATAGCTAATACACATTTGCTCCAAGGTTCTCTCTGCACCAATTGGCAGAAAGAATACAACTGAATCATTAATAATTGAAGGAACTTGAAGACAAAGAGATTTTCATCCAGTGTTAAAGAGATGAAAGATGGCTGTAATGAGTATTCTGATGATGGAATCATTTGTGGAGGGACTGGGAAGTAGTTTATATTTTAAAGAAATGGTTCCTTTGTAAGACAAGAGCAAGCATTCTCATTATTAATGCAGACAGACACATCTGAAAGGCCTTATTCAGCTGATGGTGTCACCAAACACCCTTCTGGACACAAGCTCTCCACTAACAGTACTAAACAAGGATAGGAGACTGCTGTAGCAAAATATAAAGTGTCACTTGTTTATTCTTTTTAGCCTCATAAACCATTTAAGGATGAATATTAACAAGCACCCAGTTTTCTTTGCCTTTCTTAGCTGATTATTCTCTGCACATAGTTGATGGGAGCTTGAGCTTTCACTGCTTCTGGAAATTGGCCCTGCAGACCAAGTCAGGACCAACATCAGTAGCAAAACACGGGGGGTATCCCTTCTTAGGAGCTGAAACTTGTACAGAGGAATTTCCACTGACACCTTTTAAAGGCCCATCAGCAGTGGAGTCAGGAACACTCATGTCAGCCTCTCCTTCAAGGCCTGGAGTTTTGCACAATACAGTTTCTGAGCAAACAAACTGTGCTGAGAGACAAACAAACAGCACATTAATTTTTACTGGCTTGCGGCCAGATTTGAGGGGAAAGATGTTAATTGAACTCTGTAAGACTGAAATGCATCGTTTTCCTCGTAAAGAATAAAAAGGCACAATTTCAAAAAACAGAAAGAGATCACACTGGATAAGTATCTTAAGAGGAGGAAAAGTCAAAAACAAAGAAACAAAAAGGAAAAACAAATCCAAACAACCTTGACTCTCCGTGCTGGAGAAGTTCATGGAGAACTGTCTCCCATGGGAGGGACCCCACGGTCTCACGGGGGAAGGACTCCTCTCCCAGAGCAGCAGAAGAAAACCTCAGGTGACAAACTGGCCAAACCCTCATGCCCTGTCTCCCTGCACTGTCAGTGGGAAGGAGGGAGGGACTGGAGGAAGAAAAGGTGTTTTAAAGGCTTCTTTTACTTCTCATTACGCTCCTTTCACTCTGTTGGTAATAAATTCACTTTGTATCTTTAAGCTGAACCTGTTTTGCCCTTTGAGTGTTTTCTCCCAATCCTTATCTCAACTCATGCACCCTTCATTATTTTTATTTTTTTCCTCTTCTGCCCAGCTGTGGCAGAGGAGGGTGAGCAACTTCTGTGAGTGCCTGGCATTTGGCCAGTGTCAAACCAGGACACTCACCTTTCCCAAAATCCAAAACAGTTCCTTGCTCTAGAGTTTAACAGGGTGTATCAACCATAAAACACTGAATATTTAGAAGCGTTAAAACCTTTGGGGAAAGAAAAAAGAAATAGGCATGAGCTTAGCTTATCCTCTGATGTCTGCTTCTAGAAGCCTTTCCCACAGGTCACACCTGACGCTTTCAGGTAAGAAAACGTTGTCTTCTCTTGAGAGATTTAGGATAATTCTGAAATGTTTCTGTGCAATAAATACAGGAGCAAATGCAAGCAAATTTAAAATGAGACAAATGTGTAATACACACTCACATTGCTAACACACCATTTTTTCCATCTTTTTCCCTCGTTCTTCAACCTGTTTGCTGAAATTTATAAAATTCTCTTACTTTGGCTTTCATCCATCTCTTAACATACCTTAAAGCCTTTTTCCCTGTCTCTTTTCATTCCCCTGAACAAAGAAGAAACCAAGTGTGAGATCATTCTCTGTATAAAGCTATATTTTATTAATAAGTATAAACACATGCATTGGTTCAGATTGACTCCAACGTACAGCCAAGACAGAAATACCTAGAACCTATTTTACTTTGTAATGCCTTTGTAGAAATTATTTTACACTTCAATAACTTGAAAAACAAGTCACTGTGACCAGAAAATGCTTTCTACCCTGCCATATGGGATCAGCAGACAAACAGAAGACAGAGTGTAAAGGCAGGTATCAGTTGAAGATAAAAAGTCTCCTGAATGCATGCCCCTAATATCCAGGTGCCTGCCATCTGATAGAGAACTTGGAGAGTAAGATAAACTAAAGAACTTAAGGTTTTGGGTTCTTTTCCATTTTATTTTTATTCAACCACCACTCTACATGTTGCTATTTATTTTCTGTGGCTCAAGGTTTTGCCCCTTTAAAAGACCAAAAGATTCTCCCATCCTGAAGTAATCTTTCATTCTTGAAAAGCACTGGACTGAATCTCCTTATTTCTCCTGGGTATACCAAGGGTAGTGACAGCTGATCCTTGCCTACAGTGCCCAGTCAATTATTCTTATTTTCATTCTGAAGCCCAGGAAGACTCTACAGTACTGAAAGCTCTCCCAGTGTGAGGGCACCTGCTAAGATATGAGAAAAAATAATGGGTGGGAAGAGGAAAGGGGCTGTAAGACACCAAATAGTTCTCTGGAACCAGAGGCAACAGCTCAGCCCAACTCATGCAGCTCTGCCCTGACTTCCAGAAACTGGTGACAAAGTATGTCTTCAACCCAGATTTTCTATACATTTGGCCTTTCTTACCCAGCAGGGCAAAAGGTTATTGTACTGTTTCCATTCTGTCTACACAGCAGCAGCTTGAGACCTCAGCTCCAAATGAGAGCCAGAGTCCTGCATTTACTTGTACCAACTTATCAACTTACTGTTGGCATGTGCAAATACAGATGGACCACACCTGCCAGCTGCAGGTGAGGTGATGTCTCAGCAGGGACCTGCTGAGGCACTTTCAGAAGGTATTGCATGACACAGGAATCCTCTGAGAACAGCACGGTGGTTTGGCTGCCACAAGATCCTTCCTCACATCTCCCAATCCATGCGGAGCAGGAGTAGGAAAGAATGCTAAGAGGATGTAGCTTGAAAATTGAGAGCAAGTGCTGTATGGACTGGTCCTAGAACTAACACACAAAAGTCCCCAATGAAACTAAATCTCTCTAAGCAAAGAGCAGTTGGCTCTGAATCACTTACACCTCATGCTGAAATCGAACAAGAGTTTCTCTACCAGTCTCTGTAAGTGAAAGAAAGGACACAGTCTCAAGCTGCGCCACGGGAGATACAGCTTAGATACAACGAAAAAGATTTTCAGGGAGAGAGTGATAAAGTACTGGAATGGTCTGCCCAGGGAGGTGGTGGAGTCACCGTCCCTGGATGTGTTTAGAACAAGACTGGATGTGGCACTTGGTGCCACCATCTAGCTGAGATGTTAGGGCATGGGTTGGACTTGATGATTTTCAAGGTCTCTTCCAACCTAGTCATTCTTTGAATTCTGTGAAAGCAAAACCCCGGGTTCAGCCAGGTGCCTTCAAGCTCTTAAAAGCTAAAGATTACCCCAAAGAATCTGTTAAGATAAGTAAAACAGGAAAGAAAAATGGCTTTTAAATTAAATATTTGTCTTACCTGAAGATTCAGAGAAATTACATTACACGAAGTGAAGCCCAGCCACACACACAGGTCCTGCTGAAAGCCTGGCTGCTCTCAGGGAAGAGCTGATCTGAGCAAAGGCTGACTAAATCAGACCAGAGTTTGGGGAGAGAGGAGAGGGGCCCTTCATCTTCCTGAGGAGATCCCAGCAGGAGCAGAGGCTCCAACTAAAAAGCCCAGCTTTGGCAAACACGGGCTACACATGCAGAGCAAAGCCCAAGCTGACAAACAGGCTCACTCAGTTGCTGGCTGTTCATTAAGCATGCTGCCATCTGCTCTACTCTATCCTTCCAGGGCTGATGCAGCAAGGAGGAAAACAGCCTGTTAACCAAACTTCTGCTGTGGAGCACAGCAATAGCAGGCTGCTCTGTGAAGAGAAGAGCCTGCCCCTTCCCCAAAAACACCTCTACGGAAGGGGCCAGGGTGCAGGGCAGGCAAGAGGGACAGAACTGAGGGAACGAAATCAAGATGAGGAAAGCAGCCAGATGACCTGGGGACCCATCACAGGCTCAGCACTGATGCTGCCAACAAAAGGTAGCAAGAAGTCTGCAGAGTCAGGACTGAAGTGGGATTTCACCATGGGCAGAACACCCATTATCCCAGGTGTAAACCAGAGTGCTGCCCAAGCTGGATGGTGCTTACTGGCTGCTGGGCTGCTCCAGCAATCTTAGCAAGAGAAGTGAACCCACATTCCTGCAACTTCACAGGATACACAACCACTGCTTCCAGGGACAATCCTCCTTCTTCTAGAAGTTATCCCCAGACTGAAACTACCCTGATATTACAGTACTAAGTACATTTAAGGCCCAGAATACTGGAAAAATTTGTTTACTGATTTCAGAGCTGTCTGTCTTCAAACAAAGACACAACAACCTTTGAAAGGGTGTCTTGAGGTTGTCACCAAATGCAACAGTCACAAGCTATAGGACTGCTCACTGAACACATGCACATCTCACGTGGTTTTGGGAATACCAATATTAGATCACTCATCCCATCCCACCACTGATTCCATCCTGTCACCCACTGTGGTTGGTAAAGCCTCAGCACAGCTCTGTGGAATCAACTGCTAGAGAACTTCATATATATATGTGTGTGTGTGTGTATATATATCCAGACACAGAGCACATAACTGTGAAACACCCCATCTGCTCACGTTACAACATTTTAAACACATGCAATTAACTGAACTGAAATGGCATAAGGATCAGTCCATGTCTTTTTCCCTGACTCCCACTATTTCCACCTTCCTCTCACCCTAACATATGGAAATGCCATATGAATTATTGAATGGATCCTGCTAAAATGGGAGCCAGCGAAATCTATTTTTAATACAGATTATGAGGGGATATTGTCAGTCCATGGAGCAGCATTGTTTGCCTTGCAAGTTTGGTCTATTACTACTTCTGGAAAGCCCCACTTCCAGCACTGACATCTCCAAACTCTTCCATATTTTTCCTTGATGTTCTGAAATAAAACTCAGTTTCCTTGAGAGTTCTTTGGTGGGAACTTTGCAGGAATAGCAGATCAGGACAGAGTTAGTACACTGCAATTTTTCCAGCCTGCTGCTGCCCTTCTGAAGTAGCCATGAGATGCCCAGTTTTCCCTGTCAAAGTGACCAAGGTATTTATTAATCAATCATGTAGGGCTGTTAGTTACCCTAAGCTTTCACAAAATGTATGGAGACATATATACCATGTGCTGGACCAAGAAATGGACAGAGAAGGGTCTATATGGGGTTTTTTGTCCTCCAATATAAACTGGGAAGGTATATAGCTTTTTCACCCAGTCTTGAAAGCCCCTCCACCCTAAGGAGATGGAAAAAAAAAGGTCAAAGTCTTAGCAGGGAAAATAATAAATAAACTGAATTGCTTATATGATGTAAAGCTAGGGAGATGTACACTAGAGGTCCATCAGCAGATAGACACAAGAATACAAAAATCTCTTTACAAGGTCACAGCCAGTTTTGCTAGGCATTTTAAAGCCCAGGAAGGTCAGGTCAGCCAGTTATTATTGCTCTAAGTAGCTCACACATCAGTGTTAGCATACATTACCTGAAACTGCAATGGTTATCAAGAACACCATTTTTTCCTACCCTTGAAAATCAATTAAACCTCATCTTTACAGCCAAATGTACCATCAGCAATGCTGACTCAATCCAAAGCCAATATCAGATAAAAACCTTCAGGTGAGATCACAAAGGACTATAGGGAGCATATGCCAAAAGAAAGTTTAACCCATATAGGCTCATCAGAACTGTAAGCTTTTTCTTCTATAATGAATTTAACAAGAGAAAGAAAAATAATTCACATATACACAGAGGACCATGTGGATGCAGAGTTTCTATCTGATTCCAGAAATTATGTTCATACTTGTGTATTAGATTTAGCTCAGAAAACAAAGGTGCTGCCTAGGCAAAATGGGATGCTGGGACCTATCCAGCATTTCCAGCTGTGGCTGGAGACAAATAAGCCAGGGATTCACAGAGTTCCCAGTAGTTAAGTAAGGGAAGCTGGGTGCACTGAAGCAGCTTTAAAAATGTTTAACATAGCAGAAACTGGAACTGATGTGTCATAAACTACTATCAACTACCATGAAACTGTTACTTCATTTTAATGTGCCACAAATCTAAGCCAGCCTCTTCAGGGTACCACCATTTCACAAGAATAGGCAGCTCAGAGTCCCACTTAAAATACTTTCACATATTTTCTTTTGCCCTCAATGAAAGAGAAATTCCCACTCATTCCTTCCTGGCTACTCTCAGCAGGACTAAAACTTCAGAAATGTTCTCATGATTTTCCCTGTGACAGTGAAATTTGTTGGCAAGGCTGTGCTTCCTTGCACATCAGGTTTTTACTCTTTACAGGAAAACTCTCTTTTCTCTTAATCGCTCAGTACCAGAGATTTTATTTCATTTTTCCTGATGTAACAATAGCTCAAGGGATATGAAACATTTTAGACAGAGCATGACTAGAACCTGTCATGGGTTAGTCACCCATTGAAAAGAACAGAGACCCTCTGCTCCACAAAAAAAACCCCTGTTTCTACTCCTCCTTCTTCAAATGAGATTGGGAAGAAGTGGGCACCTCTTTCTTATGGTCAGTGTGGCCACACTCAATAGGGAAGGAAGCCCAAGTTGAGACACAACCACCAGAAAAAGCCAGTAAGAAATTAAACCTTCAAGAAGCAGTAGTGCTGGGGAGAGGCAGCATGTCTGAGATGGAGCTCAAGGGGAGAGACAGCTCAGCTTCAGTGACTGAGGCACTGCCCTCACTTGACAGCCGAGCCCTTGAGCTGGTCAGGTGGAGCTCCCCCATCCCATATGCTCCTCTGGCTCAGGGTCTGACACAGTTTGCCTCTCCTTCAGCAGGGGGAAGACAGGGAGTGAGAAGCAAATTAATTCAGAAGCTCTTGGCAGGCATATAAGTAAAAAAATAAAGATAGAAGTTACGTAGTGCAAGCCCTATGCTGCCAAACGAAGTCATGTGTGGCATAGTTCTGACTTGAGTACATTTTTTAAATCTTTATTGTTGTTGTTATTTTTATTATTAGCACTTGGCAAAAGGAGACAGGAAATACCTTGCTGGAGATGTCTACTCCCTGCACAAGCCAGTTTGGAATGCTGAATAGCTTACCCTGAAAAAAAGGGAGAACCAGCTATTTTCAGCCTCAACTTAGACTATTACTAACGTAAGCAGCATTGCAACTATTTTAGCTTTGTTTCTATTTTATAAGAGGCTATTATATGATGAGAACAAACCTTCCCAAGAAAAGTTCGCTTTTCTCCCCCTCTTAACTAGGCATGGTCTCAGGGGTAGGGGGAAATTTGCACACATATGCATTTGTGCAAGTTGAGTTCAATTTAACAGGAAAGAGCCTCTGTTCAGTTCAAAGCCTTATAAAGAAACTAATCCTGAAAGAATCCTGCATTTCAGATATGTAAGCACAAAACCAGAATACAATGGCTTATCTGTAAAGTGAAATACATGGTTCCACTGGAGGATATAAGTAACTCCCAGTCAAGCCAAGGGTTGACTGACTGACATGAAAGACTTGCTCCCTGCAGCAGAAGAACGCATGGTCTAAGAGGGAATCAAATTTGGAATGAACCTGTTTTTAACTCCTGGGTGAAGAAATAGTTTAAGCATAAGGAGGCTCTAAAACTATGTTGCTTACAAAAGATAGGCTCAGTTTAGCAATATATAGAACATCAAATTCATAGAACACTAAGCAAGCCACCTAAAAATCTCTTGCTTGAAGTGAAAGCCAAAAATACAGCTCTTTTCTCTGACAGAATACACCCCTCCATCTGTTTGCTGCTTCAGGTCAGATTAAATACTGCAGCTTCCTAGAAAGCTAAATAAACTTTACCTAAAGGGACACTCAAAACACTGACATGTGACTGTGGCTGGCTTTACTCCCTCTCTCCAGAGTTTGTAGCCACAAGAGAGTCCTGTGCCACTGCTGAGAGACTTACCACACTCCCTGAGGCAGCACCTCCTCACACCAGGCTCTTGTGCCAAGTGCTCTATCTTCATCATGTTATTGAAAAACAGGTGGATGCTTCTCATGGGTGGACCCCAGACCAGATGCTTTCATTTCTGCAAGTTAAGTTATTCTCAGAAGCCTGACTGACAGTAGAAATAAGCTCTACACTTGTGCTTCACCCAGACACACTGGGGTCCCATCTGCACAATCACAAACAAAGCAGCACCTCTGTACTCTTGGGAGTACAAAGCGTGTCTAGCATCAAACAACTTTTAAACCCACAGCCTGATGTCAATGTTGTGAATCAACATAACAAATATTCAGATAAATAAAACTACAGCGGATGTTTCATTCTCATGCTAGTAGAAAATCAGGACTCCAAGTTCTTGGCTCAAAGCACAGGACTTCTGTCATCTCAAATGATGGAAAGTCTGCAGCTGCTTGTACTGGTATACCTTCAACCCAGTCTGCATGGGACACCAGCACTCCCCACTCACCATTTTGTATCAGCCAACATTCAAATTAACTCACTCTTCTAGTTTGCAAAGATGTGTGTTACCTCTCTTTCTAACTACTACTGAAAGCTAATGGCTGTTTACATCACTGCCTAAAATAGTATTTCACAACACCATGGATTACTAAAAAAACAACCTCCTTCAAAAAGAGCATCACCATATCCCATAACTTTGAATGCAAAACTAATCTTACTGAAAATTGCCCTCAACTAAGACTTGAGCAGATGAGAGCACTGTAACTTAGGGATAAGGAACATGAACTAAACTTGTTGAGGAAGATACCCAAAACAGTTTCTTAAATACACTGTACCATTAGCTGTTTCAGAAGCATCTGTTATGCACATGTGTTTAAGAAACCAGTGTTATTTCAGAGATAGCATTATGTGCTTTACAAGGATACATGTCCATATTGGCTCTATTCTCAAGTTTTATGGACCAAATGAAATTTGTCATTCACACTTACACCACCATAAATTCACGACCGAAACACAGCTCTGATAAACAGCCATTTATAAATTTGTCTTTCATATCTTGGCCTCATCTACCTGTTTTCTTATGGCCATGGATGATAGAAAACACAGGTGTATGCTCTGTGTGGAAGCAGGAACTTTTAGATTTATAGCCATTATTAAACCAAACGAGAAGCCAGTGAATGGGCCAAGAGAATCTGATGTGTCATAATTTTGACCATACTGCATTTATCTCCTGTGGTTAGGATAAAGATAAAACTTGAAATTACTACAGCTACACAGTTCTTCAAACAGAAATAGGGCAAGAGAAGCCACAACAGAGCAGGAGGCAAGCACAAGCAGTAACCCTTCAACATGTATTGTCACGATCATTACCCACCAAATTACTGGGGAGCACTTGCTAAATAAATGTGAATCACTTCATTGCAGCAGCCTTTTTCACTTTGCACTTAGGTGTAACAGCTGTGCAGCTGCACCAGCATGCAACAGCCCCCAGAGCTTGCTCACCCAGGACACAGACGCTTCCTTTCACTTACAGAAGATATGGTTTGCTCTCAAAGCCCAGACTGTCACAAGCTCACAGTGATGTGGCCACAGCCACACACACGTACCAGCAGCCTTCAACCAATAGAAGTCACCATCATAAGAAGCATAGTGAGGTAGCCCTGTGATTCCCTCTCCTATCTCCCCAGAGCCCTGCACAGGACCAGGAGAACTCTGTGTGAAATTCACATACAAGAAGTAAACTACTACAGAGTGCAAAGTAGCTTGCTTAACTTTCTGTTAAATTGCTATCCTGTACCTCACTAGTATATATCTATACCTCTCTATATATATCTATATAAACAAATCTTAAGTATCAAAAGGATTGCAGCCTGGTGCAAAACTCTTAATGCCCAAGTGCAGGCTGGTTTGCTATATTGCAGAAGGGCTGTATTCATATTGGAGAAAGACAAGCCTCTCAGTGCTGAACAAGCATTTGCTCATTTCCACACCCACCAAAGCTGTGCCAGGCTGCAGGACAAGCAGCAGGATCATCACTGCTCACAGCATTCTGGGATGGTGCAAACTACCACATTTCTTCCTGAACTGAATGAATGCAGTTCTCCCCTTTTTCAACTCTTCCACTTCTCACTGTCTCTCTAAGCTGAAAAATAAAAACTTCAGCTTGACAGAACTACAAGGACACAAAAATGTTATTCACAATCCAGAAAACCCATTTTCTGAATTAGAAGCACCCAAAGGCTGAATTCTCCAAGGCAACTTGCTCAGCGTACTTGATGTGGCCAAGAATAAAGCTGACAGGGCAGAAAAACCCCTTGGATTTAAGCAATTGGCTGCTGAAGCACTGAACCGAACAGAGCTCAGGATGGGACTTCAGAGCATGACTAGACACATCTTGATTTCATTTGTGCTTCAGCAGCATCCTCCTCCTCACCTGTGTGTGCACAGCACAGCTACCAAGGCCAGTGCAGCCCTTCCAGGACCACCACAGACCAACAGCCATTTCTCTGGGATGATTCTCTGCAGTTCATTCCCTCTGGCTATCCAATTTGCTGCAGCAATAAAAATAACTCTACTTCAATAAAGCAAGACCTATGCAGAAAGACTATATTAACACAAGTTCAGACAACAGCAGAGATTAAAGTATCATATTCAAATATTCACAAGATTACCATGCACAACAGAGAACACACACAGTGGACATGAAAAACAGTTCATGAAAGCATTAAAAAATCTAAATGGTATTGGAGGAACTTTCTATCAGTAAGAACAGTGAATCAAAAGCAGCAGTACCACCACTGTACGCGCTGCATCTCTGAACTCCAACAAAGGGATTGGACAACAAGCTCCAACTTCTGGCTAACCAACTTCCTTAACCCAGCCAAATAATTTTATTTACAGTTTTGGCAGCTCCCAACACAGCTGCTTCCCCACCTCCATTGCTGTGATTTCTGATTTAATCCACCATTTTGTCCTGCTACGTTCCCTCTGAGCTAATATCCTGCTTTCAGGGGCAGCGCAAAGCATGTCTGCTGGATGGTAACTTTCCACTCTACAAGATGTACAATGCACCACATTATGCACACTGCACGAAGTTTTAATTCAGAAACAATCCTCTAAACATATTCTACACACTAGCTGGGTTGTTTGGTGAGAAAAAGCAGCTAGGAGAACATCAGAACAACACTATATAGGCCATTTCTTCAAGCAGCACGGTGCTATTAGATAACAAAGTCTTGTCTCCCTTGCACTGCCTGTCTGTAGTAAAAAGGCTGGAGGCAGCTCTGTGCCAGTGTTACCCCAGCAGGCAGCAGAAAGGCCACACCTACACAACATGGAGCTCCAAACTGGGAGAGCACAGATGCACTTTGGATGGTGGGGAAGAACCACCACTTGGTTTTCCCAGGGCCACCAGAGTCCCTGCATGATCTCCATAAGGGATCCCAGCTATGGTCACGTTCAGAGGAACCATCTGTCCCCGTTCCCGCAGTTCTGCTCCTTACATAAGGCACATCCCAAGCCAGACAGAGAAGCCCTTTAACACACTGGCATCCTATCCAACCCTTTTCCCACTGAAGAGTTTAATTAGGGCTGTTTTCAAGGAAGGTTAGGAGGAAAACAATTGCCTTTTTTATTTGTATGAACACAGAAAATAATTGAGCAGAGTACAGAGGGGTGGGCAGGAAGGAAAGAAAATGCATGGCCTTTTGCCTCCATTTTCATGTAACTTTGAGCCTTAGAAACACTGGGGTAATTACTTAAGTTCAAGGGATACACATTGTCTGAACGGGAAAAACATGAAAAGAAAGTGCAAGAATAAAAACATCCACAAACCTTCAGCTCTTCTTCTTGTTTAGGGGATTTACCTGGGTTTTGCCACTCCTGTCCCGCAAATCAAAGAGAAACTGCAATGAAGCTGAGACATTTTGTTCATTGACAAAATTTTTCTTTTATGAAATGTCTCACATTGAACCAGTCAGACCAAAGTGAAAAACATTCTTGTAGGGAGCATGGAGTTATGATTTGCTCCATGAGGAATGGCTCGATTTGCCTTCTACACATCAAAGCTTGGCACAGCTTACATCTCATCAGCAGCACTAAAAACCCAGCTATAAAACCACAAACAAACCCATACTGGTGCTCAGTTGCTCTGCAGACGTGATTGCATCATAGAATTTTATGTTCTTTATAATCCCTATACAATTACAGCTTCTCCCATCCTTACCAGGACCAGGCTTCTCCCCAGCAGCCCTTTGTGAAAGGTTACACCTCTTAAGGCAAACCTCATTACTGCTTATTTTGATTGCAACAGTGTTTAGGAAACAGCTGAGAATGGGTCTGCCTTGTACCAAGTACTCTACAAACACACAGCAAGAGTATTTATAGAGATACATAGGTGTTATACAGAATTGAGGTTTTTGTGAAAAATGAGCAGTAAAAGCATACCACAAACAGATTTTCTAGCAACTCCAGGACTCTTTTGTAGTGGGGTAAAAACACTGCTTTGCCTGAAGCTATACACATTTATTTTCAATTGGTGGGAACTTGTGCAGCAAATAAAAAGATTCTGATAATGCAAATATTACTGAAAGACAGTGGAAGATCTCTGTCCCAATGAGTCTATTATCAGTCAACATTAAATATCAAAGGGAGAGGAAAACAACAACTAAAGTTCTTCATTTACACGGTGAAAATACATAGTTTCTCTAGACAGAGACTACTACTTTAAATACTGCAACTTCTGATGAAAGCATCAGATTTTATTATTATAAACAATTTTGGTTAGAGATCAAAACCTTAGATGTGGTATACAGTCAAGATTTTATACAAGGAATGTTTTGTTTGCTGTAAAGCATCTCTCACGTTTAAACTACAAGTAAAACAAAGTGCATGATTCCATTAACAGTTTTAAGTAATGCTAAAAGACAATTACCCCAGTGTATTTAATATTTAGTTTGAAAACTGTTGCAAAGGATGGATCATAAACACAATTTTGAATGAAAATACTTTCTTCTATTTTAATATTTTTATAAAACCCTATGTAAATGTAAAGGGCCATTCATTACCTCAAAATGATGGACTCTCTGTGAAATTATGTTCCCCTTCCCACCTATACTGGCTTTATAATTAAAATAAGTTTTGAGGCTGACTAAATTATCCAAATACTTATACTATACAACCCCATTCTGCCATGCACCCCCTCAGCCTCCCCAATAAAACACAAAACCAAAACTAAACCCAGAAGTAATTTGGTGATAATTTCTGCCATGGTCAAGTATTCAAGAACATAATAGCAATAACATGCTTTCTTTCTTTCATGAAATTCTTATAGCTGATGACACTGCATAAGGACTGCTTCATCCTCACTTACTTCAGTGGAAGTTTCTACAGCATCCTTTGGGATAAAGTCCTTAAACACTGAGTTTACACAGTATTTAAACATCTGTGTAACTTTATGCACTTGGGCTATCCATCCTCACTTAGAGCACTTAAGCACTTAGACTAAATCATGCGCTTGGTGGCATCGCTGACTCGAGGCTTTAGTGTTACACATCTTTGAACCAGCAGCTCCAGAAGTTACAGACCAAAATTAGTTTTGCTTTTACTGTATGGTTACCAGATGCAGCATGTATATCCTATTTGTGCAGTACATAAAAACCCCTGATTGAGATCAGCTGTTGGCAGGGGTCAACAACTTGCTGTTAAATGAAATAAATGTACGTGTTTCAAGTTACAGGGAGCCTCTGAAAACCAGCAGTAAGTAAACTGTAAGTACTCTTTAGAATGAAGGCAGGACTGAGCACAATGAATGTAGCATTAGGTTCACCATTATGTACCTGAATCTCTGCTAACAGCAATGCCACCTTGCCTCTCCTATACTTTTCAATTATAGATCACTCCTGGACTTGCTCTAATTTATTGGCTCATGTCACCATGGCAGCATATCTAAAGTTACTTACCCCTCTCCCTTAGGTTCCCTTCAGCCAATTTGACATTTGGCATTTATTTAGAAGCCTCCTACACATATATACCTCCATATGCTGAGCTACTACAGGTGCTCCAACCAGCAATGCTCTGAATTTTACCCTTTACAGGTCCCAAGGTTAATAGACTATATGATTTACTTTGGCATTGAGTACTATATGCAATCCGAGCTGTGTGTCAACTATTTGACAGTTTTCATAACAAACCCACCAGTCATTGGCAGGTTTGCTGGCTGATTTAGTTACTTCTGGTCCCATTCATCTAATCATCAAACCAAATAGTCCTTAATTAAAAGAAAAAAAGAAAAAAGGCTCTGAATTTCCAGGCACAAACTTTTGGTATATTGACCTTTTATTGTCTAAGTCTGGAAGTTTAATTACAGCCCTAAACAATAACTTACTTCATTAGTTTTAGTGCTACTTCTTCCCCTAGATGAGCAATGGCAACATCTCTGTTTATTAACTTAGAAATGCTGTACACAAAGAGAGCAAGATGTTTCTCTTTCAGAGGCACACAGCTTTTGTGTACACAGAAGAAAAAGCTAACTAGGACACAAGAGAGCATTGTCTGAAGAGAAGACTGAGCCAGAAAGAAAACACTGAGCACACAGCTACACCATCATGTAAGAGCTTGCTGTCAAGACTGGATTTACCCATATTGTAAGTCCCTGGCTGTTGATGAGAGGATGCTTCACCCCAAGCTCTCTGGATGAAGGGATCAGTAATGTTCAGCATTTCAGCCACAGGCCCAGACTATTAATGGGATCTAGGCAGCTTTGACATGGGAAAGGTAAAGCAAGCTACTGACAGCCCACCAGCAGACTGGAGAAGATGGCTCCACCTAAGCACACTTCAGATGCTTTGATTCAGGTATAAAGCCAAGCTCTGGTGTGCCACAGTGAGGTCTGATGTGTCAGACCCTGCATTTTATTTCACAGTGCAAAATCCATCAGAGCTAAGAGAGGTGCAAGAACTACCATAAAAAGGCAACAGTTTCCTAGACCATAATGATGAAACATCAACATCTGAGATCGGGGCCCAGCAGAGGGAAGGAGAAGGCAAGGAGGAATTTGAGATGAGGTAACTTCACAGACTGGAAATGTCCCAAATGAAACACAGAGTCAGAAAACTAAGGAGAGAGAAAAGTAAGCTACTCCAATTAAAGCAAAAGTCCCTGTGCATTCCCAGAACAGAACCACCAACTAGTTGAGGTTGGTAGGGACCTCTGAAAATTTGCCTTGTTCAACCCCAGTGCACAAGCAGGGCTGCATGTGTTCATAGCAGCAGCTCTAAGTCCAGAAGACAGCTAAAACAGCAGCTATGGTTCAGCTTTATTACAAATGCAATTAAAAAAAACCCACAGTCCTGCATGTTAATTGGTCAGGTCAGTGGATGTTAGTCCTTTCCCCCAAGAAAACACCAATTTTCACCTTTGTTACTAATTATATGGCAATCCCTGGCTTTGCACAGCCCTCAGCTAAACTCATACCTCATCTCAAACTTGGCTCTACTTGGTTACATTCCTCAGGGGTACCCTAAAAGCACTTTCTGCTGCACAGAAGACAATGAGCAAATGTGTCAGCATACACTGGGTGTGAACTTGGGCTGCTCTTGAGTGCCTATTCATTCCTCTAAGTGTAAGTCAGGAACAACCCCACTGCTGTCAACTGAATTACATCAAAGAAAGAAAGCACACACAGCCTTCTAAATGAAAGAGGCACTATCAAGTTTCATAGCTTGTATAAAACACATCATGTCATTAAAGATTGAGTACAACATGGGTGTCTCATGCCCTATTTATTAAACCACACTTGCTCTCCTACTACAAGAACACCACAAAAAAAGGGATCTAAGTCTCCCACACAAATACAAACCTACCTGTTTTCTGAAGTACTGTTAAAACTTACACTATTATACATACCCCTGGCATTAAAGAGATCAGGAGAAAAAGAAAATGAAAGAAAATAGAAAAAAAATGGAAAAGGATACAAGAAGAAGTCCAAGATGCATAGTAGATAATGAAATAAAAAGGACACAGGATTGTGATTTTTAGAAATTGAGAGGTAAGCTCTCAATAGAGCACCTGCTTTAGCAAAAAAGTCTCCAGCAAATAAATGACCAGCAAAGTCACCCCTCTGCCAAGTGCCCCACACATGCTGGGAGAAAGCAGGATTGTGACTCACACAGGTGTCCCCAGTGTGTTCCTTGCTCTGAGACTGAGAAACAACTGGAGTGGTCCCCTGGCTGCTGAAACTTTCTTTGCTCTCCTGCCTGGAAAATGTGTGGAAGCCTTTCCTGCTTTGCATGAGAAGAGGATGAGAGATACCTAGGTGACTTGAAGGGTAGAAACAAAAGGTATGACTCAGTAGTATTAAGCTGAAAGGACAGCTGCCTAAAGGCCAGAAACTGGGTAGACAAAACCACCCATTTGGGTGAGCCTTGGTGCCATCACTTCCATAATGGTTTTCTGCTTTTGAAAGGAGCTTTGTAGAATGCAATTACTCAAGGCTTTTGATGTTTCCTCAGTGAGCTAAACCACCACTAGGACAGCCCTGGAAGTAGTGGCACAAATTTGTTTTCCCCTACAGAAGCACAGAACCTCTTCTTGTCCTCTGCTAATTCTCAAGTTTCTAAAGAATCTGCTTTTACTTGTGGTCCACACCTGCACACACAGACATCTCCTCGACTGATCCTGTATGCTTCACCTAAAGCACTCATTCCTCTGCATCATCAAGAAAATTTAAAATCAGAGTAGAGAGCAGGGCAGAATTCTACAGCTCAAATCATACTAAAGTCAAACGATGTGTTACCAAAATAGGGGAAAATACTGCTCAGTTCAATTTTGCAAGGAAAATCAAAGTTGCAAAGTTACATTTTGTTCCATTCACTCAGCAGTTTCACTGACCATGAGGCTTATCTTCTTAGGACAGCAGAGTTCACAAACATCTCTTCTGCACAACTAGGAGCCAAGAGAAGAAGGATGTTTAAGCAGGCAGATGACAAACAGCAATACTGATATCTCAGGCTTCAGGCTACAGCCTAGGAAAAAGTTCTTATGTAAGAGAATAACTTTAATCATCCACATAGGCCTCAAGAATATGTACTTGAAAATTAGGGCTGTATTTCATTATTTTTCTGGAGGGAAGAAGCCTATAGTTACCTAAAGTGATGGGAAATAGAAGCATTCCAAGACAACTGTATCAACAGTATCATTTAAAGTCCATGTTCATCAGCTTGGCACTTCAAAAATACCATTAAAACACTCTACTTGCAGGACTTCCAATACTACTGAATCAAGATCTTCCAGTCACTCATGATTATTTCAATGTGACATGAAAACAGAATAAAAACACAACACAAGCAAATACCTTTGGAGAGTAAATATAACAGAGCCCCTCCTATTATTAAAGGTATTTTCCAATCCCAACAACTTATTTGTTTCTAGAATGAAGAGAATGAGGCCCTTCAGCCCAATGGTAATTTGCAAAATAGTTCATGGAAGATAATAAAGACAGAAAGGCACAGCAATTCAGAACAGAAATGCCACCTTGGTAATAACTATTGTTTCACTATTAAATAGGTTCATTAGTGAGGATGATTCACAGCAAACATCACTGCCAGTCTCCCCAACAGTATTTAGTTGAAGTAATGCTGCAACTGTCAGCAATAACATGTAATAATCAGATGATTTCCTGCACCAAAATGTCAGTCCAATGTTATTGCTGTGAAGGCTGCAGCTGTGTCTAATGGAAGACCAAAACACTCTTCCCATCCCCCAGTAATGTTTCAAAGCAATAGTTATGCCTTGTCAAGAGGGCAGAAGGCACACCTCTTCTCAAATATGCCAATGATGACTTGTTGTCATTGTAGCACAAAAATTTTGCCAACATCTTATGTTAAATAAAGGTCATTTCAGCACATGCTTGTCTGGATATATTTCTTAAAAATACATGAAAGCATTTGTTCACTGAAAACTAACAAGTGTCACAGTGGCTCTAAGGATCAGTATCCAGACACCACAGAAAAAACATAAAAACAATTTATCCAACACTTCCCATTTTCAAGATCAGAGGATCAGATGTGCTCATCCTAGAGTAGCCAGGTTAACATTTAAAGCATAACCAATAACCATTCAACACACAAATGTAATGGGAGGAAAATCCAACCATTGCTAGATCTGACTTGTACAAACTGTATTTCAGATTCCAAATGACTCCTGAAGCTAAGTTCTCCATGGTTTTTTGTCAACTGTCACTACCTATGGGAAAGTAGTTATACTCATCTTCCCAATTAAACATCTAATTACCTTTCTGCGGGTACTAACCAGGACATCTGTCTGCAAGTGCCAACACACACACCCACTGTTCCTTTATTAGGAAACCCACCCTTTGCCCCTTGAGTACATTGCATGTTTCTGGCTTTCTGCTTGCAGAACGTGCAGCTTTCTTGATCCAGTCCAGAAATGAGATTTACAAAGTTGAGGGGTAAAAAGCACTCCAAAGATGACACCATCATCTCTGAAACAGTGACTGTCACAGCATTGCCCTACCATTCTCCTTTGGCACTCCTAAGAATCTGGCTATCAGAATGCCTTTCAAGCCCAACTCCTATTATCATGGACTTGTATCTCACTCTCCTGCTTCATGCTGTTTTTTGAAAGATTCACAGATTCTTAAATCTTGGGGAAAAAAGTTCAAACAGACCCAGACCTGTTTTAAATGCACACGACTTGCAGCACAAGATTTCTGTAACTGCAGCCAGGATTTCCAATCACAATAGTGGAAAATGACTGTTCTAAACTACTCCCCTCTCACATCTCTACCCTCCCGTTCTTTTACTTGGATCCTGTTTAATTTGCTCACTCTCTCCATACATTCAGACCTCGTTCACTAACACCAGGCTGGGCAGTGCTGGACTCCTCTTGCACTCTAAGACTTCTCAGCTTTATTTACTAGATAATTATCAGGCCTGCTACTGCAACTACTTATGTGCTCCTAGATCCTTGTATGATATGACATCAGCCTAAGTGTGAGCAATGTCAGGAACAAAATGCTTTTGGCTACAGTAATACCAAATTATTTGGAGCTGGCTCTAGCTCAACAATGATAACCAACACAGGCAAATGTTCACTCTATTCTGCTCTCATGCACTGATGCTGACTTTATGATGTGGCTCAAAAGCTTTAATTCAAGGTTATCAGAAGACATGTTACCTTCGGGGCTTTGTTGGTGCCTTTTGGAACTGCAGCCTGTCTCTATGTAAGAATCATGATAGTAATACTGCCAAACAGACACTTTTTTCTTCTTAAGAAAAAATAAGTTTGGGGAGAGGGGGGAAAAGAAGAAAAAGGCAGTAAAAATAGATCTGGCTGGAGACCAGAGACCACAAAAACTTGCTTACAGGAAATTGTCCTCATCAGTTACTAGATAGAAATTCTTTTCCCACGTATTGCATAGATCAGGCAGGGATAGGATGGTTTTACACTCACTCCAAAAGGCATGTTATCACAGGACAACCTAACTTGCAATCTTATATGGCTGGGAAGAAAGGGAACAGAGAGGCTCTTTTAGGTCCATACCAGCAAAGTCTAAAGGATTCCAGAAGATGCTTTGTCCACTTTGTTCATTTATATTAGCAAGCTTCAGTTACTGAGTTTTAAAATAATAATAAAAAAATTTAAAATGTTTCAGTCAACATAAGGCATCAGAAAGTCGATAAAACAGTAACAGAAACACCATGAAACAGAGGTGCAGAGCCCCTGACTTCAATGGCTCCACTTATATAAGGGAGCATTATTCATAATACCTCATTCATTCAGGTCTTTACATGCTCTTTCCTTGCACAAGTGTTGAATCTATTTTCACCACTCTAATCTATTGTACCACTCTAATTGAGCTTAAAAGCATATTACTTAACCAGGTCCACAGCTACAGGCAAAGCCTTTTAATACAAAAATTTCCTAACCTGCCAATATGAGTGCTTTCGTCAGAGAATGAGGAAATGTTTGCATAAATGTGGCTGCTATTGCAGGGTGTTGTTGTTGGTCTAAGCCACGAATGAACAAACAGCTAAATCTCCTCCCAAAAAGCTTTTGTGATGTGCAATGATAATGACAATTTGGCTGTATCATCTGGCTGGGACTTCAAGCAGCTTTTACTAGTTACTCCTCAGTGCTCTGCAGGTACTAAACCATAGGTTTCTCTCAAACTTTGCCAACTCTTCTCTGAAAGCTTCTGTTTATGAAAGCAGTTTTCCCAAGAGCACCGTTACTAATGCACATCTGAGGGCAGCAGACCTGCTGCATGGTTCTGCAGCATGCTAAATGCATTGTTACACTGCTTGAGGTCACCCAGGAAATCAAGAGCAGAACTGGGCTTGAAGCACAGCCTGCCTGAAACCCACTCATCCTTTCTGCTGGCCACGGGACCAAGATTCACAGAGATACTACACTGTGCTCTGCACCACAACATTCAAAGCCAGTCAGGGTCACAGATACACAAATACATGCACAGCAAACTTAAAATCAATCCTGATACCACATTAACAAAGAACAATAAAACCTAGGACTTTTTTCTACCACTTGCTGAACTTCCATGAACTCACTGAGCCAATTTTTCAGGCTGGTTCTACTGTTTTCGTTACGTAGCTCTAAACTGTCATTCCTAGAAAAGCCATTTCACCAGCTTTTCTAGGAACTCAGTAACTCCCCCATCCCCAGCACCTTTTTTCTGTACTTGTTAAGGACCATATTCTGCTCACCACACATTACTAACTAGCACCTTCTTCCCCTAACACTCCCACTGCTGTCCTGCAAATCCAATGCTGCAGCAGAGTTTGGCTCTCATGCAGCCAGTGCGACAGTGAGGGACCTGCAGCAGTGCTGAATTACTGAAGTTTGCTGGGCTGCACACATGGGTGTGAAGGCCAAAATCTAGACCATAAGCAAGGGCTGGTCTGGGGAAAAAATTATATGAAACTGCAAATTTAAACATGTAACTCATAAAACATCTGGTCTAGGAGGTGTAGGTGAGTTCCTTCAGGTAGTATTTGCTACCTGAACGTAGAGTTATGTGGCAGGTGCTGTCAGCTCCTGGTGCTCACTCTCAGAATTACATATTAGTCAAAAATTACAGTAATTCAGAAGTTAGGCTTTAAAGTAATTTTTATGCCTAGTTTAGACCCTTCAAAATACAATCATGCAACAACTACTCCTATAGTACTCTAACAAGTATCTTGCTCCACTTGTTATTTTAAAAGAAAAACATTTCAAAGTAGTATCCTGTAACATCCAGAACTGTGTATTTCCCAAGTACTTGTCATGAAATAGATGCTGAAAGCTCAGGAAAAACACTCAGGTCATACTCATGTTTGGTAACAGAAATCCATCTTCCAACAGTCAGCAAAAAGAAAAAGGGATCTGGAAGTTATGTTTAGTAGAAGACAAACTAAAGTTTAAGATTATTAAGACACTGTCCCTCCCTTTATTCACCTGTAGCATTTAATACCTGAAACCAATGCTGTTCATACTACATGAAGACATGATCTTACAAAATGTGGGACTGAATAGTGCCTCTCTCCACTGAAGAGTCTTTAAACCAATTTTACACCCTGCTCATCAAGAGGCAGGTCAGGGGGTCCTCCAGACCCTCAAAAGGCTCATGTCTGCTAGAGTCCCCCTCAGCTGGGGAGATAAGTCATCTCCTGTATCACACACAGCTACAGAGTACTGCAAAGTATGAAAACCGTAAAAAAAAAAAAAAATGGTCATGACAGAACCCTGAAGTTTTTCTCCAACTCTTTATGATGCCCTAAGTTTTAGCTTGCATATTTTCCAGATGCTGTACTGCATTAGTATATAACTCTGAACTTCATACAAAGTGTTAGCAAGTTCTCCTCACAGTTTAATTAGACAAAACAATCCTTTTCCAGCCCAAGAACCAAGGACACAGTTGCAGCTTCAGGCCCAAAAAGTATAAACAACAGGGAATTGAGGAGAGCAAACTGGGAAGGTGGGACTTCATAACCTGGAGCTGTAACTGGACAATTAACCCCAGTATGGAAATGCACCAAGATTTATAAAAGTGTGAAAACTCTTGACCCATTGTCCATCTTGGGTGTAGCCTTGGCCATGCTCTTGTACTGCTCAAGGTGCATCCTTTGAAAGCATTTTTAATAAATATCCACTTTATTCCTTTAATTCTGTGTAGCCTCTGTTCTAAGTAGCCTCTCAAGGCATCATTCATGTGCAGACCATAATGTGCTAACTTCATCACACCTAATTCCTATGAATTCAAACTAGCACAAGGCACAGCCAGTCATTGTCAGCCCTGCTCTCCTTGTCCAGGACACCACCAAAATACATCACCTCTGCAATCACATCTCCAGGGAACTCTGGCACTGCCCCTGCCCTGTCCTATGGCATGGCTCATTTACCTGACTCTGAGCACTGACCTTTTGGCCATTTTTATTCCCTAGCTGCTGCACTCCCTGCAGCTCACACCATCCCCGATCTAACCTCATCATGGTAAATAGTCACAGCCTGTTCTCTGCACTCAGGCAATATTTTCATCTGCACCGCTTCATTTGGCCTAACTTTCCTAGATTTTGTTATTCCTGCCTGAATAAGCTATTTCTGCATCTCTACATGACTTTTCTTTCCAAGTTCTTATATCTATGAATTGTCTTTTCCACTCCATCTCATTCAGCACCTAGGAAGCATACAAAGACCTCAGCAGCTAACCTGTTACAGATAAAAACATCCCTGACTATTTACTAATTTGTTTCAAAGCAGAACACTACAAGGATCTCTGCTTTGCCCTGAGGAGTAGAAGAAAGGTCATGTCTTCTACTGTTTCCCTGCTGATAATCCAAGCAGTCTTTCCTTTTCAATTTGCAATCAGCACTCAGATTCTGTGGTTTAAAAGCGTGACCTAGCACAACACAGCACAACCACATTACACAAGACCAAGAGGAGACACACAATCAGAGGGGTTCTGTGAAGAGACACAATGCCCTATAAAATACACAGGCTGTGTGTCTCTGGAACACAAGATGTACATGGGGGCAAGAGCAGTGCCCATTTCTCAACAACTCACCAATACACCCTGATCCACTGCTCACTGGTGGAGAAGAGGGTCTGCAGCAATACTTGTTAATGAAGGGGAAATCAGAAAACATTTCCAGGGGAGGGCAAGATTTAAAACAGGAGAATTGAAAGACACCTTTAAGTCTTGAAAGTGATGAATGTGACAGCTCCCATGCAAAGAGTCTACTAGCATGTGTATTGGGACACACTGAATTCACATAAAAATTCAAAACTAAGTACCATACTTGCAGAGAAAATCAATCAGAGCTGAAGAAAATAGCCTTTTTAGAAAACAAAAGCACTGACATTTTACAGGAATCTCAGGATTTCACAGCCAAAATATTTTGTTCAATATCCCTGGAAAACAGACACAGAGCAATGTGACCAGACCAGGTCCCAAACCCTTTCATTAACACAGCATCATTTTTGCTTATCCTCTCCAAAAGAGTCCATTTTCAGACTCACAGGGTAGATAACAGCCTTCTGAGATCTGCTGCCCTTGTGAAAGTTGGTATGTAGAACACTCTGTGGGCTTACATCCCCTTTCATTATGTCTGCACCTGCAAATGCAAAACTCAGACTTTCACCCCATTTCTGTATCTTTCTGATTCCACACATACCATTACTGAATTTACACCTGAATTCCAACTTCCAGCTGCTGCATATAGCTACAGTGCAAATACTGCTTCCTGATGAAGGCAGACCCAGTCTAATAGAGGCAGGGCAGTGTCTACTCCAGACTGACCAAGAAGAATGCACTGACCACCCCCTTAACCTCACAGCAAGGGCTCAGTCTGCACTGACCTGGCTGCAGGGCTGGGTCATGTTTAGCACTGACAGAAGGTTCTGCAAAATGCCATCCCCTACTATGACTACAAAGGGCTCTGTGCAAGAGGGACACCACAGGATTTGGGGACAGGTCAGTAATATTTTCAGACCTGTGAAGTTAATCTTAGGCTTTCCTGCTCAAAGACTCTAAACTGATCTTTAATACAGAAAAATACCACACTGCCTTTTTTTAAAACTTCTGGCCCAAGTCTCAGTCATTCCACTTAATCTAAATGTCCTTCTCATTTTTCTCCCCCTTTGCAAGAGCAAGTTTTATCCACAGTCACGCACTTTAAAAATGCCCTGCAACCACAAATCACAGCTGCTGTGCCCAGACACATGATTCATAACCACAATAAACTTGTTTGAGGCTTGCCTATTCTCTTCTGCATTGACACTAATTCTCAAGACTAGGTGCAGATTGCCTCTGCAAATATACTCTGTAATCTTGAAGAGACCTGGGTAACCTTCAGCCTCAGCTTCATTCCTTGGCCACCTAAAGAGATTACAGTTTAAAAAAGACTGCATCAACTACATCAGTGGCCAGCATCCATGATCCATCCTATGAATACAGCTCCCAAAGAGGAGTGCTTGCATCTTTAAAACTCCACTTCTCAATGAGAAATACAGGAAATGGTTCCACACACAAGATAAGCCCCATTCTGCCAGTCAGGTCTTTCCACAGCCATGAGGACTCACAGAGGAAGGGTGGGTGAAGTCAACATAAAGGAAACTGAAACCCTGCTCTTCATTTCTAGCTAAAAAATACCAGACTTTGGCCCTTCTCCAGAAGAAACTACCTACCACACTGCTTGTCCAGGTAACCTGCAAGGTCTAAATGGTACATTCTCCATGAAACTCACAGGTGTCCTTTATTATTGTTGCCTTAAAATGAAGGGATGGGACCACAATGTGCTAGAGATGATTTATTGTTCCAGTTCACATCAGCCTCAAGGTGTGAGATTTAGAGAAGCAAGAATTCGTCCATAACTCAAAAAGTAGTCACAAGTTTCTCTGTTACAAGGCCATCTATAACCTTTTAATCCAGTGGAAAGTTGCTACGAAGTTTAGTTTGCTTTTTTAACCTATCACCTCTACTTTATTCTGTCACATTGCGTATTCTTTTATCCAATAAGCTATTACTACACATGCTTCTATTATAACACTCAAGCTCTTAGTCTACTCTGTACAATTATATTACTACACTATAAAATCTTTACCATCTTATCTAATACAGTTTTTTACTTCCTTAAGGCATATCTTTACTTAAAACTAGAAACATAAGCCTATAATTTTTCTGCTTAATGCCTGTATACTTCTATTTAACATCAATCCAAGCTTCTTCCAAGGCTGCAAATCAAACCCTTCAGTATCTGTGGAAGTGTCTAGCTTTCTGTTTCCCACAGTTTTCCAACTGAGAAGCCTCTCCTTGTATGGCTCAGCTGAACATGAACCTTCTTGTCCCATCAAACAGGCTGCAAGGCCCACCCATCTTTACACCTGCTGCCTTCATTGCAACCACATGATATAGAACAGTTTGACTCTGGGGGTCCTGGAGTGGTGTCCCTCCCACCAGCAGGGAGCCCGGTCTGAACATCTCCTATTTCTCTTTTGACTGCTCCCTGGCCTTTCCAGCCAGGAGTACCACATGCACTCGAGCAGTTTGAGTTCATCCATCAGGTCCTAGCATGGAACTGGGCAGGATGACTGGGAAGCTGCTTCTGTTTGCACATTTGGTTTTATCATCTTCCTCAATGGAGGGCTTTGCATCAGTACAGTAGCCAAGAAAACACTGAGCTGCTTCAGCTGACATGCGGCAAAATGCACTTTCCTAACCTCTTTTCCTTCAAATGACTGCAGCTGCCCCAAAGAACACAGTGAAAGCAATATTTTCCCACAGGCGTGAATAGATTACAGCATTTCGTTGAATTGCAAATGATTCTATTCGTAGTTAATGATTAGCAATGCTGTAGGAACAGACCAAACACTTCAAACTCAGCTCTAGATTTTGTTCTGAAATACCCTTTATATGTAAGGTCCTCTCCCGGTACTGCACTTACAAAAACAGAATCACTTTTGTCCACTCACTGAGACACCAGAAAACCATTTTAAACAAAGGGAGGGAATTGCCCATGATGAGGAGAAACAAAAAAGCCAAGTTCTTGCACTACAGTACTTTTGTGAGACTTGCTTCTTCCATCTCACACTCAGATGAACACTGAAAGCAATTTCCCATCTTGTTCTGTCAGCACATGGACACATAATAAATCCCAAGATGTAGAAGACACACAGAAGGCTTCTTTTAGTTTTATAGCTACAGGACATAGTTACAACACTCATGCTATTCCCCATTCTGCCCTTGAAGAAATTAAAGGCAAATAATGTAAAAACAAAAAAAAAAATACTGGGGAAAACACACTTTCTACATTTGTGTAAACACAGGACATCTTTCAGGTGTCTGGCTGCCTGGTACAGAATCTGGTGATACTCTTTCCAGAACGGCTTGGTTTAAGTAATTGGTTTTCTTAAATGGTTTATTTACATAAGACTCTGAGACACCTGACAGCAGGCAAAAAGCAGCAGCACCAGCAGGTGCTGCACTGATCTCAGGTCTCAGTGTTCATTATCAGAAGCAGAGATGCTGTTCCCAAGGAATACTTAAGCCTGCTGTCGGCCCCCAACTATTCTCCCAGTTCCAGCACCTCCTTCTGTGCTGTGTGCACAAAAGGCACCTTTTCTTCATTCCCAGAAAGATCCTGCCATGGGATGGCAGCCTGGGCCTTCTGCTGCCCATATGACATGCAACAGGGCTGCCCAGGAGCAAACATACCAGACCCTCCTGGCATCGCTTCTGATGGAATCAGGTAGGCCAAACTTGACACAGGGGATAGGTTAATGCCACAGAAAGCAAGCAGAAATCATGGACTTGTGCTGATCTGTGATGTCTTCCAAAACCTTAGCACTGAACCTAAGATGAGGCACCCCAAAGCTGAGTCCTTGCACCGCTACCATATCTGGCTGTTTTAAACTTAGCCAGTATTACACTCCCAAACAATTTGACCAGCCTGACCAAAATGAAAGCAAACACTCCACCATATGCTCCATATTGCTGCCAGGGTACAAGAGCAGTAAATGAGAAAGGCATAAAGGCTTTCCTGTTGCTATGCTACAGATGTTGTTCGGTACCTTTATGGTGTATTTCTGAGACTCAAAACCCTGGTTTTGCTCGCTACAACTGCATGTGGGGTCAGGTCTATTGAAATTAATGGACCTAAACAATTCCAGAGATAAAAAAGCATCTGGCCCTGTTGCTTCAAGCCTTCTAGCACAAATACAAAATGCACAATTGTATTCTGACATGAAGAGCTTGAGTACAGAAATCTTAAACTTCAGCTCTTGCTTCTTGCTTTCACATATGAAACCTGCCTTTGAATTTGCCTGAAAAAAGCACCAGCTCTTCATCCAAAGCAATCGTTTCCTACTTGATGGGTTGAAGCCCACACTTTCTCCTTCTGAGCACAGTGTAAAGTGTCTCAGAGGCATGCGCCTCTGCCCTAATTAGAAACAAAACACAATTTTACACACATATCTGCTCATACTGTTATTGTTTGCACTATGAAGCTATTTCTCAGATGGTAGATCAGGATAAGCTGCTAATTAAGATGTACAGCAGAAAAAGCCACTTTAGTGGAAGAAACATAAAAGCACTGCATGAGGCTCAGGAGATTGGAATCTGATCCCAACTGGGTCACAGATTTGCCTACTTACTGCCTGCAGATAACATTAATATCTTAACATTCCTCATTTCCTCAGACACAAACTGGAAACACCCTCCTAATGGAGATACTGTCCTGAAGTACAAAGTATCTCCAAGGTTGCTTCTTTACTGCCCCAGCTATGAAACAAAATACTTGCACAAAAGAGTAACACGGCATTTTTCTGGCTTCTAAACTTGGCCACCTCATCACAAGGTGAGCAAAGATACAGAGCCGTGCACTGTACAATCCTCAAGGAAGAAAATAACTAACAAAAGCTTATAAAGCTGTGGATTACAAATGCAGCACCATTGTGATGGATTGAATTTCCCCTGTCTCTGAGATTCTGATTCAAATATTTAGGAAGAGCAGTTTGAGGGAGACAGCTCTGTCAAAAACACACGAATCATATGAATTCTTGCCTACAGTTTCATACCACAACTAAATCTCTCCTAGGAATGCACTAAAAACTAAGGATCGAGGTTTTCATGTTTTCAGACACACCATTCCCACTGACTTGTATTCAGATGATGGGTCTTTGGAAGCTCAGCTCAAAGCAACCACAACAATAATGTGTGAGAACAGTGCATTTGTATCAATGTCTGGCAATGCAAAGCACCACATCTTAGAGCATTTGGATTACAAACCTATGTGATGGAGAAACACAGCAAAGCATAAACAGCCTGTGTCAGCAGTGGGTAAATATGGACAACAGAGATACGGACACCTAAAGAAGCATTCTTCTCTTTTTTGATCAGAATCAAAACATTATCCAGTCCCCTAGAAGTGTAGAGTTGACTTAATTTTACCAGGATTTGAGACACTAGTCTTAACAGCATAGCAATTATGAACTTGACAAAGTTATTTCAGCGACAAAAAACTATCCAGA
Source organism: Cinclus cinclus (assembly GCF_963662255.1). Classification (NCBI taxonomy): domain Eukaryota; kingdom Metazoa; phylum Chordata; class Aves; order Passeriformes; family Cinclidae; genus Cinclus; species Cinclus cinclus. The sequence goes on along the minus strand of NC_085066.1, from coordinate 4,847,751 downwards.
GATGTAATAAAGGATGTATGATTTGTGTAATTCTTAGAAGTGTTACAGTGTTTCAGTCATAGAACAAAACAACAGGATAATGTATTATATATTTATTTATATGTATTTTTACATATATATATATATACACACAATATAATAGTAAAAAGGGAAATCAGTTCCAAGCAAAACCCATAGTTACACATTAAAGTTTTGAATTCAGTAACTCCTGTCTTGATACATTGCTCAGACAAATGAAGTGAATTCTACAGTCCACGTTTCAAAGTCTGAAAATCAAGAATTTGGTGAATGGCTTCCCATTAGTACCATATGCTTCCAAGGTGAGAAGCAACACTAAAGGAATAACTGTGTTATTTTTACATGATGAGGCATGTTTATGCCTGCAGCATTTAAGAACTGGAAGAAAAATAACTAATTCTTCCTATGACTGTAATCTCTTTTTCCTCAGGATGTCAACCCTTTTCTCTTACAGTGCTGACCACACCAGAAAATCTGACGCTGCCTTTAGGCAGAGGTTCAGTGAGACACTTCAATAGCCCTATCAGACTGAATAGCTTTAACCCTGGCTCTGCTATTACTGATATCAGTAGGGGAAAAAAAACATATATATGAGTGACTTTATGGAATAAAGATTTTTGATGTATCAATTGTTGAGTGGTAATGTGTCCAGACACCTGTGAAGACAGAAATGGAGATAAAAATCTATGAGCAGGATATTAGTTGGAGCTCTGAACAACAGAAGAGCTTCTACCTCTGAGTGCTACACACACTGAAATGCTCTCTCCCCACCAATAATAAAAGACACTGAAGATGTAAAGGCATTACAGCTACTATTTTCAAAGGCTGTAAGTGAAGAAAATCTTGTAGATAAAGATAGTATCTCCTACACTTGGGGGGCAGGGAGAAAAAAAACACACAACAAAAAACCTTTCAGGAATATGAACTTTTATCTAGGTCTTCATTCACCTGCAAACTTACCTATTTTTCCTGCTGTATCAAATAATCTCATAGAAGATGTTTTCTATCTCCAAAGAGACTTGTCTTGCTTAATTTAAACCTTTCAGGTTAGAATTAAAGGATATAACATTTCTAAAAAGTATTGTAAAGGCTTACTAGCTGGTATAGCAATTTATTCCACATAAATGAATGGCATCTCAGAGTGTCTGAAGAATAAGCATTAAGTAGAAGCAGATGCTTGCATTTCTACAATATGCTGTTTCCTTTTAAAAAATAAGTGTGTGCCACCTGTTCCTTCCATTTTTATTTTTATTTTTTCTGAAGACACTGCTGGCAATGGAATTAGCCATTAAAAAGCAACCCACAAACATTTACTGGGTTAACTAATTAGCACCCAGGAGCTGCTGGCACCAGTAAGAACAGTTTCATCAGATACTCCCTCCATAAATACTTTGCTAGCCCCTGGGTTTCACATCTGGTGTTTGGTAGAATGATAACCCAGACATTTATTATTACTCAGAAAACTGCACCTTTATACATCATACATAATCTCAAGAGAATGAAAAGTAAAGTGGCCCTTAAAATGAACACCTATTTCTGTACATTCATAATCTCAGGCTTCAGATTATTTCAGCAAGTGGAGTTTGGACATGTAACCCAAATGCCCAGATGCACTCTCTGAAAGAGAACTGAACCCACAACCCAGTTCTGCTGCTATGCAGTAACAACATACTTGTGATGACTTCAGTAGAGCCATGCCAATGAGAAATCTGGTCTGTTAGACTTCATACTACAAGCACACCTGGTTCAGAGTCATATGGGTGCCAACTGGTTTGTCTGCAAAAATTCTACAGCCACCACCTTCACTCAGCACCTCCCTGATACAGGACTTGGGGCTCCCCTGGTCCCCATTCTACCCACAAGCTTCTAGGGAAGAAGACATCACACCAACATCTTTCCTGCTTTTCCACCTACGGACACAGGGAGCATCACACAGTTCTGGCAAGGCCACAAGCCGAGGCCGGTTGATGTCACAGTTTGATGTCCTCCATCCTGAACTGCTGGATGCAGAGTGGCTGCACCACAGCCCTCCCACTGCCCAGGGCTAACAGGATTTACACTGAGAGTGCAAGACAGCGTGCTGCACATCCCAGCAAAGCACTGCTGGGGGCAAACACCAGAGAACTCGACCTGGAGAAACTCGCCCTCTACCTCACACCCCACTGCAGGGCTCTTTCTTACAAAAGAACTTGGAACAACAAGACAAGGAGAACTTCCACTCAACTGGAATGCTGGTAGGTCTTTTTTGGGGCAAGCTCAAGTTGCTTACAACTTCAACATAAATAGTGAAGGCTTAGTCTGAATAGCTTCTGCCTCACATGATTCTCTCTCAAAGAGATTCTCTCCAAAGGATGTTGGATGTGAAGTTAATGCCTTCAACAGGTAGGTCTGGCTTTTTTTTTTTTTTTTTTTTTTATTTTAGCCCAAGGAGAATATCATACAGAAAAGCTGTCAGAGAGGAAGAAGTAGGGTTCAAGGATAACATCCTGCTGTTTGACCACGAGGACTGTTCTCACTCCTCTGTACCACACGTGATATTGCTTTCCTTAGGTACCTCTGCTGTTGGAACAATTTGAACTGTTGAATCCCTTTACACTTGCTGTTTCTAGCAGTAGTGCAGAAGAGAATGGTAATGGTGTGTACAGATGAGCAGCTCTGCAAAACAACTTGTGGTGCATAATCTTATACTGGGAACTAGAGAACCAGTATACCCTGGTAGAATGAAACTTAAGATTTCTCCAAGAGATCAGGTGCCTTATTATAATTTTTTATTTGCTGGGCTACAGCATATCACTTGTACAAGAGAAATGGCCCAGAACAGCAGCAATTTAGAGACAGAAGTACAAAAGACTCCACAGTGGAAGGGGCGATGCCAGTTCTTGTATATTTTAAAAACAGCATAAAGGCAAATATTCACCTAGCTTTGTCTGTTTATAGGGCTTCTAAGAACAGCTCACTCATTTCTCTCATTCTACATATTCTATACTCTTCTCATAGATTCAATTCTAGAGAGGCTCTTCAGAAAATGGCTCAATCACACATGACCTTCCCAGCTTCCCAATATGCTCATCTACAGTCTTTGCAGGATAAGCACACTGCTTGCAAGCAGTAATAATATAAAAGGGCCTAATATTAGGCTAGGCAATGCAGTTCTTCAGGCTTTTGATAAAATTATCTTGTTTTCTTCTTCATACCACAGAGAAATTCACCATGAATAAGTACAGGCTTTGGTACCATTGCATACACTTAGGTTGCTTCTGTAAAATATTCTGGTAAGAAATAAAACCATCTTTTTGTTGCCTTTTTATTTTCCCAGGCTCTCAGTAAAACACAACAGTTCTGCTTACATTTAGTATTTTCTTTTGAGGACTGGGGTTTTATTACCCTTCAAGTGTGAAAAATAAGGTAATATTGATGTTCAACACATGCCTAAGCTTGCAGAGACAAGCCTGAGACAGTCTTCCTTTCATTCCTTTGTGTAAGATACACTGCTGTCTGATGAGCAAAGAAGGAGCTGTGGGGCAGTTCAGAAAGTGATGCAACAGAGTGAGACCAATAAATAAGTGAAGAGCTTCTACGTGCCATTATATGGGTTGTGTACAAGCCTAAGAGAGGGTTATAAGGAAAACTATCAAGGCAAAAAAAGAGAACTGAGAATGATCCGCATGTGCCTTAGATTCACGTGGAGAAGACAGAAAGAGAACAAAACCTAATAAAATTGAAAAAGTTTTATGTGTTTAAACAGGACTGCTCCTCCAGTCTGCACTGTGTGCTCATCTTAATAAAATGAGATTTAGACAACTGATTATTTAATTACAAGGCCTTTTGCTCTCCATTTATGCAAGAACACAGCTTCTATTGATAAACTGAGCAGCACAAATGCAGCTGAAGTACCAATATTCTAGGCACTGGAAGAATTGGATTACTACCCAATTCTATGAGCAGACAGAAGTTTACCAACCCCCTTTCATCTTAAGATCACCAGCCTGCTCTGAATTTCCTGGTTACACACATGAACTGTGATAAATCTTTGGTAAGAACCCTGCCACAAAGACTACTGAAGTGCAGACCAGCACCAGTGAAGTGAAATGCAGAATGATCTCTTCCCAACCTCATCGTTGCTCTTTGCAAAGAGCACCCACCAAACAGCTTTGTCTACACTTCTGGCTCAGATCCTCAACCGCTCCCTCCTATTAAAGTTTTTGGATTTGGCCTTATTATACTTAAAAATACCTTTGAAATGCTTATCTCTTCCTGACCATTTAACTTTTTGCCTACTGATTCAAGTTCAATGACATGCAGAGGCTGACAAGGAACAGATAAAAGAAACCTCATGCACTCACTGAAACCAAAGCTAGACCTCTTTTGTCACTGAATAAGGATTCATACCATGAGCAGGGCCCCTGGCAGTTTCCACTCAAGAACAATGACAACAGGAGCCTTGCTGATAAATTCTCGCATCTCACCTGATTCTCTCACTGCAAGAGAGGAGGCTAACATGACTGTGGCAATTTTTTAAAACTTCTTGAGAAATACAAGTGGTACATCTGCACTGCAGCCCATCGCAGCTACAGTGCAGCATTTCAGAGCTGGTGACAAGAAACACACTCTGAAATACCCAACAAAGAGACTGCTGCTCTGCACTGAAATACCTCCACTCACTCTCTGGCTGCGGACACATACTCCAGAAAGACTCATACCTTCATACAAAGGAAAAAACCATGACCTCCAAGAGAGAAATAGGATGCTGCAGTAAGAGCAGCAAAGTTGTGCCCAGAATTCACACTGTGTTGCAAATTTGCATATCTTATAAACAACCTCAATAAAACATTCCAACAAAACAGAGCAACAAATCCTCAGACAAGGTGAGCATGTGGTGACTAACACACAAGTAATCAGCACATATTGCAGGCAAATTTTTTTGCTAACTGTGAACTCTAAATTCGAAGTGTGAAAAGAACAAAATACCACGTCACAGCTTGTGCTCAGCAGCAGCAGCTTTGGATAGCTCAAGTCTCAATGACAAGAGGGCATTTCCTACAGAAAAGATGTCTACACAAAAAAGTTAGCTAAATACCCAGTGTATTTTTATTTTCACTTGTTTCCACCTTTGTGCCATAAACACCTTCACCATGCAGCACAGAAAATGTATGTATTCTCTTTGTTCAAAACACCACTACAATGCATAACTCATGTACATGCAGGCATAGGAGGAGTCCTGACAGACTATCTGGGTTTGTTTGAACAAGCCCCAGAGATTCATTAGGCAATCCACCCCAGTAAAGTCAAGATGCACAGCATTTCCAGAGCCCTGGAATGACTGATATGTGACCAACAAAAACAGAAGACCCACCTTGTCGTGTTGTTGTCACCTTGTCAGTCACACGGTATTTTATTTCAGGCTTCCACAATCTGAAACAAAACAAAAGCTCTCAGTTAGTGGCAGCTGTTAAAGGGAAAAGCTTTAATTTTTATTACATGAATTAAAGACTCATGATTTGCAGCATGTTAATAAGAAAATACCTTCCTTCTCTGCTTTTAGCAGCATGTGCAAAGTTACCAAATGCTCTTTTCCTGCCGACTAGAACCTCTCTTGCCATTACAGCTCACATCCCTTGATTTCCATCAGAACATGTCTCACCGAAGAGCCCAGGCCTTCAGAATGCTTGTTTTTACATAAAGTGAATATCCACAGGAAAGCTGACTCCTCTGAAGCACAGACTACACTATGGTGCCCGTTAGGAGCAGAGTTTCACAGAAACAATTAAACCCCTTCCTTCTTTACAGAAAGAAGATGATCTGAATGCAGAAGACCTATCATGTATCTGGATTCACTGGGGATGATTTGTCAAAAATTAGAAAAGATGCTAACAGCAACAGCCCTAAGTACAAGGAGTCAGCAAACAAACAACGTAGATAATACAACCTAATTTGCCAAAAGCTTCCTTTGTTGCCAAGAATCCCAGAGTTACACTGCACCGTAGCAAATTATGTGTTTACAAGCTGCAGACCAGACTGATGGGACCTATGAATTCAGTATCAGGTAACGTGGTATCATGTACCACAGAAAATCTGCAACAGGGAAGTGCTGTTGAGCAGTCACAGAGAATTCTCTGGTGCTCCACTTGTTTGACTGCAGGGCCCTGGGAATGTCCTTAACTGCCTTGTGCTTGAGTTACTAAACATATCTTACCATGGTTATAATATTATCACAATGGTATAAATAAGGACTAATTATTGCTTTGCAAATCCTGAAAATGGCAAGGCAAAGGATAAGCACCTATAAACTGCAAATCATTGGCATTTACAAATTGCATTGAATTGCCTGAGAAGGAAGTACAGACTTCCCTATCCAGCTTCAAGTAAACAGCCAACAAATGGACCCCTTTCCAGTCTATCATCTTCAATCAGAATGAACCCTACCTGCAGAACTAACTTCTGCTAAAATGTGGGTAACAAAACTCACAGCAGGACAAAGCTATTTAAGATACTCCTTGCTTCACAGGGGAAAGATAGGGAGAAGATAAATGTCAGCAAGAATAAAAGCACCTTGTACTTTATTGAACTTTGCTATGTGTCCCTGTACCCATAAGCATAGGGGTTGTCAGTGAAAGCAATGGGAGCTTTATCTCTGATTTTATCAAAGCTAGAGAAGAAAAATATTTACTTTCACAGAAAGGTAGAGAAGGATAGATTCAATGTCTTGCCAAAGTTAACAGGAAGCAGCCGTTGAATCATGAGCAGAAAGCAAGGACCCCATCCCTCCCTCCTTCTTTTAAGCATGGGACAACTTTCCAAAAGCAGAAAAAGATTTAAGTCTCTATGCACACTGCTGTTCGTAGCTGAGGATGAAGATGGGAAGTGTAACCAGGAGAAGAAAGGAAGTCAAGCTCAACTATTTCTTCTTTCCTCTCAGCACCAAAAATGAAAATGAAAAATGAAAATAGCAAATGAAAAGTCAGTTCTCAGAATATATTGGCCAGGCATGGATCTTATTATCTTTGGTTAATTCCGTATGTCTGAGAAGAAAATCAGCTGTAAGCTGGTTAGACTTCCTAAGTGATATCTGTGTAAGGTGCCACTCCCAGGGGCAGAGTCAGGCACCAAAGACTGAGCATTCTTTAGGAAGATGCTACTCATCATCTTCTTGTAGATGAACCAGAACTTATAAAAGTGTAAAGACTCATGACCAGGATCCATCTAGGATTTGATTTGGGTGTAGCTCCAGCCAGGCTCTTGCACTACCCAAAATGTATCCTTTCAATAAATACCTATTTTATTCCTTGTGATCTGTCTAGTCTCTGCTCCAGGTCAGCCTTTCCAGGCATCACAGACACTGCTAGTGATGGTCAGCAAAACACAAATATGTAACAACTCATACATAATTTTCCCCTCTTGAGCAGAACCCCCTTCAGCACCCTCCAGTCTCTGAGGAGCTCCCAGCTCATAGCCAAACCAACAGACAAGGAAGAATGGTACCCACAGGCTCCCTTTTCTCAAGCTTCTAATGAGCAAATGATGGACAAGCACATAGCACCTGGCACCTCCAAGCAAACAGAATTTCCAGTACTTTTACAGCTTGGTCCACAATTATTTATTCCTTAGAGAGCCCAGACTCATCGTACTACCTGTGGTCATAATAAGAGAAACAGACTCGTTGCTAAAATGGCCATGAAACACCAATCAGACACCTATTTACACTCCTGCTACAGTTACACTCAGTTAACTCCGATTTAAAAACATCCAGATTTTCCAAATCACAGCACTGACTCATGCAGCCTGTGGAGAACAGGGGACACATTCTGGAAAAGACTACTAATAAAATGCCATGCCAACTGCTTGACTCAGAGAAAACATGACTAGCACTGCGACATGTTGGCATTTTGACTTCTGAATACTTGCTGGATGATAAAATCAGGAGCAGTCTTTAAAGTCTACACTGAAAAAAAACATTCTACTCCTTTCCTGTAACTACAGTGGCATTTGCTAATTCTGTCAGCTTTTATGTGAAGTTGGTGTTCCTACTAGGAGTCACACTTGACAGCTCAGGTTACCCAAGTCTTTTACTAACTGCCCTCCAGTAACATCTGATAGTGAAATAAAGTTGTCCAGCATTTTCCATCTTTCAGTATACACCTGACCCAAGAGATGAGCACATACTACAATGACAGCTGAGCTTATCCAAAAAAATTCATTGGCGTAACTGGATACATCTTCCAATGCCCTGGGGACGGCTCACTTTGGAAGATGGAATTGGTTTGGCTGCAAAGGAAAAACTGTTTAGAAATCTGAAGGTGGAAGACGGATTGGGTAATGGTGATCACAAAATTATAGCATCTAACACCACCTATTCAAATATTAGGAAGGAACAAGTGGAGTAGATTAAGGGCAGCGAATCTCAAAAGAAAAATACAGATGTTAAGCAACTCCACACAGGTCAGTAAGGCTTCACAGGAGGCCAAAAAAGTGTAGAAAAGTGCTGAAGGTAGAATAAAAATACAGAGAAAACCTATTTTACGGTAAAACAAAGGTGGGAGATCAACTGACTGCAGTGTTGACCAGAGAAATGTTTAAAGAAGGGATTCATGTATGAAAGTCAACTTAAGCGGATGAAATCTTACTAAACATTTTTTAGCATTAAAAAAAACCCCAACCAACAGACTGAAACCAACCACACACTAACAGATGAAACCACTGACACCGTGAACTCAGGAAATGAGGAAAGACCTAAAGCACTGCCTGAAAGCAAGCACAGAAACACCAACCACTATAAAAAGGGAAAAGGATGATAACCACACAGGGAATGGGAGACCTGTCAGCCTAACTCAGACTCCCAAAATAAACTGTGAATTAGTTATAAATATCTGAAAGACAGATGGCCCACATAAGTAAATCTACTTCTGTAAAGAACCAACCAAAACAAACTGGTCTGACCTTGCTTTCTGTTACAATATAGCATATTTACTGGAAAATGGCAGAACATATATCCTATATTCTTCGGGGGGGCAGTGGTTGAATGTTCAGGGGATTAGGCTTAGTGAGCCTGAGGTTCACTTCTTTACAATGGCTTGTGTGAGCAGCCAGAAAAAAAAAGAAAACCACTGAGCTAACAGCGTTTGAGTATTTCATCACATTCAAAATCATCCAAAATCAATGCCATGAAACTCACTGATCCGAAGTGCTACAGCAGTGCTGCTGCAGAGGCAACAAAAAGGAAATGTTTCCACACAGAGCTTCATCCACCAACTTCTTATTTGAGATCCAACAGGCTGAGCCCAGGTACACAGCGCTGCTCAGCCAGAGCTGGAGTGCAAGCCCACATTCCTCTCTGCTGTGCTGGCTCTTAGGTGGAGGCAGGTCACACCCCACAGTAACAGCAAAGTGAACAACTGAATATTCAGCTTTCACTGAAGAGTTGGTTCCTAATAGGCTCTCCAGAGCTCTTCTGTCAGAGCCATCAACCTCATACTGCTAACTGCTGTCTGACACACGGACATGCCTTAGCCCAGGAGATAATCCTACAAAGTATAAAGCTAGCAGTTGTTCAACGTCTGAAAGACTTGCAAAGGCGATTTAGGTTAATCTAACTAAATTAGGAACCCTCTGAAGCTGTCAGATGCCTTCACTGGACAGTCAAAAAGAACCAGGTAAACAGGACGGAGATATCTCAGGGAACCTGCTGCCACAACCAAGACCTGCATTGTATCTCTTGCAATTTCTTCCAGCCTTGTGTATTTACCTTTCTTTGATCTGCTCAGTGAAGATAATGGACAGTCCAAGACTGAAGATTTTGATTGTTCATCTGCCTGCACGGAATGAAGCTGAGCTGCAGGAGCTGTGGCCGCACTCTGAAGGCCTTGGCCCTGAAACTCAGCTAAATAACATTTTGGACTGGGGTTCACATCTGAAGTCTACTGGTTCAGCAGCCTGCTCACTGCAGTCTGTGTGAACGAAGAACAGAATAATATTCTAGTCCATTCCTAAAAAGATAGAAATTTCAATGCTCACTTTATCTCCAACTCATCTAAGACCACTCCTCATCTACTACGGTACTTTTTGACAGCCTCTCTTACCACTTCTAGTGAAATGGAAAGTTTAATGAGTTCTAAAACACCCAGAATATTTGAGACTGTTTACACATGAGAAATAATCTGTGGCTCAGAACTGAAGTGGCACTAACCTAACAGATTTGTAGGGCACCTTCCCTGCTGTGCAAAAAAGGAGCAGATACTCATTCAACACTTTTAATGGGAGCCAAGAGCCTAGTTTTCCAGGAGTACATACCCTTTCAAATTTAATCTCCCAGTTTCAGGGACAGAAATCCACAAAAAAAGTACTGAGCACTGTCAGTATTTCTGCAGAAAAAGAGCCTCAGAGCTTCTGTTTGGTTTTCTAGATGATCCTGCCATCCATATTTTTAATGTTTGAACATGTTTTCAAGGGTGCAATTCAAAACACTGCAAGGGTACCAACAGCACAAAAAAACACATAACAAAAAACAAACCTTGACTTTCAAGAGAGATCAGTGTTGTTATCCTTCCTCTTATTCAAGTAATTCCTTTATCCTCATGACAAGGTACTTCTGTTAGTATGAGCTTGCAAATTTTTAATTGTCCCCCATTCTCATTCACAGGCAATGTCTTCCTCATAGCAGTTCTGATTTCCAGGAGTTTATTCAGTTTCTCCACTTGCAAGTAACATTAAATCACATCCTTTTATTATCACACCTTTTTTTTTTTATTTATTCGCATTAACACTGTAATAACATGATCAGAAGCTTTCTGTGGAGAAAAGAATTGCCCGAAACTTTTTTTCTTCTTCCATCTGATTTGATACTCAAAGGCCTGGCTCCTAGCTAGGACAGATCAGCATAGCTCTATCAGAATTCCAGGAAATGCCACCAGTTCACAGTAGTCAAGGATCTATCTTGGACACTTGTGTCAGGAAGCCACAAAGTAAGTTATTCTTTTCTCCACACTGATGAAAATATGCTTGAGAAGTATCCTTGCTTTCTTTTGCTAAGAATCTGCATGTTCCTAAAAAAATCCTCAAGCTACTCTCACATGTGGTCCTGAGCCAACAAAGTCAATTGGAGCTTCACCACCAACCACCACCTTCCAACCACAATCAGTCCTGCCAGTCACAGCATTTCAAGAGGAAGTACCAAATAAACAGTCTTCCTTCTCCTTTACAGGCTCCTACTATTTTAATGTCTAAACACCACCTAGCCTATAATCTCCACCTCCCTAATTCTAGTACCATACAGCAAAGGATTAGTTATCCCAGTACAGAAGGGTAACTGAGGCACAGAGAAATTAAGTTATTTATTGCAAGTTCCAAATAAAATCTCTGGAAGCATTTACAGACCTCAAGTCAGATTACATCCATCACAGTCCCAGCTGATGCTAAGAGTTCCCATCAAACAGACTCATGGCAGCTACACAACTTTGAAAAGTCTAGGACCAGCACTAGCCTGTTAAGGTTTAAAAGTTTAAAAAAACCCTCTTTCAATACCCCCATAGGCAGCTTCCTTTCAACAAACAGGAAATTAAAGAATAAAGTGCAAAGCTTCAGTAATACAGAGAAGACTGACACTTCCAAAATTCAAATTCAATGTAAAGCATTCATATATGAAATCAATGAGAGCTTTACTGGAGTTTCTACGTGTCATACGCACAAAGGATTATTTTGGAAATTTTATTTTTATAACAATTCAATTTGTGGTTACCTAGGCTTTTAATACTCAGATAGGGCATTATACGAATCTTGAATAAAGTAAAAAGATGCTGCCACCCCAGAAAAGAAAAAGTTGAAGAATTAACTTTTCTGAGCAGTTTAAACTCCAGTTTCTTGATTCACAGTTTAGACAACTGCTTCATTCCTGGCCTGTAACCAGGTTCTGGTAAACAATCCCCTTCTCCATGCCCAAATTACTCACACAGGGCCAGAGAAGAACACTGATGACTCCACAGTGACCCCAAGCAGCTTCCACAGGATACCTACTTGTAAAGTTACTCGGACTTCAATTGATTTTTTTCCACCTCTACAGTGGAAGCACCCACCCATCCACTACTGCAGAGCTCAAAAATATTAATTCCTAAACACAAGATAATGTAAGAATGACTGATATAGGAAAGTTAGTATTTTCAGGGCAGTCTTACACAGTTTGCAGAAAAAAGAAAGAATTAAGACGTGTTCTGAAAATACAGGAGAAAAGCAAGAGCACCTGTGGCTGTTCCCAAAAGTGGCTGCTCCCAAATGGAGGAACACGTGCTTAATGAGGCAGGAGTTCTGCAGAAACAAATAATAATGTGATCCCATAATTAAAGACTATTCTGTAATATGTATGCAGAAGGCTGCCACAAAGACTGCACAAACACCCTTTTTTCCAATGTTTCCTGAAATGAGACATTTGACACAGCAGTGTTAAAAGGGTCCTTTCACAGCATTTTTTGGTCTGTGATACATCATCTGATGTGACTGAGGTCGAGTGCATTAAGAATCTGTGTAACATTTTGTGCAGCAACATCACAAAAGAGGCACTGTCTGAGCTGCAGGGGCTGACCAGCACTCAGTCTATTTCTATAGCCATGCTAGAAGCACATGTGGAAGCATACAAAACTCAGAATTCATTTTAAAAGTTTTTAAGTAAATAGGGTGTTGTCTTGGTTTCAAAGACAGGTGTCTGCTAAGGAAGGTAGGAGCTTCCCTTGGAGTAGAAAATGTAAACCCTTTCCCTCTGACTTTGGCCACTCTTTTGTTTTTCATAAGTACCCATAAGTACCTAGTAGTTTCTTACCAACTTCGGGGAATAAATTCTGTAAGTAAAATAGAAAGAAACCTAACCTTCAACAGGTGCTTAAATTCCGAATAAAATACATGAATACAAAGTCCTTGGTGGCCTCCTAGACCATATATGAAAGAGAGTGGGATCACAGAAACAGCATACTGACGACACTACCACTCAAAAGGTTAACAGGAGAAGGCAAGGACACACAGTAAGGCTTTCTGTGTGCCTTACCACAGAGACCTCCACTGCAAGTTACAATGGCAAACTCATTGAAATCTGGCTTAGAAACCCCATTTTTTACAGATTTATTAACTTTTAATTAGTAGGCACAAGCATCACTCTAGTTACAAACAATCCTTCCTTCAAAAGCAACATTATCTCTATTGTATTTTGGTGAAGGAAGAATGCACTTTTATTAAAAGGGATGACACTCTGTAACACAATTAATGAGTAGCTTTAAATGTTATCTTCTTTTGAAACCCTCTATTCAGGATTGGAACACCCTAATTATAGGTGCTGAGGAAAGAGCTTGTCTAGGTGCATTTCAAAATGCTACATATATAATTCATCTTAAGAATTTTTTCAGAACAGAGATTGTCAAAGATTCAAGGAGCCTTCAAAATGGGGAGTCTGATTTAATAGGGACTGGTCACTCAAAGCAGATACTCAGCAAACTGCTCCAATAGCCCTAAGATGGCCACTGTGGCAACTATTCTATGAGCAAAAAAAGGAAACCGGGTTCTGGCACAGCAAGATGTGATTCTTGAAGGTAGTCCCTCCACCACTTAAACAGCCCTGCTAACCTCAGTGGGTCTTGTCACATAACCACTTGTAAAACCAAGACATACCAAGTACAGGGCTGAAGGGATCCCACACAACATTTCCACAAACACTTTTAGGTTCTGGAATAATCTCTTTGACAACCTATATATATTTTTTTTTTGAAGATGCAAGGAAAGCACTTGTGAGCAGCCAAGCACAGCTGCAGCATTAAATAAATTAGAATACACTTGTCAAAATTCTAGACAATGTGTTGGTTTAAGACTGGGAAGGTGTCAGACGTGCAATGTTAACCTAACCACGCAGGCAGAGGCCACTTGAAGTCATTATACTCAGGATCGATATGAATGAGAGCAGACTGTTTATAAGCTGCCCAAATTCTGGTCCTCAGTGTTTGGGTGTGAATACATAGATGGGTGGATGGGTTTGCATGTACATGTCTATATCTACATCTATACATATATATATATATAGATATATATATATATATACACACAGAGTGATTATGTAAACTATTTTTTTAAAGAAGAATGAAAAGCAGGTGGAAAAGGAAAGTTAACCAAGACACAAACATCTAAAGAGCAAATATATTAAAAATTAAACATCCTATTCAGTTATAATAGGTTCTAAAATTATTTTCTGAACACTGGCTTCTACATGCACAAGACTGCCACTGAATGAGAATTACCACTTCCACTCTGAGATAAAACCAAGAGCACCACTGATTTGAGCCTTCTGCTGTGTCAAATGATGCAGGAAAGGCACAAAGCCATGGATTTCTTTCTTTTTTAATCCTATAGCACAGTAACTCTGACACCAAGTCCCTCTGCAGTGGCTGAAGGGCATGCTATCTCAGGAAAAAGCCTTGTGCTGGCTGCCAACGACTCAATCAAACTAATCAGCAATGTGCCGATGCATGCTGATGTTGACACTTCAAGGATCACAAAATATTCAGTTCTACTCATTAATCCTTTAATGCTGGTTCCCATCAATCAAAGAGCCCACTCTAATTACGGGTTTCAAAAAGCACCAGTAAGATCATTAACAGAGCAATGCAGAGGACAGCACACCAAGAAAAGGACTTCAGATGCCAAATCCTTTCTATGCAAAGCCTAGTGCCTGCAATTTCCTCAGAAGCATCAATGTCAAACCACAGACAGAATTACCTGCATGAGGTAAGCCAACAAGCTATAAGAGCACACTGCAAGCATAAATCACTTCCTAGGTGCCATACCAGTCCCTAAAGTTAGGTACTTCTCACCTAGCTCCCACTGCCACCAAAACAATGATAAGGGCATTAAATCACAGATACCTCACTGCGTTTCTCTCCCCACTCTTAAAATGTAGCTATCAGGCTGGTCTGATTTACATTTTTTAAAAAAGCTTCCTTGTTTGCCAGCATATTCTGTGTCTGGTGATAACTTCAGGCAAGTCCATGACGTAAAGATTGCAGGGAACTCAGTGCAGTGTTTGAAGGGGAAAGTGTTCTCCCTTTCAAACACAGATAAAATATAAACTGTGTTAGACTAACATAAATTTGATTAGACCCAGCAATAGGTTAAAACACCATAACATCATAAATGTCCTCTCTGGGTGTCCGGGGCTGCCTGCTATATTTAGGCAACTGTGCATCATTTATTACTCTTTGACCTCTCCTTTCAGGAGCATCCAGCCATGTGCTATGTTTCTCAGCCTGTGGAATGCCAGGACTATTCAACAGGATGGGACCAAAAAACCAACCAACACTGTGGGAAGGAAGGGACTGGAACAGGGAAACATCTTAGCAAGAAAACCCAACTAAATAAACAAAATAGTCCATAGAGGAAAAGATGAAAATTTTCAATGCAGAAGGGAAACAGCTACTGCAGGTCCTCGAATAAGGAATTCTTTCAGTAGAAAGATGCACCACAAGAGTTAGTTTGAGAGAATGGGTATGGTACAGGACATCATACCTCATTATGCACCTAGGCTAACACAAACACCTCACACCTGGTTCTCAGCCATTTGGAGCAGAGTTCACAGTTATGCTAGTAACACTGCAGCTGCTGCAACCCACTTCTTAAAAAGTACCATTAGCCAAAGTTCTACATTTTCAGCCCTTCTGACAGCAAGACCAGCTCAGGTGAGAATCCACTTTCTGCAGCCCTTGAAAAGACAAATGTCCTCCTTAAAGGTAAGTACATGTGCAGGTTGGGGACAGCAGAGAGCAGACACTTTACTGATGTGTGGGGACAGCAAGGCATAGCTGTAACTTTGGAGGAATCAATGTTCAGCTCTCCTCTATCCCTGTCCTGCTCTGATGTCCAGAACATCATCTTGCCACAAGTAATTATCCCCCTAGCCTAGGCAGTCTGCCTTGCAGCACACACACAGCTTCTATTACAGCACAAATAGCTTTATAGCAAGGAAACTTAGCCTCAGCATCCCTTCAGCCACATGAAAACTTAAGTCCCAATTTCAAGAATCACAAATATTTCTCACCCTTGCTGCAACCCCACAGACTTCACTTGACAACTCTCTGCACACACTAAGACTACCGCATGACTGAATTAAAAGAGAAGGCTCTGCTTTAGGAGCTAAACATCTTCAAGTTCAGCAAGGAAAACAGTAAACAAATACATACCCTGGGACATATCAGAACATATCCTAAATACTGATAAAGTTTGGGGCTTGCTGCCCTCAGTGATGTTCTGTCCTGAACTAGCTGCTGAAATCTAGACTGATTTTATTCTCTGTTCTTTTGGCTTACACACAATTCTGACAGACCCATTAATGTTGTTTTGTTTACCTCTTCCTCATGACTTCTCATCTGGACAAATATTTATTTTGAGATCTTTTTAAATGTGTATGCACAATTTTCATGCACAAGTTTTCATTACCACCAGAAGGCACTTCAGAAAGATAAATAATAATTTAGTGATGGACACTGCTTTGTTCTCCATTCTGTCTAGAAATGCGAAAAAAAGTACTGATTAAGGATCATCAACTATCCCTCAGGTTTCTCACAGGCATTGTGTTATTGTCTCATTTACAACAATATTTATACCTTTAAACCAAACTGGCTTCATGGATTATGGCTACAAAATCAGAAGAGCAGAGGCCCAAAGAAAATTACTTATCTCCTCGGACAATAAATCTTCTCACAAACTTGGGATGTATACTTGGCACAGTACTGTCAGTCCTAGTCAAGAACATCAAAATCTAAAACTATGTTTATCAGCAGAATGTATGTTTACCTGTGCAGACACGCAGTTTAAGGTATCAGTAATATCCTAAAGGACTTTAAGCAACCAGTAATTCTACAGGGTATTTTTGTAATAAACACTAATATTTTCAGACTTTTACCCAGTATGGGGGAAGAAACTTGTCATTCAGTCATCCCTAAATAATGATTTTTAAATATGTAAGCAGCATGTCTGGCTTTGTAGTGGCAGCAATAATATACTTGGTATTTCAGCCTTTTAGAACATATTTAATTGTGCAAGCAAACACAAATCCTAAAGCCAATGACTTCCACTCATTGTTTATTATTTCCTGCATAAACCTCACCCATAGAACAAAGGCAGTGAAACAAAGCTACCATATCTGACTAAGCAATTAATAGCAGGAAAGAAGTAGCAAAGCAGGAACAGCAATACAGCAAATGAAGGATTACTTCATGCAAATGCAATTAATTACTATCATGGCACTAAAAAATTATATTTTATTTACCATTCACAAACAATTTTTACTGGCTGTAGTACACTGTTCTTTTTGTATCTTAATATAATAAGTATCAATGGAAACAAACTTATCATCCTGTTAAGAAAATGTTAGTGGTATGCAACAATTCACCAAGTATGAAAATAAAATGCTATCAGACAATTTTTTCCACACTAGACATGACAAGGAGCCACGTATGAAACCAGGACCTTATCTGAGTCATGCTGCATCAGAAATACTGCAAGAACTTGAGAAAAGTTTCTGATTTAAAGACACCAAACACACCCCTGCTCTCCCAACCTAAGGGGAGCAGCAGAGCTCCCAGCCGTTCCTGCAGGGAGGTGAAGGCTGAGACCCTGGTACACAAGCACCTCCCAAACCTCCCCATTCCTTCTCCCAGCACAAGCAAACTACACACCACAGCTGCTGTCTGGGGAAACACCCAAATACATACCTAGGAAACTACAAGGTACGTATTTTTGATACTGACCAAAGCAATGTTAGCAGGATAACAGAAGAAAGAGACCACAGGGGAGAACTAATTAAACCTCTCTATCCAGACAGAGATGTTTTCATTTTCTTGTTGTTGGTTTGGCTGGCTTTGGTTTGCTTCTTCAACCTTTCTTTGCTGGTTTGTTTGAATCATCTATTAAATACAAATGCAAAAGGCATATCAAGCTTTACTGTGGTAGCAATAACACTGGGACAGCAGAAACAAACATTTTACTCCCTAAGAATATACTATTACTAAGGAAAGTAAAGTGGTCCAAGCTCAATTCCAGTAGTTTAAACAAACAGCCCCTGAGCTGTTAAACAACATACTGCATTACCAGCAATGGTGCCTGTGAGACCTCGAAAACAAAGTCACCTCTCCTACTCCACCTCCCTTTCTCACTCACCAAGACAGATGGAAAGTGAATGTATCTAGAGAATTATCACTGTGACACTTCCCCAAGACAGAGAAGCAATGATATTTGTTCTGAAAATACATTATGGTAGATTATCTTACACTCCATTTTGCAGTGCATGTGAAGCTTTCAGCACCAGAGAAATTATACTGAATAATTTTGTCTGATCTGAACCTAGCAGATAAAATTTCAGGGGTCAGTGAAATTCTGCTGTTGGAGTGATGGTCACACAAATACCACGTTCATATGTTCCCATGCCATATTCATTTGCTAAGGGATACTGTGCAGGGCTCAGATCTGGCCTTCATCTGGAATGAAGAGATCATTGTGAAAGCAATAAATCTTAATAATAGTCTGATATTAACCACCAATGAAAGGTGCTGTTTATCTCAAACACTTTTTAAGAGCTTCTGAAAGATGTTTCCAGTCCTTAAAAAAAGACATTTAGTCTAAGCATTTCCATAGCAGATTCCCAAGATGGTACTGAGACACAAACCAGAATCTTGTTCTTCTCCCAGTTTCATTCATTTTTCACATCCTACCTCATAAATGTCAGTCTTAACCAGGCAGAAGACATTTAACCTTGGCACAAGTTATAACAACAACCAGCAGCTTGATCTCAGTAAAAACATTTGTTATCCACAGACTAGCCAGAGAAGGAAAAAAACAATCTACAATCAGCAGACACATCCTGATGCTTAGACAGAATAGCTGCTGTGCAGAATCAGCTGTTTTGGCAATGAGTTGTCCATGGGCCATGTGGTTGTTCAGAAGACAAATTGTTAAGTGGTGCAAACAAAGTCACCCTCTTCCTATCCTTGCTATGATTTTCTGATGACCCATTTGGGCCACTGTGCCCTCTCTCTTACGGAAAACCAGTACAGCTCTTTCCCTGGCACTTGCCAGGCCAGGAACATCACATAGAGAAGTTCCTTTTAATCAACATCTAGGTATACAAATCTAGGAGTGGAAAAAACCTGGTCTGCTTCAGAAAGCTACTCTGCTAGTTTTGTACATCTGCTGCTGTTTCTTTGCTGTTCTTCACAACTCCACCCCATCTACACAAAAATATTGTTCAACAGCAAACCCTCCAAACCAGAATGGCAGCAAAGCATGAGCTCGTATTGGAGGAGGACTTGCACACCTGCTTTACTGTGTCTGAAACACTCAATGCTAGAACTCAACCCATGAGCCACACAAGAGCTGACTAGTCTCAAGCACTTCCAATCCTCATCAGTTTCCATTCAAGAGGCCACAGTTTTCACACAGATCTAGAATCACAGAATGACACAGGCTTGAGGTCTCTTGTCTACACGTCCATCCCACATTCACCTAGACCTCATCCAGCCGAGCTTCAGAATACCTCCGGGATTGAAGTCTACAACCCCTCACAGTCTCTGTTCCAGTGTTTGACCACCCTCATGATACAAAAGGATTTTTTTTTATCTACCTGGATACTATACTGTCTACAAAACAAGGGAACACAACTTCCTCCAGTTGCAGGTTGGACCAAACCATTGTTTTCAATTCACCCACTCATCCCCACCAGTCTTCCCAGCTCTTTTGATCTCCCTTCCCAAGATGTCATGAAAAACGACCAAGCATTAGCTAAAGTGTTCACTTGTAGGTGCTGCTAGTGCCTCTGACCACAGTCACTTCCAAAAAGGGTCCAATGCAACACTTGCTCTAAACAGAGAGTTGGTTTTAAATTGCAGGAAAGATTTTTTCAAAATAAACACAAAGCTGGCCTTCCCATACTGCCTACAAAACAAAATGCATTGGTAGCTCCCCAGTCACCCTAAACACACTATCTCCTTTTGGGGCTGCCTCCCCACAAGCTGTGATTCCAGCTACTCACAGGAATTTGTTGAACCAAGCAGTTATTCAGCTCAGCAAACACAGTTGTCTCAGCCATGAACGGGCATCCGTGACTGAAGCAGTTACGTCTGCCACAAGCACGTGTGCTCCAAGAAGAGGATAAACAAAAAATTATTATTTTGGGACATATCACAGGGCTGCCTATCTGCGTTATCTTTTCCCAGGCCTCACTCACTGTGCTGCTTCACCCAACCCTTATGCAAATAGCCTGCATGAAATTCCATGATGGTGCAATCCAGCTGCTGACAGACAGACAGCCAGGTCCCAAGATCCACTATCCACACAGCTGACCTCTTCAGTGGCAGCATCAGCAAAGATGCCAAGGTCTGAATGCTCACACACCTCAAATGGAAACAGATGCTTGCCCTCCAGGAATTGACTTATTGATGGAAAAATATTAATGCACAAATTCATTAAAACCTATTCCTTCATCTCTGAGGCCTGATGAATAACGTAAACAAGGATTCACAACTGACTTAGTACAAAAAAAGCAAAACAACTCTGAGATCTGTTATTTAGAGAGTACTGTTTCAGCAAATCCACCCCAAAGAGCTAGGCTGAAGCCTCCAAGCTGGCCTCTGCACAGGGTACTATCTCAAATGTTGCACTCAAGCTGCATGTTTCCTACTCCTGCTTCTCTGTGCTTCCAGGACTATTCATACAGCTTCCAGAACAGTGAAAAAAATAATTTTCAAAACAGAAACATGTAAATTAACTCTTCATGTCAAATTCGTATTTGTTTTCCCTTCAGGAAACTCTGCACTCAGTATGCCAGACACTATTGCTAATTTACCAAACAAATTCAGTCGAAGAGAATTATTGCAAAGCAGACTGGAATGACTTCCTGGAAACCACTCGGGTTTTGTGCAAGGCACTGGCTCTCCTCAAGGCAAAGGAAGAAGGAGGAACGGAGAGCACACTCACAGACAGAGCCACAGTGGAGTCACAGCTTCCCAGAGCACTCCACTTCTTTCCAAAGCACTCCAGTGGAACCAGAAAGGCTCTTTCAAGAGCACACTGCAGGATCAGGATCTGCATCCATAAACATGCATCCATAGGGCACTGCAGTCACAGCATGCTACATGATGGAGAAGCTCACCCTCATCAACAGCCATGGCATGCAAGGACACAACTTCAAGCACACCTGTGTCTCTGGAGGGGCAGACAGATAAGTGCCAGAACTTACCAACATCACCCAGGAACGTCACTTCCCAGCACTTCCAGCAAAGTTAGAATTTGGAGACACACAATGTTTGAAACTACAGGATAGCATGCTTTATTACAAAAAAAAAAAAAAAAAAAAAAAAAAAAAAAAAAAAAAAAAAAAAAACCACAAACAACAAGGCATTTTAAACACCAAAACTGAATCTCTCTTTATGAGATGGCAGTTCTCATCACATAGATCCAACCCCAGATGACAGACTGCCAGGAATTTTTTATCTGATATAATCTAAATATAACAATTTACTTTTGTTATGATATGGTTAAATAAATCTACTCAGAAGAATACATCTGAAACCAACTTTCAATTGGCAAATTTTTCCCTTTTTTTAACTGACAAATTAGTATTATCCTGTAATCCCTAAAGATACTATGATGGAAATACAGCCTTAACTACAGGAAAATAATATTGTGATATTTGAGCACACTCGGGTTTTTTTGGTTGATACCAGATGTTAAAGTAGTTATAATTCCCAATTTCCTAAAGTTGCATATCCCTCTTTATCAGAAAAACACTTGTCTCCAAGAACAAAAGAAAAAGCTCCTTGCTGGTCTTCACCACTACAGTCACCTTATCCAGGAGGCAAACCATGAGTTTTCTGGTTTTAGACACTAAATCAACTTTTATTAAAAAAGAACTCCCTTCATTTAGAGCAGCAAACCTATTGCTATAGAATACCTTTTTTCACGGTGATGACAGCAGAGTTGAGAATTGGGGACAAGAAAAAGAGGAGTAATTGCAAGTTCATTAGATAACCTGAACATAATGCAAATACACTGAAGATAAATTTAATGAGCATCAGGAAATGCAAACTGTGCGACAAGTTCCCCTCATGTTCTCTTTCTCTCAAAATAAAAACTTCACTGTGACTACTAAAGCCCCGTTCCATCTCATGAGCTGAAACAATGACACACTTTTTGAGCACAAACATTGTCCCTGTACTCAAGACCCAAAAGTTTTTATCTTCTTTCGTCTTACACTGCATGCAGAGAATTAGGATGTCAACATCAGGGCCAAAGTCCTCTGGAACAACTGGGAGGAGGACAACAGGTTCCTCAGCCAGGTGGCACCTGGGCAGCCTGGATGTCTGCTTCACACAGCTCCATGCAGTCACCTACCCAGACACTGAGCTGCTCAGAAGGAAAACATTTATCTTGGATTACATATGAGGGAATACATTAAATGGGCAGCAGCCAGCCCTCATGGGCTGCACATGATTTATTTGGCCTGTGTACAAAGAAATACAGGATTTGTGTGCATCCCAATTCCCACTATATTTAATTCAGATCCTTTTGAAAATATCAGCCTTGTAGGTTTTGGTCCCTAAAGCCACACCTTGCAAGCACGTGGCTGGCAACAGATCACTTTGCATAAGAGCCAAACACTTACCCTCGTTTTCTTTGAGGATCTAGATTTTTCAGACTAGCAGGAAAAACCTCATGCTCTGAGCTGTCCTACAATCTAAACCATACAAACTGTAGTTGACACCACAGATCCAATGAACTTGGAGACACATCACCTTACGATGTATCACAAGTAGAAATTTTTCTTTTGAAAGACAATTAATATTAACAAAGATATCTCCTGCAGTATTATTTATAGTGAGAACAAAGAATAGCATGTTGGAAACTGGAAGCAAGCCACATTTTATATGAGGCACCATGTCAACACAGTAGTTTTCCTCCACAGTGAGTGCTGAGGAGTTTTGGGCCCATCTGCTCCTGACAGAGGTTCAATGTAAAGTCCTTACATATCAGTACATCATAGAGAACTGGTGCAGAAATGCACAAAAGGAGATTGCTACTCTCAGAAGGAAGCTGAGAGTCCCAGCTGCACCTCTGTTCCAATTAGCTTCTTCATGAACTTTTGTCACAAGAAGGTTTTCTGAAAAAATAAATACATGCTCTGATTAAGTAAACTGTGAGGAGTCAGTTTGCAATACCACAGTCCCCAAGGGACTCAAGGACCAATCTCTCTGGTATTACATTTACACTAATTTAATAATTTACGTTGTAAGACCTATGGCCTACAATGAGGATAACAGGACAAACCTTGAATATATTATTCACCCTAGTGCCACTGATTGAAAGGCACTGCTAGGCCAATTTAAGCAAACAAGACCTAGCAGTCCCACTACCTGAACCAGTAATTAGTATAAATGGTGTTTTCTCTGCTGGGATCAACAGCTCCACAGCTAACAGCTTCCACCAGCAAGCAGGTTCAGGTCAGCTTTGCAAAGAGGCAAAAACAAGCATGTTGCTCCATTAACATTCCAATTCGCTAAAAGTCGCTACACAGTTTAAATCTCTGCTCTCACAAACAGAGACATGCAATATAAAGTGAGCCTCACAGATTCCCACATTTCTGCTATTCTAAACACTGTGTCCTCTCCTCCATTTGGGGCTAGATTTTTTAGTTTGTTTTCTTTGAACATCTCCTGGATTGCTTTGGATTTTTGAGTTTTGATTGCCTGGAACTGAGCTGGTCTTTATTACAATTTCAAGTAATGTTGCCCCAGCTCTGCAGCATCTCAGAGCTCTGAACAGCAAAGCACTCTTCTAATGCAGAGTGCACTCAACAATAAGATTAATAAAAACTACACAGCATCTTTAGAGAGCCATCTTGTATCAGCCTAGTAAGAGAAGCAGAATGGAGAGCAAACAGTACCATTAATCCAGGCAGTTCTAAGCCTCTTCTAACAAATCACACTGAACAGCCACTGGAGTCTCCACTTCAGGCCACACTGAGCACTGCCAAGTATTTTAAAAGTCACTGTCCTCTTTTAAAAAATTCAAAATTACCTGAATGCTCTTTACACATCTGTCAATTACTCATCCACACATAGAATCTCTTGATAAAAAGTATCTTCTTTAGATTTGGGTATACAAATAAAACATTATATTGGGCTGATCAATATACTGTTGTAAAGCAAATGGTTTATGTAGGTGGGTGACAAGCATCCCTCAACACATAAGGTGTAAACGTAAGTGTGACAACTAATTTGTCTCCAACCACTACAACAAATAAGGTTTTATCAAGGATGAAAAGGAGACACATAATTGCTAAAATCCTTTGAAATTTGTCTCTGTGGAAAACAATGCATGTTTGTGCTAATTTTCAAGTTTTCCACTTAGAGATCATCAAATATAAGGCAAAAAATATTTAGTTTACATGTGAAAGGATGCAACTTCAATGCTTTGATGCAGAATACCTCAGTTCTCTTTTCACAGCAACTGTGTGTATGAGTAATTTAGCTGGAAATTGTGAGAAAGTGATGAATGAGTTGTAGAGTTCTCCAACTGGTTTTCTATGCATCTGCTCCAGTTGATAAAATACAACTTATGTAACTAGGACAAGGCAATTGAGCAATAAAGACAGCACAGGAAATGCCATTTCTGCCGTTAACCAAAATACTTGTGGCATTTACATTCTCAGAGAACCACTGGGAAAGTCTGTTCTTTTTTTTCTTTCTTTCTTAGGAACACAAGTGTTTATAAAAATCAGTAACACCTCCTTTTTTTTTTTTCCACCCACATGGACTTGGCCACATATCCCAGTATTTTTTTATGTCAGCTTGGAAAAACCTGCATTGCATTGCTTCAAGGCCTCAAGAAAATCAAAACAATTAAACTACAGACTGATTTAACACTTGCCTTTTCTCCTCTATGTGCCGTGTGCTTAAAGGAGACTTGGTTCCCCCTGCTAAATCTGGCCCCAATTCAGCTGCTGACTGGAGCTGGCTTATGGGATTAATGTCCATGATATGAACTGATGGACATTCATGAATCAGGAAGTCTGTATAGGTACACGGATAGTGCATGGTGTTATCACCAGTGCATCTGGGAAGAGTGTTAGGGCTTTAAGAACCTGCACCAAAATAATACTCTTGAGATGAAAACCATGAAGGAAATAACAAAATCACCCAGACATCTTTGGAGGACAGAGGGACCGTGAAGTGCTGTTTCTCCTAAAAGACAGCAGTCCCCTGCCTGCACACATAGCTCAGGAGGCTGGGCAGAGGAGGTGGCTGCATTTTCTACAAGCATTCACTGGCAGCTGTCAGTCCAAAGAGACAGAGACACACACAACCACCAACCTCAGACAGAACACAGGAGTCCAGGACCACAGAACACAATCAAAATGCTCAGTTCAAGCATGCCTTTCCTCTCTAGATCCTTTGGCATCAACACAGCTCTCCCTGCATATTTAGGAGCCCGTTTCAGAGCACACTGAAACCTGCGTTTTTTGTAATACACCTACAATTTTGAAATCTGTGCCCACAGATTTTTCTCCTAACACAGGCTGTTCTGACCAAAGGATGAGTTTTGCCTTAAAGGCTTCACAGCTCCAAGGACAGTGCCACAGCAGGGTATGCACTGTTCAAAGAGCAGGAAAGGAAGTAACCAAACTTTAGGTGCTAATCCTGCTACAGTCTGAAAGTACAGACTCCTGTTACCCCTAATGAACAGCTGGCATTGATGCCACAAGATACCTGCTTTTTGCTAAAGGAGCAATCACAACTGGCAAAAAACACCCAAAACCAGATTTTGTCCTTGACTGGAAAAATGCCAAAAGGAAACTTTGGTACAGTAACTAAAAATTATCTAATGTCCAACAATTAGTGATTCAGGTGCACATTTCACTTATACCTAAAGAGTAAATCCTGATTGGTGGAGTTTAAGCAGGCAACCTTCCACTGACACATCAAGATTTATAAAGCATGCTAGCTGTTTTACTGCAAAGTAACTCTCATAAGAAGATTTCCAGAGATTACAGTCCAAGTTTAACTGCTGAACTATCAAGTCTGTAGAACAGCATATAAAGGAAGAGTGAATTGAAATGTTTGTTACCTTTGAAACACTGCAGTTTCCAACCCATCACAAACTAATCTCTTTCTCTCTCTGCTACTTCCATAAGTACAGAACAAAACCCACATGAACGCTCACTTGCATGCATATTCACATATCTGTTTTTTGATTCATTTGCCAACTTATGTTCGTGGTCTGAACAGGTAGGAAGTCTCCCTCATCCTTCCCAAAAATCACCATACAAGTTATATGTGACAAATGTACAAGTGACAAGCGAAGGATCTGCACTTTCTCCCTTTTAAAAAAAATCTAAAGCTGGCAGGTCATTGATTTTGTTATATGTTGTCCTTGCTCTGCAAGGAATCCCTTAATAAATCCCAATACACCAGTAATTATGTCATAATTTTTAGCAAGGTTTCTATGCTTCTCACTTGTAAGGCAGTCTAGAAAATTATGGAAAAATCACTAACAATCTCATCCAAGTTACTACTGTCCCTCCCACAAGCTTTGTAGAAAATAAATGAAAGCAACAGTCTTGTTATAAAATGGAGATGCTGAATATAAAGCAGACTTTAATTCTTCTGAGGATTCTAGGTAAAGAATGTCTCACTAGAAGACAACAACTCCCCACAATATTTAATCTGCCTTGAAAGTTCTTTCAATGGAAGTTGATAATTAATAATACATAATTCTTTTCAGTGAATCAAACAGGCTCTAGGTTACACATCATCACTTTTCTATCCTGTAATCCTGCTCTTCTATTGAATTCATGGTGAACAGCAGACACAAATCTGATATCCAGGGCCCTTGGTAAAGTCCTGCATGACAGCTCCCCTCCTTAAGGAGAGTAAGGCTGGCAATCAAGAACTTGAGCATCACAACCAGAGCTGACATCAGCCTCTCCTGCAACAGGAAGCAGAACACAGAACCTTCCCCTTTACAGAACAAGAAACAAAACCTGTTTATTCCATTTAAGGTTCTCACAGTTTAGACTCATACAACCAAGCAACTGAGGGAAAAGGACTAAGGGGCATACTAATCAATATCTACTGTAGAAATAATCTCAGCATGGCAAGTGGGGTAAAACAGGAATCTATTAAGATTATTTAATAGTTCTTTTTCTGTCAATTGATCATAAAGATTGGTATAGTATGAATTTTCATATTTCAAAAGACACATACAGGTTATTCTGTCATTCTTTGTGTTTGTCAATATAGCACTGCATTATTCTTACCATGTTAGTCATCACTGTCATAGGAAAAGCTTCCTATTTATAGTTTTTTTTCTGTATGTGCAGGAGCTATTATCCTGGCACGTGAATGTAGACTGCAGAAGGGTTTAGTGATTCGTGCACATCAGCGCAAAACCGAATGATGGAGTGTTGATTGCAGGTAAAACATATTTCACTTGAAAACTCTCCAGGTGACAGCCCTCATGTGCTGGCAGTCATGTCCCTACTGCTGACATTGTTTCTGTTTAACACAATCCAAGTATTAGACTCCAGCAGTATTTGTATATTAAGTTCCATTTAGCTCAGTGGAGTCATATATGTGCACACATAGACATGCACATGCATGAACAGTTTTATGAGTAAGGATGTACAATGACAAGTTTACTGGAAATCAATGGAAGGATCAATGCTCATCAGTATGGAATACCCTTGGGGAACTTCACAGCAATGCAGATCAGTTCTGTAAGAAAATTTTAATATCCTTAGCACTTTGGGGGGAAAAAAGACTTCCTGAAGAATTTTTCTAAGCAACAGGTAGTATTATGAAGCAGGAATAATTCTCTAGTAACTGAGTTGGTTTAAAACTTCCACAAAAATGTAGTAATTCTCAATAAAATCGTCAGATTCAAGATTGGGCACTTGCAGAAAATCAACTTTACTTTTCAAATGGAAAAAAAATTAAATCCCTGAGTCATAGCTCAAGATTCACAAATACAGGACTTAAAGTAGACCATTATATGACTCCAGGAAACTGCAGGAAGTATCCAAGCTATTTAGAATAAGTGACAGCATTAGCCCAGCTAGGCATTTTCCAGTATCTCAAATGACATTTTATAAAGATGCACTTTTCCATCTGACTAACAGCACGATTTGACCAGTTGCCACCATAAAAAAATTTACATGGCAAAACCAAAATTTCCTTTTTCAGTATGAAAAAAGGAAAACAAACATCTGCTTTGCTTTCTGCCTCCCTAGTTAATATATTAAGTTAAAAAATGTGAAAAAGCACTATTTTAAAGCACTGCTATAATATTATTTATGTCTCTGAGCCATCAAAGTAAGCATCAATGTACCAAGATTAAATCAAACACAGGACCAGTTCGTAACTCTATTTAAAAGCTAGGCTTTTTTCTAGATTGAAAAATTATGTCAGCCTTAGCCATAAAACTCAAGACCATGAATGCCTGTATGATGCACCTCACTAAGTACTTCATGACATTCCCTAGCAAAAGTAATATTGTAAACAATAATTACTACTATTAATTGGTTGTAAGTTTGAAGTCTTGAAACTGTTTTGTCATTAACATCCCCCTCACCACAGCACAAATCTTCAGGGGAAAAAAGATATGAAAGAGAAAGAAGCCTGCAGTAGTCAGGCATAGAGCAGAGAGGGCTAACACCTTTACAGAGACTTTTACTGACTTTTACAACATTCTCAACAGCTGATTTAGTGTGAAAGCAGGTGCCAAAACCCAAACATCAAGAATAACAAACACCACAGTCATCCTGCTTCCAGCTGGGAATGAGTCCCAGACTGCTTCCCCAGGCTCATTCCAACCAAAACTCTACTGTTTCATACATGCTCAGGCCTCCAGCAAGTTCTACAGAACTACCTCCAGCTCCCTGACAAAAATGAGGTTATCGTGCCTGTGTTACCACTTCAAATGTTTCTGCAAAATATGCTTCTTTCAAGGACTGACCCAAGCCCAGCAAAGACAAAGTAAAGATTCCTAGCTAAGGCAAGCCACCTTGTAACCCAATTCACAGAGGTCTTCAGCACTTTGGCAGGCCCATGGTAGCCCCCACTAAGGCAAGACAACCCAGGACTTCTCCATTCCAACTCTGCAAAACACCACACAAAATACAGAAAGACCCATACCACAACTTTCTGCTCCTTTTAACACCAATGCATAACTGGAGCAGTAATTCTGTACATTTAGAAATACAGGTCTTCATCAGATTTACACACTGTTAGCAGCAAGACTCCTGAGGAAAAAGAACTCTTGTTCTGTTTTTTGTCCCAACTTTGGAGAGCACCAACACAATAGCCTAATTGCTAATCATCTCCTCCCTCATTCACTGCTCAAACACTGAAAAAACCTGCATACTCCCAAAACTAAAGCTACCTGCATCAGACATTGTCTACAGGAAGTACCATAATTATGCCTAATTTAGGATTTACATTTTAATTTCAACTTCAAGACAGCTGCTCTCTTCTCAAGGGAAAACCAAGAACAGCAAAGTAAATCCTTCAGGCACGCTCCCCCTGCTTTTCTTTCCAATCTGTTACTGTGGGGTTTTCACTGGTTAAAAACACCATCAACACACAGTGAAAGAATATTTTTGCCTCTCTGGGTAGCAAACTGTAAGTGTAAGGACTGCTCAAACTGGGTCAGTAGCTTTCAAGAACTGCAAAGATTTCTTTTTCCTCTCCTGAGGGTAGAATAAATGCCACAAAGCCTTTCAGATTCAGAGAGAGACAAGAAAATGAAAAGGTTTACTGATCAACTTGATCGACCCTTTCAAGACAGTTGTTCCATATTTATGTAGCTGCCCCACATCATGTAGACTACCATTGGCTTGTTTTTAATAAAATACAAACACTTTGGTTGCATAATGGAAGTTAAGATTGTCTTTAACAAGGATATCAGCTGTAGAACCAACCCCACAGGATGTAGACCTAAAAACTGAAGCTATACATAAAACAACGTTTTTGGGTGGATTCCTCAGAACTCACTGTATTAAATTCGCAATAAGCTTTGATATCAATGCTATGAAGTAATTAAATTGGTGTTCCAAGCTTGTGTTTTCAAGCTGTGCTTACAAACATTTTAACTTGAAATTCACAAGGATACATTCTCTGCAAAGAAGCTGCTCAAAAGGACACACAGGATAAAAGCCAGCAATGCTCCTACTACTGCACCAACATCATGAGAATTAAAATAATGAACAACCTATTCAAGCTTCCTGAAGATGCTCCAGAGTGTAAGGAAGGTAATCTGCATTCACACAGCCCCTGGACTACCAAAGTTTCTTTGGTATGTGTTACTCTCCCAAGGTAGTTAAAGACCTCTCAGGGCAGGGTAATGAGCAGGGTGAGCTACAAAGCAGTATCAATCAGTCCTGGATTCAGCAAGAGCTGGGAGATCAGAGCCACTTACTCACAGAGCAGCTCCCTCAAGAAAAGGAAATCTCGCAGGGCACCTGTGAGACAGCCAAAACACACCCATGCACTTCAGTACTGCCATGCCTCTTTCTACCTGCTGGAGTAAGCAGATGAGTATTGAGGATGCAGGAGGGAGAGCTGTTTCCCCTTGCTCACTTCTGTGCAACCACACAGGGTCAGCCTGAATTCCTGACCCCCACATGCCACCAACTGCTGCCAGGGGTTCAACAACACGAAAACTGTTGTCGTGTACTGTTCTACCCAGATCTCTATTTCCCTAATAATAGTCTTAAAATTCACCTGAAAAGTTTAATACCCTGGGCCTGCCCTTTTTCGACTGCAGGCACTTTGATGCGGAAACACAAAATTAAATGTAATGTAAAACGTGTGAGATGCTGAATCAGGCTTATACAAATCACAGTGCAAACCACACAGTTCTATTGTACTAATTGTTTAAGCAACCTTTATCTGTTGCATACATGAATATTCAGAGGGAGTACCTAACAACAGCTGCCCTCAGGAATAGAATAATGCCAGTTGCACTTTACTGCCACTGCTCACAGCTCTGCCATCTCTAGCCCACCTGTCACCACCCTGGGTGGCTTTGTGCCTCTGACTGGAGTGCATGGGCTACTTTATCTGTCACCTAGAAAATACCACTCTAGTATTCCAGCCCTAACATTTCAAGTAGCTCTAATTCAGCTTTCAGCTCAGTTCTTTGCCTTCTAAAAATAACTCACGTTTAATTGCAACTGGCTACAATTTTCTAATTCTTTGTGACCCCAAACCTCTAAATCTATTACCCAGAGACAGCCAAAGTAATCCTTAATGAAGGTGTGGGTACAATGAAACATGCGAGGGACCATCTGGTTGCCAGGTGTTTCCTGGCTTAGCTTTTCTTCACAATACACATCACTCCTCCTCCCCTAATTCCATGGAAGGCAATTTCTGGCTCAGGAAAGTCCTTCATTAAAGACACAGACAAGGACTTTATTGCAAGCAAGTCAGTTGCAGCACAGCAAAGTTCAGAGCCCACAGAAAAAAAAAAAACAGAGGGGTTGTTTATTACCACAAGTATCTCCCCTGTGACTATCACCAAAAGACTGTGCCAGGACTACTTCTGATTCTTAATAGGAAGTACAACATTTTCACTGTGACCCTCTGCTTTGTGTCCTTCACCAAAAAGAAAAAAAAAATAATTCAAAGGTAAGAGCAGTTTTTACAATAGTATCATTTACATAGAGAACAGGTGATTTAAAATGTACTAAGCAAGGTTGACAACCAGGGTAATTTGATTTCTTTCAGGGAGCAACACAACCTATCAGTGTAGTTATATGCTGTGAACTCTTATTTTCAAAATGGAGCATTTAAGTTCCTTAAAATCCCTGTCTTTAAGACACGTAAAAGCCTTCCAGCTTCCAGACACACATTCCTACCCATCCCCTTTCACCAGTCCTCTGGAACAATTTAGAGAACTGACTGGTAGAAAGCAAGTAATTTTTGTACAGCACTAGCATAGCCCCAGCTCAACTTACTGAGCCAGGCATCATAGCAGCAAACAGGAACAAGAGCCCCACAGAAGCAGCTGGGATAAGCCCTGGCTGCCAAGAGACCACATCCCAGACTGCTCAATAGGAAAGGACAGCTTCTCCTGGCTCCCACTACTGCGCTAAGATTTAGTTTGCATAAAGCATCTCACATTTCAGGCTTGTGACAACTACATGCACACTTAGATTGGTGGGGATACTGAGACATTTATTGTGAGAAACAAAGCAGTTTATACACTTCAAGACATAGTTATTTCCTCATACAGTATTTCGTCACTAAGTGGTCTAACACACATTGCCAAATCAGCAACATACTTTAATGTGAGGTGCATCACACAGCCTGTAGCTCAATTCCATCTTATCTCTCTCTACATCTTCCCCCTTTTTTTCTTTTCTAACTGTACTACCATAGCTTTTTTCAGTGCTTGATCAACTATACAAACAAGAATCACAAAAAAACCACTCCTAACATGTAGAACATGTTTGACCCACTGCCCAAAGCAAACAAGCTCCATTCATTTTGTTCCCTCAGTTTCCCAACAAGCTGATGATGAAGCCAGAGCAACCAAGCCTAGTCAGACCACGCTTGCACCCCAGTACCCACTGTGGACTGGAACCTGTGGAAACACAAGCATATCCTCACCCCCAGACTATCAACTGAAAGGGTCCTTCCCATTTCCCACTTTCAAGATTCTTAATAAGTACTTTAGCTTTTACTAAGTGAGCCTGTGGTCCACTAAAATGGTGTTGGATGGGGGTTAGATCATTCTGAATACAATTTTAAAAATAAAGGCTTTTTGCAGTCTTTTGTGGGCGGTATATCCCACCTCCACACTCCCCCTTTTTTGTTTTAACAGTATGGACTTGAGAGTCCTAAGGGCCCGTTCAACAACTGCTTGATCCGCAGGGAAATGTGGAATACCCGTGACACAGCACACCCCCCACAAATGAAAAAAATCATCTGTCTGGATGTATAGGCTGGCCCATTATCAGTCTTTAAGGAGACAGGTACTCCAAGGGCTGCGAAAGCAGGCAAAAAATGACACTGAACATCTTTTGCACGTTCACCTCCATGGGTGGAAGCAAAAATACATGTGGAAAAGTTATCATAACATGAATGTATGTCAACCTAAACTGGGGAAAATGTGTGCCATCGGTTTGCCCACATCTCTAGAGCTTGAAGTATTATGTTTTTACATAATGCTTTCTGTTTCCAACAAAATCCAAAAGCTAGAGTGAGGAAGTAAATTACATGTGTCATTTCAACTCCTTAGCATTTTGCATTTTATCTCCTTCACATCACTCATTGGAGTTTGCCCAGGTTCTCCACAAGGTAACATGACTTCAGAAGAGCTTATTTTCCCCATGAACAGGCAGATAGATCAAAATACTCAATAACTGGTAACCATTCTTCCTAATGGACACAGTGATTTAACAGACAGAACCTTAGGAAATTACTTAAAATTAAAAGGGCGTGTTTCTGCCTACGGACAGAAACTAAAAATACGCAGTACAGAAAAGAGTTAATGGTTTTGTACAATTTCTCTTGAAAGGACAACTTTCCAATCAGGATTATTAGAGGAGCATCCATCACAGAAAGCAATCAGCACAACGCGGGCAGTCAGCAGGATACAGTCATCTCCTTCCCTTCCCCGGGTAAATCCTGCCGTGTGCAGGGAGGAGCGATGTGGGGCTGCCGGGCTCTCCTGCTCGCTCCTCACTTCCCACATGCGGGTAGCCACGCTCACCCTGCTGGACCAGTGCCCTGTATGCCATGTGCTCAGCACCACTGCTGCCCCGCGGCCCTGCATGCCTCCCTGCCACCGCTGCTGCAGCTGTCACTGCATTGTCGCAGAATACGGGACCAGCAAGGGCAGCCCCGGCCCTGCCACTCGCCACAGCACCGCTCCAGCTAGCCCCGCGTGGCACAGAGCGGCGCGGGCTCTTCTGTGACACTGTAAGGCAAGCCTTTACATCCAGCTGGCTGACTGGGCTGGTCAACGACCAGAAAAGCATGCAATAAATCCACATCACCCTCTGCAGCAGCTGCCCACTGGTCATGCGGATTGGGGTGGAAAACATCAGGGTCCCCTCCAGAATCAAAAGGATCGGGGGGTGAAGGGGCCATCCTCCGGTTCTCCTTCCAGAGCCCCGACAAGCCTATGGTCAGACCGTCGTGCTTTGCTCAATGGCGACGCAGAAGGGGCCAATACAACTGTGGAGGTGGGACAAGTGTCCTTCCTTTCTCCCGTCTCCAGGTGTGCCATGAGTGCCTCAAATACCGTTCGTTCAAATACCGTCCCGACACAAAAGCTCTGCCAGCGCTCTGTCGCTCGTTTCAAAACAAAATCCAGCAGCAGAATATCACATGTTCTTTTTTCTCAGTTTCATCTACACAGCAGGTTTCATAGCTGTGTGGGACTCTACCCCTTGCTACGTTTCAAGACAAAATGAGTGACTAAATTGAAAGCTGACAAACTGAAAGAGATAAACACAAACAGACCTACATTTGAAAGGGAAATTGCCCAGCACCAGTTGTGAAGGATTTTCAAGTTCAGCTACAAAGGAAATCCATCACAGAAGGGGAAATATTAACAAGTGACTAGAGATATGGTACCTTTATTCTTGAGGCACACTTACTTGCTTGTTCATTTTACTATCTGTATATTTTAATATATTTTAAAATGCAAGTTTCTGCTAGAAATTATTTTCACAAGCCTCAAATCATTCTTCAAAGAGGTACTCATTTGCTTAGTGACACAGACATGGGGCAGGGCTTATTTATTAATCTAGGACTACACTTCAATCTAGATCAACCTTTGCCTGCAGGTAAGAGCAGTAGGGCAGATAAATCCACCAGATTTTCCAACTGCAAAGGCATGAAAGGAACAGAATCCTAAAGAAAATTATGTCGCGCTTGGATGAGGAAAAGAGGTGAACATAAGGAGATAGCTGCTTCTTTTTTATCTGTTGTTCAACAGCTGCTGGAACAAGCAAATTCTCTTCCTACTGACCTGTCAGCTCTGAACCTACCTCTAATAGCTGAAACAAGTCTCCATAGCAAGTTTTTCAAGTGAAAATACAGCACATTTCTCTGATCTCTTTTTTCCTGCCTTTTTAAAGTGCCTATAGATAACTTTCTCACTGGAGGAAAGCTCATTTTTCACTTACCTTCCCTCTCCCTTAGCCAAGCAAGAAAAAGGTACCAAAACACTGCTACAGAAAACACAAACACACAGTACATGTAAAATATTCATTCTCGCCACATCCCAGGATACAGATAATTCACTTATTCCACTGCACACTGGAATAAGCAGCATCATTGAGACTGATCCTTGCAATAATTTAAAATGCAGAGGAAAATTCCATCCTCTTCAGAAAAAAATATTACAGCTTCTATCAGTATATAAAACAAATAAGGAAAAAAAAAAAACCTCAAATCTTCTGAGTAACTGAAACTTCAGTATTAAATCCACATGAGTTTGGCAGAGCAGTAATCCCCTGCTGCCAACAACAGAGGTATTTCAGAGTAATGCCCCATAATGCCAAACCTGCAGTACAGTGTCTGTAAGGAAGTCTTTCTGACTTACCCTGGTAGTAAATAAACATGGCTTCATGTCCTGAAGTATGGAATACATTAGCTTTGCCCAATATTTTGTTTCAAGTATTTATTCCCTCCTCCTGCTTGTACAGGTGGTAAAAGAATTCAGTCCTAAAATACTTAAAGGGTAAACAAGTTACTTTAAGTACAGCTTGCACATTCACCAAGCTGCTGTATTCCCATCACCGGAATAAAACAGAAAATTTTATAACACCACCCCAAAAAAAAAAAAAAAAAAAAAAAAAAAGTATCTGCCTTAAAACAGCCAGTAGCATTTTTATCTGCTGCTCTGAGAGATACATGCTTTCCACCAATTAAATATTGTCACTGTCAACATCTTTTAAAAAATAAATTAACTACAGTCAAGACTAATCTCTCATAAATAGCAGTATACAAATACATTAGTGCTAAAAAACAAGAAGTTGAATCAAGTTCATAAAAAGGTTTCAAAGCATCAAAAGCGACAATGCAAGCATACAGTGGACCAAAACAAGCAAAGGGGGAAAAAAAACCCTTAAATTAATTCAGCTTTTTTGGTCAGTGTACCAGAGGTCATTCTAAGCATATACAGTTGGGACTTTTTTTTCCAAAATGCATTCCACAAAAAACATTCTCAACTATTCGTACTGAAAGGTACATTTAGAACAATTTTTAATACTCCATTCAAAATACTGCTAATGTTTTAAGCAACACTACCACACCATTAAAAACTATCTAAACTAAAAGCCTATAAATGTTATCTATAAATCACTTCTGCTATTTCTGGCGAACTGTGGAGTATAAAACTAGATATAATAATTTTCAATAATACACAATACTTTTTATTAAAAGTTTAAACATAAATTTATTATATGCTGTAACAGACAGCACTGCCTAATAAGAAATGCTTAGATTCAATATTCTGCTGAGTTTTATTCAGAAGCACAAACAGCTCTCTACAGCCTGAAAAGCTTAACTTTGCAGAACAACACAGAATGAAATCTTATTTACCACACTCCATCCTTGGCTCTTCAGAATTAATCAGGTTATTAAGCATTCCACACACACACAGGGGTTTGTTTGCATTTTTTTTAAATTACTCTTGTTGAAGGTTATGATTTTTTTTTTCTTTCTCTCAGGGACTTCTGTCCTATTTGTTGCCCAAGACATGATAATGATTGATACTTAAGAGGTAAAAGAAGTGTCCAAGATGGGGGGAAGGGTGCAGCTGCCTACTCTTACCAGGGGGCTTTTTCTCTTGGGAAGCTTTATTTCAGAAATATCCCTTCTATTCTTGTGGCTACCTCCCTGCACTATGTATTTTGTAATACAGGTAGCAGGGGAGCACTGAAGGAGGATACAGTATCAGAGCAGCTTAGGGCCATCACATCTGCATCCATCTCTGATGCCCTCCCACCCCAAGCTACAGGCTGACAAGAAGGATGGGATATGAATGACCGACTGTCCACACGACCCCTTGAGCAAAGTCTGTTCTCCTCTGCAAATCATCCAGCTACACCCCTGCATGTCTCCTTTTGGAGCCCTTGGGTTTGTTTTTTAGCTCGGCCTCCTCGAACAATCTTCTAATTGCTGATGGAAATAAACACTAGTATTAGTTTCAGCATACTCAAGGCAGAGAAATGCCTACGCGTGTGAGTAGAGTCTTGCTGCAAACAGGCAGGGCAGCAGCCTGCCTGCCCGGCACACCCTGTAACACAGCCTGCAAGAGGAGCAGCCCAACACCTGAGAGCACAGCGGGCACCAGCAGCCAGGGATGTGTCAGCAGGAGTCTTCTGTCAGCACAAACCTACATATGAACATACAGCTGCTGGTCATCAAGCCAGTCATAGTACTTCAAAACAAAAGGAGAAGCTTTGCTGTCTGAGCGATACCACTTGGTCAGAAGAGGAAGAGATGCCCAGGCACACCTTAGACATCACACAGAAGCAGCTGCAAGAACCTGCAAGAGTAGGGGCATTAACAGACTCTGGGGGTCTCTTTGTTCAACAATCAGCTAGAGGACAGCAAAAGCATGTTAACATTAGCAACTGTTAACAGGAGGCTCTGGCACAACCTATGGCCTTGGGTCTGAACTAAGTCCCCGTGACAGGATCAGATCTATCTGCTCAGACCTGGTGGTCACAGAGGGGCTGCTGTGGAAAACAGAGTAACTTGGCATGAGAAGATGGGGTTAGCTGAAACAAGCTGACCAGAATTCAAATCCATGCTTGAACCCTCCTTAAAGTCAGCGGGTTTTGAACACACACTTTCAGCCCATTTCATAGCAGACACAGAAAAAATGCTTTACTCACAGTCCCTCTGAGACTCTGAGCCTTCCCAGAGAGAAGTGTCCTTGCACTTAATGTCTGGCACCTTGCAATTGCACTTGCTGCACAGCTAGTCAGATACCATCTACACAAAGTGAGGAGAACAAAAAGAGAGAAACTCAGCTGTACCTCAAACTCAGCTGAGGCTCCTCCAGGCACAGCCTGGACAACACCATGGTTGAGACACGTAGGGAAGGAGGCCAATCCATCTTTGCTCACAGCCAGCAGATACAGGATTCTGGCCCAGTAGAGAAGCACACAGTCACTTCTGAATGTCTACAGCATTTTCTACTGTTCATCTCGGGATCAAATTTGGATCAATGCCTGAGTTTTCAAAAGCACATCCCAAACTGTGTTGAGAACCTTCACAATATGTTTTCATTCCGAGACATTTCCTAGCTTTGTTCATCCAAGATCAGAACCTCAGGAAAAGTGGCAAGTTTTGTATAGCCAAGCAGTTGTTCTAAGAGATCATCTATGTTCCTAAAGATAGAACTGACAGCTCCTAGTTCTAAACCAGAAACCAGCCCCTACTATTCTCTCCAGAAAACAAAGTGAAAACATAGGACTTATTGATTCAATTAACCCTATCATTAAATGCTGCCAAGTTAACTGGCATGATTGGACTACTGGGTTTGGTTTCTTTGGGGGGCTTTGTGTTGTTTATCCATAGATTGCATATACTTTAAATACAGCTAATTTTGCAAACTGCTAATGAAATGTAGTTTAAAACTCAGGGAATAAAATGACAAGTTTCACAGAGAGAAAAGTAACTTTTCATATACTCAACTCGTCGGAAGCTATGCAGTCTAATTGTCTTAGAGCTACTAGAAGTACTAAAAGAAATCTTCCTACTTCTTGCTGGGGGCTTGACACAAAACAAGAAAAATTCCTCAGCTCCTCGTACCCATGAGTGCCAAGTCTAAATGAAGGGGCAAAATTTGCTAGAGGACCTTAATCCTACCTACAAATCCACAACTTAAGAACTGTCAAGTGTAAGCTGATTATTTCCCTGATGGCAAAAAAGTACCCCAGATTTTCAATAATCAGAAAACAGAGCTGCAAATGGCATTGTCTCTTTCCAGATGATGGAAGTCAGGTACAGATTCAATGCATACATCGCAGTATTCTGATTTTCACCACTTAACACTGCTGGTTGTAATAAGGCCATTGTCTCCCTTATACTATATGAAACATATATGTATTTTATCTGGAAGCATCATGTGCTAAAAATAAATAAATGTTTCTGTGGTGCAATTAATAGTCTCATTACATCACAGAAAGTTAGAAAAATGTGCACTTTAAAAATGCTAAAAGAGAAACAGCATTTTCTAACACTGATCAAGCCTATCAGCCAGAACTAACCTGTCTCACAGACTGCAGAAAACAGAGAACTGAACAAGCCACAACTTTTCACCATAATTCCTTTCAAACTGTCACCCTAACAAAGATACAGGATACTGAGTACAAGCACTGACACTCTGAAGCTGATGTCTGTTATCCCTTTCCACCACCTTCCCAGTCAAGGCAAAAGAACAAAGATCAGTTTCATCTGCGAGACTGCTGTAGGGAAAAACAGCAGTGAGTGTAAAACCACATGGATTAGCTCATCTTTTCTCCTTAATACAACAGCAAACAATTAGTGTTAAAGTAAAATGGGTCAATCAAGACCTCAAATCCTCTTAACAGCTAGTACAGTAACCCATGTGGCCACAACAATCCAAATTAACCCCATGGATACATCAGTTCTTCAATACCTAGAAAGCAATTACAAATGTCACATTGAACGTCCATCTAAAACACCCCTGTATAGCTCAGTAGCAAAATCTGCTATTAAACCTTCCCATGAAATAAAAGCCTTTTCCTTTACTAAAGCAGGCAGTTTAAACCATCTCTGCTTTCCAGCACCAATCCTCTAAATCAGCTCCACCCCATGGAAATAAGTCTCATGCTGATTTTTCTTATTAACTGAGATGCAGTACAGAACTGTTGCTAATAAGCACACCCGTACATAAAGCAGAAGGATGGAAGAAAAAGCACCAACCCTAAATATGTCAAGACCTATCCATACTCTGCCTTAGCATGTGCACCTGTGTGTTTGGGGAGAGATAAGTCATGTCAT
This sequence comes from Cinclus cinclus, assembly GCF_963662255.1. Taxonomy (NCBI): domain Eukaryota; kingdom Metazoa; phylum Chordata; class Aves; order Passeriformes; family Cinclidae; genus Cinclus; species Cinclus cinclus. The sequence goes on along the minus strand of NC_085066.1, from coordinate 4,807,672 downwards.
GATATTAGAGAATGCTGGACATTCCATGCTTTCTCTACAACTACTTGGCATCTCTCAATATCATCGAAGGGTTTACAATACTGAGCCCGCATACCATGAATTTATCCTCTTTCTCCTTTCAGAAAAAACATTCCCTTTTCTGTAAAAACATGCTTAACTTTTAAGCATGCTTACAGCTGACTTTCAATTGCAATTAAGCATGTGTTTGAACTGAATAAATACAGATGGACCAAAACAAGCATCCTTGAGTCTTAAGGAGCAATTCTACGTATCAGCACATGCGTACTTTTATTTCTTCATCAAGTGCACACACGTACTTAAAGACAGCACAAAATTCAAAGTATCTAGATCATCACATAACTCAGTTTAGAAAGGACCGTGGGAGGTCACCTAGCCTTGGGACCCCTATTACACCTTTTCCAATTTCTGGTCGTTATCTGTGTGCATGTTAAGTGCAACACTCCCTAATCCCTTCCTAGTTAAGGCTTCAGTTCAACTTCAAGTGTCCTGCAGCCAGAAATGCCTCTCCTGAAACCCAAATAAAGACAAGGGGTGGATTTTTTTTTTCTTTGACTGTGAGCCAGAAGTTCTAACAGATCAGTCCTCAGCACAACCACTGCCTGCACTGTAGGCAAAAGATCTGCAAGGAACTCGGGCTTTAGGCACCAGTAGAGCTTTTATTTTCCTTTCTTAAGCTGATTATCATTTGTCCCACCACGGCAGATCAGGTTTCAGATCTTTCATATGCTGCAGATGTGCTACAACCTCCATCAGTGCTTTTGTAGAGACATTAGTAACCAAAAGGTGACTTTCAGAAAGCCACTGTCATAAGGTCCTCACAACCTAAATTATTTTTGACTTCTTCTTCTTCCAACCCCATTAAGAAAACAAACCTGTCTCCAACACATGTGCGTGACACGCCACATTGGGAGATCAAACTGAAACAGCCCAGCAGAATCTGCAATGGGACTCGCCCGTTTCTGTGGTTAGATATTTCTAGCAACTTCCACAGACAGTTGTTAGGAGAGCACAGTGCCCGAGCTAGAGGGGCCAGAGCCCACTCTGTCAGCACACATAGCAAATGTTTCCTCTGTGAATTCAGGTATATGGTTTAGCAGAGGGTAACTTGTACAGAAAGGAACATGACATAGACTAAAATGAAAGTTATGCTTCTGGGAAAAACATCTAGCAACAAGGGAATTCTTAACCCACAGACTGCAGTAATTTCTTTAGGGACTGCTGTGATCAGATCGCTCCTGCCTAGGCACAGCACCTCAGGGGTCATTAAATTACAACTATTTCTTTATTATCCAAACATATCAAAGAACACAACTAAGTGGGTATGATATAGCATACCATAACAATTACATCAGACCTCTAAATCAAGGCTGCAAATGCTGCTTTATGTAACAAACTGCATTATAAGCACAATGACCTACCCTCCAGTGCGCTAAAACTGTCCACAGAAGAACAGAAACTTTTAGTTCTCAGGATGACAGCTCTTTGGCTTCTCTCAAACACCCACAGGAAGCGTGCAATATGGGTGTAACAAACTGAAAAGCTCCATTAACAAAATCCTGTCCCCTGATAAGAAAAGATGAAAAGAGATAGAATTGATGGCACTGTGCTCCACTACTGAGATAATCCCTCTTCCTAGAGCCCTGTGCCAGGGCTCACCTTCATGTTTCACTACCATGCAGAATGGCCTCACTAAGCCATCGGGCTTATTTTCAGTGAGTTAGTTACTTTAGCTCACCTGTAAATGCCTGAGCTCCAGGGAATATGTGTCCACTACTGAGTGCACCATCAGTACCTTGCAAATGAAATACACAGTGAGGAATTTGGTGGTTCCCAGTCCTAGGTGCTACATGGGTGAGTTTGGGCTCTGTTATACATATCACGCTTTCAGAACATCAGCTGGAGAAATGAACAACCATCCACAAACTTAACTGGACTGCCTTTAAGCTAACTGAAGAGAGTCTGCAGCACACTCAGGGAAAGTGCCCAGTCTTTCACTGTTCATGAATCACTTCTTTGTGATCTATGACGTAATGCAGGGGCAACTTCACTGTGTTGTGCCCTCTCAGCACATTCTCTTCCAAGTGAAGAGATGAAAGGGCTGAGATGCTGTCATTACGCCATCCAGACAAGGGTGAAGCTAAAGAAGCTATAGAAAATAAATACATTCTGCAGCTGAGCTTCTTCTTGGGTCTGTCAGCTATGAGATCTATAGTCTAGATATCCCTGCTAGTCTAAACCAGCACAGGTGAAAAGAAATGGGTTCTTTCATGGAGAGAAAAACAAAGGTTTGCGGAGAAAATGGAAAGAAACAGAACCAAAAGAATATGTGATTCAATCTCACGTGGAAGAGCCCTTCTGAAAACAAAAGGGACAGGTTTTCTGGACAATAAGCAGCACAAATGCTGGACAGCAAGTGATTTTTTGGGGAAGGATAGGGTATGATTTATTGACATGACCACAGAGACATGGCAAATTATGAAAACTGATGCTAGAGACCTAGAATAAGCAAGACTTAAAACATATGTGTGCAAACATGCCATTCTACTGCATGACTATGTTAATGCTCACTAACAAGTGAAAACCTACAAGTCTGTCTCGGGAAGAATCGTGAAATGTACCAAAAACACAAGACAATATTTTTATTCGGAGGAAACTGAAAGTTCCTGCTTAACCGGGGCAAATTAACCACGTCGCTGTCTTCAACACGGAGAGCAATTCTGCCGGCATGCGGCACACCCCCTTCCTTGCCCAAGGTGTTCCGTAAAGCACATCTCATCCAAAGGGCAGGTCGGAGAGCCTGGGGTGAGTCTCGGATGAGCGCGGGGTAGATGAAGCACGGTTTATCCGGCGGCTGGTGCAGCACCGCAGCGCAGCACACGCCTACGGCTCCTACCTGCAGCCATCTGAGCCGGCCACATTTCACATCGTTTTCTCTTACATAAAAAGGCATTGTTCGCCGCCGGGCTCCCGTGCACGGCTGTTTCCTCACTGATCCATGCAATACAGGGAATAATTTTTCTGGTGTTGTTTTTATTTGTTTTTTTTTTTCCGCCACCGCGCCGCGCCCCCCCCCCCCCCCCCCTCCCCAACCTTTCCCGATGTAAATTAACAGCGCTTACAGCCCTCGCCTCACACAACGCTCTTTGTTCAGCCGCGCAGATCCCCTTAGAGAAGCTTAGGGGTGGGGGCAGAGGAGGACAGAGGTTCACATCCTACGGAGGGGTTTTACAGCCCGGGGATGTAAAATGAGGGCAGCCGCCCCCACGAAGGTAAAACGGGCGTTACCGGGGGGCCGCCCCGCTCACTCCATTTTTATCTCCCAGAGGTCGACCCGCGGAGAACTCCGGTCTGGATCCGGGACTGAAGAGCTCAAAGAAAGGACCGAAGGTCGGACGGAGGGAGGGATGAAGCACCCGCGGGGCCGGGGCGGCACGAGCCCCCCAAAAAGGGCTCGCGGCAGCCGCAAAGGCGGGAAGCGCGCGCGGCTGCCCCCCCTCATCACCACACCCCTCCCCATTCCCTGCCCTCCGCCCGGCCCGGCCCGGCCCGGCCCGGCCCGGCCCGGCCCTCCTCCTGCCCCGACGGGGCTCGGCACGGCCCTTACCTGAGCGCCACGGCGGCTGCCGGCACCGACGGGCACGCACGGGACGCGGGCTACCCCGGCTCAAGCCGACCCGCCCCGCCGCTCTCGGGGCTGTCGCCGGGACGCGGCCGCCTGCGCGCCGCGAGCCCCCGGGACCCGCCCCCGGCCCCGCCCCGGCCCCGCAGGGCCCCCGCGCTGTGGAGGTGGAGGAGCGGCCCCTCGTGCCGCCCCGCCCCGCCCGGGCCCCTGCATTGCAGAGACACCGAGGCTCCGGGACGGCCTGCCGGGGGCCCGCTCTGGGCGGTGTGTCCCTGTCCGTGTCCGTGTCCGTGTCCGTGTCCGTGTCCACGTCCGTGTCCACGTCCGGCCCTGCTGCTGGTAGAACCCTTTCCCGAAAGCCCCTCACCTAATTCCATTTGGATCTTCCGACGGTGCAAGTCCAGCTCAGTCTAATCCCTCCTTTTCTTCTGGAGATGGAGAGCAGAGAACAGTGAGCTCGGTGAGAAAACACGTTTACAGCACCCTCAGACACCGCGCTGCTGCTCACTTCCACACTGCTTTCCTAGGGCCGGGCTTTCCAGCCATTTCCTGGCGTATTGCAATAAAAGATATCCTATTACTTTGTCACTTACCACATTCTCGAGCTGAACCGTCCCCCTCAGGATGTCCATGACAGTTGCTACGCTCCAAAGTCATTCCTCCCACAATATCACTGGTGGGGTAGGGCTACAGGATCAGCTCATCCCACTTGTTATAACCAGAACCACGTCAGTTCAATCAATCTGTGCTGGACATGAAAGGGTAAAACGCTGCCTTTCTTACCTCTTCTATTTCCTAAGCAAATTTTAGTCTCTTAAAAGCTGCAAAAGTCGGTCTGTCAGAATACCGACTAAAATTCTGAGTATGTCATGTATGTATTAGCCTCTAATAACGTTTTGAACATACTATATTTTGATTCCGTGAAGATAAATATATTTGGGGACCTAGATTGCACACTATTACCCATACTGCAGTGGAAAAACTTTAAACGTTCATTTCAGTTTGGCTGCATTTTGCTGCATCACTGTGAGCAAGTTATCTACATTTTTTCCAAAATGTCACTAATTTTAAGTGGTCAGCTTGATTTCAAGCATGATTTCTAGGAATACCGAGCATTTCTTTTCTTCATGGGGTTTAGCAGGTTATCTAGAAGATTTCATATCTGTAATTTGGGCCTTATGTGTCTTAGACTGAGTGGTCCAAACGCAGTTCAGGAAAGCCTAGGTCCCGCCCTTGCTTCTGTTTCTTCATAAAGAAATGGCCATCCCTCAGCAACTACTACATATAGTCTATGTTAAGGGTATGTCAGTGTTAATGAAGTGACTTGGGAAGGGCAAATTACTTTGTTAAATATTTTTACGTATTTGTAAATCAGGAAATTTTCATTTAAAAAGAGTGAAACATTTCTTCCAGTACTTTTCCTAAGTCCTCCTCAAGCCGTTTGAGAGAACTTCACACCGTTGCTGTTTTCTCACATTTCATCCGTAAATCAGTGTTATGCAAAGGGAGCAGGATTTTGCCAAAGTCACAAAGGCATCATGTTCTCTGCTTGTTACTCACCATCAGTGATGTACATCCTTCCAGAGGAGATGCTTTCAGAGGAAATGGATTTGCTGCAGTCAGTCTTTCTCCCAGGCTGCCAGGAGGAAAGATGCTGGTTCAGGGCATTAGGAATATGCACCAGTGTGTGCAGTACCCTGAAGACCAGCAATGTCTTTCTCCTGCTGTTTTGGTTTTTTTGTTTTTGTTTTTTTTTCTGTGTGTTTCCTTGGAGGCCTAGGTATCCATACAAAGACCTTGATGGAGTTCTCCCCACAAGCACAGGAGCTTTGCCCTTCCTTTCACCACCTAGATAATGTGAATGCAGGCTTAACATAAAGTCTAATCAGAAGCAGCCCTGACAGGGAATGAGCAGTTGGCTTATCAAGGAGAAAAATTTAAACTTCATCCAAATGGAAATTAGATTAATTTAAAGCTTACAATATTAAAAAAAAAATAGAAAAAATGGGGGGGGGGGGTTGGGAGAGAAAGGACAGCCTATACTTTCATTGGAAACAAATACTGCAATGGGTATCATAGAAAAAATGAAAAGCTGTCTTAATGGAAAGACACAATACACTATGCACTGTCCATAAACATTCCTAGAGATGAGAGGGGTGGTGTAACTAACCAGAGACATGCTCAGAGTATTGCATGTGTGCCAGAGAATCAGTGCCTCTAGCTCAAATGCAGTACAGCAGCAGCCTGTGTTTTTCAGCAGCAGCCTGCAGAGAGAGAGGGAGAGAGAGAGAGAAGGTGTCTCAGAAGTTAGTCATTCTCTCCTTTAAACAATCATCAAAGATGATGAAAAATGAGCACAGAAAAAATGGCAGTCACCATTTTCCATGAGATAATTATCTAGTCAAATTACACTATACTTCACATTAAATATTCAGCAGCAGTGTTGACACTAGATGTTTTAAGACAGAAAAAAATGTTTTAAGTTATGTTACAGATATTAAAATGCATGCACATATTTTTGTTGGAAATATGCATGCAGAGATCAAAAAGCATCATTCCACTAAGCGATAGTAGGGAAAGATTTTTTGTATAAAGGGAAACAAAATTTTGCATCACCTCATAAACCATGAGCTTTGTAGTAAATCTTTGAGACACTGAATTATGGATCTCTGTATGGAATACAGAGGATTTTTGCCTGCCTACTAAAAGAAAAAGGAATGTCATGACCTATAGCTGTCTTTAGAACAGATTACTTTGAAATTGTGTCTGGGGAGTGCTGTTTTAAAAGAAATTTGTCTCTTACCGTTTAGTTAAGTAACAATTCCCCATTGCTTCTCTGAGGGTTTATTGGGATGCAGTAGTGGCAACTTAGGTATTTGGCATCACTTCAGACTAGGGAAGGAAACATTTAATTTCCAAAAACACAATGACTCAAGCCTTGGCGCCAATGTCACCACATTAGCTGGGCAATCAGAGCAGTCAAGACAAAGTCAGCTCTTCTTTATTGATGATGGGAAGAGCTGCGAGCACCAGTGAGGTTAATGAAACAAAGAAGTATGGCTACGGTCCCCTTGCACATCACTTTCAGGGGCACATTTGCAGTCTGGGGGCACGCTGAGCAGTTTTTCCCTCTCCTTCCTCCTTGGAAATACCTAGGTTAAGGTGACCGGGAAAGACAGGACTCCCTCCTCGGCATTTTGGCTGCGATGTTTTCATGGGTTGGAAAACTCTAGGGTCCCTCTAGTGCCCAACAGAGGCAATAGTGGGGGGAAAGAGAGCTGAAGAGCTCCTTCAAATGCTTATCAGCGACTAAGCAAAATAAAAGCTTCCACAGAAAATAGAATGGACTGATCCCTGGCTTTGCATGAAAAACTATGTTCATTTTTTTTTTCTGTTTCTGACTAGAAACTCAACTGTATCTCGTCAGCTCATATAGTAACATTTACATGTACAACATTTCCTTCCTTTTTCTGCCTATCATCTCCCACTTGATTACATTTACCATTCAAAGATTATTTGGAGATATTACCTGTTTGTAAATGCAGATGTCTCAGGTGCTACAGGAAAGCTTTAAGCAAAGGTGAGATCTGTCCCAGTGGAAGGACCTGTACAAGAGCAATGCTGCCTTTGTCGATTTAGTTATCTTTGGTATTTTTGTGCAAGGGACTCTTAAGTACCCATGTGAATTATGATGGAAGAATTAGCTTCAGGGAGAGCTACATTCTAATTTGCTAAATGCTTTTGATGTCAAAAGTCAGTCTCTGCATTAGAAGTAGAATAATTTGAAAGCAGAGAGAGGGTACAAAATACTTGGGCCACCAAGCTGCAAGGAGATAAGAATTGCAGTAGAGAATGCCATTACAGCAGACACTTTCATTTCTCACTTCTGGGATTGAAAGGAAAGAGTCCCCAATGAATCAATGTGAAAAATGGACAATAGTGGTCCCTTACAGGGCTAATGGTTATGTGCAGAACTTCTTCCCCTGTCATTTACCTAATCCAGCTACTTTTTCCTCTCAGCTCTTGAAGCTCTGTGAAATTTTGGATATGGGTCTGATTCCTCTCCTGAAGAGAAGAAAGCTGGGTGCCAGACTTGTTGTGACATCTCACAGAACATTTTTTTAATGTATTCAAAATGAAGTGAGGGGAGTACTGATCCCTGTGCATTTCAGCTGTAGAAAGTTTTTAACCTAAAACAACTTTTGCTGCTTTAACCAATTTGCTGGGGCACAGAACAATAGTTCATCTATTTAATTTCCATCTGAACTAGAAGAAAAAATACCCAAACTCTCTAAGAAAATAAGTTTTATTGCTCTTGACTTTTCTAGTTAAAGAATGATGATTGTGAGTAAGTTTCAGGTTGGGTTACTTGTTCTGCCATCTCTAGCTTCTCACTACTACAAGCATTGTCTTCTTTATCTTATCTATCTTGAGAACTGGAGAAATAAAAATAAGGCACCATTCAGCCTTACCAGGTCTTCAAATAAAATATTAAAAAAAATACAAAACCAAACCAAAACAAACAAACCAAAAAAAAAAAAAACCTGCCTACTTACAGGACCAAACAGAAGCAAACAGAAGATGAACAGAACACACAGTAAGTTTGATGTAGTGAAATCTCTTTGCACATTGGCTCTCTAAGCAAAACTACATGGAAAACTTGCCTTTCAAAATAAATAGTCAAACTGGTCGGAATACAAGGAATATACTATTTTTGAGATTAAATTTCCTGTTCTAGGGGAAAGTCTGAATTGTTCTAAGAGTAGCTACTGAGGATTAAAGATCTTAGAATCTGTGAGATGCTTGCACATGGAAGCTCATCAGTGCTCTGATGCACTGATAGTTTGTTTTATTAAGGTGGAATTTTGATAATGCTTCTTAATATGATCCTCTTGTTACATTCAAACAGGTAGATGTTACTGCATTTTACTAGCCTAAAGCTTAAATCATCAGTTGAAAACAGATTAGCCTAATCAAGTTAACAACACAATTTAGGGTAACATAGTTCATCTTGGGTTTGGGCTTTGCATTTCTTTTCACCTTTCTATGAATAAAATACTGATGTTACTTCTTAAGAGAAGGGAAACATTACAGACAAAATGAGGAGCTATTTTCCCACCACAATGGTGGCTGGAGGTTAAGCACGCATTTACTTGAGCTCTTTCCCATTACCAAACTTCAAACTCAGGCTTGTACTCAACCTTTGCGTGAGCAACAAACACACTTGTCCAGTTTAGGTTTGAGAATGGCCCTAGCCTGATGGATAAGCACACTCACCACATCTTAATGGAGCAGCAATACTTCCCTGAGCTGAGGAAGGTGGTCCTGAATGCCTGAAGACTGCCTCTTGGTTTCCTGTATTATAAAACTCTTCCTTAGCCAGGGCCATTACCAGCATAAGACTCTTAACAGTGTCTACCAGTGCCCACATGAGTTACCCATCCTGAATTACAGATGTTTTTGCAGTCTTGGTCAAGTGAACTGATACATGTTCTGCAACCAGCTCAGCTGCAATGCAGCCTGAGCACCTGAATGTTATCTCCTGAAAACAGATCTGAACAAACACAGCTTCAGTGAAGACCAGTGCCTGTAAACACACTAGCATAGTCTCTGCCACGCCAGCAGATGGATAAACTTAAATAAAAATATTTCCAAAAAATGGTTGATTCATCTTATTAAATCTGTCATTGCTATAGTTAACCAGTAATTTGTGCAACATGATGGGTCAATTCACCACTCAGCCTAGCACTCACACAACTTCTTCTGCTAGTTGGATTGACATAGACCACTTATTTTTCAATTACAATTTTATCATTTGAAAAACCTGTACTCCAACTCAGTTCAGAGAGGAAAGTTAACAGTGTTGCTTCGGGTGCTTATTCCCATAAGGTACCTCAGCCAGTGATCTAAATGCAAAAAAAAACCCCAAAGCAAATAAACGTTGAAAGAAGGATTACGTCTGCCTTGAATCTTGGATTCTGACAAAGGAGCTGTGAGAAAAATGTAAAGCACATTATAATCAAGGAGCTGATGGGTGGAAAAGGAAGTGTTTCAGATGGTTGTGACACCTATAAACATCCATTGTATGAAGCAACTCCTTGTCATCACTTGGTATTTCTGATTTTTGAAGCGTCTGCAGATGCTTGCGCAGGCTGGTGTGTTGCCATGGATACCATGGTGTGCCCAGGCTTTTAGCAAACGAACTGATCTGTTTGTGTATCTCCAGAGAGAAAAGAAAGAAGAATCCCATCATTTGTGTGGCTGCTAGCAAAGGGAGCCTGACAGTGAAATGAAATGACTCTGCATAATGGTTTTCAGAACCTCCTCCTCTTGGAAATGATGGGGTAGGAAAGAGATGGAAGGTAATGAAGAAAAGGAGTGAGGAGAGCTGTCAAGTGTTTTGCAAAACCCCTTCTGCGTAGCTCAAGGCAAGGTCCTTGAATGATAACATCAGCTATACAGTCAAGAAAAATCAATATGAGGTTTTAATAATTCAGTTTCCTAATGGCCAGGCACTTTGGCTTTCTGCAAGACAGGAAGAACAACAACAAGGATAAAAGGCAAAAAGGAGTGATCAACAGACAGTGTAACACAGCAGAATAATTTGCTTTGAGTGATACCCTGGGACCAAGCAATGGGTGTGCATTATGAAACTAATATTTAGCTGGTGTTCAAGTAATACCTTTATCTGGGCACAACTCCACTGCTAAGTGAGAGGCAAAACAGGTTTACAAGTGACAGGCAAGCAAATACACTAGAAACCAAGTAAAAAAACTGGGCAGTGTTCCAAATTTTGACTCTTCTTGGTGTTAGAACAACCCCATAAACTGCACATCTATGTGGCACCAGTCTCTGTGAGCTGAATTTCAATACATTAGTGCAGTATCTTATTAGGCAACAACACAACATTGACCCACTCGATCACAAGTTTTGGGGTTTTGCCCTGCTGTTCTAAAGGGAACATATCACCATGTATTTCACCAACAGCTTTTCTTGCTTTTGAGTTTAGGGGTCAAAAACACTAGCTCTTTCACAGGAGGGTTTTGTTCCTCATTATTTATATATATGCTTAAACTGTTAACAAGAAATTGTAACAATGTGAAATTGTCCTTGGTGCATGTTTTCCCAGCAGCACTGTGTCACCATATATGAACCAGAAATTCATCACACAATATTTTCTAGTGAACTCCTCTCCTCTTAGGTGATCAGGTTTTGCTCATGACATTTCTGTGTCTTAAAACATGGGAAAAAATGTTGACTCTTTCTACGGTCAGCTATGGTGTCTCCTCAACCTCACATCTGCAATGCAAACACAGAGAGCAATCCTTGGAGACAAGATAAAAAGAAAACTAAAACTGCAATCCTTGCCCTCCTCACAGGTCCCTTCCCAAGCTGGAGGTGTAGGCAGGAACTTGGTTGCTTTTGATCTATGGAGCAACACAACCAGTTACTCCAATGAAGCTCTTGAGCACAAAGCCATTCCAACCTCTCTTTGAGACTGCTCTGGGGATGGTCCAGCACTGACCACTGATGGCTCTTATCTCTGTTTCCTCTTGATGACTCACCCTGAAGGCAGCTGAACCTCAAGAAAATCATTCCCCAGGCTACCTCTCCATACAAGCCCCAGCTACAGTCACCACAAAGCTGAAGTATGAGTCCTACTAGATGTTGCTGGAGGTGCAGAGAAACCTTCTCTTGCATGCGGATGAATTATTACTAAATTCAGCTGTTGAGCTGAGCACTCACCTCCAGACTATTAATTGATGTTGCTGGAAGAACAGCACAGTAACTTTCATATAGCTGTTGTGGGAACCAAAGATGTGACCTGGGCAATTGGTGTCACTCATTTTCATGAGGCTGCAAAAATGCGATTCCAGTTCATGACATTATAAATTAAGTCCCTTACACAAACTGCCAGGAAAGAGTTGAAAGGTATTGCTCTGTGGATACAAATCAGTAATAATACACAGCAGCTATGGCTAGTTCTGCACTTCACATTGATGCTGCATGCATAACCTGACCCCAGCAACTAGGACCTAACTCTGACAATCACAGTTTTCCTTACAGAAATCCCCAAGGAGCTCCTCTCCTATCCTATTCCCCTCTTTCAAGGACTTTCATTTAGCAATTTCTCCCAAGCACACACCTTCCTTAAAATCAGTGTCTCTGCCTGCAGCTTGCAAACAAGCCAGCTCCAGCAAAAGCCAAATTACTAGCAACCAGAGCTGTGTAACCTAAAGCTAACAGTCATGGTCACTAAAACCTCAGAATTCAGGACAAGTAATATTCCTGCATGTGCACTGATGAGCATCCTTTGGTTCTTGTCATATTTGAATATGTGCCCTCTCTGCTTATGGTTTGGGCTCTTATTTGTAGCTAAGCAACAGTTGGGCAGTCCAGATGATGTGGCAAGGGCAAGCTATCCTGCAGAAATGTGAAAATTCAGAAGGAAAGTAATACTTTGAAACTTGGGAGGACCTCTATGGCCCTCATTGTGCTTCAGATAAATGCCAAAAGAACTCAAAATCTGCCTGTGAGGTTAGGACAACAGGTCTACACTCATTGTGACTGAGAAGCAAACCTAGAAAAATTATCTGCATAGCAGGAAATTCATGGCCTTCCATTTGCTGCAGAAAGAAAAGTGGAGGAGCATCAGCAAGATTAAATAAATATATCTGGGTAAGTTTTTCTAACACTCAAACACAGCTAAAACAGCTGGTCCTAGGACTGCCACACCTGGCTTGGAGGCTAAAAAGGAATCATGACAAAGAATTAATAAAACCTCTCCATTAAAATTAATGTTTAGGAGAAAGCTGCCCCTTCCAAGGTTCCTGAGCTGAGGATCAGACTGTAATTCTATCATTTAGTTCTGGGAAACTGGCTGGATAGTGGTTACTTTCACCCTAATCTGAGCCACTTGATAAAGCCCTGACTCTAAGCACAAACAACATCAGTCGCAATGGTGCTTTTTGGTCTGAGCCATGTTTGATCCCAGCCTGGTAAAGCTGTGTAAAGACCTGCAGGCACTTTGGTGGCCAAAAGCATGGAAAATCACTTTATTTTTCATTACATAGAGCTCTGACGTAGGACTAAAATGCCATTTGGCAGCTTTCCTGAAGCAAAGTACATGCACCATCAAATATAACTGCAGCACTGAGATATTCGAGTGCTGCTGCCCAACAGGCAAGCGTGCCTCTCTTCTAAAGCATCTTCACTCTGCTCTTAAAAAACACTTGCAGACATTTATGAATCAATGCCACACTAGTGTCCTAGGAAATGGCTGGCTGGAGAGGCATAATCAGTACTGAGATGCCAGGCTGGAAGCAGGGGGGCACATCTTACCCTCCAGAGCTGCTGTGAGGCCAAAGACAAAAGTGTGTCAGGCAGCCTGTGCCCACCTGCTGGGAGCTCATTTCTTGGTCATTTCTGCTCATTTCTGTCTCCTTTCAGATGAGCACATCAGGGTTGCACAGAAACTTGGTGGCAGATGCAGAAACAGGATTCTGATCTGACACTGTATTTCACACTTTCTAGAGTTCGTTTTTGTTCCTTTCACCTTCTCAGGCATTAATTTCATTGTTAATTCTTGCTGTGTGAAAGCACACCTTCTAATTATAGGAAAAAAGCTAAAGCTCAAGTTTTAAGCCTCCATTTAGGAGCTGGCACTATTGTCAATGACAGGGCAGCTCTCCCTGCTTTCAGTCAGGATTTACACAGGATCTACATAGCCTCAGGCTGTTTTATGCCTAGTAGGAGGTACCTTTATTGGAACAGAGGCAGCTGATCTGCAGAACTCACTAGCAGAGGACTCTGTGAAGGTGCAAAGCTACCATGGACTGAAAGGAGGCAGAGACAAATCCGTGGGCACTGGTACCTGCTGAAGGCACAGGTCAGACCGCTCGCTCCCTGCCATCTCTGAGCCTGGAGTGCCATGAGCAGCACCTCTCTACGTTCTCTCTGTTCTCATACTCTTTCCCAAAGCATTCTGTGCTTCTTTCCATTGTATTACCCATCTGCTGGTCTAAAACAGCCACAGTAATTCTTTTGTTAGGAAGAAGACCATAAAGAAATATTGTAATTTAAACAGGGCATCAAGTTTAGCCGTTTCTCAAAACGTCTTTTCTACTCAAAGCCTCTGAGCAGAAGCAAAAAGGCATTTTTGTGATGAATGTGGAAGACTCTTGGCTCATCTCACAAAGGGAACTGACAGCCATAAGGTGTGACGTGATCTAATTTCAGAGTTATCATCTAAGACTCCAAATTTATTTTATTAAAGAAAGCTATAACTAAATTTTGATGCCATTAGATAATGCAATTAAATATTGGCTTGCTTGCAGGTCTTTATATTTTGCCACAGATAAAAAATACTGTATCTGGAAATGGATATCTTCTCAGATTTTCTTCTGCAGGATATTTAACAGATACTGACATATGAAATAAATCCTTAAAATCTAAACCAAAATCTTTTAATCTACAGAATCAAATTGAAGAAAGTTGTATCTTTATTTGGTAACCCACTAACTGTTTGCTACTCTGTGAACTCTACAAATTTTAAACCTTCCAGGTAAGTGAAAAATAATTCATTTAAGCTTTCTGCCATTTTCAGATGAGACAATAAATGACACTATATGAGTTTTCTTAGGAAATAACAAGACTGTGGAAGCGGAAATGGATTAAACATTGCTATATCATCATTTAAATCCCATGCATATGGCCTATCCAATTGGGAAAAAAAAAATAAAAAAAATTTACTGTAATCTCACTAGTTTGATTCTGGATTCAAAAATTATAGCTGAGCATTATGAGGACAGTTTGAGGCAAAATGTTTGGGACCCATGGGGGTTCAGAATTTGATGGCCACAATTTGAAAATTACTCTTTTCCTAACACACAAGAAATCACTCCAACGTAACTTGGTTCTTACAGCAGCCAGAAAAAACAATCAACTCCCGGACTTTTCTACCATAGGTAAGGTCTGGACTGATTTTCTCAGTTCACTGCAAGAATACTTTATGGAAGCAAAGTACAGTAGTGTTAAAGATCCATGAGAGGTGATTTTTTTTACATAGAATGGCTCAATATTTGCATCTATATGAATGTGTGAGCCAACATACAGACTACAAACACCATGCTATTAATAAATAATGGTACTAACAATAAAGTGATAAAACTCAGGCTATTTAATTTACTTTTATAAGACCCAGTTCAAAAAGGATGTTTTCATAAGGAAACAACCATTATTTCTACTTGCTGATGAAAAGCTCAGTCACCTTGTAGTTTACAAATATTAAAGACAAAACCACCAGCTTTGCCTATGTCCTGGAGGGAGAAAGAGAGGAAAAAAGGGCAAGAAAGGAAAAGGTAATTTAGTGGAAATTAGTTCACTAGGCTTTTAGGTTATGCTTGGGTTTCTTTTGTGTCTTCCTGTAGATGATGGTATTACTTGTAGCCACATTGTCCCAAGAGAAATATTGGATAAGCTCAGGAGAAGAAATGCAAGGCTCAAGGTAGAATCACAGGTGTTTTTACCTGATTTTTCCTACAAAAACAAGAAAATAATCTGTGTGTATGTTTGTATGGCAGACTCATTCTAGAAAGTACAGTTTCCTGAGTGTTACCATTAGAACCAAATTAAATGTTCTATTTAATGCAACTGTTTCCTCAATCAGATATATTGGTCTTTTCCAACCTCTCAGTTAATGCATGTCAACAGTTGTCTTAGAGAAGACCAAGCAGGTAGCTGAAAGCTGCAGATTCAGGATAAGAAAAGTGCCCAAAACTTAAAAAAGCCAATTGACCAGCAGCATGGACATTATTTGCATAAAAACAACTGGAAGTTCTATCTCCTTAGGTAGTCCAGGCTAGCCCAACCCTGCTCCCCCCAGTTCAGTCAGAGCTCCAAGTCTGCCAGCAAGATTTAAGTTCTTGTGCTATGGAAGTGCTTTTGACCATTTTGTCCATAAAACCTTTTTTCCGCCCGCGTATATTTCAGGACAGAAAATTAATCCAATTAATTTCATTAGGTAAAAATGAGTTCCTGTTACCCAAAGGATGCTGGCTCACTCACATGGGCAGGGGAGTGTTCAGCCTTCAGTGTGGCATGTCCTGGGCATTGGAGGAATGAATGAGTGGCTGCCAGTGGCATTTTGAGATAGCTTGCCTTGATTTCTCAGATTGCTACAGAAATTCATGAGTATATAAGGTGATTCCAGGCTCAGTTAGATTCCAATTTCTCATTAAAGGTCTACCTTCTATTTCCTTCATTAAATATATGTGTATATATATATGCATACAAATATATTAAAAAATAAATCTTACTGCAAGAGCTTAGTAAAATTGATTAAATGGCTCCCATTGGCTTCCTTGGGCACTGGTTCAAAATATTAATCTGATCATCATCATGGCTCAAATCCAGCATGGTTGTTAAGTACAAATCTAACTGAAAGCACCTGAACAGTCCTATTACGATGATTCTTGGATTTAAAAATAGAAATATGTTTAAATGCTCTCTTGAACTCAGGTCTAAATGAAATCAATACATGCCATGGCACTTCTTCATGAAATATTAAGGCAAGATACATAATTTATTATGCTCTGTGTATGCAAATGTATTTAGCACTAATTATTCTGTAATAGACTTATACATAATTTAAGCTATATAGTATCCACTTGGTGCATGGAGGGGAGAGAAATCATTAAATCCCAAACAGCACATTGTTTGGTGATGTGGGGATTTAATTCATTCTTATTCTGTGGATGTCTGAATAATAAATCTCAGCACACATGTTCAGAAGCCCTTTTCCAAAGGGAAAAGAAAAATCACAGCCTGATGTGAGGTTGTGGGAGGACATCCTTCTGCTGAAGGACAGAACTTCAAGTGAGCAGCCAAGGCAGGGTGCCCAAACCACTGCAAGGGCCACCAGTCACCCCTCAGCAGCAAAGGTAGGAAATTCTTCATTGTGTTTAATGGTGCATTGTCCTGAGGAACCCAAAATGTTAATTATATTCAATATCTATCTGTGCTTAAACTTAGTACAGTCTGTTTAACTCTGTAACCAATTATTATTTACTGACTTTTTTTGCCTGTGGCTATTTCAGTTTTTTAATAAACTTTTTTTTTCCACTTATATCTAATCATATTCATTTCCTCTTATTGGTGGAAAGCTTCAAACCGAGGGGAGGTAACTCATTGTAGAGTGTCCCCCTTAAATTGTCTTAAACCAAGACATTCATTCAGCTGGACAGGAAAAAAAGCAGCCTGTGGTAATAAAGGGATCATAATGGTTACTACTGGTTTCTAATCCGTTTTTTTCAATTCTAGTTCTTGTTTACCAATAACATAAATGCTGCAGTGTGGGCCATTCTCCCATGGAATGCAGTCCTTCAGAGACAGGCTACTCCAGAGAGGGCTCCTCTCTCCAAGGGTCTCTCACAGGGTCACAGCCTCCTCTCAGGCATCCCCTGCCCTGGTGTGGGGCTCCTCCACAGCCTGTGGGTGCATCTCTGCATCCCCATGGATCCCCATGGATCCCCATGGATCCCCCTGGGCTGTGGGTGGATCTCTGCATCCCCATGGATCCCCCTGGGCTGTGGGTGGATCTCTGCATCCCCATGGATCCCCCTGGGCTGTGGGTGGATCTCTGCATCCCCATGGATCCCCATGGATCCCCCTGGGCTGTGGGTGGATCTCTGCATCCCCATGGATCCCCATGGATCCCCATGGGCTGTGGGTGCATCTCTGCATCCCCATGGATCCCCATGGATCCCCCTGGGCTGTGGGTGGATCTCTGCATCCCCATGGATCCCCCTGGGCTGTGGGTGGATCTCTGCACCCCCATGGATCCCCCTGGGCTGTGGGTGGATCTCTGTATCCCCCATGGATCCCCCTGGGCTGTGGGTGGATCTCTGCATCCCCATGGATCCCCCTGGGCTGTGGGTGGATCTCTGCATCCCCATGGATCCCCCTGGGCTGTGGGTGCATCTCTGTATCCCCCATGGATCCCCATGGATCCCCCTGGGCTGTGGGTGGATCTCTGCATCCCCATGGATCCCCATGGATTCCCCTGGGCTGTGGGTGGATCTCTGTATCCCCCATGGATCCCCATGGGCTGTGGGTGGATCTCTGCATCCCCCATGGATCCCCATGGGCTGTGGGTGGATCTCTGCATCCCCATGGATCCCCATGGATCCCCCTGGGCTGTGGGTGGATCTCTGCATCCCCATGGATCCCCATGGGCTGCTGGGCTACAGCTCCTTTACTGTGGTCTCACCACAGGCTGCACAAGTGTCTCAGCTCTGGTGCCTGGAGCACCTCCTGCCCTCCTTCTGCACTCACCTTGGTGTCTGCAGAGTTGTTCTTCTCACATGTTCTCACTCCACTCTTCTCTGGCTGCAACTACAACCATGCCATAACTTTTTCTTCTTTGTTCTTAAATCTGTTCTCCCAGAGGTGTCACCATTAGTAATTGGCCCAGTTTAGGCCAGCAGCAGCTCAATCTTCAGAGCCATCAGGGACTGGCTCTGCTGGACATGGTGGAAGCTTCCAGCAGCTTCTCACAGAAGTCACCTCTGTGCCCCCCCTGCTATGAGAAAACCAGGCCGAGCAAAACCAAAAAAGCCAGGTTCATCTATTTTCTTTATGTCTTTAAGTGTGAGGGAAACAAAACAAGATAAAAATTGCCAGTTGTGCTCCGATTTTGAATTCAAGCCAATACAACCGCAAATTCACATGACTTCTGGTAGACAATGACTACACAGGCAAAATTACCTGAAGAGCTTCGGAAAAAAACACAACTGGATTATTCTGCTGCACAGGATTTGATTAAAACATTTCATCTGAAGAATCAGGAGATACAATATTTGGAACTGCTAGCTGTATTCACCAAATTACTAACAGCCACGAGTTAATGCTTCACCCATGAATTCTCCATGCCAATCATTTACTAAGCATGCAATTAGGAGCACCTGGCAGACAACAAGCCTCATGTAGTTTCTTGGTTGGAAAATCACTGGGAATTGATCTGAGCCACCTGAAAGTCAGGAGACACATACCTGCAGGTAAGAGTTGTGCTCCTATATGAGGCCACCTCCCCAAATACAAGACACGTGCTCACGGCCCAACACTCAAGAGGATTAAAACTTAGAAAAATAACCACAAACCTGAGGCTGCTAAACATGCAGATCAGAAAGGTACAAGGAGCAGGAAAGCCTTTGTTGCACTCATGCCAAAAGGGTCTTTTGTTCTGTGGACACTGGGGCACTATACTGAAGCCATGAAGATACTTGGTATGTGTTACCCATCTCCATCTCAGCCTGAGACCGGTAAGACAAAGTCAAGAGTTCCCATATCCCGAGCAAGGCAAAATAAGTCTCAGATTTCTTTGCTGAGCCCCCATCGCCCAGCTTCAGTCTGGTTTCCATGCACATGCACAGATAAGTTTCACCAAACTCACTGTTCACACAGTTGGGTGCAGCATTATAAAATACTCGGTAAAATAAGAGCTAAGAAACCTTTTTCTTCTCTTTTTTCTTTCCCCCTAAAGAAGTTATTTTTAAGTGCTGCCAAGAGTTATCTTACTTCAATAAAAATAAAATGCCCTTGTCCTGTGCAGCTGCAGAGACTTGGTGACAGATGGCGCCACATGAATACGAATTTGGTTGTTAAACAGCTACATTAAATATTTAAGATTACATTTCCTTACACACCAAGTGCACCTGAGCAGCGTCAGTCTTTTTATTACTTCTTACACATCATAAATAATATACTAGAAATAAAGCTCAGGAAAACAGCGTCTTGAGATGTCACAAAACAGAAGAAGATATATTCTCTGTGACTTGGCTCTCTGTGCAAATCTCCCTTAGAGCTGCAAGTTGCTCCCACCCTTAGCGAATAGCTGAAGGGTGGAAGCTAGAGGAGGTGATTGCAGATAACACACTGGTCAGTTAATTTCCTGAGCACCACCTGCAGAGAATTTTTTCTAATAGTTAAGCAGCTTTAGTAAACACAGTAAATATTTACACAGCACTGGCAAGTGTAATAACAGTAGCAGTAAATTTCCATTTGTACCAAGCAGTGCTCTGGTCCTAGCGGGGGATGATCAGCTGGCAAGGCAGGATCTGGAGATGACATCCTCAAAGCACAGGTAGAAGAGGGAGAACCACATAAGCATGGAGTGAAGAAGGTATTCAAAGCACATCAGTGAGAAGTGAAGTTTGCAGAGACCGACAGTAATGTGAAATTTGTACAGCAGCAGTAAAAAAAAAAAGTTCAGTGTTTTCTTTGGACAAGTATAGTCTTCTTCACTCCTAATTGGAAGTGTTCAAAGCCAGGATGGGTGGGGTTTTGGTCAACCTTGTCTAGTGGAAGTTGTCCCTGGCCATGGCAGGGGTTGTGGAATGAGGTGATAATTAAGGTCCCTTCCATCCCAAAGCATTCTGTGATTCCGTGACTAACCTGTGGCAAGACAAAGTTCCTACTGACTCATTGTAATGTTCTCTACATCTCTCACACCTACTCATAAACCAGATAGTTAAAGAGCAAAGGTGATCTCATGAATTTACCTAGATTTTTTTTCCTGTTAGGGCTAGTAACATCAGTGATTGCCTGAAACCATCCTCTGACCTGCTGGATTAGCTTCACATTTGGGGCTCCTCTAGAAAGTGCAATTGTGATAATGTCTGTCATTGTGAGAACACCTGCTCAGGAGGAAGGGGACGCGAGGGACAACCAGGGCTGAGAGAAGAGCATTAAAATGCAAGACAGAAGATTTTGTAAAATGTATCTTCCTCAGACTCAGTACCTGACATCCTTCACAGGACAAGAATTAGACCAAGAGAGTCACATTAAGAAGATATATACATCCACCCTTCAGAGTCCTGTTGGACTTTACAGAAAACCAACCATGCAAACATCCCCAAACCCCAATGAATAATTATTTCAGTGTTTCAATTTATTGAAACAATCTTGCACTAGAACAAACAAGAAAACTACCACTTATACATTCAGAATTTTGCATTTGTTTGCAATAGATAAACTATTGGAATGGGTTGGGATGGACAGTGGAGTGGCTGCACCTGCATATGCAGAGAGAACCAGTCTCTGATCCTGGAAGCACTTAGCTAGAAGACAGAGTACTTGAAAGAGAATCAGGTTTGTGGAAAGTCAGGAAATATTCACATTGAAAGCTACGACAAAGTTGCTCATTGCATGTCATAACATATTCATACCTATGTCCCTTCATTTAGATCCATCACTTTCAATTGTAGGTGCAGCTACAGGCAAGCAAGTGAACGAAATTTGAAACAGTAACAACAGACTTTTAGAAGTAAATATTTCAAGCAAAATTCTAAATAGCCTGTGCTCGGTATATTTCTTTTTTTTTTTCATGTATCTGTATCATGCTTTGAGGGTGAAGCTATTCCAGCAGCTCATTGCAGAATTCATCTGGAAAATGCTGGAGGGAAGTCTTAGACTGGAAATACTGGTTTTCCTCATCCTCCTTAGCTCCTGTTATTTGTCTGCATAATTTCATCTTAAGTTATCTTTAAAGTATTAATGTGCCCATTATATCTTCTATCACCATTTAAATAGCTGGAATTCCAAGCAATAGTCATATTTTTAAAAATACGACTTTCTTGCCTGGATAAATAAGGAAAGCTGTAGATCTTCAGCAACTGCTCAGTGTCAAATTCCTCTTGCCACATGTCATTCCTCAGCACTAGAGATAAAATCCAATAAAGCTCCATTAACTGCTGATGCCCTTGAGCCATCACAACGTTGTCTCAGGCTGTATTTTTGGATAAAGCAGGAGGGAAGCTGTGCTGCTTTCAAAGCTCTCCAGTGCATTGAATGGAATCACTTACATCAAATCATAGTGGTGAACCCCATCGCTCCACTGCTTCAGAAGATCAATCCAGTTTTGTGTGTTTGCTTTACTTTTGGGGGAGAGGGAAGCTCCAAGGCTTGCAAAGAATGTCAGAAACACAAGAAAAATGTTTTTCTGTGTTACCCTTGGTCTGGAAGAAATTATTTCTTTCAATTTCACTTGCCATATAAAGATATTCACAAATGTATTTTAATTAATTCACTGTTTGCTTCAGAGGCAGTTAAACTGCAGCATTTTGATGAGCTATAGCTTTTTGCAGAAGATAAAACTTTATGTTTAGAGGCAGAGGGATGATGAAAAGAGGGATAGATGGGCATGAGAAACAGATACTTATTTAGGAGGCATTGCTTAGTCCCTCTCATATTTCCCAAAAGAGGTTTTTTGCAATTGTAAGGGTTTTGCTACAAAATTAAATGACCCATACACACATGGAATTTCAGTAAGCATGATGAAAAAAAAAAAAAGGAGAAAAAATTGTCCAGATGCTATTAGAAAGCAACCTGTTTGCTCTACCCTCACTCTACAGCACTGCCTACAGCAAATGAGATCTAGAGCCCTTTCTGGAGTGTGATAGATATCAAATCAGTGCCTTCTAAAGAAGATTATTCTGGGAGGTATTGAAAAACACCTGAAAGACAATGCAGTCATTTGTCACAGCCAGCACACCTTCATGAGAAGCTGCTTATCAAACTTGATTTCCTGTTATGACAAGGTAACCCACCTGGTGGATCAAGGGAAGCCAGTTGATGTAATCTTTTTTGGATTTTACATAAAGCTCTCTGTCTCTGCCAGGATCCTTCTGGATAAAATGTCCATCATTCAGCTGGATGGATGAGATGCATTCAAGGGATGGATGAGCAGCTGGCTCATGGGTCAGGAACAAAGGGTGATGGTGGATAGGGTGACATCAGACTGGCAACCTGTCACTACTGGGGTTCTGCAGTGCTCCATCCTCAGCCCTGTGCTCTCCAACACCTTCATAAATGCCTTGGAAACAGGACTGGAAGGGATACTAAGCAAGTTCACAGACAAAACAAAACTGGGAGGAGCTTTGGACTCCCTCAAAGGCAGGGAGCCCTGCAGAGAGACTTCTACAGATTAGAGAACTGGGCCATCACCAACCAGATGAAGTTCAAGAAAGGAAAGTGCCAGATTCTGTACCTGGGATGGGGCAACCCTGGATGTATGAACAGACTGGGGCATTTGATGCTGGGAAGCAGCACCACAGGACACGACCTGGGGGTCCTGGTTGAAAGAAAGTTGAAGATGAGACAGCAGTGCCCTGGCAGCCAGAAGGGCCAACTCTGTCCTAAGGACATCAGGTCCAGCACTGGGGATGGAAGAGATTGTCCTGCTCTGCTCTGCACTGGGGCACCTCACCTTTGTGTGAATATTGTGTGCAGCTTTGCATCCCCCAGCACAACATGTGAAAGACACTAAGCTACAGGAGAACGTCCAAGGGAGGGTCACAAAGTACCTTGAGGGCACTTATTGAAGCCTTAAGAGGAGTGTATGAGGAGCACTTGGTCTCCTCAGCCTGGAGGAGACTGAGGGGAGACCTCACCAGGGTCTGCAACTTCCTCATGAGGGGAAGAGGAGCAGCAGACACTGATGTCTGCGGTGACAGCAACAGGAGCCAAAGGAACGGCCTGAAGTTGTGTCAGGGGAGCTTTAGGTTGGATATTAGGAAAAGGTTCTTCTCCCAGAGGGTGGCTGGGCACTGGAAGAGGCTGCCCAGAGACGTGGTCACAGCACCAACCCTGACAGAGCTCAAAAACCATTTGGACAACACTCTCAGGCATCCAGTGTGACACTTGGGAGTGGTCCTGTGCAGGGCCAGATATTGGACTCAGTGATCCTTGTGGGTCCCTTCCAATGTGGCACATTCTCTGATTCTGTGAAATACATAGAGTAATAATCTACAAATTGTGGTTTCTTGCAGGCTCCGCTCCCTTAGCAGCATTTACTATGTGCTGGTATTTAGTCCCTCACATACTCTACCTCCTGCAGGTAAACAAGCCAAAATCACCCTAGATCTTCTCATGCCCATACATGAAGAGGTCCTGCATTTCTGTTTGGACACCACCACCTTAACACTTCTATTAAACTAGGTAACAGGAAAATTAAGCATGAAAGAGGTCAGAACTGCCATTTTGGACACTTTCCTGAGCCAACCTCATGGAGCACCATGGAAAAATAATGTGCTTTTCTAGGCAAGGTGTTTGCAAATTTCTGAAGTCATCCTATTTTGGTACTCAAGAGTGGGGTTTCTGCATTCTTTACAAGCTGCCACTGGGGACCTATCAGCATTATTTTTGAAAGTATGAAAGGAATGAGGAATGAGAAGCTTTTGGGGTTTGAAATTTCCCATTTCACTGAACTGTTTAAAAATTCTTGGCTTCCAGTCAACTCCTGTTCTCATGGTAAAATCAAGAAAGTGAAATTTTAAAAGTTAATCCATTTATTGCACAAACTTAATGACAATGAAAACAATAAATTAAAAATTAACCTCAAGTTTCAAAGGACTGTTGCTCTGAAACAGTGATCCACTCTACTGAACTCATAATTTCTTTCAGAAAGAATATTTTGTGGTTTGCTCTGTCCCCATAAATAACGCATCAGCAGTGTTACAATTCTAGAGCTGAGTAGGAAACACTTCTGTTAGCCAATAAAATTTCTTCAAGACAGGAAAAATTCCCCTTTCCAATGTTGGGACAAATCCCTTTTGCAACCTTTTCCCCCAGGACAAACAGCAAGGCAGGGAAAAGCCCCTGGGAATAGGCTCCTAGCAAGGACATTAGGGTGAAGAACACTCAGCCTGGGTTTTTCTCCTCCCTCCCCTACCTCTTTCCAGCCCTGCATGTTGCAATCCAGAGGTCTGTAGGCCTGATGAAATATTACCATTTGGATGACTCAAGCAAGAAGATTTGGCTGTACTCCCATTGAGTTAGTCAAATAATACAGCTCTGCCATCTTCTCTGGAGAATGAATCACACATGTAGGAACAGGCAGCCATTCAGATGTGTAAAAGGAAACACAAAGGTGTTCTCCCTCAAAAACTGCCACCCGACTAAGCCCTTAATTTGTAGCATAACCCACAGTCTTCCCCTCATATCTAAAGGGCAGATCTTTTAACGAGGTCGTTTGGGAATGCACAGTTAGTGTATTTTTAATCTCTGTGACAAAAAGTAGATAAGTTTTCTTAACAAGTGCTCTCTGACATGCTATAAGCACAAAGACCAACTTGTCTTCAAAACCACTTTGAGTCAGAGAGAGCCTCCACACAAATTACTTCAAGGCCCCGGTAATCTTTTAAAATACAACTAAACAAAGCAAGATAAACAGCATCTCATAAGACCTTGGAAAATGTGATGCACTTCTGCTTTATATGCTTATTTCCCCACTGAAGATGATAGAATTAAGACAGAATTAATCATTTAAATGCATTCATAACCAATATATTACTCAATTTGTTTAAAAGTTGCATTTCTTTTATCCTGTCAACAATTTTTGAAAAGGAGAAATCCATGGATGTTTCTGGGAGTAAAGAAAGGATAAACCCTTGTCCTTTCTATACATCTAAGAGTCATAATATTCCCAGTACGACAAACTTTATTTAAAACAAGCCAACCAAACAAAAACACACAGAAAAACCCCACAACATTAAAAAAGCCTTGTACTTCAAAAATCATCCTGGAAAACTCAACCCCACTATTCCATGAATATCATGAACAACTGACAACTGTAATCAAGAAGATAAAGGAAGAATATATACTAACAGTATATTATAAAACTTCATTTTACTTGGCTCATATGAAACTTACCTTGTAGTTCACATTGTGCAACACAGACATTTGGTATCCTGAGAAAAGTTAACAAGGTGGCTTTGGATTAAATTGGAGACCTTGTGTTATCCCCTCTCTTCCACTAAATAATGGGTGTTATTGACACTTCACATTAAACAGATAAAATTTGATTCTCAGCTCTGGGCACCAAGGCCTATGAAACAGACCCATATGACCCATGGCATTCTTAACTAACTCATACCATCATTTCCTACTCTGCTCTGAATTTTAAAGAGCTTACAGACTGCCTGAAGATGTTTTTTTAGCCTTTACAGACATAAGTGTGAACTTAAAGGGTTTTTTTTTATTTTACCAAAGATAGTCATTATCATCCATTTTTGCTTGGCCTCTTACCCACTTTACTTTTTCCAACAGTATATTTTATCACAGTCCTGCCATCACATCACTAGGATGTAGTACTTCAAAATTAAAGAGGGCAGTTATTAACTAAGCTATGATCATAACAAGAGCTCCTGACATTTATTTTGTTCCTTTAGACCCTGATCTGAAACTCACCTAAGTAATATGAGCCTTAAACACCTTAAACTGCATCCTCTGGAGCACAGTGGTGGTACAAGTTGTGGGAATGCAATACCAAGCATGTTAGAGAATTTAATGCCTACCAGGTCCCAAAATAAATCCTCCTATTAATTTACCAGTTTCAATGCTACCTATCCCTGTTGATCCACCTTTACTCAAGTTTTCTCTGGGGGGAGAAAAGAATTTGTTATTAAGAGAAGCTATGGCCAAAGACCAAATTTTTCTAAAATTATTTCAAATAGCCTTGAATTTTTTTGAAGTTCAAAATTATAATCATCTGATGTACTGGGAAATACACCAGGAAAACATCATCCTCCTTCAACCACTTTGCACTAATTATTTGTACCATTTTCATTGCACAGACAACCTCAACTTTATCCCTTATTCTGCACCTTACAAAGCATCCAGTTTTCATCAATTCATGCTAAATTAACATCCCTTTTTTTTGCATCCTGCAGCTTAAAACTCATTGCTCCTCTTACAAGAAGACTTACACAACCAGCAATCTACTAAAATCAAACTCCTACATGAAAAATTTCAGCACAATTCTCTACCATCAACACATTCCTAGGAGAATTTTATATTCTTTCTAAGATTCCCACCCAAAACAACATCTGGAAACAAAGGTCCACTGTTGCAGTAACAGCTAAAACTCCCCAAAATAATCTCTGCAAAGTTAAAACCAGGACTGCACTGTGATTTTGTTGGTAAGTGTTAATGCAGAGCTGGGTTTGAAAGTTCCTAAGGGTACACTTTGCAATTTTATGTGGCATTTGCTGAAAAAAACAGTATTTGCACTCAGAGAAGGGCACATAGAGAACCTTGTTTAAATGAGCCAGAGGAAAATTGTCCTTCACTGCTCTGAGGCTGAGGGGAATCAGGGAGACCTGTATACTCTAGGGAATATCTTCTGCTCCATGCAGGATATCTGCTTGTATTACTAACCTGAAGATCCCTGCCCTAAGCAGAGATTTGGCTTGGAAAAGGTACAAGAACTAATTTTCAAATGCAAATTCAGCATATTCAGTAATTCAGTCACAGAAGTAAGGAGTGGCATGAAATTAGAGCAAAATCTTCAACTGACCCTGTTAAGGTGGCCCAGCTCTGGAGCTCACACACAGATCCTTTGACACTGAACACAGCTCCCACCAGAACTAAGAATCACAGAACTAAATGATTTTAACACAGAAAAATCAAGACATCACACAACTGCGAACCAAACCTTCTGCCTTTTTATGAGACTAGGACTGGCACTTATTTCTGGGTAACTTTCAGGGATTTACATTTGTAAGGTTGATAAAATATTGTTTCTCTAGCAGAGGACTCTCATTCCTGCAGTTCTTTACCCTGATGAAAGCACAAACACACCATAAAAAGACAAACAAACAGAAACTAAATCAGTATATCCCAAAGTAAGACAATAGTTTTTGTGTTTCAGAAACTATTGTCATTATGATTTCATTTTACCAAACTCCTCTAATTACTCCTTTTCCTCCCCTGACTACCAGAACCAGTAATGGGCCACAGCTGGTGGCATTTGATGTTACACTGGTCCCAGCAGCTGGAGTCCTGCCTTCACTTTTGGGCATAGCTTTAATTAGCCATGATACTTTGGAGACAGTTACAGCTAGAAGCTTTTGTTTGTTTGTTTGTTTGTTTTTAATTTTTTTTTTAAGAATTATTGACAAGCACATTCTTTGTCTCTCAGCATGAAAATGGATGTGAAACAACCATTTGACATGCTAAAAAAAAGTAGACAGGTAACCTAAAGAAAGCCTATGCTTCAGGAAGATTACAATTTTTAATATCTAGGTTTGAGAGAATTTTTATGGCCTGGGAGTTGATGTAAAGAGTCCTGGTCACACAGCTCAACTCTTGCTGCTCATTGAGGTCACCAGACCTTCTCCAAGAAGGGTGCAGACAGTGGGCCACATTCTGGAGGTCCAGAATGCAAAACAAGAGTAGGACTTTTCCATACCCTTCTGTTTTACAGGCTCTCAAGGCAGGGAAATGCAGAGCACCCAAACCCACAGGCAGAACATTGCTTTTAAAAACCTTGCTTGTAATTGTTAAGACAGCCCGAAAAAATGGAAAAGTAGTATTTCAATGGCTCTCTTATCATGGCAGAGGCATGGGAAATACTTCTCACACTGAGTAATCCTCACCATTCACAACAATTTGCTGTTTAATTAAGAATTTGCAGTATGGTCAAGATATTACAGTCCACTCCTTTTTAGCCTCAAGTTTTTCCTGGCTTCCATTTATGCTCCAGCCACCCACAACTTTTCTATCTCCCATAAAATTTGACCTCCACTGTTTTCTGGACTAAACTTTTCTCCAGACCTCTCACTCCTCTTTGGCTTTCCACCACATATCAGCTTCCACTTTTTTATCTCCTAATGTTTCACTCCAACTTATCATCCCTTTCCAGACCTTTCCACCCTCCCACTCCATTTTAATCTCCCACCACTTCACAGACTTCACTTTTTTCCTGGCCTCTACCCTTTATTCAGCCTTCCTCCCCATTCCAGTCTTTACATTTTTCTGGCCCCAGTCTCAAGTTTCCCCCTTCTTTGAAGCCTCCCACTTCTTTTTGCCCCACTCTTCCTCCCTCTCCTCAGACACTCCCTTGGCTTTTAACCTTCCACATTTTTTGTCTGTACTTTGGGGTTTTTTTTGCTTCCCATGTAATTGTGTCCCCCTGTCCTTTCAGCTTCTGCATTTCTTCTTCTCTCCCACCCTTTCTTGGCCCTCTACCCCTTTCCTGCCTCTGTTTTTTCTTGACTCATTTTTTCTTCTCACTGACCTTTTTTCATGTGTTTTCTGCAGCCTCTACTGGTTTTTTCTCTCCAGTTTGCTTTGTTACTGTACTTCCTTTCTAGCCTCCACTTTTTTTTTTTTAGCTTTCCTGTTTACTCCATTTCCACACTTTTTTTTTACCCTCTACCTTCTACACTGAGCTTACTGTTCTTTTTCAGTCTCCCATTCTTCTTTGTCCCTCTACCCCTTTAGGGCCTCACCTTTATATTAAACCTCCACTCTCTTTAATGGTTTCTCCTTATTCCTCCACTCATCATTACACTCTCAGGCTCCATTCCACAAAAATATTTCATTGCTGTCCCACATTTAGCCTCTCCCCAAATTTCAGCCTCCACTCTTTTGCCCTCCAGTCTTTCCCACTTCTTTGGTCTCCCATCCCTTTTCAGCCTGCACTCTTTCCAAGCCTCTACTTCCCTCCCAGACTCCCACTGCTTTTCAGCCTCTCACAAATAAAAATGCACTAAAATCATGGACTGAAATGCAGCTGGAAAACACTAACTGGTTTTTTTTTTTCCCTGCTTTTCCTCAAGTAGTGTGTTTAGAACATCCTGTGTTGTGTTTTGTGCTCCAGAAGAAACTGTCCACGCTGGGCAATGGGTTACCCAGTACTTAACATTTCGGTGTCAGCCAAAAGTTTCCTCAAACCAAGGCATTTAAGGCTGCTCAATACTTCTAATAAGACTCAGCTTTCCATTTCCAATCCGTAATTCTGCACCAAAACATTTAGGAAGTGCACAGTTGCACAGCCTGAAGTATTAAATCTCAGCTGTTTGGGGGCTGGAGTTGTTTTGTTCAGTTCTGGTTTCAGACACAGTCAATTCGGGGCAAAGCTAGGGAGGAATACTTCATCCACCCACACAGGCATGGAAAAGCCAGACCTTTGTCTCAGCAGCTCCAGCACTTGAATTTCTTGGCACTCTGGGCTGGTGTGAGAAATGTTACGTTAAATCACGAGGCTGCCACGGTGTCAACAACGTACCAAGAACTCTTGGGCATTTCAGTTTAAGTTCTCCACAGACTGGCTAAATTTCCCTGTAACTGATCTGCACAGAGCCCCTTGAAAGGGGATGTGAGGCAGTGGGAGGAAGCAAATGTCCCTGGTAGCCATCAGCTGGTGGCAGCAGGCTTGGCTCTGGCTGCAGGAATGGGAACAATGAGCGGAAGAAAAGGAGATAAGCAGCCAGGAAACACACAGGGCACAGCAGAGCAGAAAGCCACAAGAAAGCAGAGAGGGAGAGCTGCAAGGCAAAAAAAGCAAACCAGCGTCCAGCTTGGAACAGGAGGGATGCCTGTGTCAGAAAGGAAGCCCTCAGGAAATGCCAGGTGGCATGTCAGAGTGAGAGTGCAAGTGGTACAGGTTCCATGGGGCCAGGGGCAGCAGGAAAACCACACTGGCAAAAGGGAGCCTCTGTGGGAAGTGCCTGGGGCAGTGGAGACCGGTGCATGGGATGGAAGAGCCTGGTTATCCTGTCACTCAGACAAACAATCTCCCAGAGGGAAATGCTGGAAAATGTTGGAATTATGCATGTGAAACCTGGTGGCCAATGTCCATTTTCAGATACTCAGCCTGGGATAAAAAAAAAAAAAAAGGTGGTGCAGGTTTTCCTACCCCAGCAAAGTAAAGAGAGGGCCAGAAGGAGCCACACCAGCTGGGACAGAAACAGGTCCATATGGAGGACAAAGACAATCAATTTTCCAAATGGATCATATAGGATAAAGTGATCAAAATCTTCTGACCTATTTCAAGCCTTCAGACAACTGCACAGGAAGGTCAGATTTGCAGTGTCCAGCACTCAAAATTCAGCAACTCCTAATATTAGATCTGCTGATGACACATGCATTCAGTTCCCCTATTCACCTGTGACAGTCTGATGCTGCCTTTAGTTATACAGTAACATATCTGTACTGTTCACAACACACTGCCTGCCAAAGGGACACAAGAGCAGAGTCACAAGTCATTTCTTTCTGCAGCTCTTGTCCTGAAACTCCTTTTCTATCCCTTCCCCACCTCCTTTCATTATCACTCCTTAAACCTTCCAAGCCCTGAAGCAGGTGAGGGGCAGCTGCTGGCCCAGAGCATCCTCCTGGCCAGGGGAGGTTTAGTTCAGAGCCAGAAATCTCCCCTGCATGACAAGGCTTATCTGGGCTCCACAGGTAAGCTGCTCTGCAAAGGATGCATAATTGTAATTAAAAAAAAAAAAAAAAAAAAAAAAAAGTGCTGTCTGTCAGACAGCCCAACAACTCCCTGTCCTGCAGGAGAAATCTCAATAAACCATTCTGTCATGCATGGAGGGCTATTTGCATTGCCTCTAGAACATGGTACAGGATATTGGATTGTTACTCACTTTGGACCTGGATTGCAGCAGTGCTGATGTGGAGTCTTTCCCATGGGTTTCACACCACAACTTAGACTCAAGATTTCCTATGTCCTCACCTGCCCCACTTTGTAACCAAAGAGAAGCTGCCCACCAAAACAGCTGCTGCTCCTAAAGTGGCTTCAGCTAATTCTGCATCTACACACATTTCTCCTGAAAAGCTGAGGTGTAGGAAATGTCCAGGCAGCCTTGAGTGAGGCAGCTCCAGGTTTGGAACACAGGCAGGTGCTTTCCAGAGGCTGAGAAGCGTGGGAAGAACAGGCACTAAATAACCCCGTGCTCAGGAGAGGGGACTTGCAATCCCCAGTGTGGCAGGTCAGAGGGGCAGCCAAATACATCTCACCCAACAACCCTACAGGGAAAAAAAAAAGCTATGCTTTTTCCCTCTCTTTCCACAAAACACAGAGAATATTTTGACAAAGATGTCAAGCCCCAGCACTTTTGCAGCTGACCTCCGTGCTAGTGGTGCTGCCAGTGATGCTGAACCAATTTTCTGGCTGTGCTGTGTTTTTGTGTCACCATCCCCAAAGCTGTGGCACAGAAACCATTCAGGAATGCATCTGTCCAAAGTGAGTAACAATCCAATATCCTGTACCATGTTCTAGAGGCAATGCAAATAGCCCTCCATGCATGACAGAATGGTTTACTGAGATTTCTCCTGCAGGACAGGGAGTTGTTGGGCTGTCTGACAGACAACACTTTTTTTTTTAATTACACATTATGCTGCTGTGCCAGGCAATGGGGAAGCAAGTCTAGGGTGTCACTCAGGGTAGATATTTCATCCCATCTACAATACTATGCTGAACTGATGCTTCTCTCAGACTCTGTATGCTAGACTGTTACAAAAAAAAAAAGAAAACCCTGATTCCAGTTTAGTGCTGCAATCCTGATTGACTGAACTGTGCTCTTCTCAAAATGTGCAAGTTGCTCTCACCCTACAGACTATGATAATTATTGCATTCAATGGGAGGAAATATACTCCAAAATAATAATTTCTAGGCTGAAATCAAGCTCTGTTATATTTTCAAGGCTAACATGTCCAGAGCAGATTTATTAAAGCCATGAGTGAACCCCTGCCAGAAATTTAGGACACTGCCTGTGAATAAGCAATTTTGGTGTTTATTCCTCCTGCCTCCTCATCTACTGAGCTGCACCAGAGAAACAACTTGTCAGGCTAATCATTCACAGAGATTTTAAGCTGCCTATTTTCTCTCAGGACTAATCTAACCCAGATATGGGAAAGGCATGGTTTTAATCAACCCTTCTATACATCCCATGATGCTTGGTATCATGAGCATGTGTAGGGATGTGCATCATGTGCATCACCCAGTAAAATAACCACATTATACACCATTAACAAGCTGGCTATCACATGCTGTTCTGTTTGCTCTCTTTTTATAGGATTTTAGTGCTGCCTCCAAACAAACCAGTTCTGAAATGAAACAAGGAAAGACTCTGAGTGACTACAGAGCACCTTTGTCATAGCTACAAATTTTTTTACAAAATTAATGGACTGACCATGCCCTCAAATAGTTTCACTGCAGATAAAAGGGCAAAATTAAAAGCCATATACTGTCTCTATTCTGTTCAATAAGATCTTGGGAAAGAGAGTGAAATCAGCCTTCCCTCCAGCATATGGAAAGTCATTTAAAAGGGACACACCATCAGAGCAGCTAGTGCTCTAAAGCAATTCAAGGTATTTTTTTCTTGAAACAAGTGACAGAGTCAGACTCAAGGGAGGGCAGAGCCCTGCATGAACTGCAGAATCACTTACCAGCATTGCACTGAGCAGCACAGGATATGACAGAAAGAGCTGCTTCTTGTCCCTGGTGACACCTCAGGTCAGGTTCTGTTCTCTCTGCAGTGACAAAGGTAGGTTTGCTCCCAGTTTGTACACCTTTCCTTGTCTTCATCCTCACAACAGCTTTATTTTTTCTTTGGCTTTAGCCATAGGGATTGAAAGATGAAGTAGGAGTACCTCACTTTAAGAGAGGAATTAAGTAGATGCTGGATGGGAAGCAGAACTTTTACAAACAAATTAATTGAAGAAAACACTACCTGTTAGCACACACTGACCCACTTAGAGTGCAGGACTTGGGAACATAAGGCAAAGCTCCACTCAATTTAGGGAAGATTTAAAGAGCACCACATTTTCACATCACAGTCTCCAGTTCTAAACTGCATGGGATGTTCAGCTGAAAGGAATGAAAGGGATGTGTCTTTACAAATGAACTGTGGGCTTGCTGGTAGATAAAGCCAGATACTGATAGGTGAAAGAAGCAATGGGAGGGATCACAAATTCCAGAGGAATTCCACTAACTGACACAGATTGTCACCCAAAGCTGTGCTGAATTCCTGGAGTTAAGAGAAAAAAAAAAAAGAGGTACAAAGAAAAGGTGAGCTTGTGTCAGGTGATTCAGGAAGTCTGTACCTCTCAAGTACCTCAGCCAGTGGGGGAAAGAGAGAGGGAAATGCTGGGAAATTGGGATAAAAAGGAGGCTGCATCCCCCAGCAATTCAAGAGACCCCATAGGAAATGCCCCATGGCCTCTCCCTTGTTCAAATAAAGTTACAGGACTCCTCTGCTTCCTTTTTGGACATAAACCTCTGACATCATGAATTAATTTTCCTGACACATGGAATCTCAAACAGAAACCTAATTAGGCAAGATGTAAAATAACAAACCTTAACTTTTTTCCAAAGACTTTGAGAGTGAGGACAGGAGCACAGTAGTAAACATGACAACTCAGAACTTTGGTTTTCTTGGCTTTTGTGCAGCTGATTTCCCTTCTCACATTAACTGATATTCACCGAGTACTTAAACAGAGAAAAAAAATCCAAACCCCAACAATCAAATAGGATTGACAACATGCTTCACAGGATTTGCTGATGCAGTGATGATGCTGACCTTGCTGTACTTACTGTGACCACCACAGGCAGAGCTGCCAGTGCTGGCAGCATGTCTGGAAAACCACACAACGGCGTGGATGAGAATGGAAGCACCAAGCTACAATGTCCCAAATGCATCACAGGGATGTTTTCAAATGGGAACACTGCATTTTTCCCTTGCTGTACCACTGTGATGGTTCCTGGGGGCTCTTCCATCAGGCAAACTCTGTAGTTGACACTCCATTTCCTCTGCAGCTGAGCAACGTGACTTTGGACAAACCAAACTTTTAGGACATACCTGACTTTGTGCTTACATGAATTAATAAAACTGGAGGAACTAAAAAAAACATTACAAATTGAAGCAAAGTCACATCCCAAGTGGCTGTCTTTGAAAGCACTGTGCTGAGAGCTCTGTGCTTTCACAGAAGAATGGGCCATAATAGTGCATTTTTGAAGGTTTAACGTAGAATCACATCAAAACGTGCACAAAAAGGGCAGAAACTGATTTCCTGGGGAAGAAGCAAGAAAATAATGTACAACTATGTTAAATTAATACGACTATAACTTAAATAAAGGCACTTTAAAACACCAGTGGAGTAGTCTAGCTTGTCCCTGGATGTCATTTGTACCAGCAGAAGTGAGTCTGGGTGGTGCTGCAGAGGTTCAGTCACCAAAATAACTGCAATGGGGTAAAAGCAGTGCCAGAGTACATAAAAGACTCCTCAGTTAATTAAGGGATTGCAAAAATTTCCTCTTCCGAGGAGCCCATCATGCCACCCTCATTTTTCATGTGCTAATGAAAAATGCTTAATTCCTCTGGTAAAACAGCAATCTGGTGGCTTCCAGTTAGGGAAATATTTTCAGTGTAACATCATGACATGTGTGACTGTTAAAAATGCTGCTCATTTTTCTCTTACTGAGGTTTTAAAGTGCAGTACTGTACTCTGCTCTGGTGATTTTTAATGGGACTAATGTCAGTATTGGGTTACAACTGGATTAAATAAGGGTGGCTGTTAATTACAGAGAAATGGTATGGGAGAGACTATATTCAGAAGTGGTGGCTAGCAGAGGGTAAACTCCCAACTGTCTGGGGATTTTCTACATTTTTAACAGGGTTTTATGATTTCACAATTCTTTGCATAGCAGAACACGACAGCAGGAGTGTGGACCCTGCAATTCCAGCACTCATCTATGTGACTTCAGTGGTGCTTTGGGGTAAAGAATGAGGGTTTTAACATTATTTAACAGGCTATTCACAGCTTTAAAAATTGCTCAGTTATTTATGAACTCAGTAGAAACACTTGTTAAAGTCACCATCCCTGGGGGTCTTCAAGAAAAGACTGGACATGGCACTCAGTGCTCTGGTACAGTTGACATGGTGAAGGATCAATCAAAGCTCAGACCTGATGATCCTGGAGGTCTTTTCCAACCTAAATAATTCTGTGATCTGTCTGATTCTGAGAAAATACTGAGGATTTAATACCTGGAGGATTAGTAACTTTCTGCCAGCTTTCAGAACCAATCTTTCCCCTAAATTATCCCCTTATTTTTAATTATAAATAAAATTTTGATTGTTGCAGGATGTTGTTCTTTTTCAACTTTCTTGGTATCTAGCCAAATGGAAAACCTTTCCCAAGACTGCTGGTTATTAATTGAAATCTTAAAACAGCATTATTATGATATTCCCAAATACTTCTGTCCTATTTATCATCATCATATTTTCAAAGAACCCAACAACCCAACACAGTTTTCTTACTGAAAGGCAGCCCTAGTGTACTAAAGACAGTACTGACAGCTAGAACACAACAGTCATTTGCTCTTTGTAAGTAGAGCCAGTTCCCCTCTGCAGACTATGCCAAAAAGGATTGTTCTTTGATGACCCCATTTTAATTTCTTTTAAGCATGGGAGAGTAGTAAAACAAAAAGTAATTTCAAATGTGTTGGCACCATCTGCAAAGAATTCTATTAAAGCACAAAAATTAAGGGGGTTATTTTTTGGTTTGTTTTTATATTTTCAAGAGTAGTATCAGCAATATGATGTTGGTTCAGAAGTCAGGTAAGGTCTGTGTTGGCAACTACAATTCTTTTATTGGACATATGTTACTGAGCATTGAACACTTGTTTATGTAGGCAAAGATTTAAGAATAACACCACAAAATCAAAAGGCTAAACTGCAGACCTGTACTGAGAAGCAGGCCTGGTGAGTCTGTCTACTCCTATAATTCAGCTGAGAAAAGGGGGAAAAAACTGCCATTATAAGAGAAGAAGCATGCTATAAATTATGGTTACAGAACTAAACAATCTTTCCTTCAAGATCCAAAGCACTGGAAAACCCAGGTTACCTGTGTAGATGCACATTGTGTTTGTTGCAGGAAATATTTAAAGTTAGACTCTGCCTTATACAAGTTGTTTACCTGTAAGAAAACTTATTAAAGCTATACTGATTCAAACAGTTCTCTTAAGAAAAAAATTTTATGTGTTTCGTAATTATATTTCAGAATAAAAATTGTTACACTTAAACCCAGATAACAACCTATCCAAACAGAGCAAAGAGTGATTAATAAAGAGTGAACAGGGAAAGCCAGTGTGAGTCATGACTTTAAGCAATGGCCTTTGCCAGATTTCATTCCTGCTTGCATCAGAATTTTCTCCCAAAAAAGATTCAGGAGATAAAAAGGAAAATTGAGTATATCCTTGTCTTTCTTCATCTCATAAGGGCAGTTTTCTACAGTTCTCAGTAACAGAAAAAAAAAAAAAAAAATACATTTCCAGAACTTGCACACATCCAGAAAGAAAAAGGCGGAAAACAAGAGGGAGAACAAAAACTAATAAAAGCTACAACATTATTCCATAGTAAACAATAGAATATAACGTGCAATAGTGCAATTTCTCCTTGGCTGCTCCAACAGTGAAGTCTTGCTAGACAGTCCCCTGCATGTCCCCACATCTAACTGCGTGCCTGCCGGGCACCGCCGCCCTTCGGAGCCGAGTCGCCGTGTCCGGGCTCTCCCTTCCCCTTCCCCAGGTGCCGCAGCTTCTGATCCCAGCGCTGCGGATGGAAAGGCAGAGAAACGTCAGGAGAGGCTCCAGGACCCAGGAGAGCTTACAGAACCACAACCAGCAGCAAAAACAGAAAAGTCAAACTGGCGTTCCCGCCGCGTCACCCAGCTCAAGGGTGAGATGAGAGCTTGGTGGGAAGAGTTGTTTAAATAAGGAGACTTTTCCTGGCTTTCTTGTGGGGCTGTGAAGGGTCTGATACAAGGCACAACAGCTTCAGCACAATGGGGACTCACCTTCAAAATAATAACATTTAAATGAAGCTGCTCATGCAGTCTAGGAAAAGCAAAATGAAAAAACAGTCAAGGGATTTTTGTTAATTAAAAAAACCCCTATTATTATTATTATTTATTTACTTTTCTTTGCGCTGGCAACAGAAATCACAGCAAAAAGAAAATAAAAGACATAATAAATATAGCTGGTTCAACTGTTGATGCCCTTGGGAAGGAAGATGATGATGATAAGTCAGTGGTGACATGGCAGAGTTCTCAACACCCCCAGGCTGGGTGCAAGGGCAGAGGCAGCAGGTTACAGACAACAAGGAACTAAATGAGTGTCCCACAGAAAAATTCCAACAAATGAGGTTACCACCCAAGAACTGAAACTGAGCAGAAGTCAGCCCATGGCAACAACATGATTTCCTAGGATTCTGCCAAATCAAACAACGTCTTGAAACAAGATCCCTGCATCTTTTCACTCCTGTAATCTCCACTGATGTGAGAAATGTGCACAGAAAATCTCACTTTTATAAACACAACAGTATTTTCCTGCGAGTGACCCTTACACTGATGAAGAAAGTGCTGAGTGGAAGACTGGTTTGCACAGGCACAACAATTATGGCAAAGGAATGGCTGAGAAATTGTGTCAAAATAAGAGTATTCTGTGTTAAGTGACACTCCTAACAATGTCAAAACCATTGATACTCTGCAATGCATCAAAACATAAAAAGGTAATCCTTGCAGAACTTTCCAGCTAAGCAGGCACGTGTTGTGGAACACAGAGCTTGCCTACAGATTTAAAAAACTCACTACTATTTGCTTTTTTGAGACAGAGGTTTTGACTGCTGCTACACTAGGATGCTTTGGGGTAATTCAACGTATCCCTTTAATTTACTCAGCATCCAATTCTAAGTAATACAGCAAACAACACACCAAGTTAAGTTTTTGATACGTGATATTAATTAACTGGAGGCAGCATACACATTTTCTTCCCTTATTTTGAAAAGAAAGGTAGATGTTTTATGGCACCCACAACCCTTGACTTATGGTGAGGTGTTTTCTTACCTTTATTTTTTTACCAAGGCGTTCCTTCCACTTCTCAGCTATGGAGCCTTCCACCAAGAGTAACCTACACAACAGAGACACCCAGTTACTCCATCAAGAGGCTGCGCAACCCAACCCACACAAAACTGAGACCTCTGTGCCTGCAGAGAGCCCTGCCCTCCCTCAACACCTCCATGAAGGAGATGCACAGACACACACACACCAAGCTTTCCTTCCTTTTGGCTCTGACCTTCAGCTTCATGACAGGGGAAGAGGAAAGACAAACGTTGTTGTTTGCAAGGATAACACAGGAAGAGTCACCTGGAGCGCTCCTTGTCCTCGTAGCCCATGATGATGTACTCTTCATTGGCACTGAGCAGTGGGCACAGGCAGCCAGAATTCGTGTGAAGGTTTACAGTGTCCTTGGGAATGTTCACCAGGGAAGATTTCAGGATCTCCTTTACTTCCACTACTGCAGTGACATCGTGACATTTAGTCTTCACCTCCTTCACTTTAGCCCGAATGACTGGGAAGAAGTCAGAAAGAATGTTGTTAGAATTAACATAATAGCTGACGCAGGTCACTCCCAAGATGTTCTTGGTGACCTCATTATCAGAAACTTAGCTGAACTCCTGCAATGTCTCTGCCTCCATCCCTTCCCTTCATTATTTCACCCTCCACCAAGGAGGTCCAGGTAGCTCACTGTGTCTCTTAATAATATGGTCAGGAGCAGGAGTTATGTACCAGCCCGATTTACGTGCTGTTTAAGTTAGCCTTGGACTTCCTTCCCTCCTTTCTTCTTCACCCTTTCCACATTAAATACATTAGATCTATTTCTTGCATGCTCTCCCTCTGCTTTGAGCAGTGTCTGTTCCCTCTCTGACTACGTGCAGTACAGTTGAGCAAACTTTATCACTCTGACCTTTACACAAAAAGTGAATGTGCATTAAAACTTCTCATATCACTACTTCTGCTGGATGACAGGCCCTTTACCTTTTTTATCCTCTCCAGTGACCCAGCACTAATCTGCTCTGCTCTTTATGAACTTCAAATGCTCCTGATCTTGACCCAATGACCTCTATAATTGTTCCCTCTCTTGCCCTTTCTTTTTGCCTTAAGTTGCACAGGAGGAAAGGCTGCCTTTCAAAGGCAAAGCTTTTCATTCTCTCCTGGTGACCACATGCAAATCCAAAGCCAACCCAGAGGCATGCTCTAGAGAATGCCACATCATTCACAGCCTGCAAACAAGAATCCCTTTCCACACTACAAATAGGAGATACCCCAAATTCCAAATGTCTCCTATGAGAAAAAGGTAATACAGAAGAAAGAAAACCATGGACTTACACATCTCCTCACTTCACATTCACTACCCATAACAACCCTTAACCAGCATGTATTGCAGGCACATTAAATACAGTTGCCAACAAACACTAACTTGTGCATCTGGTATGCACAATCTACTCTAAATGATCCCCTTTCTCAAAACCTTTCAAGATCTCAAAGTAAATTATTGCTTTAGTTTGGAGATATTTCAAATGCCTTTTGAAACCTACTTAATTTCAAAAGCTTGAGAAAATTGACAGGGGCATGCTCAATGACTCTGCCATATGCAGTTTCTGACTAGAGAAGAGTCACTCTGAATTTTTATAAACAAATCCACCAAAACAACAAAAAACTGACTAGTGACCACGAAAGTATTTGGATACAGTTAGAATTTTTTAGCTTTTAACAGCAACTATTTTTAAAAGACGGTTGTCTGACTCTGGTTTTATATATGCATAATCCTAATAAATATTATACAATTGCTACCATTTAAATAAAGCCTTAAAATTCACTGAACTTAAGGCTCTTTGCCTGATTAATGGGGAAAAAAAGGAAGTGTTGCATATAGGCAAGGCCTTATAAAATAAGGGCCTTGTTACCTTTGTAAAATCATGGCTCAGGCCTGCGACTTTGGCTAAGCAGAAAAGGACTATGGAAAAGGGACTCAGCTGAATTAGAGGTAGAAAAACAATTTACAGAACCATTACATATTCACATCGTGGTGTATGGTGGTTGGTTGGATTATGTTTGTTATTATTTAAAACTGTGTGTAACTCCTAAAGGTCTAACTGCTTAGAAAAGCCTGTTTTTTGCAATCAGGAAGAGCCCAATTGTTCAGTTCCTGTGACATTTATTCAGTGGCTTCATTGGCCTAACTTGCTTGAAACCAACAGTATGAAGAAAAATATGAGCCTGCAGCTGTGATATGGCTGTGTGCACTTTTACAGGTGTTACTGACAGCACAACACAGCTGGCAAGCTGCTCATTGCTGGCTGCCACACGCCACAAGACAAAAAAAAACCTGTCAGATCTCATGGAGAGCTAGTGGGCATGAAAGCCATTAAAAACATCCCCTTCTCAAAAGCTGAGTATGTTGGAAATCACAGAGACAGCTGAGGCACAGCAGCCCACAATATCATTATTGTTGCATGGCTGTTCACACTAGAGAAATACATGAACCCCAAATGCCTGCACCAAAACTGAAATAACTCAACAAAAACACTCTTGTACCAACACATCAAGCTAATCCCCTTCATCCTTTTAAATTGGAAATGTTTCAGACTACACCTTCCCCCTGTAATATTGGGTTACCACCAGTAACTGTGAACTTTTTAGGCTTTTTTAATGACACTTTTCCCCTTTCCTGCAGCCTCAAAGCAGCTGGGAGCTGGGTGCAGCTGTTCTCACCATAGTTGTAGTTGTTACGTAGGTAAGTCTTCTGGGTGGCTTTTACAGGTTTGCACTTGCAGCGGTCTACAGAAACAGAAAGCTTTGTTTAGAAAGAAAAAAAGAGCATGTGTTCAGTGACAAATCTTCCCAAAACCTCGAGCTCACACACCTAACTAAAATTTCACTGAAACCACGGGGCATTCCTGGCCTATTCTGCTGGGAGATGTGGAATTGTCCGTGAGACCTTAAATGTTTTTTAGGACAAAACATGACATACTGAAATTCAAAAGAAAAACCAAACCCAAACCGTAACACAACAACAAAGACACACAGACTTTGAGTCTGAAGTGACAAAATCATCATTTTAAGCCAATTCAAGGTTCCATCCTGTGTTCACAGGTGCTGTTAATTCCACCCTTGCAATGCTGTTCTCTCTTCTGTACTAGACTTAAGGAATTCCCTCCTTTCTGTTCCTTTTATCGTGCAAACCGTAA
The DNA here is from genome assembly GCF_963662255.1 of Cinclus cinclus. Classification (NCBI taxonomy): domain Eukaryota; kingdom Metazoa; phylum Chordata; class Aves; order Passeriformes; family Cinclidae; genus Cinclus; species Cinclus cinclus. The sequence continues at coordinate 4,766,152 of NC_085066.1, read as the reverse complement.
TAGAGACACAGAAAGAAAATACTAGGGCAGTGCATGAGTGAGTATTTTTTGAATACTTGGTATCTCAGGTTAGTTTAGCAAACTGGGATATTCTGGCTAGCAGGCATTCATAGAATAGCTGGCATTGGAAGGGACCTTTAAAGGTCATCCAGGGACATCTTCAACTAGATCAGGCTGCTGAGAGGTCCATCCAATTCACCATTAGGAATTATGTAAATTTTACACAATTCTATTATGACCCAGAAGCCCAAATTTGGTGAAAACAGAGAAACTGTTAGCCCTTGTTGCCTTCAAAGAACAACACAAATGAGCACTGTCAGAGCAGCATTTCCAAAGGTGCACATGCCAGACAGCTGGGAACTCTAACAGAGGTAAAAACATTTTTCATTAATGCCCAGAGTATGCCAATGCTGAAGCTCCAGACCCACAGTGGTGTTCATCAACACCACTGGTATTTCAAGGCTGGCTGTTCTACTGCAAATATTAATTTATTTGACACTAGTGTGGTTTGGTGGAGTAATTTCAAACAGCAGATCCCAGTACTACACGTGCATGGCCATGTATTTTGACATAAATTGAATGATTTGGCATAAATGGAAGTAGATTTAATGCAGCTTATTTCTATATACCATCACTCCAAATATCAATGCCTACAAGCTAGTGATTTAGTTGAATTCAACATGAAGGGTCTGAAAAAGAACTTTTTATTTTTATTATAACATTTTTATTTTATGTGCTATATAAGATTCCTGCATCTTAAAAAAATTTAAAAGGTGATGGAATCATACAGTTACCAACTTCTCAAATCATTATTTATTTTCAATTGGAAGTATTTTTGTAGTTGAAAATACAAAAAAAAAAAAGGAAAGAGGAAAACATTTCAAAAGTAAAGTATATTATTTCCTTGAATTTCAAACACATCCTCAGGAATCTATATATACAGTCCTACAGACCAACTTTTCTATGTGTTTGTGTTAAAATAACAAAAGGAGAAAAGGGAAGTGATTTTTGGCTTCCCTTCTGCCTTTGTGAGCTCATGGATACTGTAGGCCAAGTTAAAGCTCCTTTTACAAGCTGCCTTGATACAGGGCATAAAAGATCTGCTCCTGTGACCCAGGCTCATCACAGGCACCTCAGCACTCAAGCTCAACAACATAAATCCAGCAACTTACATTACACTATAATCTCCTGCTCTACAGTACTTTGCACTGTGTCCCAGGTAAAATAAAATAGATTACAATGCAAGATGAACACAGTCTCACATTTCCTTCAGTTTGAAGGCAGCACTGGCTTATTTGATTAATTTCAGAATATATTTTATTAGTCTAGTTCTGTATCTAAATTACAGACCTGCCTGTGTTCTTACAGAAGAACCTCCTAGTCACCCTCATGCTTTTTAAATTTACATTTAAAAGAACTGTACAAAATGCTGCATTATTCCTAATTACTATTCAGAGATGCAGAAACTAACACAAAAGTCATCTTTATAACAAAGCTAGAGCCAGAACCAATTCCTCTCTCCCAATTCCTGGTACAGTGATTTTCAAAGGTAGGCAATGTTGACCTTCCCTCAGGGAGCAGGAACACCCTCAAAAGGTGGCTGTAAAAATTCACTGCATTGCCTGATGCTGATGGAAAATCCCATCCTACCTGACAGCCTCCTCAGGAGCTGCCAGAATTACCAGAAGAGCTCTGAGACCACAAGAGTGGTTAAGTCTCAAGCAGAGACAAGCAGCAGAGGCTCCCACTGGTTTTGACTGAGATCACAGATAGCCATTAAGATTTCTTCTCAAGTAAAATATAGGATTACCAACTGCTCAAAATCTCTGTCTTTCAAAACTTCACTCTGTAAATGCCAAAAGACATGGACTACAAAGGAGAATAGTTTTCCTCATGGATTGCTACCAAGAAATATGTGTGTCGTTTAAAATATACGTGCCATGATCAAAAACCTGGCTGTAATACTGACCTGTACAAGCACTCAAACCTGGCAAGTAACTCCCAGATAAACAAAGGATGAAAAAAAAAAACCACCAGAAAATTTTCTAAGAGACTTGAGGAGCATGGGATGAAGCAGAAAACAATGCAGTTCACTGCCAACAGAGGTAAAAAATGGTCTCCCAAAAAAACCCCATGGAGACTTGAAGGGGAGGTTTTGCCAGCAGACACTGCCATGGAAAAAAGGTGTCTCAAACAGGGATAACCCATGAGTACTGTTCCCTGTGACCATGCACAGCAGCACAAGCAGTAAGATGCAGAAACCACAGAGCTGATAATGGGACTTTTTTAAAAAATACATCAATTCGCTACTTGCAAAACAAACAAACAAACAAACAAAAAAGCTTTTATTTACAATGGCAAAACTACAGATTTACTTTACTCAACACATAAACAGAGCCATTTTGAAACGTGGACTTTTAGGTGGTCCAACTGTGTTTGTCAGCTCAAACAGATGTAGCACATTGAACAAGAAATCCTGTATGTACAGCAAAAGGAAATTATATCAGCAATTTGATGCATGTACAGTAAAAGGAAATGATATCAGCATTTTGATGCATGTACAGTAAAAGGCAGTGATATCAGCAGATACTGCATCAGCAATTTTTCTGTGCATCCTTACCCTATTTTCTAGGTGGGATTTTTTTTTTAGGTCTGGTTTTGCTTTCACCATTGAAAGGCATCACAACAATATGTAACAATTATGACTGAAACTTTCCTCTTCCACTGCAGGGTCACTCACTGGAATTACAAGCCTTCTCCATGCCTATGGACAGGCAGCAGTAAAGAAATGCTTCACAGTTTTGATATAAGGTGACACTGAGAGCATACAGCACAGTCTGCATGGAGCATGAATTCCCTGCTTTCTCCATGACACACAACTGAAAATGGCTTCAAACAATAAAGATACTAACACTAGTAACAAATTTCTTTAGCAAGTCTTCCAGACATGGTCCCATGCTCAAGACAATTTAAAGCAAAGCTTGTTAAGGGGCTTGCTTTTATGTGTTTTTTTAAATGTACCTGGGTTTCTAGAGGGTATGCATTGTGATTTAAAGGACATTTTGCACAAATGTAGCTGCTTTCACATTGGGACCTACTGATTAAATTTTTAAACTGTATTATAAACTGGGCATTACTTTTTGCAATTTGGTCACAGAGCTTAGTGCTGAAATGATATATATATAGGTATCTAATGACAGGTTCAACAACCATGCTAAGGTGTTTATGTTCTTGAAGTGAACATCAGTGCACACTGTAGCTCATCAGCACCTCTGCAGAAGGAAAAGACATGGATGCCAATGGAGGCTTCCGAGTCTCAATTTCTTGACAAAGAACTAAGAGGAGAACTTTGGATGAAATCATAATAAAATTCAAGGAAATCTACACTCATTAGCTTGCTTGAGGCAAAAGATTCACATTCCTATAATTATTATATACTATCCTGGGCTTTGCTGCTTTGCATTGGCAAAGTGGTGGTAATGCTCAGGGGGTTTTATTCACTTTTATTCAGTTCCAGTAAAACCAAAACAGAAATAAAAAGCAACAGGAGACTTGCTGGAATAAGGTGCCACCCCCAATCTCCTCAGGCTAACACAAGTATTGCCATTATCTACAAAGGGCATTGAATTTAATTTGAAAACTTTAAGGTCAGAATGAACCATTATCTTCACTGGTTTTGCCCAGGGGAAAAAAAATCAATTTAATGATTACTCTCTCTGTTCAAGACAAAACTTTGAATAAAATCAGCACAGCCCTCTTGCTTTGATGGACATTTTGAGGCTGAATAGCCCCAAATCCCACCTGCACATGGAATGCAAAAAACACAACCTACAGTACTCTCAGTCAAGACAAAGTATCTAGGTATTTATTGCTTATTACCCCTCTTGCTTAATTAAATATTTCAACGATTTGAAAGTCTACAACTTATTATATATATACAGTTTTATAAAAATGTACTTACCAATGCTGGCACCTCTACAGTTGCCATTATTAGAATCCATAGGGAAATCTGGCATGGATTTGTAAAATACGTAAAGAAATGTTAGTATTTTTAATATTGGATTATTTCACTACACATACATTACAACGTTTTCTCTAACATTTAGGACATGGAAACTTAATAACTTTACTAATAAACATTTTGTAATATTCTAGAGGTCAGCCCACTAAAATTGACACAATGTCTTACCCAAATTTCACCTGAATCCAGCATGTTAAATGCTGAAGCAGACTAAATATCCCATTTCCATTACTACAGACTGGCAGGTTTCAGACATGGGTTGACATTTATGCCATGAATTTTGATCACCTACAGAAAACGCATGTAGTGTTTGCATTTAATTAGATGATGAAGGAGAAATTACTTTTGGGGGATTTTTTTGGTTACTGAGGAAATCAAATCAACCAACCATAATCACACTGCTGAAGTAAATGCCAAAATAAATGTTTTGGACCTTCCCCTCAGTTTAAAAACACAGATTACTGTGAAGGATAGATAAGGAACAAAAGTTTAAAGAGGCACTATGCCCAAAGAACTGGTTTCAGACACATTCATAACTGGAGCGTATCCCACATTAGTAAAATGCATCATTTCAAACCTATTTATTCAATCACATAATTTAATGGGTTTATACATATATTTCATCATGAAAAACAAGTTATGTTAATATATATAATCTTGAATGAGCTAAGGACAAAATAAATGCAAGAGGACCAAGAACTGGGAGAGCAGCAGGATATTTCATCAGAATGGCACATAAAATGGAAAAACAAATGAGCTTCCAAAGAAAAAACCCACCTGTAATTTTGCACACTTAAATCATTTATGCTGCTCTCCCAGTTCTGGAATCTGGAATCCTGCAATCATCTTTCTTAGATTCTTACATAATCCTGGGGGCAAGGCCACTGCCTTTAGTAGAACCAATGTAACAGAAGTTCCTCTTTTGCAGCCTGAGCTGCATTTGCTGTAAAACAGCCCAAGACACTCATGATACTCAGCATTCACAATGACTTTACATGTGTGGATTAAATTTTAAGGGCCAGGATCACTATTTAATCACAAATTCTGTAAATACCTGTTTACAAGAAAAATATCACTTAGTTAACATTCTAATTTTGCCATCCTTCTTTAAAAAAAAAATCTCCACTTAATGAATACTTGTTCTACTCATAGCAATATGAATTTTCATTTACATAAATGAGGATGCAACTAAATCACACTTAGGGCAAGAGTAAAACTGAAAAGCAACTAATTCCCTCACATAGCAATTAAAAAATTTTGAGACTTCAGGAATGATTATTCTAGTCAGCATAAAGAGCAAAGGGTATAGAAAATCACATAGAAAGATTGAACAGATGCTCTTTTATATTCAGTATCTTATTGCTAATGAAACATCACATTCATTTTCTTGCAAAGAAAGTTCCAAACTACCACAGGATCTTAGTTTATAGGAAAAAAAAACAAAAACAAAAACATTTTAATGGAGCCAATCCAATCTTTGCAATCAAATAATTCCACAGTACCTCTGAATCTTCACCATGCTGCCTTGGAACAAGTCAAACTATACAAGATGGTTCTTCACTTATATGTTTGATTTTGATTATTCACCTGAGTTATTCTCAGTGCATTAAGAATGCATTTTATATTGTACCAAAAGCATTCTAGTGTTCCAGGATGTAATGAAAGAGGAATTGAAATGGCTTCCCTCTTGCAAAAGGTGAACAAAAGGATAACCACACTTATTCTTCTTCTTCTTCTGGGCCAATTATCTATTGTCTTGTTCATTCAGCCTAGCTACAGCTTTCAATCTACAATTCCTTCTGATGTGGTAAAAGCATAGAGAGCACTCAGGTCTATGGGCTGATATTCCTCCCATCTGCTCTAACTACAGAAGAAAAGTCTGCAAAAAACCCTCCAGCCACCAGCCACAGAGAGGTGGCCAAATAAGCCTCTCCCTGTGTACCTAAGACTGATGTTTCACCACTCTGAGCATCCCCAACCCCTGGGAGAAAGCTCTCCAGATTCACTGCCCCTCTCACTCAGTTGCCTTGGCCACATTCTCAGGTTTTCTTGAAGGCCAGCTGCATATGATCAATTCACCTCCTCTGGTTTTTCACCTGGCCCAGCAAGTTAAAATTCCTGCCAAAATAGGTATTTCAGGGACAGTTTGTTCATACCTTCAAAGCACATTCCCCATTCCATCAAAATTGTTACTGGGGACAGAAAAAATCTTCATCATGGAGAAGACGAGAGAAGTATCAGATTGAGTGTTTACCATCTTCCATCCACAGAAGGAAAAAAGCCCTGAAGTGCACTGTCCCTACCTAAACCAAGATCCAAACAGGTATGACTTCATGGTGCTTCAGAAAACCTAGCCCAACCCACACTGAAAAGACAGCTTAAGATAAACCAGAGCCCAGTAAAGGGTTCAGAGCCTTCCCTGGCCCCTGTGGGGTGTGATGCTCATGGGTGCTGGCTGAGGAACTGTCCTTTGAGCTCACACCAACACAAGGAGGTGAGCACTTGACACAGCAGCACAAACCTGGTCCTGCCAACAAGCATGGAAATAACCTGCTTTAGGCCAGATATCCCCACACACTCTCAGGTACACAACTTATTTTAAAGCAAATTACAACACCATCTCCTAATCCTGCACTGCCAGGTCACCTGTCCTACCCCAACCCAGTAACCCCCAAGGAAGTAGCTGTGTGTGCAGCCAGAGTGATTCAGGTGTGTGCAAAGCACCCATCAATGGAAGTTTCTGTGTCTGCACACCCATCTCCTGTTTCTGTGCCTGCACAAAGGCAGCAGTGCAGCTTTGTGGTCAGAACGTGGTGTCCACGGGTGAGCAGAGGAGGGGTGAACAGGTACCCACACATCAGTTCACAGTTCATTTCTGGACTTGGGAGGGCTTGAGCCAGGCAAGTACTGACCTTTCCTTGATGTTTATCCTTTCCAATGCACTCATGCCTATTCAGGGATAACTGGTTTCTACAGATGGACAGGAGTGTGGGCTTATGGAGGGGACTGGAGACCTCTGCCACTGGATGACATCTCTCAGGAAAGCCTTCTCATTGCTCTTACCTTCCCCAGGTAAGCTCATACAGTCTGGTCCCTGCTTACCTACCAGGAGGAGATTGCAAGAGGGTCCAGGCCACCCATCCACCCAGCCCCTGTGAAATCTGTCCCTAGCAGCCTGATGGACAGAGGCCTCTCTCCACCAGGAGATGCTCAGGAGTGCTGAGACCTTCAGCTGTAACACAGACAGAGGGAGGGGAAAAAAAAGCTATTTAAAAAACCCCAAACAACTGACTTCTTCCTATTGCTCCATTTCTCTTCATGGGCAAACCCTCTGCCAAGTTTTGTCTATGCAAAGCAATCTTTCTGAAATAAACACCTGTCAGTGATGAGTAACAGGATTGCCAAAGAGGGGAATGCTACCCAGAGGTCCAGTCCAAAAGTTTCCTATTAAATTTTATTTAGGAGCCGGGGACAAAATCTAAACTGTTTTTTCCAATATGCCATCTTAATTGCTTTTCAGAGGGATCCTATATTTAAAAAAACAAACCAAAGCACTAACAATGAGAACTAAATAAAAGCCACTTACACAGTAAGTGTACAAAATAACACTGCCTGCAACCACAGATTTGGACGAGAGGTTTGAAAAAGAGAAACAATTTGGTAATACCTACTTTTGAGCAAACACCTTTCCTATATCGCTGTTTAAATAAATAAATAAAAATGTTAAAAGGCAGAGGAAGGCCAAAAGTAACACAATCCTGGTTTCATCATGGTTAAAGAATATGGTCTAGCTATTACTGAAGCCACTCCAAGCACTGTGCTCTGAAGAATTAAACCACAGCCAGTGGCAGCTGCTTGGGTACCTTCTTTAGATTGAGGTATCTGTGAACCCCATTAATTAAGATACCCTTCCACAATTCATGGATTCGTTGTCATTTACTTCAGCTCTTAATACAGCGAGGATCTTTGATAAGTTGGTTGCAAAAACATGCACGAAAAAGCCAAGTGACAGGAAAATTGATGCTAGTTAAACATTCAATACAAAGAACTCAAACTCCAAGTTGTAGAGCAGCCAGCAACGTGGCTGTTCCACATAATATACTCCTCATAACAAACCCCACCAGGTTTTGATGACATTTAATGGCCCAGGTATTGACTAAATGCTTAGACTGTAAAATCCAGGGGACTCAGCCTACAAAGGCAGCTGAACTGGAGTAAGCACCTAATACCATTGGTGGTATCTTCATTACTATGATTTACACTCTCTTATTAACTCCTCCTGTCCCGTTTCAGGCTTGAAACTTGTAGCAATTTTGTTAATTAACTGAGAAATGAGGCTGCTCCCAAGTTTTGAGAAAAGACCTAAACAAATCCCAACTTTATAAATGATAACCTGGGCATGACTGCTCATCCTCAACACAGTTTGTAACACTCCCCCAGCAACATCATGCACATCAACTGCTCTAAGTAGAGCTAGGCAAAGACTGAGCCAGAACAAATTGGATCTGGAACTTGGAAACCACTGTTTTGGAAATTAAGTCAAAAATATATCAGAAACAAGTATGAGAAATGGCTCATTCACTTGTCTTTTAAGCCTGCAATGCCAAATTTACATACTTGGTTACTATTAAATCATCCAGACAGACATAGAGGACTTAGGCAACATGGAGAAATCATGGCTTCACATATGATTTAAGAAAACAGATGTCCATCATATGAATAATCTATAATTTTCTTTAGTGTTTAAGAGATGGTGTTTTTCTAAAAATCACTTCACAGTTCTCCTTAGACATCTTATGATAGTTTGGGTGTTAACTGCACATGGTTGATACCTTGTGATGTGGCTTCCCTTTTCCCCAACATCTTATTAACAGGCCAACATGCCTTCAAGCTATATTCTTATCTAAATAAGATATGGTGAGACAGCCTGCCTGACAAATCTGTCTTCCCATACCCACAGTACCCATCACACTGCTCTGGTTTTGTTGCTAATTCCCTCTTCAAAACAGAATAAACATTTCACTTGAGACATAAACACTCTGCTAGGCAGCAGCAGCCAAGGACATATGTCAAAGATGCTTTTTTAGTCAGCATCCCAATGCCAACACTAGCCATTTATTACCTGCAAAAAACACAGGTCCTGCCTCTGAAATTGTAGATTTGAGAGAGTTTTGTCTCTCAGCAGTTCCTGTTGCTTCACAGACCTAAGAAGGTTTGACAGGGTCCTGGATGAGGGAAGCAGATAATCTGATAGACTGGAGGAAGAATAAGCATGTGCACGTGAGGACTGAAATATGTGGAGCAAGTGAACAGGACCTCCCAGAGATGTAAGACACCTTGTACTACTTCTGCAAGCAGAACCACTTTCACCTCCAAAAAGCACAGGACAGGGATGTGGGATAAATGCCATAGGAGACTTCAAACAACATTAGCATGCAGTAATCTGATATCTGGGGTGTTAATGTACTGTCAAGATGCTCTTCCATCCTCCATCCTGGATGATGATTTGTTGGATCCTCCACAAAAAGCCCAAATATTCAGCACCAGACTTGCCTCCAGAACACCCACACCATGCCTGCAGCATCCCTCTGCTTTCTGGCTGTAAAGGAACCCGGAGGTTTCTCAAAGAGAATGAAAAATTGAGAAACATACACTTCCCACATGACACTTGTTTTAAGCTAGTCTCTGTAACTTGAGGAACTTAAGACCTCCCAATCAGCACTCCCACTTAGGTTTTGGAGACTAGCACAAACCCAGGGGGTGGGCTATTCCTCTAACTGAGCCCAAAACACAGCACTGCTGTCAGCTTTCTCCATCACAGACATTGCAGCAGCTGCTTCACCCCTTCACCATGCCAGCAGCCTCTTGCTCCTGCGACAGGGAGCATCTCGATCTTTCTCACCACCTGAACTCAAATGGAAAGAGGTCCCAGAAGACATCTGTGGTGGACTTTGGTTCAACAGCTGAAAGTGAACTTCTTACTGAGATTCATCACAGGTTTTACCAACCACAGCTTCTCCATATTTTGTAACAGTCACAGGCTACTGGGATGCAGGGAATGTAATTGATGGAAATTGGGCTTGTGAACCCAGTCCCTGCTCTGACAAGGACAAACACTGCCTACATCATCCTTAAGGCTGCTCCCTTACAGAAGGGACAAGACAAATGTTCTAATGCTCACCAGCAATAATGCAGAAAACTCAAGAGGACAGGAAACAGTAGAACCCTGTTAAAGGTAGCAAAAGAGTGAGAACAAAAACAAGATTTCACTTCAAAGAATAGAAAAAGCCTCTTCTACAACAGAAAGCCATGAAACAATGGATTATATTTCTGCCTGCTCTATTAGATGTAGTTTACAGACAACAGAAAGGGCTAGAATGCTTAGGAGATAAATAAAAGCAATGAAGAGCAGGTATTCTGCACACTACTCATCAGACAGTTGGTTACTCGTGTCTTCTACTGAGCTGCAATTTTTTATTTGGAGAACTGGATTTGAAAGTGTTCACCTTACCTCTCCCTAGAACAGGAATCCTTCCCTCTGCTTTCTAAAAGAACAGTTTTATTCCCTCAAGAAGGATTCTTTCAGTCTGGTGCATAATGCATCAGTTCAAAATATTCAGCCCAGAAATGAGAATGTCATCAGGTTCTCATTCACTGAAAGAGAGTTTTCATGGATCTGGCCCTGGAATCCCTCAAAGAGGTTATTGTACTGCTGAGGTCCTCAGAAATAGGTAACTCGGGGGCGATTTCAGCCAAACTTCCTCCCTCCAGATTTGAATGTGATTGCTTTCAAACTGCTGCAGACCTGCCAAACCTTGCTCATGCTGGAGCCATTTTTAAGGTGGTTTTGAAAGCACCTCAATGCTGCAGGGAAAGGTGCTTGGTATTTAAAACCATGTCTCCCCAAAACTACCCCAGCAGGACTGCAGGTTCCAGACAGCAGCAGCTGATGGCAAAAATAGATGGTTGTGCTCGTGGGCTGGGGAAAGAAGAAGGAAAAGGCAAGACAGAAGCAGTTAGAAACAGCAGTAATGACTGGAGATGGCAAGGTATGGAGGTTTCAAGAGGTGCAGAGGGTAAGAGAATAATGTCAGAGATAGAGTAGGATTTGTCTGGCCTGTAAATAAATGGAGATGGAGAGAGCAGCTTACCTGGGAAGGCTGAGCTGGGGAGCACGGTCAGGAAACTGAAGCGTGATATTTTGTTAGGAGAAGAAAACAGGAATTACAGCGTTTGGCATTACTGGCAGTGGGACAGAAGCACAGTAAAATACTGTGCTGAGCACAGCACGAAAAATCCCCCTTTCATTCCCAGGCTGCTGCTGAGGGAGGACAGAAAGGTGAGATCCACTGCCCATCAGTGAGCTCCCCTAATCCAGCACTGCAGCTGTAGACACTGAAGGAGACAGGCAGCAGCACAAGCTCGTGGGGTGCACGGGTGCTGCTCTGCTCTGACCCTTCTGGTCTGCTTTCCCACCCCAGTACTGCTCGCCAGCTCCTCTGATGGAGAAGTCTGGCAGAGCCACCAGAACTGAAGCATTGCATCAAAGAAAATGGTAGCCTGGCTCCACCAGCAGAAAATACTTTCCTGAAAATACACAGGCACTGTAGTCACTTTGTAAAAGGCCAGAGCTCACTCGTGATAACATCCACTAGTTTGCTTTAATTTCCTGTTCAATAGCTCCCTGTATTCAATATTTCTGTGGTGCTCAGTTCATCACATTGGAGCGGTGTCCTGCCAACTCCTCCAACCCAAAGGCAGCTGTGACAATTGCAGGATCCCTGAGCCACAGCAGGCTGGTGGCTCGGCGGTGGCCTGAACAGTCAGTAGTCCTCACCTGACTGCACAGAGATGCTCCCGCCTCTGACAGTACTGCAGGCAGCACCAGCCATCCTGTGGGATCACAGGGAGCTCAGCTGGAGAAACAGGATGCAGTGAGAAAGATGAGCAGCTCCAACAGCCCCGGTGAGGGCACAGGGGTCAGCCACCACCAGCGCTGCTCTGGAGTTGACACGGGTGCAGGAGGCAGCATTTGATCGCTCCAGGGATGTTGGGAACCAAAGACAATGAAGGCTGCACTTCACTACTCTCCTCACCTAGCTGTAAGTCTAGAGCCCAGGGACCCGCTGGGGAACCTGTGCTGAAACCTGTGCCTTCAGTGCTAACCACTGAGATGAGCATGTTTTCACCCCTCCAGCTGTGCATGTGCCACCACGGGCATGGGAAGTGAGTGGGGACACGCCGGTCCCCCAGCTCCTGTCTGGGGCTCCTCTGGGCACAGATCTTTCCCCAGTGGGAAAGTGTGGGAGGGGAGCAACCTGCTTTGGCAGGGAGCGGCCCAGGATGAGCAGAGATGGGGGGGGGGGGAGAGCCCCTCACTTGGGCGGCTCTGTATTCTCTGCCAGCAAACGCTGCCGCTGGATCAGCGGAGAGCGGAATGGAAACGCTCCCCGTTCGTGTGGAACGAGGGCTGCAGCTCCCACACTCACAGATCGGCGGCGGGGCTGTCACTTGTCACACACAGCAAAACTTTTCCAGCAGCGACGCGGCTGCTAAAGGCAGAGAAAAGACAGAAGAGCGGAGGGCAAAGCACAGAGAACCCGAGAGCGCTCCCGGGCCGGCTGGGCTGCGCTCCCCTCCCGCCCCCATTGTCCCGGTGCCGGTCCCGGTCCCGGTGCCGGTGCCGGTCCCCGCGCACTCACCCGCGCCCTCGGCGGTGACGATGGCCTCCGGGGAGATGCACACCCCGCGGTCGTACACCGGCAGCTCGTCGCAGGCCAGGCTGTCGGGCCAGGCGTGGCTGTAGCGGACCAGCACGGGCTCGCAGCCGGCGCGGGCGCGCTCGCAGACGGACTTGCAGGGCTTGATGGGCTCGTGCTGGAAGTCGATGGTGCAGATGGGCGCGTACATGGCGCAGAGGAAGAAGAGGAGGTCGGGGCTGCAGTTGGTGCCCAGCAGCCCCTCGAACTGCTCCATGGCCAGCACGGCGTTGGCCTGCGTGCTGTGGTGCAGGTGGTTCGGCATCTTGGTCACGTTCCAGGGCAGCGGCTTGCAGAGCGGGATGCGCACGGGCTCGCAGGCCGCCCCCTGCCCCGCCGGCGGCCGCCCCAGCAGCAGCAGCCCGGCCAGGGCCAGCACCAGCACCGGCAGCCCCCGCCACATGCCGCCCGCCCCGACGGTGAGCCAGGGGCCGAGCGGGCAGAGAGCGGCGCGGGGGCGGCTCCGCCCGCCCCGGTTGGGCTCGGCTCGGCTCGGCTCGGCTCGGCTGGGCTCGGCCGGGCTCGGCTCGGCCCCTCCGCGCTGCCCCCGCGGGGTCCCGCCTCTCTCCGTCCCGCAGCCCGGCCCCGAACAAAGGAGAGCCCTGCGCAAGGCAAGGGGGGGAATCTGAGAGAGAAATTTGCCTCGTCCTCGCCGGAAGGCGAGCGAGAGCTTTAATTCTCCCCGAAGTAAAAACCTTACTGGTTTTACCTACTGAACATGATTTCAGACCAAGCGCTCGGAGATACATTCATATAGTTTTTAGCAAAGCCCTATTTTTTAATTTTTTTTTTTTTTTTAGCAAGAGGTGCGCACGGAAAGCACATAGCGATGGGGGAGTAGTTTTACAAGAGAGTAATAATGTCGAGAAGGCTTAAAAATGAGGGAGATTGGGGTGAGCAGCTGGGGATGCTTTCTTTTCAGGAGAGTAAAAAAAAAATAAAATTGAGGAGGCCAGATACTGTTTAAGAGACTTTGCAAAACAGTGTTACCGCAATAAAGGGAGTTCTGACTTGATTTGAAAAAAGCACCTTGATATAATCATAGAATCACAGAACAGTTTGAGTCGGAAAGGACCTTAAAGATCATCTAGTTCCAAGCCCCTGCCGTGGACAGGGACGCCTTCCACTTGACCAGGTTGCACAGAGAAAACAAGCTGACATTTATTAGCTGAACAAATTCTTTCCAGTTACAAACGTACGAGCAAGTGCTCGATCACGCATTTATTATTCCAGTTCTGCCCCTAAATCAAACCTGTGAGTGGAAACACACCTACCACAAGCCAACACTCAGAAACCAGACCAAAAATGTGAACAAGCTGTGAAAGCAACCATGGATACAGACTCACAAACACAGGGTCCTAAGCCTAGAAAGGCTTTTCTGCAATTTTTAGTTTTATGACTGCAGATGAAACCTTGATCCCTTTAACTAAGCTTAACTCAGTCCTGGTTCCAACAAAGGCACGTGCCAAGCAAACAAGGACTTATAATATGGTCAGTGGAGTAGAGGTACCTTTCATTTGCCCTTCTCCACAGGTGCTAATTTCAAGGAGCAAGCCCTTGTTCCCTGCACTCCCAGAAGAAAATTTGGGCCTCAAAGGGAGGCAGAAATGTTCACACACATGTGCATGTGACAGCCTTAGGAGCCATCAGTCAGGCTGCCCCTGACCCTGCACCTGCATCCAGGCTTACAAGATAGCCACGAAGGCAAGCAAAGGGAAACTTGCTCATCTGCAGGGGAAATTTGAGAAACAACTGTTTTGTACTCATCTTCCTAGCTCTTCAAATTCAGTCATAGCAAAGCCTCAGGCTTGAGTTTTCCCTAGCAGTGTAAAAGAACACATGTTTTAAAAAAGCATGTGGTGTAATAAAAACCTTACCCAGCTGGTTGGGAGCTGAATACATCAGGACTTTACCTGAGAGTGGTGAGTGTGAGAGCCATGCATCCCTGAGAATGAGTCCTGGGAAGTGAGCCAGAGCAATGCAAAGTACTCATTCACATGAGTGAGCATACCTTTCTACTTCAATATGAAATTCTCCCATCTCTTATTTCTGGGATATTTTTTCAGATTGATAATTACACAAAACAGCTTTAAAAATATTTCCTTTGCTTTGCAGGAAAAAGCACTGATAATAGTGAATATTCCTATCCCTGCAATAATGCTATCAAGTACAAAAGTTTAATTTTTTAGCCCAAAGTCTATATGACCTACATGAGAAGACCTTGTACTTCTTTATTTAAACAGTAAAATTCCTGAGAATCCTTTCAGAACAGCAAGTGCTGGCAACCCCACGAGATCACAAACATTAAAACACATTCCTATGCAACCTGGCTTCACATCTTGCAGTGCTGGTGTGAAGATAGCTCCCATGCATTCAGCTGGCAGTGTTTGCCCACTGCCCTGCTCTGGGAAGCTGCTGGTGCCTGGTTGAGTATGGGCTGCTGGCCCACAGGGTTGTCTGCATTCATTACCTCTTAATGCTTCCACTATAAATCAGCTTATACAAGGTGGTAAAAATTCACCTCTGGCTGCAACTAGGCAATCTGATTACTGACCTGAATCATTGCTATTTCAGCTAAACATTTACACCCTCTGTGTTTGCCAAGTTATTTTCTGTTATACAGAAGCACTATGGCCAGTCTTGACACCTTTTTAAACAGACCAGGAGTCTGGTAAAACAGAAAAAGAGACAGTGAAGTGGAGGGCTGTGGTTTCATGCTATCAAAATGCAGCTGCAATGCTCTGCTCTGCAGGTAGAGTTACACTAGCAGGAAAATTAAATGGCTAGAGGAAAAGAGCAAACTACCAACCTACTCTCTGCCTTCTCATGCAGTTGCTGCACAACACTAATATTGCTAATTGGAACTATAATAGGTATACCCACTGAAAATGGTGACTAGGGAGTTTGTATGTTGGCTGAGAAAGCACGTGCTGTGGTATATGAAATTTTCCACTAGTCTCAAAATACAAAGTAGCTTTTTCTCTGGGTGCTACCACAGTGCTGTCAGGAATTTCACCTCCTTCTCTCCCACCACTTTCTGGAGATTTATGAAGAAAAAAAAAATCTCTTTCTACAGCTCCCATGAACAAGGGCAGTGCTAAAACTCTGGGACTGGGTTGTGACAACAATTGAATTCCTTATCTTGAACAGCTCCAAAAGGGCTTAGTCAAATTATGGTATCATCATTCTATCAGCTTTCTGTCATGCATGACCAGCAAGAATTTCTTAGTAAAAGTATGCCCAGGCAGCAGACTGAGATCAGCATTGCATGCCCGAGTTTCGTGGTAGACTTTGGAGGGGTTGGTACCAACCTATAAATTTAAAGAATAATAAAACTGCCCATAGTATCACACAAAGTCATTTCCTAGAATAAACAAGAACTCTGTGGGGTTGAGGCCTAAGGCAGGGATTTGCCTCTGGAGTAACTCACTCATACAAAAATTACAGAAAAAGGTGTTGGTTGTTTTATTATTATTATTATTCCCCACAAGAATCATGGTAACCTCCAACAGTGCACAGTGCCTAGGGCCCAATTTCCTCATCCATAACCCCATATAAAAAACCCAACTTGGTTGCCTTGGAGTACCATGAGGATGGATTTCAGCAGGAGGTGGCAGGATAACCCTCACATCTCTGGGGATGGCCAACCAACTGTACTTGGGGATATAGAAACAGAGCAGGATGAGGAAGGCTACAGAGAAGATGAAAAGGGATTAAGGGATTATGGGTTTTGTTGTTGCACCTTTCCCCAAAAGGAAGTTAAGTAAGGAACTGCTTCCAGACACCTGGCATTAATTTATTTCTTTTTTTTTCCTTTACATAGTACCTACTCTTCTCCCTCCCTTCCCCCCCCCACCTTCTTTTTCTCTTGCAGGAGGCAGATAAACAACAACAGGCTTAAGAAGCAAGAGATTCTGGGTTTCTGAGATGCTTTGATGTCCAGCTTCACTGTTAGAACTGCCCATTAGGAAAACTTCATGGCTTGAAATACAGAAATACATGCATTTCACATTTAAGCTGAAACAACTACATTACTGAAGAGAAATATAGAAATATGACCTCATTAAAAAAACAAAACTGAAATCTGAAGCTGTCTTTGTAATACTAACACATATAGGTTTGGTCAAGATGAACACGTTATAGTCAAGGCAGCCCCAAGTGTATTTGTTAGCATCAGTTCTATCCTGAAGTGTTATAGTCTCCCTTTAGAGACAAGAACCATCCCCATATACACACCCCAGGATCTCACCTCTGCAAGGCCAGAGGAGGCACAGGGAGGATGAAGAACCAGCTCAATACATTTCCCACCTACCCTGGCTTGGGGCAGAGTTCAGCAGATCAACAAATCTGTATTTACATTTCTAAGAGAAGAGTTACTAAGTAGATACTGTGGATGCATTTAATTCCATAGTCTACAAGTGGTTGAGAAATGAATATGTGTCTAAAACAAACTAGAAGTGACAGGACAAAAGAGAATGGCTTCAAACTGAAAGAGAGCTGGTTTAGGCTGATATTGGAAGAATTCTCACCTGTGAGGGTGCTGAGGCCCTGGCACAGGTTGCCCAGAGAAGCTGTGGCTGCCCCATCCCTGGAAGTGTCCAAGGCCAGGTTGGAGGGACTTGGAGCAACCTGGGATAGTGGAAGGTGTCCCTGCCCATGGTGGGGTGGTGGAATGAGATTATATTTAAGGACCCTTCCAACCGAAGCCATTGTATAGTTCTATGAATTTCAGAAAGGGAAAATCAGAGATCAGGAAAAAATGCAGAGCAAGAGTGTTATATTTCCTGGGCTCACAACTGCCCTGAAGATGTAGTGGCCTTTGTGCAGGCACATTTGTGTTTTAGATACCATAAACTTCATTAGCACTGGAGGGAACAGCCTGTATTAGGCTGGAAGCTCCAGGTGACAGATAATAAACATCAGGTTTGACCCTTCAGATCAGTCACCTGTGGCTGTGTTGAGAGAACACACAAGCTCACTCTGTGCTTGGGGGTGGTTCCCACCATCCCACTGGTTCAGGCTGCCCAAGGACCCAGTGGGCTGCTGTTTATAAACCAAGACTGGTTCTTTATGGTCTTGGTTTATGGAATGACCTGCCCATTCCAACTGAAAAAAAAAAAAAAAAAGGGTGCAGGCATGACTGTATCTATTTAGGACATTCCCCAAAATAAAATTGGCTGAGAAAAATACTACTTTAGAACAGGTTTTTGTTGTCCTGAATCTTTCTTTGGCAATCTCAGGATTACATATGATTTAATTTGCTTATATACACTGCCTTAGAAAAATAAACACAAAACTACAAACCAAAAACAACCATGCAACTCACTGAAAACTTAACCCTAAAATAATTCTTACATGCCTGTTACTAAAACCATAAAATCATTGATTTAGAGAGTCATAAAAATGGGATTTATTGTATATTTCCTGTTTCAGCCAGTGTCTTGTTACAACTCCCTCAGGTAGATAAAACACAGGGGACTATTAACTTATTCTAATCATCCTTCAGGCTTCTCTATGGATGGTGTGGAAGTAGCAAAGAAGAAAATATTATTTTAATGCAGTCTTTCAGACTGTAATATTTGGGGCTGTTTTTATTAGACAGATCATTATTAACTATCCCTTGCTCTTGGGGTCTGCATGCCTTCTAGATTTTTTTCTCATAGTAATATTTGCTCGAATTGCCAGTGTTCCTGAACTCCCAGAAAAAAAAACCAAAAAAGCCCCCAACTATTTATCCAGTGTTTTGCATCCATGGTATGGGTAAAATTAGTAGTATGACTAGGAAAATGTGCTGCTTTATCTTTAAACACCAAGAAGCCTAACTGACCTGCATTTCAAAGACAACATTATGCCAATTTTGTTTTACAGGCTTTAAGTGTATCTACAGAGACACATACTCACATATCTCTCCCACAGTCTCATTTTGCAGAGTGATTGTTTTCGCTGCTTAGGATTTTTCCCAGATTTTTTTTTTTTTTGCCATGTCAGGGTTTACAGCTTCTCAATACTGAAATTTGCTACCTGCAATGCTGATTTTCCACCTGGACATTGGAAATTGGATTAGTGTTTCTGTGTGAAATCGCTGCCAGATTTATTGCAAGTTGTATGTGTTTCTCAAAGCACTAAGCCATGCTGAAGGGATTTACAGCAGAAGACAGAAAGCTGGACCTCCTGATGTATTAGTAACCTTCCCCCAAATCCTCCCAGTTCATTTTCAATGTAAAATATTCTGCAAATGTGAGCCAAGAGATTCTAGTGGAACAGAAATGCTCCTGCTCCTTGTGTAGTTGAATTACAATGTCAACAGCTTTCCTGACCCCTTGCTTTAGCACCAAGAGTGCAGTCACTTAAAGCAAGGGATGCAACTGCCATTTTTTTCCTTTGGGAGTGCACATCTTTAAATTCTGAGGCAATGAAAGCACAGTTAGTTGCTCAGTACCTGAGCTGCTAGACTTCAAACTGGGAAAGCATTTGCCTGTGTTTCAGAGCAAAGTAGCTGCATTTTCACTTAATTCCACTGTTCCTCATCGGTCTGTGTTAATACACCAATTCCCCAGGACAAAGATGAACCATCTAGAATCACTTAACAGTACTGATTGACATGTAATTAGTGTCCTGAAGGGAGTTGTTGCTCCACTGGTTGTCCTGCTGCTGCATGGGAGGGGACACAAAGGAGGATGCTTGGCTGCTTTGCTTGCCATCATACAGGTGGGTTTTTTTGGTTTTGTTTTTGGTTTAAACTCCTGCTCAGGTGTTTATGACTGTGAGATAGCGTCCGTGGTAGCATTATGTACAGAACATTCGATTGCAATATGCGTTTAATTTGTTACTCTAATGTGACAAATTGCTATACCCTACTACAATGACCATGCAGATAATAAAAAATACATCCTTCTCTCCCACTGTGGGCCACGACAGAGACACAACTGTATCCACTGAACCCTCTCCAAGTTATAATTGCTTCCAGATGGAGTGTTTAAGACAAAAAAAAAAAAAAAAAAAAAAAAAAACCCAAACCCACAGAGGTCTATAACACTCTACACATTACACAGCATTTCTAGTCTGGCCCCTGCAGAAATAACTTGAGAGGCGTAGCTGAAAGGCCATAACCACTCCAAATTTAATTTCGTTAAACCATAAATTTACTATTTCACATTTACAGCCTCCCCTGTTGCATGGTCTGAGCCTGCCTCGGCTGCTGCTTACCCAGATTTATTAGCAGGGCCCAGCAGTATTAAGTACCAAATCACACTCATGCCTAAAAATAAGCCCTGCACAGCTGAGTTTTGCAATTCCAGCCTAGTATCACCAGGTGCTGAAACTCAGACTCACTGCTAATTTCAGTGGGAGCCCATTGGGTTTGATGCACAAAGGATCAAGTAATTAGAAGCCAGCCCAGTTTCTGTGTATTTTTACTCATGTTTTTAGCCACTGGGATCTTTAAGGATTCACTGTGGAAACCTCAGCAAATCTGGGAGAAGAATCACCTTTCCTGAGAGCTTCTAACACACTTGCTGAGCCATACAAACAGCAGATGCTGCAGCAGGCTGAGAACTATGAAATCTAGCCCTGTAAAAACAACTCCACATTAAAAAGCTATCCCACACAGAGAGGTTCTTAATTTTCCCAGATTAAGGTTCCCACTTGCCTTACCTGTATGCCTCACTTGCCTGGTGCTCTGTCAGACCCTTGCACAGCTGACAGTGCTTTTCACATGAGTAGCTCCTGGGTGCTTATTTTTAACTTCACAACTTAGCTTCTCATCCCATCTCTGATTTACTGAAAAGCTTTAAAACTGAGGAGAGTTGGTGAGGCTGCAGCTGCTGCTGTGCCATGCTTTGCCAGTTTATTTTCACTTCTGAGAGATAGCAATGAAATGAGAAAAGAGAAAGATACCCCAAAATTAAGGAAGAGCGGGTGGTCTGTGAGCATAAATCCACACAATGTTTTAGTGTGAAGCCATTATACATTAACATAATCCACAGTCTAGTCTAAAATAAGTGCCCAATCTCTTAGAAAAAATCTTATTGTTCTGCAGAAGCCGTTCCTTGCCCACCAGATCTTTTAGACCCTTGCAGCAGTCCACAGCATGTCTAATGGTTTACAGTCCCTTTGAAGTATGCACCAGGCTCTGCTGAAAGCCCTAGCCCCCTCAAAACAGTGATTTGGGGGATATTTTGGGAACTCTGGACTTTATGTTCTGTATTCCACACATATTTGAGTTGTGGTAGGAAAAAACAAACAAAAACAAAAAAACAAAAAAAAAAAAAAAAAAAAAAAAAAAAAAAAAACCAAA
The DNA here is from genome assembly GCF_963662255.1 of Cinclus cinclus. NCBI lineage: Eukaryota > Metazoa > Chordata > Aves > Passeriformes > Cinclidae > Cinclus > Cinclus cinclus. Next base: position 4,745,076 of record NC_085066.1, on the reverse strand, counting down.
AAAAACCCCCCAGAGCCAGTAAATTATTATGCTTATTTTTCTCCAGTTATATCCTGATGATATTAAGATTTTTTAACTAAGAATTTCTTTTAAAAAGGTTAAATAATAGGGTGACAGTCTTGAGAACTAAATGTTTTCAAGTTGCTTTAGTTCTCTACTCAACAAACTTCCATAGCTCAACTAATACCTAGGGAAAAAGCTAGTGGCATTTTTCTAGGAATTATTTATAGGTTTTAAGTGTGGCCATTCTGCTGTCCCTCCCCTAGTACTGCTTTCACAAGATCCACAAAACTAACCTTCCAACAAGCTTTTCTCTGGGTAGGGTGTGTTGTTTGGGTTTTTTTGCCCCCACCTTTATAGAACCTTTGTTCTTACAACAATGCTGCGTTTACCCCCCTCCCTGAAGCCACAGGCTTGCTTACTAAAATTGGAAACACAAATCCTTTTGTAGCAACGTAGCTCACATGCATATACACAAATATTTGCCAGTTTAACTGGGCAGAAATAAACTTTATCAATGCTTTGTGACTTAGAAAAGCTTGTGTATTTTACCTGCTCACTAAGGATGAAATACCCAATGAACCAATCCTCTGTTTGCAGGGCAGTCAGTCACCATGCTGGAATCATTAGAACACAAGTTTAGAAAAAGCCATTTTCCAGTACCATGGGATTATTTTACTGGGAGCTTTCCTTAGGAAGAAAGCATCAGGGGTTTTATCTGCTTTGCATCTCAGCTCCAATGCTTGTGCAAACTATCCTCACAGCCCCAATCCCACTTGGTTCAACCAGGATAGTTTTAAAATGGCCCTCAGAGGTTACCACTGCCTTTAATTTCCCTCTCCTCTGCACGCTGGTGTTGTGGGGACCTTAACAGCATGTACTCAGAAGCTGGGGTCCAGGCACCTCAGTGTTATGCCAGAGGCTGTGCCCTTAACTCACAATTCTTCGCCCCCATCTCTTACCTGCAAAATATTACAATATTGATATGCAATTACTCTTTTGCTGCTTGCATCTTCTGCTAGCAACTGGGATTTTGAGAAGCTCTGATGTGATGATGCTTTTAAATGCTCCAGGATCCTCCTCAAGAGGCATGTGATACATATGGCAACTATGCTAAGTGTCATCTCTGCCAGCAAAATCCATGAGACAGTGTTCACTTTACCATCAGGAGAGAGATTTGAAACAAATGAACTCTGATCCCAATGCCCCTTAGCAAAGGACTGCAACCACCTCCAACCAGTGCTGGGGCACCATTGATTAGCTAGCAAACAATTCGCATTAAATTCAAATGCATTTTAACTTTCTCCTTGCTAGTTTGTTTGCTAGGTAAAAGTTCATGTATTTTCTTAGCACTCAAACATTGTTATGGAAAGAGCAGTGCAATTGCTCCCCTAATAAAGTTACCTCTAAAGCAAGTGCCACAGCATTTCTAAGCAAGGCATTTCAGCCCATTTCTAAGCCCTTTGAAATGATCTGTTATGCAAAATAAGAAACTGCTGAGATGAACTCTTTGACTTACCTGATGTGGCTGCAACATTCAACATCATTCCTGACATCTTCCAGTCAGACATACATGGAACTAAATCCAAACAGCACATACCACCCTCAGTGTTTCATGACAAACAAGCATGAGAAAGATAGTCCTATCCAGTCCTGCTGACTCAGTCTTGGCAAACACAAGCTCATGGTCAGACACCTCAAAGTTTTACACTTGCAAGGATCCTTTATTTGCAAACAGTCATAAGGCTGGATAAGTTTGCTTCATGTGCAGTAGGGAAAAAAAAGAGGATAAATCAGCTGGAATTTTTAATTGCAATTCTGAAGTCCGTGAGATACAATATAGATTTGATCCACAAAATGTCCAGTGACTTCAGAGTCACAAAATTAAATCAGAATCACTGAGCAATGTCTTTCCCAACTTCTCTGATGGCTCTATGATAAGCATTTTCTCCTCTTACTTCCCTTTTCAGTCCTCTTCTGTATTACCATAATTGACAGTTTACAATGCATTTGTTGTGATACTTCTCTTTCCTTTGTGTGACTATGCAAGGAATGGTTTCATTGCTGCTGAGATTGTGTCCTTGCTATTGCTAAAAAGGTAGTTGAATTTGTATTAAGTAGTAATACTGCTGTCTGTTCCCTGCACTGGCTGCCCAGGGAGATTCCCTCAAATTCAGCCAGACCCAAAGGCTAATGACAAGGGCAGAGAGGACAAGGAGAGTTTTCAGGTAACCTGCAATATGGTCTCTCCCATAACTTGGTAGACACATGATGTGAGTACTAACAAGACAGGAAAGTATGTGATTAGTGGGAAATGAACTGGATTTATGAGTTTTAACTGGGATTGAAACAGCTGGAACAGCTTTGCAGCTCACATCTCTCTTCACACAGGTGTCAGTATAAATTTTAGTGCTTACCTTTCACTTTTTGTGAGAAGACTTTATAAGATTACTATGATCATGAGCAGAGCAACAACCTTAAAGCCTACATGAGAAATTCAAAATACCCTTACTTCATGAAAAGCTCATTAGAGGATTTTCATTCTGAATTTAATACCCACAATTTCTCTTCCTGAATTGTGTCAGACACACTGACACTATATCCAGTGAACAGGTCGTTTTGACCCAGGAGTGCTAGAAAAAGGATGACTAATAGCAAATGAATATGGGTTTGGACAGAGGTCAGGGGGACATTTAGATTTTGTTATGAGTTAGTACAAATATTTACAGACTTGTAACATGACAAATAGCAAAAGCATACAAGGAGTGGTCAATCCAAGTAAAAAAAGTTTTGTCAGTTCAGGGGAAGATTTAGCTTTATCATGAAAATTATTTTTAAAATTGTACTTACAGAAGAATACAAGTAGAACTTCAGTATTTTTGAAAACTGGTTATTTCACAACACTGAAAACCATTCCTGTCCCTTAAACCAATTCATGTATGTTTGTAGCTGCCATTTCAATTACCTTGCTATGTACAGCCAGCTGTGTCCATGTTCCAGGGCTACCACAAGGACTGAAATGGAAGCAGTTCCCTGTATTCTTCCAGTCCTTAGTTTATCAGCCCCATTTAGTAGTGAATATAACTTCAATAAATTACTTCTATTGTATCCAAAATGCACTATGGTGTTAAAGGATGCCTGAATTTGGATGTGAGACCGATTTGAAGCCTATGTCTAAAAAAATCTTTGACTGAACAGGATGACCTGCTACACCTAAACTCCTAGCTTTGAGTTTCATTCAGCCAGAGGGAGCAATTCACAAAAAAATTATAATAAAAATTACAGCTTTATTTCAGACATACCTGAGCCTTAAGAATTTATAAGTTACTAGTAACTCAGGGCTCACTTTTCAATATGAATCACAATGCTGAATCTCAGAACCAGGGAAGCTTTTGGAAAAAAAATAGTTTAGAGACCAAGCATATTTTACTTATGGTCCAAAATTGTTGAATCTGGAATGAATAAGTTCTGAAGTCATATGAGCCCATGACGACCTGCGGAAGAAGGTTCTTATCTTTCTTCAAATCACTGGCCTTGTTCCAACATTTTCTGGGGAGAATGCCTTTCTCCAGTGTATAAAAAGTGGTACAGTCCAAGTGTTACCAGCTCCTTTTCCTACATAGAAAACAAATTACCACACCAAAAAAAAAAAAAAAAAAAAAAAGAAGGTTTAGGAGTAGGTCTTGCTTTCAATGGTAATCTTCTGGCAGACAGATCTTTATAAATTATAAAAATAGTTCTGTGGGCAGCAACAGGACATTCTTCTTCTGCACTGTTTCTCACATGAGGCAAAACCCTCCCCCATGAATTAGACATTTGATCCAAACTGGCTCCATATGGGGCCAACTCAGCCCAGCCATCTGTGCTTCGTGCTCCAGGAATTACAAACACATTTTGTTTGTAAAAGGCCACCTGAGATGACTCGATATACAGTGGCAAGTGTTGAACTTACCAAGTGGTGGACATGGTCTTGCAGGCTCCAGAGGAAAAATTCCTTCTCTATCTTCTTTCCCAACTAACTTGGTTCACCAGGCTTTTGACAGTTTGTGCAGTGCATGGACACACGTTGCCTTGATGGACCAAGCCTGACGTGCTCTGCTTCCCATGAGCAGACTGAACCCTAAATAGCTCTGTGGCAGCTCAGCTGAAACCAGGGACAACAGAAATACAGCAAGAACAAAACAAGGAAACCCTTCCAACCCTGCTCAAGTCCAACCAACACATGGATGAGTCCGTATGATTCTTCTGCAACTTCTCCCTTGTGTGGTTTGTTTTGAGCTTGCCCAAGTTCTTGCAGGAAGCAGTTAAGAAGTAGTAGTGCAGTTAAAAGGCATCACCTCAGGGATTTGTGTGCCAGACACCACAGGTAAGGAATCCCACAGAAACTACCACAGCTGAAAGGTTCATGCCTAAATCTAACCCAGCTCTGTCCCAAACAGCTTCTTGAAGAGATACCACACTCATTACCTTTTTGTCAGTGATTACCTGTTTTCTACATTTGGTTTACTAACACCACAGAACCACTACAGTGGAAATCTGGGATTTGAGGCAAATGGACATATACAATTGTTTTGTATTTAAAAATATTAAAGGCACAAAATAAGTTATTTCTGAAACTTGAGTTTTCAAGAATCCATCTTGAAAATAGGCATTTTTTCCCCACAAAAGGCAACATCATAATCAAAATCTTAATTGAAATCAGAACATTTGAATGTATTAGACTATAAATATTACAGAGTAGAACTCGCAAATCTTGCATTCAACCTAATTACTTTATGAACAAACTTCTTCATTATGGTACTAACTTATCAATTAAAAAACACTTCCATAGTTATAACATCAAATGCATAATTAGGAAAAATATAGATGTATTGTCTTACTTCCTTAGGACAATGTTATTCCAGTACTTTTTTCCTCTGGACAGAGGAAGCTATTGTAACTGAGCACACAACAGCTCTTTCATAACTGAAAATGTTACCAGCATGCACAGAAGTTGCACCAAGAACAGGGGCTCTATACAATGTCCAGAGCCTGTTGAGGAACACACAGCTTTTATACATCAGGGATTACAGAGCACAACCATCTGGTCAGCTTTCAGGCTAAATGAGCCCATGCTATCCTGCAAGGCCAATTTGCATGACTGATAAAAAAGGGACTATTATACATCTGTCTCAGTCACGTCTGATGTTACGGTTTTAGCAACATTCGCCTGTTTTAGGATTATTTCAAGTTTCATACTTTAACAATATGCTTATTTCTATGGGTACAACTGGGATCACTACAAACTACATAAATGCTTTTCTTGCTTTATTATGTAAAAATAAGATTTAAAGGATAATGGCACTAAACTGGCATTTTTAACATTGTTTTTAATTCCTTCTTCCAACTTTTTACAAGATTCACTAGCGCAAAAGGTGAAGGATTAAAAGAAGTCTTCACATAAAAGCTCTAAGGATTGATATTTAATGAACTGTGAGATGTAAATCAATGCACAACAGCACAGTTAAAGCTTAAAATACTAGGATAACATTTATATTAAAAATAATTCACCTACAGATAATACAGTCTAGTGTTTATTGTATGTTATGGAAGGTACACTTGAATTTCAAAAATTTAAAACATATAAAAAGTGGTTAAGGGCTAACATTTTATCAATATATGATAAATGTGTAAGAATGTTTATTATACAGCAGGGTACAATGGTAGTGTTAATGCCAACAGGGCACCACAGAAGTTAGTTTAAAAAAAATTTCCACTATGCTTTATACAAACACCACCACTTGCAGTTGTTTAAGAGTATTGGGAGAGGATCACTGTCTGTAGGATAAGCAGTCCTATAACATTTTTAATGTTAGAGAGTGTCATAGTATGTAGATTGGTGAACGTTTCAAAATAAAACTAGAAATGCTGTAATTACTTCACAGAAATGCACATCCAATATTTGTTTTCAATAAGAACAATAGGTACAAGTTTATAACTCTCCCTATTTGAAATAATTTACACACAGATGAAAGCTACTCTATCTAAAATAACCACTACATACATTTTTCTTCTTGGAAATAAACAAGCAATTTTTGTTTTGCATGATCAATATCAAAAAAACATAAAGCAGAAGTAGTATTTTTAAAACATAACTGTACTCTAAAGTTAAAAAAAAAATAAAGGAAGAAATGAGAAAAATAATTTCCATAAGTGTGCAACCTAAAATCAACCAAGCTTATATTGTAGTACAACCATATTAAGAAACCACTGTTTAGGAATACAACGTTATGGAAAAAGTTTATAATTCACAAAACTGTTCATCAGGCCATAGAGTAAAATAGCTCCACAGTTTACAGATAAAACTGAGGCCACACAGATGCGTGCTATGTCTTATCTCCAGTAAGTAGACACTTAGGCAGAGGATGTAACACTTTGTTTGTAGACAGCATGGTATGCATTTCTCAGCAAGACGTAAGGGAAACAAGACTCCAAGAGATCCATTGTCAGGAATGGAGACTCCTGCACAATCTGAAAAATACCAGAAACACGAGGTTTTGCAGAGCACCTTCTACTGATAATCTATTTCATGTGGATCCTTCCAGTCTGCATCACACTACCACTCACATATTTCACAGTGAAAATAAATTGTACCAAGTTTATAGTCGTGTTTCTCCCTACATTTAAACTCACTGCTTCTCAAAGCAAGTATTTTGCTTTCCAACATAAATAGTCATCTTCCAAAGGACACTGAATACTGAGAGGAAATCCTCTGAGCAGAGAAGAGTTTCTCCTACACACTGAACACTGCTTCTTAAACATACAGTATGCACTGAGTGAACAATGAAAATTATCTGAACAATGTGATACAATGCTCTAAGCAATAAAGGATGATGGCAATAATATGTGCATGTTGGGGGAATGGAAAAAAAAAATATTGACATTAGAATGCCAGGAACAACATAAAGATGATTTCCACTGGTTTGTGAGCTACAAATAAAACACACAAATGCTCACCATGTCTAGTAGCAGGTAAACAGATTCTCGGTTTCTTGTAGTAGTTTTGTCAGTCTCCTGGCCAATCTTCAGTAGACTGGATGATGCAAGCTATGTAAAATGAGTATTTCAAAGCAATAAATAAAACAAAGCATTGATGAGCTTCTGCTATTTTGTTACAAAAAGCCAATGGACTCTGCATTGTACTAATAATGACAAAGGTAAGGAAGTAATCCTGAGCACATGAACCATCACTGGGCTTTAGTTTCAATGTGCCTTATTTAATGTGCCTGTTTAATAAATGACACATTATTTTAATATAAAAAGTGAATTAATTTATTGCAGAGAACTTTTTGTTGTCATCATTGGTCTACAATTATGAAGTCTCCTGAAATCAATGACAGAACTCCCAGGGGATCAAGACCTCACTTCTGTCCTTCCCAATATACATTTCAACTTACTGCATTTTTGTAAGGTTTAAGGTGATTAAAATTTTTATTGTTTGAAATTTTACCCATTTTGCAACAGCAGAAGTTTTGAAGAAATGTCACCTTAACTGTCAATGAACAATATTTTATAAATATACCTTCAGTATACACTCAATTAATGGTTACCAAACTGGGCCTGGATAAAAAAAATATTCACAGTAGCTGTAGTTATAGTTAGCATCTGTATTTTAACCAGTGGATAGCAGTGCAAAACAGTGGTATGATTAAATATGGAATAGAGAATAGACAACACAGAGTGTTGCTAGTCTCTAAAAAGGAGGGAAATTATGCCTATTGATTTTTGTCTATTTTTCTTTTATATATTCTCTGTATTTTTTACACATACGTTTGGAGCTCTGCAACCTATTACTGTATTATAGCTACTTTTCCGTGCCCTTTCTCCAGGCAGAAAGACAAAACATATTCCAGAGCTCCAAGCCCCAGGGGGGTACAAGGCCCCTGTGCTATCGTGGTTCTTCCTGGCTACTGAGGTTGACAACAACTCTTGGAGATAGATTTTCATAAACAAAGGACAGCTGGTACTAAGGGAAAGGCTCCAGAGAAGGGGCTTGACCTGTGGGGGGGAAGGGGGGGAAAGGGAATTGCATCACCACTTTTCCTCCTAATTGATGTTTTTTATCAATTATGCTCATTTGCTAAACTTACATAAACTGTATTCACCCTGTGTGGGTAGGCTTTTGTGGACATTCTTCCATAACTGCCCTTGGAGCTCCAATAAAGATCCACTTTTATATTACTTCCCATTCTAATATTGTCTCAAGAGTGTGTGTTGTTTCTTTTCTAGGTTGAAAAAGGCAGCACCTTAAGCAACCCTATTATCCTAGTTTTAGAAGATATCCTAGAAGCTTCTAACTTGGACTTGGGTATTTACAAGTTCAGGATTACAGAATACAGTAAAATAGTTAATTTGTAGATGCCTTGACACCATGTTGTCATGCTTTGTAGAAATTTGAAAAAAACAAAAAAAAAAAACACACCTTCCAACTTTCAGATGTACAATCATCATTTCGGCCCTCACACCAAGCAATGGCAACATGACTAAACCACATCTTTACCAGAAAAGAATTTTAAATTAAAATATACTAACTTTAAAAATCTAACTCAACATTCTTCTTGAAAAAGCCGTCATGAATAAATGTTTAATATTAAGTCAATATGTGTACTTCAAAAGATACATAGTACATACTCATCAGAATTAAAGACCCTCCTAAGTTTTTTTCATATTTCATTAACTTGGACAGGAAAGCAGATCATCTTCAGCAGTAATTTTCTTCTCAAGAGATGTTTTTCTTTCAGACTAACAGTAAGTCTGAAAGTACTGAAAGTCAGTAAGTTTTTTAACAGTAAGTTAAAAAACAAAGATTAACAAAATATCTGAACCATCAAGTCATAGTCTGTGCAGTAAAAGCAGTGGTCTGAAAGCAGTCCATAAACACTGAAAGAATGCAAATCTCATACCAAAACTGTTTTTATCACATGAAACTATACTGGTTTTCTTCATTTGTCAAATGTATGCAACTTGATACAACCATTTCTCTTTCATGTTTTACATCCAGCAGTTGCATTAGACAAGGTCAATGGCCATGGGTGTTTTCTCTGTTTTACAAAATGCAATGAATTTCCACAAGTGAAAGGTTCTTTTAAGGAAAAAAAACCTTGTTTCTGTGAACTTCTAGTTACAGAAAGTTACCTAAAATAAAGAAGGAGGGGCTTTTTCTCCATACATTTTAATGCCAAACGGGAAAATCAAAACCCACTCAAGATCAGTTGTGATTTTTAAAAATTAAAGTGATGCTGCTGCTTTTGCCTTTAGTTTCCTTGAACTACTGGCTAATTAAGAAAAATTTAAAAAATTTTATTTCTACTCAAGTACCACATCAAAATGTATTTAAAACACGTCACTATAACCTATAAACTTTTTATTTTTTTTTCCTAAACATCACTAAAGATTTCAGTAGCTTTCATCGTCAATCTACTCTGAGGCATTAAAAATTTTCTCTTCCCAACTACCCCTGTAACACCCTGCTACCTGGCTGTTCATGTTTAAGAAGGGCAGGCATGTCAAAAGGTACAACACAAAAGCCACTCTGGAGTTTATCTTATTTTTTCCAAAGAAGGTAACTAACTCAAGTACCCACCACATCAGGGGAAAAAGTCAGCTAGACAGAATTTTGATTTTTATATGCATTGCACATTTTTTTCCCAGTCACAGGCCACACAATGGGAGAAATGCTATGTGCTAAAATACTAAATATTGTACTGAAAAAAAAAAAGACACTTAGAATGATTTGCTCCTCTAACTTTCCAACACACAAGTCTTTATAAAGAACTAATGCAAAATTCAATCTGTGTATAGACTCGTATACAGAAGCACGTAGAAAATATTCTTCTCTCTTGTGCATCAAAAGCAGATTTCTGTGAAATCAGTTGCACTGCATCCCAAATCAACAGTACATTTTAACAAGTAGAAATAAAGTTATACATACAGCCAAAAATTCTTTAAGACGGTCTTCAATGCTTCCCTTGTGGATGGTGAATAAAGCTGCAGCAATCTGATTGATAGCTTTTGCCAAGCAATGAATATTGTTGCAATGCCCTAAACAAAAACATACTCAAATCACATCAGCACCAAAAGACAGTATTCTTTGGAAAATATCACCAAAGACTAAAGAGACTTGTGACAATGGAAGAACTTTTAGCATCTTAAGCAATGGATGCGAGGTACTCTGCCACACTGAACTTGCTATCAGAAAAGTCACCAGAAGTACAGCTCTCCCTTCCAATTCCTAATAGTCACAACAACCTGAGAAACTACCTGGAGCTCTTAAAATAAGGAATATATTGGAAGTTTATTCGGTTTCTACAAAACTTGAGAGTTTTAACACTTGACTAGGCCAAACATACAGGATTTTCACAAGCTAATTGACAATGAATTTCTCCCTCTGTGTAAATGAACATCTTGTGCCCTTTGAGACAGTATTCCTCAAAGAGATCAACAGGTACTCAAGAACAAAGTTGTTCCATTGCTGATTTTCATATGTAACATCTTGCCTAAAATTCACCCAGGCTTCAGAGCCCTGGAAGGTGGTTAAATGACATCAGTTTTCACAGAGAGCAGAAGAACTGCTACTCAGTAAACGAGATATTTCTTCCAGGCAAATTAAGTCAAATGAACCACTTTACAACAAAATTAATATACACTTGGGCAAGTATCTTAGGCAAGCATGAGCATATGAAAAAGAGGTGGTCTTTGAAGGAGTTAACAAGTATTCAAGCATGGAAGCACGCTGATCCTCAATATATTTTTGACCATTGGTGAGCAATGAGCTCATCTTTTCATACAGTCATTTACCATTCCTCCAAGTTCATGCTTGAATAGTGAGGTCAGCTGGACCCCATCACTCCACATGAGAAAAATCCATTTTTTCTCCATGCATATCACTGTTGTTACTTAAAATCACTTTTAGCTGTCATTTTATTGCCCAGTTTACTCAGTATCATACCTCTGCAGCTCTTCACTCTTCTAATACCCTCAACAACATCACAAGACATATAAATTTTCTCACCTCACTCTTCAGCCCCCCTCATCCAGGTGGTCTGTGAATATATTGACTAGTAGGTCCCAGTGAAGATCCCTGAGGATCTCCATCAGCAGGGCCCCCAGATTGGGTACTCCAACTTTGTCTCCTATTTTTATGTGAATGAACATCAGTCAAGAAAATCTGCTTAATTCTGATTAAAATATGTATTTGTCTTTGAAGAGGCTCATTTTATTTGAGAGACTTCATTTTTATGTCTCAGGCTGTAGAAAAAGCATCAACAAGGGAATTGATGCAATGGAACTGTTGTCTTCCAACTCACAACAGGTTTCAAGTATTTAGAAAAGAACTAGGGCTCTTGCAGACTAGTATTTTATTCTACCCTCTAGTTGACAAATTAGACCTCTAGGCTGGTGTTTCACTAGCAGCTCAGATTCTGTACTGGAAGCAAAAGTAAAGGTCTGTTAGACTTTGAGCCTTTATCTGGAACTAGTGGAAGAAACAGATTTGATCTTGAAGCAGACAGAGGAATACAGACATTGCTACAGCTGTCCAAGCACTTGTCTGTATTTGGGAGATATCTCTTGCCAGATTAGAAAGCTGAAACTCCTTCAAATCTGTGACTCGTTGATGGATTAATTCAGGATTTATCCAGGGAATTTACTTCATAAAGCAGAATTTATTAAGTTCACATTCTGGAAATACCATTTATATTAAGTGTTTCAAGCCAGATGTTCTACAATAAGGATAGAACACAAGAAAAAGTAGTATTATGCAAGAAAGCCAGGAATGACATTCTGTCTATTCTGTTTGTTCAGTTATTTTTGTAGAGCGAGCATATTTTATGTATACCTTTTGCTAGCTTTTCCTCTCAATAAAAGAGCCCACTCAGTAAAAAGTCATGTAATACACAAGGCCACATCTCACAGAACCAGTAGCAACTCCTAATATGGGCTTATTTGAGTTCAAGAGGAAAATTATCTCCCCAGACACAGTTTCATGTCATTTATGAACTGTATTTTAAGAGCTCACTTTGAAACAAGGCTTTGCCTGACTTCATCTTCAGAGTTATTTAATGCAAATGAAATCACACAAACTGGAATATTTAAGCTACATGATATAAAATAGGCAGAAGATTATCTGCTTATCTTCAACAGAAGAATTATCTGTTGTTTCAGCCTGCTAAAAACATGATGACTAAGAGGGTCTTGGGAAGAGAGGAAGTTTGAGGAAAGCAAACCCACCTGATCTTTAACCTGCTGGAGAAATTCCAGCTAGCCTGACACACTCTTAATTTGCAGACAGTAAATGCAAAAATATAATCACCAGTAAAACTTTTAGTACTGCCCCCTGCCAAGCCATACAGGTTTTGAGACTCTAGAGCTGGTAAGATCCTTTGAAGGAGAAACTGGTAGCAGGAAATGCTTCCAGAGGATTTCTTCTACAAAACTCTTAACTAGGTAATCTTTAAGAGATGGGATCTTACATACACATAAACAAGTTCATTTGGACTGAGTAAAGACAGTCAACCTGACTGTCTTCAAACAAGGAAGTTTCTATCTGTGCACCTCACTAATCACATTAGATATTCCCTGCTCTCACCTATGTTCCAAGATTTTTATTCAAGTATCATGACTTGGAAAAAGCTTGCAAAGAGCAACAGAAATACTATGACAGCATGAGTAAAGAAAACAAATCTGCAGGTTACAGACTGTTCTCCCCATTCAGCAGAAAAAGCTTTTAACTTGAAAACTCTTTAATTTCCAAATAAATATTCAAGTTCTACTCATATATCAGATTTATCTAACATTTTCCACAACTGGAGAAGTCTACATCATCTGTTTTAAAATGAAACTAGAATCAATAGATGCCTAATAATTCAAAACTGAAGAAAAGGCTGATTAATCCCATGTAAAACAACAATCCTGGGTCTCTAAAAATTGCATACTACTTTAAGTGATACAGGAAGTTTTTTAAATTGCTGATATTTTCCTGGTACTTGAAATATTCAGAAGCCAGTTTACACTTACTTCGTGAGTTACAATTTTGAGTAAATTAAAAATAATGTAAATTTAAAACTAATCAGAGAAAACATGCATGCCAGTAAATGGATACAGTAAAAACAAGGCCTTTTACATCAGTCATGTTACACATTACAAAGGAAATAGCTTGAACAGCTGAAAGGTGATTTTTGTATGTGTTGGAACAGTACTGTCTTTTTTCAACTTAAAAAGAAAAAGAAAACTGTGGATTGCATGCAAAGAACTTTGTTTAGGCAAAGATTTATTTTTTTTTTAAATAAGAACTATTGTGTAGGAAATAATTCTGTTCACCACTTACACCTTCCAGATTCTCTTTTCAAAACTTTATGCTTGGCAATATGAACAGCATATTAAATATAGAAAGGACACCCTGTATGACTGGCCCAAGGCCAATGTAAAGATTAATAAAACATTAATACTTACTAGAATATATTATATTAGGTAGTAAGTGTCACACCAATTAATGCTGAATGTGTGCTTGAACGACTCCACATTAGGACAAGATTGCCCCCTGCAGTGTCTGAACTGTTCTGAAAATTTCAAGCACCAAACTAATTTTTCATAAAAAGTTATCTCAGACAAGTTAAATAAATGCTTTTTAAAGTACTTTCAGAAGAACTTGCCTGAATTAATGCTGACAGATTTTTAAATTTGTTCACTATAAAATATAATTAAATACCAAAGGCAAATGTATTCAAGCAGTCACTACCAGAACTATTGTGAGGACAGCATTCCCAGCAAATACTGAGCTGACATTACCTTCGATGGCAGGGCTGTACTGAGACATCACATTGCTAGCCAAAGTAGGCAAGGAGACAGCCACGAAGACCATCAGAAGGCAAGCAATTTTATATTCTTCTTCTGGACTAATGTTTTCTAAAAACAAAAATAATAAAGTTCTTTAATTAAAGAAGTAATCTTGAAATATTTCCTTTCAGTTGTAGGTAGATTAGAATGTAAAATGTTTGACTAAATTGAAATTTAAAGCAAAATCCAACAAAGTCAATGTTTGTATTATGAAAAGAGGAATATTAATGTCAGTCCTGCCAAAAGAAACAGAGTAGAGCTGCAAAATCTCCAATCTGTTATCTAGGAGAACAAAAAGAAGCCACTGCTATGCTATTACTTCTAACAGTTTAATTACTAAGTCTTTAATATGATGAGCAGAAGGGTAATCTTTCCATGCTGGTATAAATCCAGTTACTGCTCTAAGGTAAGGAGAGCTTCTCTTGCACTCTCCCTTTGGCAAATGAGCAGAAGGTGATGGTGCACTCATGTCAAGTCACACTAAAACCTTGTGCTTACAGAAATAGCAGCATCATCACACATTAGCCTAAGGTCAGTTAAAAAAGTCAACAATTGGTGATGTACAGAATTTATCTTTATGAAAACTGAATAAAAACAAAATATTTCAAACTCCAAAGGTAACAATCAAAATACAAGATCATAAACTATTATGAGAATATACAGAAATTCTCTTTGTTGACCTACCTTAAAACATTTCACAGCTGTACCACAATGAAAATAATCTATTTAAAATGCCATTTTAGATACCTCACAAAAATATACTTTGGTATTTTATACACCTAATGTAGATAGAACAAATACACTTTGGGTTGGTTTTTCCTAAGTGCACAAAGAAATTGTGCTTGGGACTTAAATTCTAATATTGAAATGCCCCTCTGTATTTTCTCCTCTCAAAAGAACTACTATTGAAGTGAGAAAAAACAACTTAGGTAGCATTTAAAATATTCATGGTCTCATTCTAACATTAACTATCCACAACATTCAGGGGGAAAAATAATTAATAAGGAAGATAGGAAAAAAGCTGAAGACCATAAAAAAACACTTAGGAGTCTTAATTCATGTCTTTGAACATGCCAGAGTAAACAAAACTAAAAAGCTTAGACAGCAGTGCCTTAAAGAAATAAAGAAGAAACACGATACATGTTAATTCTCTAACATGTTTATTTTACTGTTTTCCCTTGTAAACTTCATGTTAACACTTGTAGGACACACTGGCAACAAAATCTTATGAAATTCATAAGATGCATTCAGCTCTTAATGCTTACTCAGGTGACAGATTTGTTACACATCTGTGCAACAGAACTGATCATGTTGTTCACAAGACACTCTTACTGTCATTGTTCTTAAATTACAGCAGTGCTCACCATTAAATTCCTTCTACCTCTACCTGTTATCCTTTTATAGCACATCCATTTATTCATATTTGAAAAAATTCTCAAGCTAACACCAATAAACAGTAGGCACAAGTCATTCATCCTCTTTTGCCATTTATGAAGTCTATTGAAGGAATACAAAGGAGTCAATAGAAAAGTTTCCTCCCAGCAGTTTAAACACTTCTTTTTTTAACATGTGTATTTTTCAAGTTAGAACTTCTTACCTGACTTTTGGGAAGACAGTGCTACAACCAAAGCAGGATCAATCTCACAAGGCAATCCAGCAGCTGATGACAGTTCATATACATTCATTGCCACCTGAGGACCAGAAGAAAGACAACAGAGAATGCTTTCATGTAAAGATGATGAAGCACAGTTTTTGCTCTGATGTTTAAAATGAGTTTGAGGCACTAAGGAATTTCAGAGATTTGGCAAATATTAGACAGGGTCTGTAGATTTTGTTTGTTTCTAACCTCCACTGAGCAGCTGTGTCTGTACTTTGTGGTCCACATGGTAATTGTGTTGTGTCAAGACACACAGAACTCATATAATTTACCATATTACCTCCAAAGCAACACCCTGACTTCCAATTAGCTGTTTCTACATCTTTCTTTAATGCTCAAAAGAAACTGATCTATCTTCTCTACCAGATCTAAAGCATCACCTAACATCTACACATACAGCATTTTTAAACAAAAGTCAAAAGTCACAATCTGGTGAAATGCAGAGTAATGGAGAAATCTTACAAGATGTAAATGTTATACAGATTCAGTGTTCATTGACTCCAGGCACCAAAGATTACAGTCTAAGTGGCCACAGCACTTGTAGGAACTAAGAACATTTTTGAAATGCATTCCATTTCCCAGTCCATCCCAGGATGTCTCTTTTGTTACCATTAACAAGCATTCAACACTTGTTTTCTCTTTCCATTTACTATTTCAACTAAGTTTAGATGACTCTCTGCAAAAGCAGGTCTACATCAAATACAAATGAATACAGGAAACACTAGCAGTGTCTTACTGCCATTAGTATTTGGGAAGTTTTACACTTTGCCCATAAATTCTCATGTATAGTTGAGCAGCTCCATGTAGTGAATATTGTGCAGACCATCCTTGTGTGCCCCAGCCTGGCTACCTGAGGGGGAGCTTTGGTATGAAAAGCATACAGTGCTGTTTGCACAGTCCTACATGAAGAGAATTACAGAGCATATGGACAGGGAGCTGTTCATAGCCAACAGGCTCAAAAGAATCCCAGAATGGTCAGCATTAGAAGGGACCTTAAAGCCACATCCACTCCACTCCCTGCTATAGTCAGGGACACCTTCCACTATCCCAGGTTGCCCCAAGCCCTGTTCAACCTGGCCTTGAACTCCTTAGGGGAAGGCACAGCTTCTCTGGGCAACCTGTTCCAGGACCTCCCCACCCTCACAGTCCAGAATTTTTTCCTAATATCTGATCTTAACCCACTCTCTGTCATCTTAAAGCCATTCCCCCTCATCCTGTCACTCTATGCACACTGGAACAAATGTAAGCCTGTCTCTAAAAGCCTATATAGACAGCTGAAGAATTTAATATTAAAAATATCCAACTAAAAGGAGACCCCCATTTTAACAGTCACCCTGTATCATAAGTTTTGGAAATAGTAGAATAAAAATAATGTTTCAAAATGAGTATTAATTTCATCAACAGCTTTAAAACTATTTATACTTTACTTGGTAAATTCAGTACATAGGAAATTATTATGTTATTATGTCCTAAAATATGCCCAATAGGGCATCTGTTCCAATCCATTGTAAAAAACCTTGTAAATATCTGTCTCTTAAAATGCCTTTCAGAAAAAAAATGTTTGTTTTATTGTCCCAAAAGAAGACTTTGTTACCTCCAGTTGCTCAGTTGCATGACAGGGCCAGGAGGAAGCTCAGAGAACGAGCTGCTAATTGTCCCCAGACATTTGTTAGCAGACCCACAGAAAATTCCTGGCTCCTCCAACAAGATGTTTCAAGACCAACTCTGGCAGACTTGTGGGGGACTACATGACAAGAGTTCCAGTATTCACAACAGGCACTATGGACAAGATTACAGAGGTCTGGCTCTTCCATGTACAGTCCTCCAACATGCTATGAACTCTCCAACAAGTCACACCACACCATCACACATGACATCCTACAGTTGGTATCACATGTACAGCTGAGTAGAATACACCCAGAGCAGTCAGAATTTATTTCAGACACTTACAACTAAAAAAAAAAAAACAAACACACACCAATACACAAAATAGGTATATTTAAGAATCACAGGAGAACTACAGCAGAGATAGAGAAGGCCAACAGCCAAATATGTGAAGCAGAAGGCAAATAGGTAGTGCTATGTGGCAAGAGCCAGAGACAGCAGCCCTCAGCAGCGTTTTTTATTTTTAAAATAAATTATTATTGGGTTTTTTTTTTCCCATGCAATTATTCCAGTGACTGTAAATTACTTTGCTGACTTCCAGAGAAGAAGCAGCAATTACTACACTTTCTGTTATCTGCTGATACTAATGAATTCAGTGATGTTTCTGGAGATCCACTAAACTGTTTCAAAGGATCTGTTATCATCAACTTAAAAACATGAATGGTTAAATACTGTCTTCAATGATTACTGTTGTAGCCTTTATCCCACCTTACTTTTCAGCACTTCTTTGATACCAGAGGGTGTAGGATGCTTTCTGAAAAGATCAAGCAAAGTAAGCAGTGAACTTCCCATCTCATCTCTTGTGGATGTTGATACCTCAAGTTCAGTAAGGTATTAAACATGATGCTCTGGTAATCAATGATTTCTCCACAACTACAGGTGGGAATTTTAGAAAGGCTTTTCTTGAGAACTGCAAAGGTAATTTGCATCGTTTTGATACAATTTTTATCATGAGCTAACACTTGAAGTTAATTTTCCACAGCATTTCCACAGAATTCTGCTGTTGTGGTATGAATTTCAATGTTTTCTGGGACATCAGACATTCATGGCTGGTTTATTAGCATTGCAAGTTTCAAAGAGCATGTGATTATATTTTGGAATGAAATAGCATACATGTAAAATTTCAGTAATTTTAACTGAAAATGAGCCAGAATATAACTGTTGAACTGTGTCTTTTGAAATCATGAAGTTCACAATGATGGACTCCCAACTTTTAAAAGGAAGAGGATGTTAATGTTATTTAATGAATTTTCATACACAGAACTTAGCTACTTTCCTCAAGAGTTAACAGCAAAATGTGAACTTCAGGGATAACAATATATTCTGACCCTTAAAAACCATACTTTGCTGAAGAGCAGTTCCCTAAAAGTTGTTTCTGGAAAAGTCAAAGAGATCTACATTTTATATCCCTTCTCTGCAAATTAAACTGCTGCAATACCATTAAGCAGCTGAAATATTCACAGACTCTAAAAACCCTGATAGACTTCAGCTACAGTGCATACACGTCCAGAATCCATGTGATGTGCCAACAAGGGGTTTTGGATGGAAACATACCCTCATTCAGAAGAAAGGTGCCTTATTTAAGCTGCTGTTATATGCAGAGAGCTCCAACTACATACACAGAGCCCTTGAAATATTTAGTTTTACCAGTTGTACTGCTCATGGTGTGAAGCAGCTCAGCACTCTTCCCCTTGTCATGTTTTAACCCTTGATAAATCTTGTTCTTAAGTCTATGGAAGTTCTCAAATGTGACCACAGGCAGATAGAGTGCTTATTCTATCAGTTGGTTGTGATTTTTTCCACAGAACATTAGGAGTCTGTAGATCCACGATTACTAAGCTCCAAAACGACTCTATCACTCTTTCAAAGTTTAAATATGACAAATATTACAAATTACAAATATTACCTTCATGTCAGTCTCTCTTGGAATGTGATCTTTGAAGTCCTCAATGGAACTTACAAGGAAAGGAATGTGGTAGGATAAGACCTAAGAGACACAAATACATACAAATTGAGAAAAAATACTTTCCATGTTAATTATCAGTTAGATAATTATAACTTAGATATTATAATTATTGTAGTTATTATAATTATAATCATCAGTTAGATAATTAGAAGGTATTACCATTATTTTACTGGGCTTATTTTCTTTTTAATGCATTTTTATTTTATGCATTTGTATTTGTTGTAGATTTAAGATGTTAAAGCCTAATAAACGTTTGCAATAAAGAAGTGAAATAAAAGCTTTTAAAACGAGTAAACACAGAAAACATGTACTCAAAAAATAGATTCCTTCATCCCAAGTTGCAATGTGAAGTTCAGTTCCAACTGAGTATTGCCATTTTACACACATCATCAACCTTTTAAGAGCTAGCATTCCTGAACAGTTAAGCTTCAAATATCCTATCATTCCATTAAGTTAAAGACAATGAAAATAATTCAGAATATATTCAGTTCTTTTCTTACGTCTCTGAGTGCTTCCTGTGCCAACGACCGAAAAGACAAGATAACACCAATAATTGTCATCCTCTTCAAAACACTGTCAACAGCTGAAAAGAGAACAATGAACGAAATGTTGATGTTTATAAGATCAATTCTTCAAATAAGAGAAACAAAACATATAACAAAATATTGAAAACAACAAGGTACTGAAACAAAGCTATTCTTTAAAAGAGCCAAAAAACCCCCAGTGCTAAAGCAGGTTTTTATAGCTGAATCCACAATGGGATTTTCAGTAGAAGACCATTAGAGTTGCTTTGGGGATTTTTTTGGTTTGTTTGGTTTGGTTTTGTTTTTAGTTAGAGCTGGGATTGAAGCATGAAGTTTTGTGTTTGGACTTGGTTGTTTATTAATTTTTATTTATAGTATAGTGAGTTTTACAGTACTTCTAGTTAACAAGCTAAAAGCAAAAAAAAAAATATGAAGCTGTATTTTGTTTTTTTTTTTAAAGCTTAATTGTTAAATTAAAAATTAACAGCTAAATTATTTTTACTTTTGAGTTAAAGACTAAACACTTGTGACTCACAACGTGGCATTTTTTATTTAACCAGAAAATACTACTTGAAACCAAGACGAAGAAGGAACAAGAAAGAAGAAGCAAACACCTTAGAACTTTTTTCTTGTTTTATACTTACATTTCAAAACTTTAAATTCAAAACCCTTCACCATGTGATATTACACACTTCTATTCAAACTACACATCACTGATTCCAACTTCATCACTCAGTGTTGGAAGCCTTCTCTAAGGTTTCTCAAGTCAAAAGCAGTGCTCTTTTGGGGATCAGTGTCTGACAGCACAGAAAGCTCAAAACTTCCAGGCTTTAGGGTTCCAACAGCAGTCTATCACATTTACCACTTCCTGGAATGAAACCTAATATACACAGCTGACACTGTGGATGCTAGCACTGCTTCTGTGCTTTTTGAGGATAAAAAGTCTCTTTATTGTAATTATTTTTTGTTTCACATTCTAAAGCTATGTACTAGGCTTCCATATTACTGCTGCTACAGCCATGTATTATCATGCCTGAAATGGTGCTCAAAACTCATCACTAATATAGTGCCTGTGCACTGAATGACACTGAAATCTCACTTGGTACATAAGAAGACTGAAAAGTTTCAAATGATCCATCAGTTTATATGAGCTCATGTACATTTTACTGCTTATGGATATTCAATGCAGAAAAATTAATTTTCCCCATTTTCTTCACAAAGACAAATATAAAAATCAACTCTCTATCTTGTTAGATACCCACATGATAATCTTTTAAAAAGTGCTGCCATCTGGTCTGGCTTGTCAAAGCTGGTCCTCATTTGTGTTAGAACTTCAACGTTCTCCACCACAAGTTTCTAAAAAGAAGCAAAGATTCATGTCAGCTATAGATTTCAACATGTTAACTGGATGAATGCCTGGTTTAGGACATTTCAGCTTGGCAGAAAAGCAACTAACCCCACGGAATACAGATGTGTCCACCGTGTTCTTAATGGGACTACAACATCAATATTATCATCAGTCACTGCTATACAGAAAACCAAGCTCTGAATCAAAAACCAGAGGATTAGATAACCCTTAGAACATGGGTTTTGTACTGAGCAACATGGACCACATCTTAAAGCAAAGGAATGTAACTCCATAAAAAAAATAATCAGACAACAGGTCCTTGTGCTTTTTAGAAGAAAAGTATACATATTACAAAAAAAAACATAAATTCACAAAGTAATCAGTTCTTTTGGATTGCTGCTTTCACTAATTATGCAGAAATTTAATGTTGGTAAAATTGAAAAATGGAATCAAGAGTGGAAATCACATTGTTAAACCTTGGCACAGTTTACTTGAAATTTTCTTCCACCATAATATGAAAAAGCAAAGACATACCTCCAAGTTCCAACACCTTAGCCTGAAACAAACTCAAGTGCAGTAGTTTCCATTTCAGTTTGGCCAAAAGAAAAGAAAATGTGTCTGTTTCTACTTTTTAATAGCTCTCATATATGCAACTTGTAAAATCAGAGTAGGTGTAATAACTTTCCTAAAATCATTCTCCAAATATTTATCAGATTAAAATTTCCATTATAGAGATTGCATAATCACATCTCTAAAATGTCAGATCCAAATTTCCTGCTAGCTGAGAAACTGTGGCTGTGCCAAGCTGCATTTTTAAACTCTCTTAAAGAAAAAAATAGGTGGGTTATTCTTATAAAAATATTTTTGCAGTCTTAATGCTAATTACCCTACTTCCAAAAGAGAAAAGTGATTATTCTCTCTCTTTATGTAGAGGACAATCAACAGCTAAGAAAATGTAGATCTTGTGTTCTCTTGAACATTGAACATTAAGTGTTTTTCCTTCTGTTTAAAGAACACTTCAATTAATGTTTTGAATACTAAATGAAATCAATGTAAAAAAGAACTGAAGGATAGAGGGAGAAACAAAAATATTCTGAATTGTGGTTGGGTGGTCTTCCAAAGTGATTATTAATAGTTTTATTTTTCAAGTAGGTGCATTGCAATCCATCCTAATTTCCAGAAGAGGCAGCAGGAAAAATTAATATTCACCAAACATGTAGGCCACTAAGTGTGGAACATGATTATATATATTTCATAAAAACTAAGAGGCATAGCTGCAGGAACCTACTGCTAAGGATTCATGAAGATCTAACCTTTGACAGTTTTGCTAGCTGCTTTAATAGTTTTATTTTGCTTCAACTCACACTGAGAATAGGGCAAAACATCTGGCAATCAGGCAGATTAAATTTTCAAGTAAATATTCCTGTGACCAGAGGAGGAGAAAAAAACCAACACAATCTATAATGCTTCTATGAAATAAATGGTGATGTGTGTTTACTCCCAGTTTGTGGTAAGTAGCCTGTGCAAAGCAGACCTGTCCAACAACTGTACTATATCATGATCATGTTATTCCCATAATCTTGAGTCTATCCATAACCTACCCACTCCCCCTACTTTCTTATTTTCAGTGAAAAGCAAGGGAAGAAATAAGCTAAACAAAATGCAGCAAACTAACCACGAATCTTAAAGGTCCCTTCCCTTCTGATGCCTAAGCTTTTTATATATTTTTCATACATTTGTAGCTTTGTAGATTGCTAATATATGGTTGTAAATCCAGTACTTTTCCTACGCTTTTCCCTTTGATTTTAGAACAATAAGCTAGCCATATAATACATTTCTTAAAATACTGTTTAGTCATATTGTCAGGAAGAAGGCCTACAAGAACAACATTTTTGGTTTTCCAACCAGAATCTGAGAAGTCATAACAAGAAGTGGGGCAAAGAAGCCCTTGAACAAACTCTAAGGGGTTGACCCAGAGGTGGTGTGGGGCAACTGAATCTCCTACTGAAAATACCTGTAAGATATCCTAATTAACCTTATAAAATTATAGAAATCCAGTGGTGATCCCATCACCATTGGGATACCAGGAGGCTTCCAATAAAGGTCTGCTTTTTACTTTACCATTTTAACACCGTTGCAAGAGTTTTTTCTCTATAGGCAACACTTCCAGCCCAAACCCTTCAGTTACTATCAGTAGAGTGCACATGTGCATGGACGTGACATACTTCTATGTTGAAAGCCAAAGCAAGACTGGTTTGCACTGAAATCAAGATGGGTAATTTTAAACCATCTGATGTATCAGAACTTGGCATTTTACTTTAAATCCCTCAAAGCTCTCCAGAATGCAAGACTGAAGGCCCCTGCACACATTGTTACTCAGTCAAGTTTTCAGCTTCACAGAGAATCACCAGTATATTAATTTAAGATTAAAAGGACTAGGCTGGAATACAGTTTTCAAATAGTGGCTTAAATGAGGCAATCTTTCCCTTCTTGCCCCAGTCTTAAACCTCAGATATCAAACTGACACCAGGTCCAACTTTGCAGGAAGCAAAGCAAGCATGTTGCACCCTACTTTTAAAAAATTCCCCATTCTCTCCTCTTGTTGCTTTCTTCCCCCAAACACAGATGGTTCTCAGGCTATGCCAGCGAAAGAGATGAACATTTTATTACTTTGTTTTATCCTCCAAAATTTGGTCATGCACATGTGGATCTGCATCATGCTCTGCTTACCCTCAGCAGTATCAGAAAACAACAAATTTCAGACAATTTCAAGCTGCTTTTATAAAAATGCACGCACTTACAACATAAATTGTGCTGATTTTGAGGAAATATGATGACTCCTCAGTAAGTGCACAAACAGTAGAGCAACAAACACTTGGCAAAGGCCTTTGACCTTCACTTGAAATGTGCACAGTGAGAACTTAAACCACACCATTCTCACCCAGAAAGCCTCATGCTCTAACTCAAAAATTGGTATGGGCATAAGGAATTAATAACCCTGGCTGGCTGGGCACTCAGGTCAGGGTCGCTGCATGCTCTTAGTTCAGCTTGGAAAGCATAAGCAGCCCCTTTTCTTAAGATGTGACAGTGAATAAAGGGCTTCAAACCTTTTTATCATACACCTCAGCCCTTCAGCAGCACTGCAATTAAGGTGTTTACAAAGAAAACAAGATACTTGAAAGGGTAACACAGGATCTATTAAACTCACACATTTCTAAAGGTCTGGTATGCTAATAAATTGTTATTGAAGAAAGAAAGGAAGTTCCTTATATCTCTTAGGTACTCATGTACTTCTTCAAAAATAGTTGCAAAAAATTCCTTAGTTTAATAATCAGTGGTTAAATACACTGAAAATTATGAGATGCAATAACAACTTGGAATTAAATTTGGGAATGACACTAAAAGAACAAGTCAATATAAAAAAATCTAGGCAAATTAGTGCCATTTTAATAGTATGACTATCCAGAGAAACTAGTATGTATTATTAAATTTATTAAAACTTCTTTCCAGAAGGTATTACACAGGTACCAAGTGGTTCCCTTGTCACTGTTTGCTCTTTTGAATATGCATGAAATGAACTTCCTTGAGATGCCCCCATTTCCATTTTTTTTCACTGCATCAACTTTATTATTTGTTTGTAGTACAGTAGATGTGAGGTTTACTTATCAAAACACAGACATTTATAATAAATGGTTACTGTTGATCCAGAGGGAAAGACATATGTAGAAATTAGGAAAACTAACAAATAAAAAAGGACCTGAAGTCTTCCATCCATGGAAACTAAACAATAGATGCATACAGACATGGTTAAGAAATAAACCCTTAGAGATTACTCAAATAGATTTGAGATTATCCTGCAACATTTGGAGAATCAACAGTCTTGGGTAAGGGCTTCACAAACACCTGAGATCTTGAAAAACATTTCTTTTCCCAATGATGACAGAGTTGACTTCTAACTTAGAGAATCTAACACAAAAATGAACAGTCTGCCTGAAATCCTGCACATTCAGTGTTGAAGCATGTGGGATACACACATACTACCTGTGCAAACTTGCTACAAAAGAAGAGTAAGATTCACAGTTTTATCAGTTTTCTTGATGCAGTCATTTAAAAAAAGATGGCAAGCAGAAACACAGGTATTAAATATCCTAAAGGAAGCTTAAACAGAAAACTACTGCCTTCCCACCCATCAATTTCCACAGTTACCTTAAGCTCAGCAACTTGTGAAGAGATGTGCCACATCAGACTTTCACTTAAGAACTTCATGCCATATGGTCCCAAAAGTTCAGAAAGGGCTCTCATTTCTGAGAAACAAAAGAACCTCTTACACTTAAAATACTTCATCCTCATTTATTTGCAGTCCATCGTGTATCTAGCATGTATCTAGTGTTGTAACTGCAAAAGTATTTTACCCCAAAATATAATTTAAAATACAAGAATTTGCATGGTAGCAAACTGAAGCAGTAGTTACCAACACATAATATACTCATTTCTTTAGCTTAAATGCAATGCTACTTGGACCAAAAATAGGAAAAGGGAGACAAGAGGCAACATGAATAGAACTAAAATACTACTGAAGACTAACAATTGTGAACTCTAAGAGTTAGCTGCTATTTCAGCAACAGTTGCTCTGAGAGTTGCTGTTGTTCCAATTACTCAAGCAATACAATAACTGTCCTTGACAAATATGGAGCAGAAGTATCAAAGTTTACCTGATATATCAGAGTATTCCTCAGCATTAAATGTCAATTCATTTTCTGTGGGCAAATTCACAAATGCCTTCATAGCAGGGAAATAGGCTATGTGACCATTGCTGACTTGCCGTAGCAAAGTTTCCAAATACCTTATCAGAAAGGGGAAATGTTTCAGATGAAAAGGCACATGTTCATGGATACTCTCTACAGATGAAGTACAGTTGTATGACAAGGGACAGCAAAGCCCATACACTAAAGGTTTATTTTCATAGTCCAACTCATGTCTGCATTTTACTCTATATATTGTCCCTATAAAAAGAGTAAGAAGTTTGCAAACTTCAAGCTGCTTTTAGGTACAGAGAGAAGTATACACGTGATGTTGGAAACTTAAGAAAATTTAAAATAACTCCACTTCTCCAATTCCAGATTTTTCATTAAAAACAGCAACAAAAAGAAATCCCTAAAAAATTTGTAACAAGCATTCATATACTACTTACCAATTTGTGTACAGACTGGTGATGGTTGGCTCACCATGACTATCTAAATGCTGGGTTTGCTGAAGCAGAACATTGTTAAACACTCGTGTAATGTCAATCTGTACATAATTTTCTATTGACTGGAGGACTGTCATGTAGGCTCTTACACTGGTCAACAGCTCCGATGGCTTTGCAATCTCTTGTGTTGCTTGATTATACATAGTCATTCCAACAATTGACCTTTTAGAAACAAAAGGATTGGAAACAAACTAATTTCTTAGAAAAATTCAACAAAGATGCATCTATAAAGGTGATTTTATATCCAGAGGTTTTGATAGAATCATAGAAGGGACCTTAAAGATCAGCTAGTTCCTGCCATGGGCAGAGATATCTTCCACAAGACCAGGTTGCTCAAAAGCTCCATCCAACCAGGCCTGAAACATTTTCAAGCATGGAAAATATTAATTTTATTTGAATACTTCTCAAATCCGCAAGTATAAAACCCTGATCAATGCACATAGTACATTAGCACTTTTAAAAACCATTTTGGATTCCAAAGACAACTCTATCCGTGGTTCCAGTAAAAATTTCATGAGACTAAGAATACTCAACAAGCACTTTTTAAATAAAGCTTTTTTCTCCATATATATAAGCAGTCCACACTCTGCAAAGCTTATGTAACAACTACTTCAGCAAACAAATTAATGCTGAAGTCTTTTAAAATGCTGAATTTCTGGGAAATGCAAAAGCAAACATGTATTGAAGTGTTCAGAGCATGTTAATACAAAAAATTATTTGACCAAAGCTGCTGTTACAGCTTGAAATCTTTTAAAAAACCACATAGCTATAATGTAGTATGAATTGAAAAATATATCAAATACATACATAAATAAAGAGAAATCCTGTTATGAAAAATTAATCTCCCTTTAGCTAACACAGTGATTTCTATCTTTAATCAAGGAGCCAAGAAATGGCAGGAACATATTTTAATTTGTTCAAGTTCTCACTATAAATAAAACCAGGCTTCCAATAACAGATGTTCATAGGCTAGTTTTCAAGCTAGAGCAGAACTGTACAAAGGACTGTATATTCCATTTTAACATACAGGACAGGGACCTCACCCAGTCACTGGAACCAGGTCCTCAAAAAAACTGTATCAGGGGATCCTTAAAAGAAGTCTTAGCAAACAAATACCTTTGGCAGTGCTTATTTTAAGTTTATAACTCTCTCAGACTTTAGGAGCTAAGTTTTTAAGTAATATTTAAAAAAATAAATCCATAGATAACAACCTTCATCACAAGTGAATGGGATGAGTTATTCTGCAGGAGAACATCATGTTATTTAGAGTAACATTTTTGTTGTTGCTTGGACATATGTAAATAAATATTTTCAATAGTTTGCCTCTGAGGCAGTCTCTTATTTTAAAATAAATTCAAAATAGATACAGTAACAAGATTAAGTGGCATAATAATAAGCTCCAGTCCAATTACATGTAACACAGAGGAGCTTAAAACAGTAAAAAAAAAATCCCTAACAGTGAAACACTAACACTGTCTTTTAAGGAATACACTGCAAGCCTCTGAAAGAAATGGCCACTTGAAGGTCTGAAAAATAATTATAACTTGAATATCTATTCTGCTCAGCTAACAAGTTTTATGTCTTTCATGAGGCAAGAAAAAGGAAAGCAGTCTCTGAAAATAATATGCCTATTGCTGCAGCCCCAACCCACAAATTCATTCCCCCAAATTAAAATAATAAGCACAAGTGACCAGCACCAGTCTAAGTTCATACACCTGAAGAGCTGACTTCTTAAAATGTCATCAAGTTTTCTTCATTTTTATTCCACCTTATCTTACTGATGGAATGCTCCAGTGACCTAATATTATGTCTTGATGATTAAACTGATTAAGCCTTGTACCCTGCTTGAAATATATAACCAGTAATCTTTGGTATAAAACAGTAGGATAGCTGTCTGGTTTCATATGAAGTCCTCTCCAAAAGTTGCCATTTGCCTATTTCTGAAAAAAAATTATGGGAAGATCAAGGTAAGAACAGACAGGAAGATCAAACAGCAACACTTAAAAAAAAAAAAAAAAAAACAACTGCACATATTGTCAAGTTGGCTTTGTCAGATCTTGACTTCTGATTTTTAGACTTCTTGACTCCTTTCAGCAAGGCAGTGAACTCGAATACTTGAAAACACTCCAGCACTGTGCAAAAGAATGGTGGGAATGTATGTCTTCACACATGCCTAAAAACAGCCATCACCAGGCTCCTACAAAATCCATAGGATTGGGAATGCAGGATCTGGCCGTTAAATAGATTATATGGATTTCAACATATTTTATTTTGAAACAGGAATTGACTATTGTGTATATCTGCACATGTAGCTTAATAATCATTTAGCTGGGATTCTACTCACAGTTTTCACAACCCACCTTTTAAACCTAGTTTAGTGTAGTAAGTACACAATATTTCCAACAAAAACTAGCAAAGGCTTATCTTGTGCATCAATGCTTCTAACTCTACAATATTTCTTACTTGGTAAAGCGGATTTCCAGGTGAGATGTCAAATATTCTCTTGGGGTAAATGTGTGTTCCCAAACCACCATGTTTGGTACGTAATTGATTGAGAAGCAGAGCTCAGAAAGTGCAGTATGCAGTTTGTCCAGGCTTTAAGAATAGACAAGAAAGTAAGAAAAATATTTAATGCAACAGAAGTGTACATTATCATGGAAGGCACATACTGAATGGATAATGCCTCAAAAGCAGGTACAGGTCTAACTCTTCATTATTTTGTGCTTTAAGACACTTTTCTAGCATATTTAAAAATCAGTATTTTGGCCAAGAACACATCCTACAACTACATACTGATATGCATTGCATACAGTGATGCAAGATATATTTTTTAATATATATATATATAGATATAGATATATGTATTTTTTTACTACCCCCAAAAAAAGAAACTAAGTGATTTTTCCCTAACTGAACTAAGCAATACAAATAATGTTTTCCCAGCAGGAAAACCTAAAAATATTGGGGGAACAAATCTTTAACTTCTTTTCCATCAAGTTCTCTAAACTTTACAGTTCTCTGCTGTTTGGTTGTTGCAACTGTAGTAAAACCACTTCCCCCCCTTTAGCAGTGTGTGAATTTAGGCACTCCCAATCACACACTTTCCTATTTTTAGCTTTTTCCTTTTCATACTTTTATCACTCTACCATCCTGATCTCAGATCTCTCTTTACACATGTCTTATAGCCATTCATACCCTATCATCTCTTAAATCCCAAGCTGCATTTATTAACCTTTCATCTTACCTATTCCAGGTGAGTTTTTTGGTTTCATTAATAATTTACTGGTGCTTTCAATTTTTCTGCTGCCACTAAGAAGGAAAGTTTTCCCACCTGGTTCAGGCACTGGAGCCACAAACTCCATGTCAGCCACCAGCCTTACAGCAGCAAGATCTTCCTGTCCAGCCTGTCCTTAAGAGTGCTAAAGCAAGGTAGGATGGAAGATGCCATCCACTCCTTGGACTCACATGCCCATAGTTAATACAACTATTCAGGAAGCCTAGCTACAAGTACAGGGATTCTTTCTGCTCAGGAAAGGAAAAAGCCAAGGGGATAAATTCAAGTGACAAACATTCCTATTACCTATGTAACAAAATTCAGTTTCCATACAAACCACAGAAGCATCATAAGCTCACAAACTGCAAAGCTGTCAAATTCACAGCCAAATAAATTTATTCAAACAAATTAAGCAAGACACATTCAATAGGTAGAACACATTTTGACTGGGATTCAAGGTGAAAAGAACAGAAGATGCAGCTTACTTTGTCACAACCAATCTGTTTTTCCTCATGCTTTCTACTCCTGGTTTCTCCCTTTCAGGTTCTCCTTTCTTTCCAGTCTGTTTTTTGGACTTCTTGTTCACTGCTTGACTGATAGTTTTGGCACAATGTTTTGGCAACAACTAGTAAACAAAAAGAAATAGCACCTCCAAATTAAAATACATTTTTTTTAGCACACTTCATGCCACAAATAACACCTCCTTCCTGACAAAATTCTAGTATTAAAAATTCTTGCTCAAATCACCTTCAATTTTATAAACGGAAAGTTTACCCAAATACAGAGGTGGAAAAAAAAAAAAGTATTTGAACAGAAAACATCCAGAAAGCTGAACAGAGAAAATCTCAAAGGAGAATTAAAACAGACACAACCATGCTCACCTGATCACTCAGTGTACATTGCTCTGTGCAAATGTCTGTGATAAGATTTCGAGCCTGCTTAGCCATTTCATCCAAGAACATGTTGCACAAGGAAAGACTACGATCTCCAATATGATGTCGCTGTGAAGAAAGGAGAAAAGTAAGCAGGATTTTCTCTTTCCCACCAGTCCTACAGAGAAGAGTTCACTAATCACATAACTAGGATATGGGAAATAATAAATTAATTAGTCCTCAGTAATCTTGACTCTAGGCTATTTTTTCCTTTTTGGAAGCAACCATGAAATATTCCATGTCACCATTAAAAATATTTTTTGTAAAAAGAGGCAAAAATTTTTTTTAAGAAAGAGGTTTTCACATTTAGTTTTGGACCAAATCTAACTTAAATGTGTCCAATATTCCAAGATCTCTGTGAATGTCCTCTTCATTAATATGTGCCAACACTAAGTCTAGGGGGAAAAGAGCATGCAGCTCAAGCTATAGAGAAAGCAGTGTTCTTCACATCACTGAAAAAGTCAAAAATAAAGCCCTGCTGCATTAATTTCTGGATTCTGTTCCTTTGTCACTAGATCTGCATAAGCACACTCTGTCTTGCTGAAATCCTCCTTTCACCACTGATCTTTACTTTCTGTCAGCCACACTATGACACACTGTACACAGCACAGCAAAGATTATTTTTCCAAAATGATAATGGTTACCAAGGCATACAATTCAGATATTGAATTTCAAGCTCTGCTGGCTGTGACAAAATGTGCTTGCTGCAGCTGAATGCATAGTAACTACTGAACAGTGGGCTTTGGCTACTGATTTCTTACTGTTACTATAATTGTTCTCAAAGATGTCTCTTGTCCTGAAAGGATAAGCACTCCTCGAAACTTTATAATGCTTGTCTAGCATAAATAGTATTAGCAGCTATTTAAAGCAAAGCATACAAGGAAAATACCTATATAGATGTATATTGTAATGAAGTTTAGCAGAAAAGAATTTTATGTTTAAACAAGAAAACCCCATATTGTGTAT
Organism: Cinclus cinclus; assembly: GCF_963662255.1. Classification (NCBI taxonomy): domain Eukaryota; kingdom Metazoa; phylum Chordata; class Aves; order Passeriformes; family Cinclidae; genus Cinclus; species Cinclus cinclus. The sequence continues at coordinate 4,713,624 of NC_085066.1, read as the reverse complement.
ATTACAATAAATCTTATTCAACTAATTGTTTCAGATGAGCACTGCTAGGAATGAAAACAACATTTTCATGAGCACTACATAAAAATGGCAAAGTTGACTCCCAGACTAATTCCAAAGTCAATGAACAGACAGGAAATGTACTAAAGGATTTATGCTCTTACAACAAAAATAGAAAGAATTTCCTCAGATTCAATCTGCTTCCTTTAACAAAGAGTCCATTTCTTCAAGCAACAAAGTATTTTTTAAATTCCAACTCTAACCAACAAGGTTTCCATTACCCAGTTCTGACCAAAGCAAATGCTTGCATTATCCTGTGTATCATTTATTTTTTGTTTTCTTACTGAAGAAATGTAACAAGCCATACAGAACCCCCAACTTCCTATTTCCTTCTCCAAACTATGAGTTTATGAACCATTTAACAGGAAAACTGTTGCTTCTAAGTTTTAACAGGCATATGGGATTTATTAGTATATAAGCCTGAAAAGTCTGAAAATATTTGCACCCTAGCTAATCCCTCTTTAAAGCAAAGACCAAAATGCTTTCTCACTTGAGAAAAGGACTTAAGAGATTTATGCATGAAGACTCATGTAACAAGATATCTACTTGTTTTACCTCCATTTTTACATTTTTAGCACTCTCCTCCCTCGAATATTAAATTGCCATAACAAACAACTTCTTGCAGTGTTCAGCTCTAGTTCACTCTACATTGAATAAGAGATGAAAATATCTAAAATGTCAAAATTACCTCTTCAGGGCATAGTTCATGGGTACAGCTCATAAAGTGAGTACAAAGCAGTGGGAATGCAATTGAGTATCTTGATTGAGAGGGAAGCTCCAAACACTGCTGGAACATCTTCTCAAAAGCACGACTATAAAAACTGAACAGAATTCATCAGTTATTAATGAGACATTTAAATATATATATTTTTCTGCAAGTAAGGTTTACTTCACACAAAACAAACATGACCATAAACATGTTTTGTGTAGCAAAAACTGCTTTCATAATTTTTGTTTGTTTTCTGCATTCACCTCTAATGCATTCTGTTTGCAAATCTATTTTGCATTATTATTATTATTATTATTATTATTATTATTATTATTATTATCATTATCATATTTTTATTCTGACATTTTTCACATAGGGACTGTGAAAACTTGTACTTTTAGCCAAAAAGTATTAAGGAAAAAATCTGCAAATGATTCCTGATCAATTATATGACTGCTTGGTGAAGATCTCTGACAGATGCTCATCAATACCTTTTCCAAACTCATTCTGCTAGAAACCAGAAATTCCAATAAATTCTTCCACTGGCCTATCTCCCTACAAAGTATGCTATTTAAAAATGACACTTGCAAGGACAAATAAAAAAGAATTAAAAAAACAACAAACAAACAAGCAAAAAAAACTTTCACAGTCAAGTTAGTAGCATACCAAAAGATGGAAAGATCTGAGGTTTCAACCAACATCTCCACCAAAGAATCTACCATTTTTGTGTGGAAAATGATTGTGTTCATCATTTTTCCTAGTTCTCTGTGGTCTGCAAGACCAAGCGAAGCTTTGGAAACGCTGGTGTAGGCCTGGAAAGACAACACAATCTGTATGTTATATTTTAATACATACATAATAACAGACATATCTGCTGCCTTGTATGACATATCTGCTTTTAATTTGCTTTTGTGCAAATTCCACTGCTGTTGCTCAACAGCAATGTTAAATACTGTTTGCACTATGCACAGGACACCTGCATAATTAAAGACCATGAAGGGATTCTTCTGTTTCCACTACAGCTTTAAAAAAGCAAACTGCCTTTCAGGGACATCTCTAAACAACCACTGGATATGGCACTAATTCACAGATAAACTGCAGAACAAATGTGTTGGGATTTATTAGTATATAAGCTTACACATTTGTAAGCTCTCCCTTACCAGTGTAGGCACACTGAATCACACTCTGCACACCCACCAAACAACTCAGCCTCAACACATTCTATTTCTGAACTGTTATAAACATCCCAAGGGATGCAAAAAGTACCCAAAGCAGATAAAGTTATATCATTACATAGCACATTATCTGTTAAGGTATTTGTTTGATTTTAAGAGTAGGTTATTTTTAGATAGCCTGTCACCCACTTGCAGTGTGAGAGTAATCTATGAAACATTTTGGTTTTAAGTTAATGAAAGTTGTGTATTTACCAGTTCTTACCTGCAATCTAAACCAATCTAACCTCATTCCTCTGAAGTCAAATACCTCTCCATCTTCAACTGCATCAGGGAAAAACATAGAACAGAAAATCCATAGAAAATGATAATATATTCAGATATACTATATCAGACTTTCTAAAAACCCCAAAGTAGTAAAGAATTATTTGGGTAATGAATCTCATGTTTTTATGAAAGAATTTTAATCCAATACAGTTGCAGTAAAAGGAATTAAAATATCAAGATGAAAGTATGTGTGATACGTTTTCTATATTAAAAGGTAGGATTACTACCCAATAGCATCCTCTGGAATAGGGACACACCACAACAAGCAGATACAGAAATGAAAGAGAAACAAGGGAACAAATGCAGTTCATCTTCTACTGATTGTATGAAAGAAACTCATTTCAGAGAAATCTGCCAGTCTGTTACCAATCTTCCAAGATCATTTAAACTTACCTTGTTTCACACTTAGTGAAGTCATTGTGTTTACAAATGAGGACATGATGATTGATTCATCCTCTGGGCACACTGAAAGATTCTAAAATAAATGTTGTTGCTATTGTTATTATTATTACTTTAAACTTGGTTTATGAAACAATGTCAATATCCACGCCCCATTTATCAGTTATACTCTGAAATGTTCACAAACCTACAAGTGGTAATTTAATCAATGGAATATTTCAAACAGTGCTACTCAATAGCTTTCACTTTTTAATTCATTGATTGATGACAAATACCTAGAAAAGATTGCTTGCAAATCAATATCAGCTCAAAATGGGAAAATCTGTCATTAAACACAGCTATACTGCATTTTCTGTCCTGTCTGCAAAGAAAACTTTGCTGCAGCAGGATACAATGGAGCCCACATCAGCATCACTTCACCTCCAAAAAACCTGTCTCTCAAATATTTTTTATTAAAAATTCAAGTTTATTTTACTAAACATTCAAATTTTACATAATGCAACAAATATTTTTAGTTTTAGCCATTAATAGGACCACACTTCTGTTAAGTAATGCAATGCAGAAGTTTCTCATAAGTCCAGCAATAACTGACATTGAAACCCAAAGGCTGAAAAAATCCAAATTACTACTCAATCACTGTCTAATCTGGTGCTTGACAGCTATTATGAATTAATGGCAACTAAAATTCATGTCTATTTTTTTCTCCTTGTTTCAGTTTGTGTTCTATCTAATGGGGTCACTAGGGAATAAAACCAAAGCACTACAGAAAGTTTATCATTTCTTGGTTGGGCTAAATAAGAAAAGGTTTCTACACTCCTCCAGTGACAGTACCTGCTTCAATCATAACTCCAAACATAACAGTGTTTCATAGTATTAATGTATGAATTTGTATACTTCAGTATTCATATCACTCATAATGGTACGAAGCTGCATCAGGGGAGGTTTAGGCTGGGTATTAGGAGAAGGTTTCTCCCATAGGGAGAGGCTGGGCACTAAGCAGGATCCCCAGGGAATGGTCACAGGCCCAAGGCTGCCAGAGCTCAAGGAGCACTTGGACAATGCTCCCAGGCACAGGGTGAGATTGTTGGGGTGAACTGTGCAAGGCCAGGAGTTGGGACTTTGATGAGCCTTGTGGGTCCCTTCCAACTTAGGATATTCTGTGATTCTGTACAGAAACCATGAGTACCACTCTAAATCCCAGAATTAAACAGTAAGCTATTTTCCTTTATTCCGTGACGTTCATCAAAACCCACAAACTGGGATGCATTTTAATGATGGCATTTTGGACAAAAGGCTCTTGTTAAAATTTGCATTTGAGAACTCAGAACCATGGTGTTGCCATACCTGCACGAGCTCATTTAAGACCACTGCATCAAAGCCAGAGAGATACTGGACATAATATCTCTGCATCACTGGTCCGTATTTTCGTACGTGTGCCCTGAGCTCCTCCATGTAGAATATTAGCTCAGCTATGTGCCTAGACAAAAAGACAAGGAAAAGCTTACAAATATCACTCAAAATATTCAAACAAATTTCTATCAGTGGAATGCTTCTCAAGGGGATTTACTCCTACACTTTGCTTTGAAAACAATTATCAATAGTTTATTTCTGTACGAAAATATTTGTTAATGTTGCAAAAGGAGCATAGGTAATTTTCTCTGCAAGGTCAAATCCACTCAACAGGATATAAGTTAGCAAGATACCACCATATTAATCCTCAAAGGTTTGTATAACTATTCAGTTCATTTTCTGAATAAGAAGCCCTTCTGTACAGCTGAATTCGAAAAAATGTTTTTCTGAAAAAGTGGTTAAACCTGAAAAATACAAGGGTTTTTTTTGTTTGTTTGTTTTTTGTTTTTTGTTTTTTTTTTTTCCCCAAGCCATTAGGATGGTTAAATACTTGCATAGGTTGTTTCAGAGAAGCTCTGGAACCTCCATCTTTCCTTAGCACCTAAATCCAGTGGAAAGATTTCAAGATTTACTCACTCCAGCTCTATAAATCGCCTTATGATTATTACTTGGTTAAAATCCTGCAGTCTTCCAATTCAATCTTGTGTCCAATAATATTGAGAAGCCTCCCATCTACATTTGTAAGATGTTGTAATCATATTTCTCATTTTTAACATCTGTTTATGGTGCCACTAATGCTATATTGCATAAATAAAGCTTAGCTGATTTAAAAGACAGTTTTGCTACATGAGACATTCTACGAACCAACAAATAAAGGTTTTTCAAAGTATTCTTGCCCCTTTCATTGATTTGATCAATGCAAAATCAGTGAAGACATTAAAAAGCTTTAATTTTGCCTATTCAAAGTTAAAAAGACAAAATATTATTATTATTATTATTATATAAATGAATTTTCATTGATGTGCTCTAATTCCTAGGACAGTATTGCTAGTTTTCTGTTTTGATGGGACACTTAATATTCCCACATAAAAATTTTCTGAGCATTCCCAGCTGCTCCACATAGCCAACCTCTTCTGAGATTCCATTGCCTTCAAGTTTATTTTGTCTGTGAAATTTTGAATGAATTTAATGAAGGGTATTACATTAAAAATGAACATACTTATCTATGAAATCATCTGCACTCTTCTTTGGCATGTTATCTGCATGACGAAGAAGCCAAATAATTTCATCACGAGCAAAGGATAATGCCATAAATACAAAAAGTGCCTGAAAAACAAAAATTGTTCACAAGCTTATCAATATACACAACAGCTGAACAGCTGGTGCACTCGAGAAGCAACTAGTCTCTAAAACTCAAGAAGTAAAGAAAATAAGTAGGTTTTCTCAGAGTGAAGAGTATTTTTTTTCCCCCCCAAAGAAAATAAATATTGGATTTAGCATTGAGAAATACCCTGGTTTTTGCACAAATGCAAACCATAAGAGCTGTCAGTTACCTTGGGACCCAGCAGGCCTGGCTGATCAGACAAGACAGTGGCTAGTTCTTTGAGTGCAGAACGTAAAAACTTGCGTCTCTCTCTGTGCATTGAACCCCTGCATCAAAAGAACATGCATTATCCACTGTGCTAGGCACAGAAGACTTGATTTTCAAAAGCATTTAAGACCAGACATAAGCAGATTATACTATATCAACTTCAAAAGTTCAGGATTTTGAAGAATGTGGTTCAGAAAATTGGCACCCTCATCCCCAACACTATATATTCTGGAAGCATCAATAAATTTAAACCCCACGTTCTCTGTCCCCTCTCTGTGATGTGCACTTGACTACATTAACACATTTTAATTTAATCTGCATTAACATTTTGTAATCAGACAAAACATAACTAATGAATAAACTAAATGCTTCCATTCTGATAACTTGAGAAATAATCTAAAACTTGGGAAGTTAAATCAGTAATAACATTAAGCAAATCCAGATTTAAAACAACAATCAGTAAATGATCTCATTTGAAAATGCATGACTAATTCAGCATTTGACAAATTCTATTTGTACAATCTTTATGATTTTGTTTTAAGAACATCAATCCTAACATCTGTCAGAAAAACTTCTTAAGACACTTACGCATGTGAAACAGCAGCTTCTTTGCACTCTCTGATGTCATTAATACGCTTGTTGTAGCTGCAAGTAAAAACCAATCAGATATGGTACAAAAATCAGCAGCACATTTTAGAAAGAGCTGAGTGGGACTTGAGAAGAGCTACAATGTTAGGATACAGCAGAAAACCAGCTCCTGAGGAGAGCTAAATGCCAGAACTAGATAACCAAAAATACTTTCTACTGAAGTGCTCCTGGCGCTTGCTGGTAGAGGTCTCAATTTTATTTGAGTTTTCGTATAATGTACTGCAAAAACAGTGGCAGCAAGATGCAATTTTTCAAGCAAACTCCACATTCGTAACATCATTTCCCTTCAGTAGATCAAGATTTGTGGGTGAGATCATCAATCATTAGACTTGCCTTTTTAGAGACTGACTCACCAGGCTTTCAGAACTGAGATAAAAAAAGGTGTGGTGGTTATGAAATCATGCCCCTAAAACTTATGCATTAAAGAAACAGTCAAGATACCAAGCAAAAATATTTGTGTACCTAAGCAGAACTTATGTGAATCAGAAGTAACCTGTTTGAGACAGTTCTTCAAGAAATATGGTGTTTTTAGCAGAGATTGTGAAAGAAGAACAAAAACTTACCCTCTTATGTTTACAAACAAATCCTCTGCAGCTTTGTGAATATGGAACACTTCGTCTCGAAACAGAGCCAAGCAAGAGCTGCTTTGAAGTGCAAGTTTCCAAAGATTCAAAGCTGTAGCATCACTATTTAGGATTCCATGGCACAAAATAAATCCAACTTCAAAAGTTCACATTGATGTATGTCACAAATCAGATGCACAAAGACAGTAAGAGAACAGTGAGATGATTATTTTGTCTTAAATAGTTTGCATAGATCATTATTGAATTCTTTAGAGGATAACATTTTCTAATATATAAAAAATACCTCCTCACTTCTAATTAAGGTATTTTTGCAATATTTTTTTGTGAAATTAATTACTTCATGCTGACACTACTTAACTATTTTCATCAGAATTACTGAAGCCCTCACTTCCAGTCAAAGTCTGGAACAAACTGATGACACACTCTTCCAACAGCACATGCTGAATTTTAGCTACACTGCATGTTAGTACAAATGAAATTCAATCAAGCTCTCTAGAATCTTACTTGAATACAACAGCTATTACACAGTAAAGAAAGCAAGTAGTCTTTTAAATGTTAACCTGTTTTATTAATACAACCATGAGCCATTTCAGGATATTTTACTCACATATTATCCATTTTTCCATTGCATCCAGAGATAGGTATTCACATGGCATCTGTTAAAAAAAATAGTAATTTGTAGCTCACTAGTTATAAGTACTTCTTAGCAAAAAGGGACAAACAAGGCCTTAAATGCTGAAGAATCATAGAAGGTTGCTGACCACTGTCAGTGATTCAGTGTTTCAGCACTTCAGAAACTGAAGGTTAGAGTTATTAAGTGAGCTTCCATACCCTCCAACACCTCGAACAAATTTTGACAAATATTTATTTCAATAAGCATTGTATTTAACAATATTTGAGAATTAAAAGCTTGTGATGGATACTAATCATGACTTGACAGCTGTTAAAGCTTCAGTTTTTTCCAGGAAGAGAACCATTCATATCACAACTGAGACAAAAGTGCAAACACAAATTTTAAAGGGAAGACCATTTCTGATTTCCAGTCTCCTGGCTTGCAGACACCTGAGAGGGTACACAGGATTCCTCCCCTCCACAACTGCAGAAGTTAACATAGCTGACTTTCATCTTCTGGTCAACAAAATAGCGAAACTGAAGGCATGAGTTAATGTAACAGAAATTTTACTTAATGAGAGAACTTTTCCCCTGTACTAATCAGTGTATTTCCTTCCCTGATTAAATTCATGTAGAGGTAATCCAACAGACAACTATTTTACAGAAAACCTTACTTAACTCTATCATAGAATGTAAATTAAAAGACCATACTGTGTCAGACTGTGCAGGATTAAGCATTGTACTGGGGGCACTGATGAGGCTCAGTAGTTGTGCATTTCTCCACTGGTCAGCTGAGAGATTTCGTCGAGGATAGACCATCTGGAGTGAAATCAGAGCATCTGAAAGGGACTAGAAAGAAGGCTAATGATTAGTACTATTTCATCAGTACAGCTGTTTCCTCAGCATTATTACTAACAGTCATCAAAACATTTTAGTGAGCAGGTTTTGAAATTATATGTAAGGTTAAAGCCCATTGCATCTAGTTTATTTAACATATAAAAGATTATTCCAGGCTAGAAGAGGGATGCAAAGAAGCAAGAGAGTTTGATCTCTATTATTTTTAGTTAGTTACAAAATTCTGAGTTCAGAATAAGGGACACAAAAAAAAAAAATAGGGCACAGAAGTCCTCTCACACACAACTGGAAGTTGTTCATTATTTATTCAAGCATCCCAGTTGTTGTATGTACTGCCACTTCCCTTAGTATGCCATTCCCTATGGTAGCACACTATAATCGTTTTGAGCAGATAATGTCTACAGGAATATCTCTGTACCAAATTAAGCTTATCCAGGGAAGTGTATCCTAAGTCTTTTCCCTGACTTTTGTACCAATACTGGTGCTTGAATGAATCCTCAGGGAGCCAGATCTGGGCAGACTGAGAGCAGAGGTCACTCAGCCAAAAAAAAAAAAACTAAAAAAAAAACCAAAAAGAACAAGTTATCTGTTGAAGCTAATGTAAAGGACTAAATAACAACTACCTGGTTTGCTGCAAAGCAGTGGGATTACAGAATGACAACCTAAGTGTGCAGCTCCATGAGAGCACACCCAAGAATATGTTTCTGTAGTATGGCACCTGAAAAAGATCCCTGACCCCAATTCATACTTCTGGCACAGAATAAGCACAAGAGCAAAAAAAAAAAAAAAATCACACTGAAAGGCATCTTTACAAACGCTTCAATGGAAAGGACTGATCCACTATTAAATACCAGACCATAAACAAAGATAATACTGAGAAGTAAAGCATCTTTGCTAAAATGTGCACCACAAAAGACTACCCTCAGCTAAGTAAGTATTAACAAGACAGGAATCGTGGAAAGTTAACAACAGTAAGATTACAGACAAGTTGGAAGTACTGGAAACTATTTCACTTCAGAGAACTTAGGAAAGTAGCTGGAAAACTCTGAGCTTCTAGTGACAATACTGAAAAGTTTAAGGAAATAGAGAAAAATCTCAAGAAAACTAGAGAAGGAAAACACAACCAGCACCTAAACTTCAAAACAGCTAAAGAAATAACCAAACCTTAAAAAGTTTAGACTCTAATAACTTAGAATTTAACTTAAGCTACTGCCAAAGATTCCAAAGTAAGTTGCAATTGTTCAGCAAGTAATTTGCAAGCACCTAGAAAGTAATTTCTTTGTAATAGTTGGTAAGCCCTGATCAGAGAAATCTAGTTTCCTCTGACAGAACAGCAAACCTAGTGAACAAATGGGAAGTGATAAAACAGAATATATTTTGACTATGGTGAGGCTTCTATAACTTTTCCAAGGTGTTCTTGCATGAAAATACAGCCTAGATAAAACATCATGGAACTGCAACATAACCAATTGTGTAAGAACAGAAACTTAGAAACACCTGTACAGAAAGGACTAAAGGAATTGAGCTCCTTTAACTCAGTGAAGGCAGCTCAGCAGAGTGTGAGCTTTTGAGTACAGGAGCTACTGTTAAAGAGGCAGTGGTCATCTCCAGGATTCCCAGTTTAAGGACAATCCAAAACAACCCTCAGGTTACAATACAGAAAATCACATTCATCTAGGACAGCAATCCAGCAAAACAACCAACTTCAGAGAAACATTGTGAATCTCTTTAATTTCAAGCTACAGGTCTACACAAAACACAGAAGTAGCTATTCTCAGATGATCCACAGCTGATCTTTAATTAATTTCTAATTCTTAGTGAATAAAATGGCACCTTACTAATGGGTCTTATCATTCCTGCATTTCTGTAGGTCGTGCTTTTTAATAGGGTACAAATCCCCAGCCCTAGACATTCAATGCAAGCAGAAATTTCATGTAAATTTATACCAAAACGACTTCAACAAAACAAACTCTTGCATATTTACTTTTATCTCTGTTTCCCCCAGTTAAGGTTACTGCATGCCTGTGAACAAGGGTTACATACTTTACTGTGAGGTACAAATTCCTCCATCATTTTCTTTAAAGGATTTTCATAATCCACAATCATCTGGCCAAGGCGTGGATATTCTCTGTCACTAGAAGCAACAACAAACAATTCACTGAGGTGTAGCTATTACTATCACTAGCATTATACACATCTTTTATACAATTAATTTTTTACCTCGCTCCATGTGTCATTTCATGAGCATAGTTATACAATCCAATAATAGCCTTCCTTTCTTCAATTCGGGACAGCAGTATCATTAGTGTTGTGTAGGTTATAATCAAATCTAGGTAATTCTTTGTTAAATCAAAGTTTACAGTCTAGAAATGAAAACCAGTAAATTATAATTTAAAAAGCTTTTACAGACAAGCATAAAACATTTTTCCTTACATTTCCCCTGATTTTCAGCATTTTCAAATATTCACTGTAACAAAGTTCCTGTCCTGGTGGCATACAACTCTGTACACCCTTAATATATTTATTCAGATTTCCATAACTGCTTGCACTAATGAAAGCAAACCATCCAAATAAATCCTTCCAGGCTAAAGTGTCACAGATTACCTGATAGATAGGAAAAATTTTCTTGTTTACTAAGCAGTCAGCAGTGCCATGCCTATGAACTGTATTTCAACAGGACCCTAATGTAAAAGACTAGCACCTATCCCACTGGCCTTGTAACATCATTCCACAGAATACATATCTCTTCCTTTTTCATATTATGAATCTAAGTTGGCCAAATTTAGAATAATGACAAAAACTAACACAGTGACATTAAGAAAGTTAAAAGCAACAGGAAAAGGTATTTGAGGTTTTCTTTTGGGGGCTTTTTTCCTGTTTGTTTGTTGGTTTGGGTTTTTTTTTTCCCCGTTGTTGTTTTTTGTTTGTTTGTTTTAGGGGGGTGGTTTTGTTTTAAATAGATGGCTTTTGTAGTTGCTTTAGTCAACTCCAAAAGTGACCTCCTCACATAAGCTTAGGTGGACACCAGTAATAGTCTTGTCTTGTGAGTCTCACAAGGTATAAACATACAGATGACTATGAATTAACTTGCAGAGGCAATAAATAAAAAATTACTGAAAAAAATTTATGTCTGGTAACCATACTGTTACTACTGTCCATAAGAAACCTACTGAGAAAGGTCTATTTATCATAAAAGTTAGAAATGTGAACCCTACATTGTTTTTATTTCTATTGCATTTATAACTAGAGATGTGATGTTTCTTGGACTAACAAAAGTCCTTCTCCCCACATGACTCTGAATAGAAGCATTTTTGAAAGATTAAACCAAGAAACTTACAATATCAAAGAAGACTTGGCAAACATCAATAGTGTTTAGCAGCTCACAGACATGGTCCTTAAAAACAAAGGAAAATTTAGCTTAAAAAGATTTAATTAAATCATATTACTACAATAACTGACAGAGCTTCATTTTTCTTTTCTGTTCAAAGAACAGAGCTTCAACTTCAGCAATTTCATTATACAGTGTTATTTCATGAATAAAATTACAGAAACCTAATGTGACAGAACAACTTACACATTTGTACTACTTTACCTTAAATTCCATAACATCAACAAACGTGAAGTAGTATAATGCCAGGTTCTTCAAAATCTCTGATTTTTCTTTCTGGAGCTGAGCAAGCTGTTGCTAAAAGAGAAACATAAACATGCACACAGTTCTTAGAAGATCTTGAGAAGAACTGCTGAAAAGTAACACCTGTGAAGCGCAGAGTAACCACCAGGCTATGCAAAGAAGCTGTAATGGTTTTCTAAGGCTGAGGTTCTGTGTGTGTCAAATACACACAGAGTTCTCAGCACTGATCATTTTAACAGCTGCCAACTATATTTTGAAGATAAAGGTTACATTAGTACACATTAGTACCAGAGTCATGTTGTTTAGCTCAGCTAGAGATGAAAATGGTAGTTAGGAAAAGTGTTATCATATGTATAATTTGCAAAAGCAGAACAGTACATGAGCACAAATCAGTATGCCAAAACCAAAATAATTATGTTACTTGAGGTGGAGGAAAATAAGGTGGCAGGTTACAAACTTTACTACAGAAAAACATTGTGCTTTTAAATTCTGAACTTACCAAAAAGAATATCCAGGCAAAGCCACGTTAAGCATGCAAAATAAAATGTAGATACAAACATAAAATACAGTAACGGTTCTTTGACCAGTTCCATATAAACACAATAATACATTCAAACAAAAGCAACAAAATAAAGAAACATAAAAGAAGCAAAACACTAGCATTAGACACTTGTGGATAAAATGGAAGAGGCAAACGTGAATACAAAGGTAAAAAAATTCACATGAATTTATTTTTTAATATATTTTAAACAAACAATGAAATATCATTTTTTAAACGATTTTCTGAAGGAATCTGACTGATCATTATACAATTAAGAACACAAAAAAAAAAAATCTGTTAATGAACAGCCATTCTGTTTATCTGTGTATGACAGTTCTCAGAGCACTGCAAACATCCAAATATTTAACTGGCAATATCCAGCTACAAATTACATCTGCTTCCTGATACAGGAATGGAGTTAAAGCAGTCACAATAGGAAAAAAGTGCCCTCCAAAAATCTGCAAGACTCTAAATTAGAGATGATCAAGTTAAATAACATCTTTTTCTCAACAAGAGCAATGAATTACAAGACAGATTAAAAAGTTGTTTCAAATCAATTAGTTTATTTTCATGAGAAGTTAAGAATTGAGTATGCTTCTTCAGCTTTTTTGCACTCTCTTCTATAAAGCTGTACTCTGTATTCTCAGTTTTATATAAAGCATCAAAATTCCTCTAAATTCATAAATCAAACTGCCTGGATCATAACTAGGTATCATATTTAAAATAAGTTTTGCTTTTCTCCTCTGAATTTTTAGAGGTGATAATGATTTTTTTTTTAGTAGTCTTGAGCCGTAACACTTTCATTATTGCCACAGAAGACAGGAATACAGTTATGAGCAAATCAGAATGGCTACATTATAAAATACTCCTGCCTACTCTTAAACTATTGTAAAGGATTGGACTTTGAATGCCTGCCCATGTATTATTTAAGTCTCTTTCACACAGGCATTAGCCAAGGCTTAATTGAAAGAGGTGCTACTACATGTGTTTATTTTATAACTTGTCCTGATACATCTCCTGCACCAGGAAATGGCTTATTCCCATTCAATCTGCTGCTGTACAAAAATCTGTTTTCAAATCCCATGACTTGTATTTTGATCCTTAGCATGAGGATTAAAGCTATACTTTTTCCCAGTATATAGCTTTAACTTCAACTGCCTTGAGCTCAGAAAATGAAGCATGCAGCATCATCACACACTAGCATCATCCAGAGCTCCAGTAAGTCTGTGCAGCTTCAGTACACCTTCAAACCATCTTGTGCCTACACTTGGAACCACTCCAGAGGAAAAGTCTGCTTGGTACTTTGAGGACTGCTTCATCAGTCAACAGTTCTTACACAATGAAAACTCAGTTAAGATGTGTGGATTTCATTTCGCACCTTAGCCCTAGCACTTAAAGAATTTCTTGCCACTTTGTAGAAGACAAAGCAAAAATTAGAGTTTCTTTCTGTACAACTAATAAAAGTGTGAACCATATGAATCTAAAATGTCCTTTCAAGAATTTTCAGGAAGAGACGACAGGGTGTGATCCACAAGTAAGATTATTTCTAGCGCAGAGAAAAAACAAAACCAGAATTCACTACTACTCCACACCCCCTTATCACTTTTCCCACTGCAATCCTGACTCATAGTAAGCAAGCTGCAATGCTAAAGGAGATTATAGGTTGCTGTACACTACACCTATTTTTGGTATAACAAATAGCAACTGAATGTCCATTCCTGCAGGACATTGAATTTCCAGCCACAATATGTGAAATGGGGAGATAGGGAAAAAAGGGAGATGGTGCTGGAAACTATGATCACAAAAGAAAGACATTTTCAGAAATTCTGTGAAGCTGTACAGAGTATAGGGAAGGATTTGCCACACTCAGCTAAGGATTGTGGAATCACTGCTGTGCATTCTTATCTTATTACCTATATTCCCAGAAATACTTACACTTAAGTGATTCTAAAACTTTCCTAGAGAGTTAAGATAATCATTCTTTGCACGCTGAGTGTTGAAGGGATCAGCAAACTTTTATTTAAAATAGTAGTACCAAAATAAAACACAAACTGACTGTTATATCAGCATGGGATAAAAAGGTCAATCTGTAGAGCACAGCCTGATCAGTGATGTTTGGAATAACAGTTTACAAGCATGCAGTGTCTTGGATGTTTATTTGCTTTTATCATTCAAGAATGTGGGTGTAGCCCTTTGCACAACCACAGCATTAAAAATTTCCATTACTAATTTCCTAACATCTGTTTAGAAGTTGCTGGGGCTATATTGATTTTTACTTAGATGAGGCTTTTTTCTTTAGCCTGCAATTCATTATTGAAAATTTCCAATAATCAACAAAAGTAGCTATATCCTAAAATCGGATAAGAAGAAATAATTCCTTAAACATCAAAAGATTATTTTTACTATAGCTGACTATGCCTTGTAGACTAGTTAGCTGTAAGTGGTTTATTTATTCTTAGAGAATTTGAAGTACAAATGATACCAACATTATTTCTGTTAAATGAGATGAACTAGATTTAAGACCTATGAAAACCTGTAAAAAAAAAAATCAGCATAATATGGGAGAATCAAAAAAACTCTCAAATAATTTATTCGACATTATTTCTTTTATATATTAACAAAACACCACATCTCTGATCATGTTTGAATATTATTTATAAATAAGAAAGAGTGAAGCTAACACTTTGTGAATACATTACCTACAGGAGAAGGAACTGATCTTTAACTCATGCCTTTACTTCTTTATGTTAAATCCCAAAGATCCTTACACAGCCAATTATATAAACAGAGAAAGTACATTAAAAGAAGCAAAACAAAAAAAATCAGAAAGTGCAAGACAGTGTCACTTAAAGCTTATACGAACACAGTGGCTCAGACAAAGGAGAAATGATGTAACCCTGGCATACTAATCATGTGAATAAATAACAATTAATTGCAATGGCTCACAAGAAATATGACACAACTAGAAGAGGTTGTTCAAAGAGTCTTATGTGTGTAAAACAAAGGTCCTGCAATTTTTTATCATGTTTGACTGACAGCAGCAGTATGTGAATAAATGTCTTATTTCATGATCTGGAAATAGACAGTAGGAAGGTAAATTTTCTGCTTCTTATATCAGTGTGATATTTTCCCTGCAAGTCTGATCATTAAACACTTGCATTTATTTTCTACAATCCATGGTAATATCCATAGATATTACCATGCCCTCAGCAAAATTACCAACAGCTCAATCTTTCCAGCTGGAATATAAGCCCCAAAAAGCAGTGTTATAAATTCTGACTGTTAAATTTCTGGAGAGAGGTCAATCATCATTGCCAGTCATTTATTATACTCACTATGCTTGTCACCTATAGAGTCTTTAGATGAACATTTGAAAAACTCAATTAATTTGAACAAAGTTCTGTGTCTACATAATCCATAGCAGAACAGCAGAGAAAGACACTAGCATCTAATAAAATGAAAATAAGTTTTAAATTCTGTAAATTAACTCTAGAGTGATGGATGTGTCCTTGGTTTTCTTATTTCCAATTAAAAGCAGGTTCTGAAGTATTGTGCTGCATATAAAAGATAAAATAGAATATTTAACATGTTTACTAACTAATGTATGTCTACCACAAGACCTACTTTAGTTCATTTTCAAGTTTCTACACTTAGTTAACAGTTTTGAAAAGAAAACAGCCACCTGTGATGCTCCATAACTGTTACCATTCCCAGGGAATGAATAATGGCAGACAACTGGAGCAGGGAGGCTTCTCTTCAAAAACTGCTCTACCTCTCAGCTGTAAGAAAGTTTCCCCATTCTCTCACCTTCATTTACAATTTTCCCAATAATTTTACAGCTCATACAATTTTCTGAATGCCATCTCAGTGGGGCTTTTATTTATTCTCTTGGTTTTTTAACCAAGCTCTTTAACTGTCAGTCATTAGAGCAAAGACAGTTTTATGTGATGAAGAAGAAGGTAAAGTGTCACACAGATTTGCTCCTCTGCAGGTATTGCACACACTATGAGCAAGATTGATTTACCTTGGCAAGTGACTTTATGGACTTGCATGATTTACATCAGTGTTCTACAATGATTTATTATATATAATGATAAAAATTACAACATTTGGATGCTATTCTCTCTCAAATTCAGGCCCAGTCAAAGGTCAAACCAAGAATATAAACTTTGTAGCTGACAGCACTTACTACTTTGGAAAAAAAAAGTTACATTATGAGAACTCTATTTGGTGAAACATTTTGAAGAGATTTCAGGATTTCACATGACCTCTTAGAACTGCTATGAAAAAAATGCTCACTTACAAATGACAGACTGAAAAACTTCATATATTATATTATATTATGTAGGATATGTAATTTTAAGTCAGTCTTACACCTGTAAGAACTGGAGACACCAGACATGCTACTGCATACAAAACCAGAAGAGTAAGTATGGTAGTATCAGAGTATCATTAGCTAAGCAATTTCAATTTTGAATGACTTTTTAGTAAAAACATAGACAAAATGTTATTATTTGTAGATATTTTGCATTTTCTTGTGAAACAAACTATCATTAGTATAATCTATTCTCAGGCATAAGACACCTTAACTGTTCATACAAAGCTGAACAGAGAATAATTAATTGCTCATCATCTGACTTTACTCATGCAGGGGGAACACCCATAACCTAAACTGCTGCCTCAGTGACCTCTGGAAAATTTCTCTCTTTTGTGGTCCTTTACCACTGTTAGCTCCCTGAGCAAGAACAGATCTGAAAAAGCAGCTGTGAATGGCACCCCCTTACCTGGAAAAGGTTTTAATCTTCATGGAAAAAGCCAGTTGAGTTTTATGGTGGAATTTGAGGAGTTGGGAGTTTTTTGTTTAAGCAAGCTGGAAGTTTTCAGAAAAGTCCCCTAAGCAAGAGACCTCAGACCCCAGAATGGTGGAGAAGAATATTAACATTTATTGAATATGGGTATAATCTAAGTTAGACTTACACAAACAGCTGTGATAGCTTTAATCACCATATAATTTCCTCAAAAATAAATGCCCAGTAAAAAGGGATTACCAATACATGAGGCAGCAGAGCTGAGACCCCAAAGTTATTTTTTCCAGAGATGACAGTTTCTAAATTATCTTCACTAGTGCTATGAAAATTACAGTACTAAATGCTTCATTAGAAACAAGCAAACAAATGACATTTTCCTTGATGTACTGTACCACTTGCAAGGGCCAAAAGAAAAAAACTTTGAACATCAGGTTATTATTTGTATTAAGTGTTTTAAAAAAGACTAATTACTGGAAGTACCTATCACAAATTAAAAATCAAGACTGGTTATAAAGTGTGGAGTTTAGCTTTTTTAATAGAACAAAGCATTTAAAAAAAGGATGCATTAATGACTTGTAATAAGCTTTAGCCAAGGAGGTTCAGACACACTGTGCCCACAACACCTCTCCCACATGCATCTAATTTGCTATGTAACCAGCTCATTATGCAGTGAAACTGTGAAAGACAAGAGGCAAACCAAACACACACTGGAATCTAAAAGAGAATAGACAAAAATTCAAAAAGTAGAGTGAAGTAATTAAAAAACTATAGATCCTAACCCTGGTAGACTGGAAATGCTCACAATTGCTTCCAAGCAATTTTATTTCCAGTCCCTACAGACACAATACAGCAGAAAATCAGTTAATACAAAGCACAGATCAAATTGATATGAACAATACTGAGACTATACCTACTAGATGATGAAGACTAGCATTATCTAGAAAACAGATCTTTCCCTCACTAACCATACACTTAGAAACTTCAAAGTGATGCTCCACTGGTCTACTTTGTGCTAAGCAATGACTGAACCTCAATTTTTCCAGGAGACATGTGAAAATGTAAGGTTTTCTACAAGGAAATTGCTGAGGAACAAACTAAAAAAACCATGTTCAAGAAAGAAGGCAGATATTCTCACTACTTGTCATATGTGGTGCTTGGGAAAGCAGAAGGGGGGCTACAACTTAATCACACAAAAAACATGGAGCTTTACCTGTGCCAGCAGCAGATTTATCAAACCCTACTGACAATCTAAAAAAAATTTTTGTCCTTTCTCTCTACATCTCCAGTTCCCCATTGTGAAGTATTTTATTCTGGTTTTAAGAGGCAGTAAGTATTAGCATTGACTGAGAACAGAACAACTTTTAGGTCCTACAACATTTTTTGAGTTCAGTATGCTCTCTTCTGACTTCTCTGTTACAAGAACCTTGCCTGTACACCCTTATAAGATAATGAAGTCTCAAGAGCCATCAGAAAAATCAGGTTGCTTCTGCATCCCTTATTTTGGAACTTCCCTTCTGAAGCTAGGTCAGGAAATTCTGAGTAAATACAAGCACAATCAGACCACAGACTTAACCACCAACAATGGTGCTATAAAGTTTTTGGAAGCCATCTGCAGCTTAGAAGGCTTTTCCAAAACAAAGATTTAGTCAATTTAAAAATAAATAAACACATTTATTTATAAATAAAAAAAAATTATAAATAGTAAAGCTCCTCCAAACACAGAAGAAACTTCCCTTTCAAACAGGACTCTATCTATCTTGTTTGTTTCTCACTTTCTGAATCCTTCAAGTTTTTGCTTATATACATTTCTTCCTTTGCAGGTTATTTCACACCGTGTGCAGCAACACTACCCTGGTGGCCTATTTAATTAACTCTTTAAGAGCCTGGTCTTCAAACTGCACAATTTCAAGACTATGTGATTCACAGTACAAAAGAAAGAGCAAGTCTAAGACATCACAGGGACCACCCTTGGACAATGGGACAGAGAGTTATGAATTGATAAGGTGTAGGTTTATCTATAATTAATCCTTTGGAAGATGAACTGCTCCATTTAATTTTCCAGCCTGGTCAGCAAGGATTCATCAGCCACATCACTGTTTGAGCTGCCCACAAACTTTCACTCTCAGTACAATACTGAAAATCAGCAACTGTCAGACATTGCTCTGATGACTCAGCATGTCAAACACTGAAGGAGGAACAGAACCAGGAACTTTGTTTTTCCACGAATAGATGTAAAAGATATCAATGGCAAATAGAACTACTTGTTTCAACAGTATGAAAATTCATGCTTTTCAAGATCATCTGGTTACAGCAAACACTACTCAAACTCTTATAAAAACATGTTACTCATTTCTAAAACACAAAACACTGCAGATGACAATACCTAAGGAAAAAAACCAGCTAAAATGGGTTAAAAAAAATTGGAAAAGCTGGCACTACCTATTTTCTAAAACTGAATGCAAGTTTTTTCAGCACCACCACCACTGACATGTTAAAAGCATAGGTACACAGGGCTAGGCAGTGGCAAGTGCTGCACTCGAACATACAACATCCAAAACCCCTTCCTGAAAGGCTGTCCTGGAATTTTCACTGCAAGAAGGAAACACAACTTATGATTTCTTAGCTATTTCCACTGCAGTAATCCTTTGTGAGATTTCTTTAATCAATGTGTCTCTGTTCCAATTAGCTACTTGCCCTTTTAAATCTCTGATCACACTTTTCTTTTTTTTGGGAAAAGAAACACCTGTAAATAACGAAGTGAAATGCCATCAGCTCTGACTACAGGACAGAAACCCCAGCTGCCTATTGCTAGAGCTCAAAATGCTGCTTTAAAGTGTGCTCATACATAAGGAGGGTAGGCTTTTGTCAACCCTGCTTCATGAACACAGGCCTGGCTGGCTCATAGTAAATAAACACACGGCAATGACAAAACATTTATGAGTGTGTCCTATTTTAAAAACTGTGATTGGGAAAATATAGCAAGTTTTCTTTGATCTCTTTCCATAAACTTCACAGCACCAAATCCTTAAGTATCTATCATTACTTAAGTTCCAAATTTATAATCAACAACTGGAAGACATTTAAAGCATACATGCAACTGCAGTAAGTAAATTATATGTACATTATTTTTTAATAGTTGATCTGCCACACAAGCTTAGAGAGTATGGAAGCATTTACCAAACGTGGTTTAACGAATTTATTATTTTTATGTAAATTTGATTAAGAACTTCTATATTTGTTACTAGCACAATCAAATTCAACACAAAGATGAGCAATATTAAAGAGTACAAAGAATGTACAAGTTTTAAAATTAAAAAGCACATTGTTAATGAAATTGTTTCCTCCATAAGGGAAAGATTTTTGCTGGTTTCTTTGTGTTTTTTCCCCATTGGTATTATTGGAGACATTACATACAAATTTGAGATGGTAATGTAAAAGAAACTAATTATCTCACTGCTATCATCACTACCATTCTGCAGAAACCTGAGTGCTTAAGGCAAGCCTAAACCTCCCAAGCACACAGGCACACACTTGCATGCAGGGAACATGCAAACCCAACACCTACTTCCACTTTCCACCTTTGGAAAGAAATATAAGCAGATAAAACAAACATTTTAAGGGCCCTTTTCCTTCAAACTGAATAAGGAAAACAAGTGTACATCACCTGCCAAAATGCCTGCTTCTAGCCTAATAATTACCTAAAAAAATGGCTCCAAAGTCAAATTCAGCAATACTGAGTCACTCAAAGGTAAAACATAATTTACTTCTGTGACTGATCTCACTATATGAGGAGGAAACAATTCTATTTCCATGTTTTTGGACATCTTCTCCTGCTTTAGTAAGCATTCTTTATTCCTAGAGGGACTGAATCCATAGGCAAGGGTACCTGCAAAGTAAACACTTCTTCCCACCTTGCAGCCAGGTGTTTTTTACTGATCTGCTGGTTAGGACACACCACAAATAAAGTTATGCAACTTCCATCTTCTGCAATCAGTCTGCTCACCAGGAATTTCTCCTATTAAACTAAGACATTACTTTTCCAACAATTTTTCCCCATTGACAATTTTTTTTAAATGGAATATAGAAAGCAGCCAAAAAGAATACCATAAAGAGTCCTATCCTAACCAGACCCAGCCAGAATTACAGTATAATATTCTCTCCTTAAAGATAGTTCCTTCTCAAGTATCCCGTCAGATATTTGAATTAACATCTATATTCCAACTGCAACTGTCAGCATCAGCTTTATAATGAAACAGATTGTGCTGAAAGGGTAGTGAGAAATACAGTTATGCAGCCATTTGATTACTTACATTGTTGTTACGTGTTTCTACTGCTGGAAACTTCCTGACTATGAATTTGACAGCAGATTCCAGGTTTTTGTCAATAAGGTAGGATGGTTTGGCTTTGGGGTCACCACATGCCTATAAAAAAAATACAATACAAAATGAAGTAGAAACATAATCATCCATGTAAAGCTAAGTGATAGTTGCAAATCTGAAGACAAATTAGAAAGATTCCTCTTTTTGTTTGTTTGCTTTTAGTGAGCAGGTGATAAAATGAAAGGCAAAGTGCAGGGACTGTCACAGCTGAAATATGCAATGGGAAACAGTACAGTGATGCTCTTCTACTGAAAAAGATGCATGGAAGTATCAAAGCAGTTAGTGCAGAACAGCAGTGAGGGAAAAAACTCAGTCCTAAAAGAAGGAGAAAAAAAGTTTCCTTTTAACACTATTAATGGTTTGAGGTAGTATTGTATTCATCTGGATTTAACAAACTGTTAGAAAACTCGATCATGTCATCATCTGTGGAGGACAGTGCTGGGCACATTAAATGATTAAACTATCCTTTGTGAAACAAAACTAAACACCCCACCAGCAATCTGCATTTATTTTTTTTCCCAGTTGCTAACTGCAAGACAATTTTCCATCCCACAATTGAACCAATATTTGCCTAGCACAGTCTATTTCCTTAAACTGGGAACTGAAGCTTTACTCACGTTCCTTATTCCTACAGCAGCACAGTCTGAGCTTTAAAAGCAGCAATCAAAAAGTCTCAGTAAATTTTGATGTGAAGTCACAGCTAAGTGCTAGGTCTCTTAACTTACGTAGACGGATCAGAGCAGCCTCTCTGGACAGACACCTGAGGAAGCACCTCCTGTTGCCAGCTACAGTGCATGCTGTCAGACACTACTCTGCTACTCTGACTAGAGAGCCTTGCCATACCATTTCATTTGGAGTAACAGACTAAAAGCAGCATTACTTACATGACACAATATGCGCTCAAACTGTATTTCTCTCAAATATTCACTTAGTTTTAGTTTTTCCTCAGAGGAGTTCGCAAAGGAGTTTCACGTCTCATGCAAAACTAAATTACATGCTAGGCGTTTCTACGCAACAGAGTGAACTCGAATGACAGCTCATTTAAAAACTTTTCCACATTGATTTCTATGACCGAGTTGTGGACTGTAGAGACAGAAGTCATGGAGTATGAGACCGATTCTGAAAGCGGGCAAGCGGGCAAAGGGAAGGTGAAAAGCTTTGCAAACCTTCCAAACTTGTCCTTGCTGGGAAAGCAGTGTAATAAAAAGAGAGAAAAATTACATATAAACAAATGACTCTACAATTCTAAAGTATTACATTTACGTGAACTAATACACTATTACCTACATCCAAGAGAACATTACAACCATCTGTTACTCTAGTCAGCACACTTTCTACTGGATGTTGATTATTCTAATACTCACAAACAACTTTACACTTACTTATTAGGATTTTACTAGTGTGCAAAGCACTGGGAATATACTGAGACATGTAACTACTAATAGTACTTCCAAACTAAGTTCAGGTAGAGAGAGGGAAAAGTTAACAAACATCACATGCAACTACAGGGGGGAAAAAAGGAGAGAAACTCAGTGAAGTTTTACATACCTGAAAAAGAAACGGTAGCCAAGAAAAAAAAACAAAACAAAGAGTCATTATTGAAAGTTTCTAAAACACCTACCAGTAGTACATGACCATCATGATGTATACTCATGTACTATTCTAATATCAAAATGCTTATATTTGCTAGATTTCCCACAAAGGCACTAAACTTCATTACAGTATCATATCTACAATACAAGAGGAATTTAAAATGAAGATAAATTCAGCAACATCCACAGTATGTTAGATATTAAATTGTTGCTTCAATCTCCTTAAAGCAGCAAGCCACACATGCCATAAAAAGCTATTCTATACACACCTTAAAGTCTATACAATTCAGAAGTACAAACTATACTGTAAGAAGGCATTAAATATTAAACATAGAGCTTCAAAACGATGAAGTTTTAATTAACTCTGTGTCATGGGTGTCAGAACTTTTGTCAAATTATTTCAATTTGTTGTTCTTGCCACAAAACATGTAACTTTCTCTGCTAGATGGATTACTAAGAAAACAAGTTAACCAACATATATTCATGCCCTGTGTACTGTTACTGCCTTGTTAAATTCCAATATGGTTACTGCTATATAAGAGACAAGAAATCTGCCACTGTTGACTTCATAAATTTTTCAGTCTGAATTCAAACACTCTTTCCACATACGCTCATTTTTCCTAGAAACAGATGTTTTCCTTCCTATAAAATCAGCTCTCCAAAATGTTTACTAAAACTTATGTTCTACCCAAGCCCTTACACACACACTCACAAGGAAACGGAGATCTGAAAACATCAACATGCACATCCTCCTGTGGCTCAGGAACTCGGGAAAAGACAAGTGCTGTCCTCAATCTAACTGGCAAACCTCTCAGTACATGTGAATATGCTCCTTCTTTGCTTCTTCCCATTGTTTGTTAGCTGACATCATGCCTGAAGCAATTGCAGCTCTTCCCACTCTAATAAACTACACTAGACTGATCAATAAATAAGAAAATTTCTGCAAGATGCTAAAAGCATCCCTCACACACAGCACAATTCCAGCTTCTAGAAAGCTGCACAAGCCTACCTAGATAGACTGAATTGAAAGAGAACAAGAGATGTCATTGAATGAGTGGGTAAATGCTTTTTGCTTCACTCTTCCATGTACCACCACAGCTCAGCTCCTTTCTAAGAACTGGTATGAACAGATTACTGGTTGTTGTTGTTGCATCAATAGTTTTCATCCACACAGTCACCTGCATTCAGCATCACAGGTAAAACAGTCTCCATAAGTTAAACTTCTCCCAAAATGGTGAAGAGACTTCAAACTTGCTATAGTTTACTCTATAAAGCATAGAAGAATGAACATAGAAACCCCAATCCTAGCACTTTTGCACAAGTATGAAAAGTGTGGTAAGATACATGAAGAGAATTTTATTCTAAAAACAACAAAGACATCGAGGGTAATAACCTTTGAACTGAGATAAGAAATGTAGTTTTTGCATTTAATAGTTGTATTAGTCAATACAAAATACTTTGTGAGTACTGTAATGGGTAGGAATATTGTGGTAGAACATACAAAGGCCATTTGTCCATATACAGCCCTCCAGTATTCACACAGAATTCTGAGCACCAGACAAAACCAGTAGCCCTTTCTCAGCCTCAGATATCACTTTGTACCCCCCCATGTGAGTTGCAATAACTATTCCTCAATTAATTTCTTATTAGGAAGAACCCCACAATCCAGAATTACCATAATTTTGAGCA
This sequence comes from Cinclus cinclus, assembly GCF_963662255.1. Classification (NCBI taxonomy): domain Eukaryota; kingdom Metazoa; phylum Chordata; class Aves; order Passeriformes; family Cinclidae; genus Cinclus; species Cinclus cinclus. The sequence continues at coordinate 4,688,680 of NC_085066.1, read as the reverse complement.
TTAAAAAGAAATTCACCGATTAAAGATGTTCTTACTAGTGCAGCATACACAGAATACAGTTCTGAAGCTATGGAATTCCTGCTGCTTCAGCCCCAAAATACTATATTCAAGGAATCTCCCAGCAGTCAGCTCTGAGTTCCTTTGCATATTGCTAAACAGCTGATAAGCAGCTATGCTGAAAAGGATCATGCAAAGTTATGGTTAGAAATTAATCTGCATAATTAAAAAAACATTAATGGACTCAAATGCTGGATTTCCTTCAAGGTACACAGCATTTCTTTCCACAAATCTTTGGAATGGTACTCTGCTGTGATAAGCTCTCAACTAAGTAAAGTCATCATGTACAAACACCAACAAGAACAAAATTATTTCTATAGCTAAGAAGTTCAGTATTCACAAGACTGATTTGCTGTCACAAGCACAGTGACCAAGTTTCAGAGAAATCAGACTACATGCACTGTTTGCACATGCTTCACTAGGCCTTATGTTTATGAATTAAAGCAACATTTTCCTACCTACCCTAGTGAGGTAAAGGATTATATTATTAAGCAAAACTCAGATGCTCTTCCTCACTTGATGATATTAGGTTCTTCTATACTAATTTCACTTTGAAAATTAAGAGTACTACACATCCAGAATACTTTCTATGTTATACTCATTCAGAGGCAGTCAAGTACAAAAATCTGCTTAAGACCTACATTGAAGATAAGTGGCCTCTAAACAGGAAAACAGAATCCAGTTCTACTGCCTTTGGCCCAGAATACACCAACATTAATATACAGCAAAGAGACCTTTTGCCCCAATACTGCTACAGCTCTCACTGTAAAAATCTAACCTTAAGATTTTACTTCCTATTTGAGGGCAGAGGATGTTGAAGGAGAAGAAAAAAACATCAAGCAACAAAATTACTATACATGTGCAGCTGAAGTGGCATGAATAAACAGAAGTTTATGTTCAGGTACAGTCACTGTCAGTAGTGCCCCAAACTTGCATTTAAAATCCCTGAATTTCATTCATTCACACCAAACTGTAATGCACCCTTGAATAAGAACACTGGGAATTATCACATGAACAACATGGCTTATCATGGTAAAAAAAAAATAAAACCTAAATATTTACTGTATTATGGAAAGACCTATCATTTATTTTTTGTTGTTGTTGCTAAACCCAACCTACTCCAAATTAGCAGCAGGGCTGTCTCCCAATAAACGACAAAAAAAGCCATTTGAATTAAAAATTTGGTATTTTCATCCCCCAAACCTCCTACATCAGCAAATTATCATAAACCATACTTTGCAGCAATTTAATGTGTTTATTACTTCAAGAGATCTTGATTTGCTGTTGCTGCAGAGTTGAGATAAAACACTGCTAAGCACAGTTCCACTTGACTGTGACAACATATACTGAAATAATCTCAGTCAACAAATCACTTCATCTTTAATTTTCATTTATAAATGAATCTGCATTTAAAAACTCTGTGAATTTAACAGGGAAATTGATGGACTTTCAATGACAGTAAAAATTATGCCATTCCCCAAGTTAATAACTTGGATTAGTAAATAGAAATACTTTCACGATGCCTCAGAACTCAAAAAGAAGGAAAAGCTCCTGTATGTCCCATTTACAGTTTACTACAGCACGTTCTCTTGATAGGCCAGAAAAAAAAAAAAAAACAAAAACAAACACACACAAAAAAAACCTGTTTTGTAGAACTGTTCTTCCCTTGTGAGAGCTGCTGGCATTAAAGACTTTATGCTAAGACATCTAAGTTTGCATGCCTGGTTTCCAGCTGCACATCCTGCAAATTATACTAAATATAAAAGTCAAAGAAACATTCAAAGAGACATTTTCACCATTAATTATATTTTTGTAGGATAAAAGATATTATATACTCCATTTCTGCCACACATTTTAAACAATTATGAACTCATAATCTCTAACTCTGAAAAAGCAGAACTGCTGAGAAGGAGAGGTGAATAAACAATAAAGAGCTGCTTTGAATAGCTTCAATATCTCTGATTAAGCCTACCACAACTACTTGCCTGTATTTTAGGTTGTGGAAGCCTAAGTCCATTATTAAACAGGCTGGTCCCAGATAAGTTTTGTGAATAAAGCCTTGTCCCTTTTAAAGTCTACCCAACAAGATGCAAGAATTAGTTGGTCACACACGGACAAATTATAGTTTAATACTTTTGATGGCTAAAATTTAACTGTCCTACACCAGCTTAACTAGGGTAACCTTACACTAAGTAAATTATATTACTTATGTTTGTAGTTACATAAATGATACTTGATGAAAGGTAAAAATCTGTATCTTGACACAAATTATACTAATAGTATCAACCAAGATCTGGAAGCAGAAAAATTCTTTATGTAACTACTTTTAGAAGAGTCTCTAAAGGCTTTGGACATATCCAAAATACAGCACAAAATTATTGGAAATTTAACAGCTGTTGCACTTTTTATTTAGTAGGGTTCCAAATTTGAAAGATAAAGTACCTTCATATCAATTAAAAATTACAATCAAAGGTGTTACAGTCAGTCCAGTGTTTTCTAGATTTAAGCAAGACATCCTCCCTGTGTTTACTCATTATTTGGTGTGTGTTGGCCCCAAGTATACACTTTACTTTAAATCCTAGTGTATCACTAGGATCCAAAATTCAACTAACTAAAATGTAAATTCATGTGAAATCAGAAGAAAAGGCTAGAAAGGAAAACATGAAATTGCCTACCTACTTCTGTTCCAAGGCAGGATCAGCTGTATCTGTTTCACTTGTGGGATATGTCTGCCAAATCTTTCCTTACAGCTCTTGAACAGGCTACATACAAAAACATTCTCAGAGTCTTTTCAAATATTAAATTCAGTTTTCCAATATTTAATTTAATCCATCACTTCTTGATCTCTGGTGGTCATACTGGATGGCACAAACTATTCCCCATCTCTCTACTGCAGTCCTAAATATTTATAAATCTGTACTTATAAGCCGACTTGAAAAAATATTTTCATTTTTTAATGGGTGCAATTTTCTGCACCATTTGTCCTTATTATTCTGCACTGAACTTTCTCCATTTTGTCCACATCTTCCTTGAAAAGAGTGGTCAATCAGATATATTTTCCATGAATCTCAATGAAGGAGATGTAGAACAAAAGGATTTCTTAATTCTCCTTCAGATTTTCTTGCTCACACATTTATATGACCCTATGTCATCCCTGATTTTTTACAGTAAAATTTACCTGGTTCTTGTTTGCCCTGGGATGTCCCTAATCTTTTCCAGCTATTTTCTCCAGACTTGATATCTCATTACTTCTCATTTTGTCCTTTAAATTCCACTAAGCACAAAACAACTTACAATCATTCTTGCTCAGCCACCTCCAAGCCTGTTAGACCATACCTACAACTTCTAAGATCAAGCTGAATTTCAATTAGATTCTGTAGCTTGTCCCAGTTTCCTACGTATAAATTTATTAAGCACACTGAAGGCATCACCTAGGCTATTGAAACAAAGACTGACTGGAATCAGAGGCAACACACACCCCAAAAAGACCCTGTTGATCTCATCTGACAATGGGATCTTCACAATCACTCCCTATTATGGTGATCCATCTGCTTTCATCATCACAATTTCATCCAGACTGAATTTCCTTAGATTGTCCATGAGAACAATCAGGTGAGGTCATGTCAGCAGCCTTGCTAAAGTCAACATGCAAAGTATCTTCTAAGCTGTTCATACTAAAGTGACCCATCACCTCGTGAATGAATGAAATATCCTGAGTTTGACACTGCACAATGATAAATTCACACTGAACTCCTGTGTTTGTTTGTAGCACCTGTTTAAGGACTTGGTTCTATTAATCAAATACGGGGCAAGTGAAACAAAGGATTTAAAAAATGAAGAGAAGTTTCATTGCCACAAAACTTTTCCTCTATGTAGTTTATAAAATAACATCTTAATAAAAAGAAGCAAGGCAATGGGAAAGCCTTGTCTATTCTTAACCTCAAATTGGAACTGTTATTACTTTTTAGGTGTATCTCCTCTGCATGAAACTTTAAAAATCTCTTGCAACTTTAAAACTGGATTTAGCTTTGTGTTAACAGAAAATGAACAGTGATTGCCAGGGGCAAGGTAACTTGTATTTGTAAGCCAAGAAAGAGAGCAAAATAATTCAGGGCATCTATTCTTGATGCAAAAGGAAAAATCCACTCTGTATATTTTAGAAGTTATCATGGGACATTTTTATTTTATTACAAAGTCTGTTTCTTTACAAATTTTCTGTAATTTGAGTTTAAAAAATAAAGTATTATATGATATCACCAGATAGGGTTTGCTTCCTGAGCAAAGGAATTTTTTTAACTGCCAGCACTGTGAGTTTGTTTGGGGCTCCCTCTTCTGCTTGTCAATAAGACAGTATTATAAGCCATTCCTCCAAGGTCACAAACACATACAGCCATTTTAACCTTTAAAGAACTGCTGACATCTATGGAAGCAATACTGCCCCACCCTGAGACACTTCCCAGTGACCTGAAGGCATTACCTGACACTGTCTGTTCAACACCAACCTTACAATTCAAAACTAAATTACTGAGGAGCTTTTCCTCTCTGCTCAAAGGTCTGCACTCCAGCACAGAGCTCTGTGTCCAAAGGGTGATCTAATCCTACACCATTCCAAGCTTCAGAGCTCTGCAGATTGGAAACTTCCCCATGGTCTTCCAATCACCTAAAATCTCTTCCACTGTTTCCTGAAGAGCTGCTCAAGTGCCAGAGAAAAACTGCACACTCTGTCAACTGGTTATACTAATAAAACAATCAACTAGCTTTTACAACTTTTAAATTTAAGTAGTAAAATCTTCAATATAGGTAAAAATCCACTATCTCACTATTACATCTTTAAAGAAAATATAAAATTAGCTAAAGCCTCTGCAAACAGTTACTAAGTTCCCTGTCTATGACTTAGCTAGATTATGCAGTTCATATCTAAGAAATGGTTCAAAATTCTCATTTCTCAGATACTATGCAATCGAGTTGGGAAACTCAAAAGAATCTGTTTTGTTAATGACATTTAAAAAACATCTTGTGAACAAAACATAAAATCTATATTGTGAAGAACAACAGAACACTGCTAGCAAAACAATTCAAGCCAAATAACAGACTCATCACGTTTGATTAACATATATTCTAAATAATTCAAAACCTTAACTTCCATCCCGTGCAGTTCTGTTGAGTGTAGTATCATTTCAACACTCATCAAAATCAGACCCCCTTGATTTGCTGTGGCTAAATGTCTATTTCAGGTATTTCAAGATCAAATCTCTTACTGTAAACACATCCCCGTATCCAAGGGCTTTATAAACAAACAAAAGACAGGCCCACAAAAAATATTATTCTCTGCTGCCACCACTCTCGAACAAAACAGTTGACAGTAATGGCAGCATTTACACAAAGCTTACCAACACAAGACTTGGTCTTCTCTGGAAGGTAACCATGAAATCCAAGCTTCACCTGAGCCAGGATGGCATGGAAAAAACCCTGCTGTCTTTGATTTATAGAGGTGTAGTTATAGACAACTAATGACAAGAGTTACAGGGTAGACAATAACCTAGATAACCGTGGATAAATTCTTTAAAAACAGAAGGAGCAAACCAAGACAGAAACCTCAAGATTTAAGAGTTCCAAGCTCACTACCAATAGTGGTCCCAATGCAAAAGACAGCTGAAAGCAGCAAGCAAAAAGCCATCCTTCAAAATAACAAAAGCAACAAAACACCCACCTCCTTCCAGGGTGGAAATATAAGTTCTGTCTCATCACCCATTATTACTTTAGTAGCTTCACTTTTCCTAATCTCCATGTCACTCTCAGAGGCAAAAAAACCTATACAGTCAGATGCTCTGTTTTAAAAACAACAAACATTTAACTGTTTCAAAAGACAACAGTGGCACAGAAGGTTAGTAAACAGGAAACTATGAGCTATTATCAACACAACAGCAACAAAACTGAAATCTGTAGAGGAAGAGGAAATAAAAAGCATCATTGTTTCTAACTGCTTTTAACAACAACTGTGATTCTTTGGGAAGTAAAATTTTCCTGCTTTGTTTCTAAGAGTTAAGAAAATTCTTAATCCTTGAAAATCTGCTCTCTAGACAGCATCCACAGCAATCTCTACCGCTGGTTCATACATATCAACCTCTCACTTCCTCTTATTAAAAGAAGTCTTAACCATTCCCTTTAACCGCAAACCCACATATCGTGTGTGGTTTTCTAGTAGCTTGAATTTCACTATCATCTTCAACAGAGGTAGCTATGACACAATCTTAAACAGCAGCTTTGGAATTGACAGCTTAAAGAGAGGGGAAAAAAAGAGAAATAAACAAAACTAAAGTGTTCCAAGCAGTCAGTAATGCTGCAGCTGGGCTGAAGAGAGACTCACAATAAAATACAATAATCAATCCCAAGACTTCTGGGCTCACCATCTGAGCTAGCCAGTTCCCCCTGTCAAGCAGCAATAACTGCAGCTGAAGAAAACTACTATTTGAATTCATAAATCACTGTATGAATACACAAGAGTTGTGCCTGGGACATCTCCATATTTGCAAAACTACACATGACACAATAATCAAGCCACTTGATCACACCTACTCCCTCTCTTTATGCAAGATCTAGCAATTTTGGACTCAGTTCCTGGCATTTGCAGTAGAAAGTGGTGTCACTCCCAGTGCTGATGCTCCCCTACAGAGAGCCTGTCCACCTGCATCACTTCCTAGACATGAGTAACAGCAGAGGCTTCCACCATATGGGCCAACAGGCTCAAGACTCTGCCATCCAAACGTGCCAAGTAGAAACACGTCTGTAGGCACTGGACCATTTAACAGGAGTAAATGTCCCTGTATCAGAACACTGGGAATGAAAACAGAGCCCTGACTCACAATGGCTAAGGCAGAGCTCTCAAGACAAGGTTTAATTTCTTCAGTTCTGTTTCCTGCCCTGCAAAGCAGGGCTGTGCTCAGGAGGAATTCCCCTTGCTCATTTTTCACCTGGGATATTTCTCTCAAAGTGCAACAAGCACACACACAACTTCCTCCTTTTGATGGTTTTCCCCATAAACTGTGAATTTCTGTTTGTTAGGAGTGACTTTGTTACAATTTGTTTCAATTTGTTACAATTATTAAACTGAAGTGACTTTTCAATATACAAAACCACAGACTAAAAGGAACCTTTCAGAAAGACAGGAATTTGCAATCATCAAGTTAGAATGCCTTGTATATGTCAGTGAAGAAGATTTGCCGAAAAACTCAAGTGCACAAATAGTGAAGTGGCTCTGGATGAACACTGACTTTTAAATATTTCATTCACCTTATTTGTTTTGGTTTTTTTTCTTTCCCCAAAAAAAACCACCTTAATAAAATCCACATTGCACTTGGTAGTCCTTACTTCTTCTGGTCTCCCATATGAGCAAAAAAACTTGGACAAAACACATTTTTTACCTCGGATCAGTCAGGCAGGGTCATTCCTGACAGAAGCGTGGGTCCAGAAGTCAGAGGACCAAGCAGGCACCTAGAAATCTCCAACTCCCTTTGCCATTATACCTGAATCCAGCAAGGGAACAGCACTGAAATTTTAACGTGCTGAACCCACAAAGGTGCACTCGCTGCTCTAAGGCAATAACTAGCATTTTCCTTGAAACAATAAAACCTCTCAAATAATCACGTTCAAGGCAAAGCAATAAAATCCTAACTAGTATTCACTACTGGAGGTGGGTTGAAGGGCCATATGCCTTCAGACGATGTATTGCTCATTAGGAAAATGAAGCTGGGAAGAATACAAGCACCCAGCGCAGGGGCTGGAATTAGATATCTTCAAAGGTCCCTTTCCAACCGAAATAATTTTATACTTCTGTGGCCACGAACTACATTCTTTCCTACAGAAAAGCACAACGATTACCTCCAGAAGAGGAACTATCCGCTCGCGAAGGCGTGACCCATCCTTGTCTCAACACCCAGACCTACAGCTTCCTGCACCGCCGAGCCACCTCAGCCAGGCCAACATCGATCCACCTTCCTCCGAAAGCCGGGGAGCTGCTCCAGCACCCACGCCAGCTCCGAGCACCCGCTCCATCTCACGCCGAGAGCTGCTAAGCAACCGCGCGCGCCGAACTTATCGAGATTAAACTCACTAATTTTACCCCAAACCCCTTTTTCCCGTTCGGCAGCGACAGGTTTCGGCGCGGCAAAAGCCCCGCGGCGCTGCCCACTCGTGTGAGTCACGCACGGCAGCGGCTCCGGGGGCTGCGCCGGGACCAGGCCCCGCTCCTGCGGGCGCCGCCAACACCGGCCCGGCCTCCTCCGTTCCTTCATCCTTCCCTGCCGGTATCGATGCGGCGGCCGCACGAAAGCCCCGGCCCCCCCTTGCCGGGCCGGGCGGCGGCTCCCGCCCAGCCTCCCGGGCCCCGCCGCTAGGCCGCAGCGCAGCCGGCACAGCCGCAAGCCCAGCGGAGCGCCGGCCCGAGCGGCGCTGAGGATCGCACCGGGGCGGTTCCCCGTTCACCCACCCCCCTCCTCTCCTCCGGGGCCCCCCGCACCTTCTTGATGTTGTAGAGCCGGGTGAGCATGCCGACGCCGCGGTCGTTAAGGATGGTGAGCTTCTCCGCCAGCTTCTGCTGGCTGGGCTGCAGAACGGACCGCGACATCCTGGCCCTACGGTGTCCCCACCGCCGCTCACAACCCCGCGGCCGCCGGCCTGGCCCGGCCCGGCCCGGCTCTCCCTGTCCGCCCGGCCCGGCGCTCGGTGCCTCCGCGGGGCGTGGGCACGGTCACGTGGGGCGGCGCTCGGGCGCCCCCGGCGGGCGGGCGGCGGAAGCGCCGGGGACTGAGCTCTGCCGGGGGCCGGCAGGTGTGGGGGCGAGGAGCGAGGTGTGAGGGGGTTTAGCGTGTGCCCCGGTATGAGGGGGTTTTGTCTGTGCCTCGGTGTGAGGGGGTTTAGCGTGTGCCCCGGTATGAGGGGGTTTTGTCTGTGCCTCGGTGTGAGGGGGTTTAGCGTGTGCCCTGGTGTGAGGGGGTTTAGCGTGTGCCCCGGTGTGAGGGGGTTTTGTCTGCCCCAGTGTGAGGGGGTTTAGCGTGTGTCCCGGTGTGAGGGGGTTTTGTCTGTGCCTCGGTGTGAGGGGGTTTAGCGTGTGCCCCGGTATGAGGGGGTTTTGTCTGTGCCTCGGTGTGAGGGGGTTTTGTCTGTGTCTCGGTGTGAGAGGGTTTAGCGTGTGCCTCGGTGTGAGGGGGTTTAGCGTGTGCCCCGGTGTGAGGGGGTTTTGTCTGTGCCCCGGTGTGAGGGGGTTTACCGTGTGCCTCGGTGTGAGGGGGTTTAGCGTGTGCCCCGGTGTGAGGGGGTTTACCGTGTGCCTCGGTGTGAGGGGGTTTACCGTGTGCCTCGGTGTGAGGGGGTTTTGTCTGCCCCGGTGTGAGGGGGTTTTGTCTGTGCCCCGGTGTGAGGGGGTTTCATCTGTGCTTCAAAACGTCCGCTTTTCTTCAAGGTTTGCAGCGCAGAAAGTTATGCGTGCCCCATTCCCGGATGGAGCTTTGAGCAGCCTGCTCTACTGGAAGCTGTCCCTGTCCCTGGCATGGAGTTGGAATGAGATTGTCTTCACAGTCCCTTCCAAATCAAAACAGTCTATGTAAGACCCATTTTTTTTACTTAATCGACTTTACTTTTTTATTTAATCAACTCCATTTTTTTTTTTTTTTTTACTTAAACAATATAAGTCCTAAAGTTTGACCACAATAACTCCATGTAGCTCTACAGACTGGGGGCAGAGTGGCTGGAAATCTGCTCAGTGGAAAAGCACTGAGGAGTGCTGGTCAACAGCAGCTTAACCTGTGCTAGTTTTTGGTGAACCTGATCCAGCCCAGGTGAATAAGAAAGCCAGTGGCACCTGGCCTGTGTCAGAAACAGGGTGGCCAGCAGGACCAGGGAAGTTAACATGCCTCTGTACTTGGTACTGGTGAGGCCACATGTCAAGCACTGTGTCCAGTTCTGGGCCCCTCAACTCAGTAAAGAGAAGCTGAAACTTGTCCAGGGAAGGGCAAGGAAGCTGGTGAAGTTTCTTGCTCATGTTCCGATGAGGAGAAGCTGATGGAGCTGGAGTTGTTTAGTCTGGAGGAGAAGAGATTCCAGGGAAACACAAACACCCTCTAGAACTCCCTGACAATATGATGAAATGAGGTGGGGACCAGTCCCTTCCGCCATGACAATGAGAGGATGAGAGGAAATGGCCTTAAGATGAGACAGGGGATATTTAGATTAGACATGAGAAAACTTTTTTCACTGTTTAGGTGGTCAGGCATTGGAACAGGTTACTCAGGGAGGTGGTGGGATCACCACCCCTGGAGATGTTTAAGAGGCATCTGGATCTGGCACTGGGTGGTTTAGGGATTACAGTGCTGGATTGACAGCTGGACTGGATCATATTAAAGGTCTATTCCAACCTTGATGATTCTATGATTATTTTACTTAACGAACTGAAATTAAGAACTGGGGCCTAGCAGAACACTGCACAGAGTAATACTGACACACTGTCACTGCTGGTGACCCTTGTTTTCTGAGGGCACTTCCATCAGCAGCAGAGCATCACACCTCCCCTGGGAAGTGGGAAGAACCCAGGGATACCCACGGAGGTGCAGCCCTTCCACCCCACTCATGAGGCTGTCACCATCCCCCTGAGCTGCTGCTGCTTTAGACCAAGGTACAGCAAATTCAGAGAAACACCATATCACCAACTAGATGAGTCACATTGCTTTTTTTGTTTTGTTTTGTTTCTTTTCACTTGAAGCCACAGGAATTAAAAGCATATTTTTATGGAATGGTGAGATTTCTGTGCTGTGAATGTCAACAACAAATCTCCAGGAGACCATCCCGTATTGTAATGTCTTAGGGAGATGATTTCATCACTGAGAGGCCAGCACAACCAGCTGGGATGCAGGGATCCCCAGTCTAGGGGATAAGAGACAGGCTTAAGAATTAACCTTCAAATCTGACCTTTCTTTTATAATGGCAACACCATCTGTGTCTTTTTTTGCATATTAATATTTGTATTTAATTTTCAGTTCTTATTTTTGCATTAGAAATCAGAAAGTCTCTGTCTTTCAGAGATTTTAAACTAATCTATTTTAGAAAGCATAGGAATGAATATGAGAAGCCTGAATATAGTTAAATTGTAACTGACCTCTCTCTTTACTTTAGCAATTACAAGACAATCTATGACTCAGAATAAAACTAGGAAGCAAGAACTTAGAGTTCTAATATCAAGTCTGCTATTGATTCATTCATTGGCCTTTATCAGATGATTTCATTTCTTTGCTTTGTGTCCAAATGTCAGGAGTACCTAGCAACAATGTTGTTATGATTAATTAGGTTAAACCTGTTAGATCTGATTTTCCATTACTGGAGTCTATGGAAAGCATCAGAAATATTCAAATTGCTATTTAAATTTATAAAGCATAAATGCTATGTGATTAAATGTGATTTAATTAATAATATCTATAGTATTATTTTACACAAAGCATCTGCCTTCCATTATAATTTATTTTTAAAGTATCAAATGTAATATTTCTAATTGAAACAAAGATGTTTCTCATGTAGTTACACTGCAAAATAAGAATCATAGAATGGTTTGGGTTGGAAGGGACTTTAAAGATCATCTCATTCCAAACCCCTGCCATGGGCAGGGATACCTTTCACTAGACCAGGAACTCTGTTCAACCTGGCTTTGAGCACTTCCAGGGATGGGGAATCCACAGCTTTTCTGAACAGCCTGTTCCTGTGCCTCACCACTTCCACAGTAAAGAATTTCCCTCTAATATCTGATATAAACTTATCCTCCTTCAGCTTAAAGCCATTCAAGAACAAATAGTACTACTTTTTTGTTTCTCACCTACACACCTACAGCAGACACAAAAGCATCCTATTTTTAATTTCATATTCAACTAATTTTAGCCATATTAGGTGTTCTAGAAGTTTCAAACAGTAACAATCACAGAATTTGTAATTTATATATAGCGAAGCAAGTGGAATGACATCACTGAGCCAATACATCGTGAGTTTTGTGTGTTGTATTGAAACATCTATGATCCAACATCCTAATATTTCTTCCACTGGAATTAGCAGAAAAACTACAGATCATATTAGAGCCAGAGCTACTCAGTTTGATAAGGCTTGTGCTTAACAGAGCTCACTGGAAAACTCTCAAACTCTCTGTGACTTGTTACATAGTTTTTACTGTGAGACCTCTCCATGCTGCACAGGTAACAGGCTAAGGTGCAGAAAAATGACTGACTCTCCCCTTTGTAGTAGAACCCTGTTTTTAAACTCTCACATTATTCATCAGCCTGTTTACAAGATCTTATTGTAAGGAGCACCTTGGGTTACTACAGTTTTTGTTTTTAATGTAAATACTGCCAAGTCAGCTGCATTTCTTGAAAACATACCAAATATTGGAATAGGGAAAGGATCAATACCAGTCAAAAATAATTTCTGACACAAAGAATTTTTAATACTATGCAGTCATACAGAACTAATACTAGATAGATGATCTGAATTATCACTGTAATGTGGTTACACATTTAACACTTTTCACAATGACCTTGGTCAATATCAATGTATGCACTTAAACACTCCACAGTTTTGTCATCAATTTTAGTGGCAACAGTATTAAGCCCATGTTGTCATACTACTTTTTGCTGCAACTTTATGTAGTAACTTCAGGAGTGCAGGTATATTTTCCAGCAGGAAGATTTATTGCATGTTAGATTATAAAAATGTCTGCACCACTCAATCTACGTTCACCAATCTAGCAGCAAGCATAACAATAACATGGAAATACCAGTTTTGTCAGTAACAGCCCAGCTCTTACAGGTGTGGCAAAATTAAGTGAACAAAAGAGAAAGGCTAAGAATTATTTTGAAAACACATAACTTCTATTTGCTCAACGATTTATTAACAATTAAGATTTAAACAGCTTTCTGTATTTATTCTGGAAGTACAAGTTTAGGGTAAGTTTGAAACAGCACTTCAGATTTAGGTCAAGCTCAGCTTTGGTCCTTTTAAAATCAATTCTCTGTTCAGTACAGAGTTTATTTTGCTAATCACTATGGGGCTTTCAGACAGTAATGAAAATCATAAAACTATTTGGGTTGGAAGGGACCTTAAAGATTATCATGTTTCAAACCTCTGCCATGGGCAGGAAACACCTTCCACTAGACGAGGTTGCTCAGAGCTCCATCCAGCCTGGCCATGACACTCTAGTGATGGGGCATCCACAGCTTCTTTGGGCAGCCTGTTCCAGTGCCCCACCACCCTCCCACTGCAGAATTTCTTATGTATCTAATCTAAATTTCCTTTATTCTAGTTTGAACCCATTTCCTCTTGTCCTATCACTACAGTTCCTGAGGCGGAGTCGTTTTTCCAGCTTCCCTGTAGAACCTTCAGACACTGGAAGGCTGCTACAAGGTCTCTGTGCAACCTTCTCTTCTCCAGGCCAAACACTGTAAGTGAGTTACAGGAATTGATAGAAACAAATTTAATTAGATTTAATATAATTTATTGAGTAAGTTATAGTAAAACAGTGTTGGGTGGTCGGGGAGATTTTGTTTTACTAATGGCACACGACTTTTTACTTGGTAGTTTTGATTTATATATTTTTTAATTTTTTGTGTTATGTATATTTTTTGTTGTGTTTTTGTGTATGTGTGGTGTGTTAGGGGTTTATTTTGTTTTTTGGTGGTTGTGAGGATGAACTTTTTTTGGTGTTTTGATGAACTTTTACATACTTGTTACACAATTTTTAGCTTTTTTATTTTACTTTTTGTTTATTTTACTGGATGGCTGTAGTTAGTTTTTACATTTGCAGTTAGACTTCATGTTTGTAGTTAGACTTCATGTCTGTAGTTTGACCTTATGTTTGTAGTTAGACTTTGGGCAATGTATTTTTTTATTTTCTTTTCTGCTAACTAGGTTCGGTGAACAAACACTGATTGTACTGTGTTACACAGTACACAGAGATTTATACTTTTCTAGCACTGCCATTTTAAAACCTGTAGTGGGAAATTTACTACTGCAGAGTAGGTTACATTGCTACCTAAGTCTTTGCTACACTTATAACTTACATCTCTGTAGTAGTATTTATGGGGTTTTTTTTCCCTTTCCTGTCTTTTTTTCCTTAGTTCAACTTCTGGCTTACATTTTCATGTGAGAGGGCCATGTGCTGGCTGGGATTTTCAGGGAAATGGCAGTCATTAGCTGCATTCTCCATGAGCAAACTAGCACAGCCCACTGCATGACTTCTTCCCCTTTGGCCAACAGAAGTCAAGAAACAATTTTTACAGACTTGTCTTGTTCAGTATTTCCTTTTCAGGTAGAAAAACTTCAAAACAGGAAGACAAACTGTAATTTTAACAGAATTTTTAAATGGTCAACATAACCCAAATTATTTGGGTCATGTCTTAGTATCTATTTGTTAATAATACATAAGTATTTATTACATTATTGAACTTGCTTGTAAAGGCACACAAGCTGAATAGTTTACCATACAAAGACTATAATATTGTTGAAAGACCCTAAAATCATAAGTAGCATTGAAAAACACAATTGCCTTTATCAGACAGACTTTTAATCTTGTGTAAAGAAGCAACAGGTTCTAAAGACCTATCATTGACACTAAACCAATCTGACAGATTCATTATATTTCAATCTATAATTTTCTGGATTAATCCAAACCTTTTTTATTATTTAATTCATCATAAAGCCAGCATGACTGCAATTTACCATGTTCTCTTCTTTCCTTCCTTTAAACGTATTTGGCCATTATTTTAATCTATTCTCCCATTAAAATGCAAGCTCATACATGTGCCAGTTCCTTGGTCATTTATGTGTGTGTGTTGGCATCCTCCTAGCTGAGGCTGTATATGAACACAGCAGTCACTCAGAGATACCAGACCTTTGAACTTAAAAAAACATAAATGTAACAGAGGGACAACATAAAAGAGGTGTGCAAAGTCATTTTGAAACAGATGATGAATACCATAGCAGGTATTCTCTCATCAAGTGCAGACACCTGCCAGCTTCAGAATGCATGAGCACTCCTGCTCATACTGGAGGGACAAGTGTGACAACTCTGCTCCAGGATGACTAGCCCAACACTATGGAAATGAGTATGGATGACTAGCCCAACACTATGGAAATGAGTATGGATCAGTAGAAAAGCAGGTTGTTACCAAGATTTGAGAGTCAGGTTTCTCACCATGTCCCAGGTCCATGACTAACCCATGATGCTTAACTGGCTAATCAAATGTCAGCCTGCTGGCTATAGAAGTCTGGGACTGCAAGAAGAAATTTGTTTACATGTGAGTTATCAGCATGGCTAAACAGAATAATCTTAGGGGGCATTGGTGGGCTAAGATTTGGCCTATTCCAGCCTGAGGCACTGCTTACTTCTAGAGCAGAAGAGGAATCAGGATCCAACTGTTTAGTTTCAGAGTTAGAATTACAATTAACTCCTGCAGAAACCATTGAGAAAATGGATTAGACTTTTCCCACTGTCTGTGAAACAAAATTTAGGAGGGTTGTCACAATGAGCTACACAACTAAGTTCTTAAATTGACATAGTTGTAGACCTTAAATTAGCTTTCTAAGCAGGCATTAGGTGGCCAGCTTTAAAAATCAGCTGGCAAATACTGAAACCAGAAAGAGTGCTGGATTAGGAGTCCACCTGTAAGGGCATTTTATTCACAGTTTCCTCACAGGCTGAAGAGTTAAGATCACCCAACAGTGGTCTCCAAGATGTCTATGAGGCCTCTAAATATCAACGGAAATGCTTAATGGCCTTCAAATACTTGTCACGAATATGAGCTAGCCTATGCTAACTGCCCACTGAATTGTACACAAGCACTTGGTTTGCAAAGAATAACCTCTGACTTCTTTAAACTGGGATGTATTCAAAATGTTGTGCATTTATACACAGAATACTGATGGCAAAGCCCTATTATGGTGTTCCAGCACACAGGAAAACTGTAGGGCTTCTAATTGAAGCTACAAATTTAACAATCTTCGTGTACCTACAGAGCCTTTTTCAGCAGGCAGGTACAAACTCTGGTGCTCTGATCTACTTTCTTCAGCCTGTGCTACACTTCTGTCCTAGATAAATGGGGTAGCACCAGTGGCTACAGTTGTAAATGTACAAAAATAACCTCTTAGAGGTTACTTTGTCTTCTCCCTTCCTCCCCTCTTCTCACATGAGAACCCAGTGGAATAGCATGTCCCTCTTTAAATACAAGAGCTTTTACAATCCATCCAGCAAAGCCTAAAAAAAAAATTATCCCTGCTTTAAACTTACCTTACATTTAAGGGAGGAAAATTTGAATCAAGGAATATCCGAAGAATGAAGGGGTTTCCCCCACTGCTTCTAGGAATCACATTTACCAGTCAGTGGGGATCTTTGAAAGGTAGGGGTTTACATGTGTCAGAACAGTGCAGTGGTAGATTTTTGTAGATAAAATGTGTGTCAAAAAGCAAGCTAGAGGAGAAGAATGGCATGAGTACCACCCAAATTGTCACACCTACGATCAAACTGGGGAAAAGATTGAAAAATCACTACAGTTACCTTCCACATTTCCATCTGTAATTTTTTTTTCCATTTGGCAAAGAAATAGGAAATTTTTGAGGGCATAAAACCCCCAGTTGTTTCACACAGCACAGAAATATACAATTTAGACCAGAGATAGACTATATGACAGAAGTCTAACCCAGTGTGCTTGTGAAATCCTGTGTGTGATGAAAGGTAGGACAGGATGAGCCTGTGAACACTAAGGAGTGCTTCTATTTCAAATAACTGTAGCTAAGGACTGAAGTTCAGTCGTTATTAAGATTACCACAATTAAAAATTATGTGTGGCCATCAAACACATCACTCAATAAAAACATATGGGATCAATCTGAATCTTAACTTCAGCTGTTTAAATAGCCTAGTTTGAGTTGTTCTTTGAAATAAAATGCAGACAATTTTGTTTTTGGGGGAACCTGGTACAGTAATTTTCCTAGAGGAAGCATTAATACTTTGAAAGTTCTTATTTCCTAATGATTTGCTCTCTAAGTAAACAGCCCATGGCTTCCTTTGCAGAAGCAGTGGACTAGATATCAAAGAATTTGCTTGTATAGATGAGTCAAACAACTTGTATTTTGTGTATTTAAAATTTATTTTTTCAACTTAAGTAATAGTGTTAAGAGTTATAAAGCAGAATGTGAAATAATGAAAACACAATTTTAAGGATTTCTAACAGGTAATATAACCATTAATCAGAAGATCTATACCAAACATTACTAGTGGATTTCCTTACACAGATTAATTCCACTGCATTTAGAACTTTGCATATACATTTCTTCAGTGATACAATGTTTAGGGTTTTGTTGTTGAAGTTGTTGCTGTAATGTTTAGGGGTTTTTAATTTTGAATATTTTTAAGGATGTTAATAGCATAAATACCTTTCAACTTGGTTGAAAAAAGTTTGGCTTATAGGTATAACTCACTATATATATCTTGCAGGTTTGTTTTGCTTTGTTTTCCCTGCAATATTTTTTTATGTTGATAATGAAATTGTTAATGATCAAGCATTACTCACACAAAATTATCATGTCTATTCTACAAAAATATTTTCCCTTAATAGTGTTCATGTCAAAAATAGTCTCTTGTTAACTTGCTGAATTAACAAGGAATTAACAAGGAATGCCATTAGCAAAGTAGAATCAGAGATTTCATCTGCTTCAATTAATGAAGCTTGTTGTTTAGAGTTGGACAGAAAACAGCCATTACATCTTATGAAAAATTGTGAAGTTTTAATATTAAGATGAAGCCAAGAACACTCAGTGCTGCTCACAAAGAGTCATTGACTGGTATTGCAAACACTAGATGGCCTTTTTGGTAGGACATTTGTCCTGTCAATAAAAATTGAATGGATATCTTCGACATCTGAGGACTGTTCTTAAGTGAGCTTTTGGTGATTTTGAAATTGTGGTTAAAATGTGGGATGGGAAAGGAAGAAAGGAAATACTGTTCATGACTTGTTTTTACAGAAAAGTCCCAAAGGAAGGAAATCTTCCTAATTAAGGTGTTAACAACAGTAAATTAGTTACATCAAATCTATTCATAATGACATCCAAATCTAGTTTTCTACCATTAGTTTAAGTCTAAATGATATACAAGTTTTTTTCCAAAGTAAATCAGAAAACATGGCTACATCATCCTGAACTTCATTTATGGTCTACATATAGAAATTATAAAATAATGAATCAATTACTTTAACAGGCAATCAGAATGGAAATTTTTGGCTACTTTAAAAGTAATGATAAAGTAAGGTGAGTTTAGGAACACCTTTTGAGTTCAAGCAAAATGCTTCTGCACATTTTTTTACTGAAATACACAAAGAGAAAACATAATTAAAAAACCTCTGACCTTTCAGCCTGTCTCGTTATTGAAGAAAAAAAGAAAATAATTAAACGCTAAGGGACAGTTTAGTTCAATCAGGGTAATTCTTTGACTCTGGAGTATACCATAAAAAAACCTCTTTTTTTTTGGGTGTGCCTCTGTTTCATTCCAGGATGTCACCTCTCTTTCTAGAAATATCTTTCTTTTAAGTTACCAATTTTCTTCCTTCTGAAGCCCTGGTTTTCAAATACTTTCAACTATTCTCCAAATGCTGATGCATCTGTCTCAGCAAAATAAAAAACATCCCAGAAGTACAATTTTCTTTGCTGACACATACAATGTCTCATTGCAAACTTGCATAACATAGGTTTTTTCCCATCAACACTATTTTGTCTACCTTTGCTAACACATGACTTCAGAGAAGCAAGTTCAAGTTCACCTGGAGAACAGAAACCTGGGCACAAATGGGAATGGAATTCAGATCCTACTTAAGTAACACAGACACGAGTGCAGCCAGATCTTCCTCATACCAACAGGTCCCCAGGGCTACTCCCTTTGGCTACTGAATATTTCAGCTTATTTACCCTATTCCTCAGTGCTCTTCATTAACCACAATCCCTGGCACACTATAAAAACACACATTTTTAGATCAGTGAACCTGCTCATTTCTTTGGCTTGCTCACAAAGTGTGGTGAGAGCAGAGAGGAATGCCCTGGTGTTTGTAGGGCCATGCCTTTGGTTGTGGGGATGACTTTACCTCTGGGGAGATTTCCCCACAGCAGTATGAGATATGCCAGTGGAAACACCACTGGCTCAGGATAGCTTTATAAAAACAGCAAACTATGCTGCTTGGAATAAAATATTAAATAAAGAGCAGCTACCTACCCTTCAGGCCAGGGATAAAAGGCAGTGTTTGAAGAACGTTCACAGACTTAATAATATTATTAGGAGCAACCATTGGGCCTCTGTTTACAGTCTTTAGTAGTCTGGATTGTGCTTCCACACTGCACCTTATGAGAGTTAAATCACCAACTCAGTCTCCCAAACTCCAAAGAATTGAGGAACTGACTGTTTCTGAGCTTGACCAAGATGCATCATCTGTTCTTACCTAACACACTGCATAGATAAAGCTGGTCAAGAATGATGCAGCGTACATGAGCAGCGTGGCTTTTAATGGATGCTTTGATTTGTATGCCAAAGGAATATAGGAAGAGAGGATATGTAAATTTGTGCTTAGGATATATACTTCCCCTTATAGTGGAAAACCCTCTGCAGCAGTACATGAGCACCACACTTATGAAGAAACAAAGCACAAAAATACATACAGATGACTTCCCACCACCTCTGGCTTCACCCTATTCCCACACACAAGTAACTGCACTTCGTTTAGCCAATAGGGTCTAGCACTTCCGACGTGTTACAAACTGGCAGATCCAGAAATTCAGAACAACCTAACAGCTTCCAGCACAGCTTGGCTCACTAACAACCAGGTCACAGTATGTGTAACTGCAGTACTTTGTGCAAGAATGCCCTGTTAACTTTCTGGACGCAGCCTTCAGCATGGTTCATGCTTCCCATTTAGTCCAACTACTACAGCAGCACACTTAAAATGCTATATACTTAATCTGCCCCTGCTTTCACCCCTTATTCCTGCCATCCTAGGGAAAAACCCCAAAACCCACAATAACTGGCAAACTTAAAATTTGTTAGGCCTTCACAGTTCACTTCAGCAGTGAACTCAGTACACAAAACTAAGATTCCTTGAGGACTTTTCACTCTTTACTATATTAAGTTCTGGAAGAGGCCTTGCTATAAATTCATTCTTCCTCATAAAATAACATTTCAAGATTTTGTCTGCACTTCACTAGCTTTTTGAAATCTCACTTTCCAGTCAGGATTCCACTTACAATAGATTTTCCAGGCATGATACTGGATATGAGAACAAAGGAGTTAATATCTGCATCCTCATTCAGGATGTGGGACAAAGGTACACAACCAGGCTGGCAAAGAGGACCAATCATTCTCCATCAACATTACTGATACTCTAGTTTTCTTCCAGAATATTCCTTCTCTACCAGATATTGGCAAGTCTAAAGGTGAAAAACAAACTGATGAGAACAAAGGAGTAGTTGTCTCTCAGCCAAAACCTCTCTACATGAAAGAAATGGCATGGATCATAGACGTAGGGCACTGAAGGGAAATTGGAGCATGTCGTACTCCAGTCAACTTCCCATGTGCTACCTTGCCCTGTTGCTCAGGGTGTGAATGATCCTGAGCTTGTGACTCCTAACTGCTTCAGAAAGGGAAAAGCCAGCAGGAGTAGGCATCATGTCTTGACAACTTTGCAAAGCTGAAACCAAGACTTTGCTCCAGCTAAGGGCCTCCAGGCTGGTAGGAGGGAGCAACCTGGAATGTATGAAGCAGGTACACTTAGAAGTGTTTATATGTGTTTTGGCACAAGTGGTGGTGAAACAATTCTCCCGCAGAAGGCTACTCCCTCCCAAGTCATCACGGACAGGAGCTGCCTGTCCCAAGGGGTCCATGTGCCACAGAGTGCTTTGATGAAAGCCTGACATATGTGGTGCAATTTAAGCTTTAGACCATTCTTTGCACTGTTTCAAGTATGAGATCAACTTTCCTGAATGCCATCATCCCCAAATGCTACAATGCACATTCAAAAAGGCTTATTAGAACCTCATACAATGGCACTGTTATTTCCCCCTCTCTGTGTTAAATACCTCCTCATGCATTTCACTGTCACACTTGCATTTCTTATCACCACACTACATTCATGATTCACAGTCTTCCAGTCACCAACTGGTGCATAGAGTTATTTTCAACTTCTCTGTTGTTTTCAACCAAGGAACATAGAGTGTGAAGCAGAGGCATTATTAGAGTTAGATATTAGCTGACAACAGTTTGCTTTTCTCCCCCATTTCTCTTACTCCTCAAAGTCATCTGGTAAATGCAGTTTGAAATGTGATGTAATTAGTGTATTAATTAGGATTCAGTTCTCCACTTCAGTTATATTACCAACCTAAGAATCGACTGTCAATTTTCAGCACATTTTACAATCTAGCTCGACCCTCTAACATGTGTATTTTTCAGAGAGCAAGGCCGGTTTTTCAAAGTCAGCTACATGGAATGTCTGGTTATCATTTTTCTGATAGAAGCCAGCTCTTTTGCATCAATAAGTACAGGCAGTACCTAGACCAAAAATAATAGTGGAAGGAAATAGATACAGCAGAGAGATGATGTACTGCCATATGAGCTCTTTGAATATGTACAAGCGGCTTTTTGTAATAATTAGGAATTACAGTACACATTTCTTAGTTTATACCCATAAAACAGGTTCTGCTGAATTTCTTGACAGACAAAACAGAAGAATCATAGCATTAAAAATTACTTTAAACTACTGCATTTGCATTGATATGTAGCTTATTCAAAACCTGAAGATCCAGAAATACCATAAATACATTCAGCCAAGGAAGTAGAGAAATCATCCAGCTCCTGTCACACCTTTAGAGAAATCTTCTACTCTCAGCAAAGCATCAATAGGAATATAGGAAATCATCTGTGAACTGAAATCCCAGTTTTAAACTCTAATTCATTATTATCTTCTCTTCTGTCCTTGAAGAACAACTTCACATCATCATGGAAATGCTTGCTTTATAAGTAGTGTCTATGAATATTCTACCTATATCTAATGTTTATGATATGAATGGACACACTAAATAATAAGATCATAATTATGCTTATAAACATCTGCAGTGTGTTCGGATTTCAGAGAGAAAAATCCGCACAGAATTTTTTTTTGTCCAGTAGGGACCCCTGGTGTTTAAAGCAGCTATAACAAGGATCAACATCCCTCGCAGGAAATGAATCCGTTCCTTGGGAGTCTGCTGCCTTTCTGCACCCGCACCTATTGCATATTCCTCCTCTAAAACCAAGGAACAAACCCTAGACGTATTATTAAGTTTAATTGTGAGTGTCTTATAGATTTGTCTTAGTCTTGCGAATGCTTGCACAGCACACCCCATACTCATACAGTCCAGAAGTTGGCTTCGAAGCACCTGGTTACTCTGAGGGGAAGATGTTGGCACTTGTCTGCAAGCAAATTTTGCTAATGCCTTCCAAATTTCCTGACACGAGGCTGAATTACCCCAAACGGGGCCAAGAGACACTTCCGAGACAAAATCCAAGTGGGTACTTGCTTTATTTAACATGCCGGGTGCGCAGGGATCTCTCCTCCTAACAGCACACACCCAGGCACACAGAAATTATAATATATGATGACTACGTTCATGCATATTCATTGTTTTCCTTGGATAAGGTGCGGTTATGCAAATTATTTCTTAAAACTCATTATTTCATTAGCATACGCGAAGCGCAGGTTCAGTGCACCCTGGTGGTGGCACTGAGGAAGGCTCCGCGTCTTCCTCGGTGGTCCCCCGATGAAGGCTGGACGTCTCCATCACCGTGCCCTTTTCATCTTTCTTCTCTAGGCGTGTGCAGACTCTTGTTAGCCGTTTCAGCGATTTCCTCACTGGTTTTAGCAAGCTTCCTCCTTCATTTTTTACAACTTTTATTCGCTATTTCTCGCCAAGTTCCATCTAGCTTCTATATTGGTTACAATATAGAATTGTATATTCTTGCCCAAGTGTGCCTAGGCACAATGCTTTTAACCCTTTCAAGATACCCTAATATCCTTGTCTTTCACAGAGGCAGCTACAGTGAGCCAATAGAGCCTGAAAACAGCCATGAAATTCTATGTAATTGCTGGCTTGGGCCACAGATCTAAAGCTCTCCATCACTTCCTCTCTGATCACCTTCATCAAAGTAACTGATAAGGCCTTAACCAAAAACAAATCAATCAACTTGTGCATCATTATTGTTTTAAGTTAACTGCTATGAAGCACAGTCCACTTGTAGCAATAGGGAACAAGAAAAACAACCCCCACAAATACTTTCAGAGAGGCCACATATTTACCTTGCAGAATGTTATAAAACCTCTTACTTGTACTTCAAGGTGCCTTTGTCATCCTAAGCTCTGATCCAGCCCAAATCTCTGTTCCTCTCTCTACACTAAGCATAATCTTTGATTTTATCTTAGTTTATACTCCAGCTTTTGCAGATAGTGTGTGGGATATTCTGCCTTTTTTAGACTACCTTGCTTTTGTGTCTCTTTCCTGTTAGAAAATTGCCTCTGGCATTCCCAGAAATAATTAATGCTCTTGCAGTTCCTAACAGCATTCTCTGCTTCTGGAATTGCCAAGGCATTTGTAGACCTCTTTACATGGAACTGAGTTGCCTTTGGTCTGTACTGCATTCTGGGGAACTATCAGAAGGATCTTTTCAAAGTCACCATATTCGTCCAGCATAAATCTGAGGAATACCACAAGAGGAGAAGTACTGTAGTAATACGTCCTCATTCTATAAGCCAGCAGAGAAGATTGTTAGCAAACTGAAATATATTTCTGGCAGAATTTCATTTAACAGTATTACCATCTCACTTTGCAAACAAACATTTCACATACTTATGTAGGCTTCCATTATCGGAAGGGACCTACAAGGAAAAGGGATTCTTTATCAGTGATAGGACAAGGAAGAGTAGGTTCAAAATGAAAGAGTGGAATAGATGTAGGGAAGAAATTCTTCACAGAATTCATCCTTCACCACCATGGAGGGGGTGGTGAGGCACTGGAACAGGCTGCCCAGTAAAGCTGTAGATTCCCCATCTCTGGAAGCATTGGAAGCCAGGATGGGGCTTGGAACAACTTGGTCTAATGGCAGGTGTCCATGCACATGGCAGGGGGGTAGGAATGAGATAATCTTTAAGGTCCCTTCCAACCCAAATCATGCTGTGATTCCATGGCTGTGTACCAGCTGTGGAACATTACAAATGGTACACTACAGAGAATACATCAAAACATAGGCATTAAGTCATTTGGGAATAAGGGGGAAGCAGCCTCACTTCGCTTCCCTTTTCTTCATTTTGCCTCTTTGGTAAACATAATGTTATAAATGAGAAACAAAAAGTCTCAATATTCAGCAGAATTTAGATTTCTTTATTTGATATAGACACAGCAAGCAGCACTGGGGAATATGAGGGCTCACTGCCCACTCCATGCTCCATCGAACCTTGGTTTGCAGCCTCTTCCTATACTATGGTCTCTCGTTATAACCAATAATTTTTGTGGTTTTGCTGTCATAATTTTGCCAGGTAAGCAGTGGTGGTCGAATAAATATCTGCAAAGTCTCTGGGCGATAGTCAGTCTCATAGACAAACATCTGGTCTTGGTAGATAAAAACTGGCAAAAGTCAGGAAGTTTGGTCTTCACAGACAGGCAGCATTGATCAAACAGAGGCAGGAGGTCTGATTTTGCAAAATCTATCGGACTATCGGAAAGTCTGATTTTGCAAACTGGTAGTAGATACAACTTATTTAGAAAACATAATATTCATAACAGGGGGATTTAAAACAGAATGATTTAATAATATATTTTCTTCTGTGTAGTGTCCATGCTTCACTTCAGACCTTAGTATTCTGGTTTATACAAACCCCAATACTTTTATGATTAACATGAATCTTTTATCAATTATCACAATAAGAAGCGGATTTTGCTTAGTCTTTGGTCACTAGCCAAACGACACGGGGTAAAAAAAACCAAACCCATTATATTTAATTCTAGCATTTCCCACTTAGCTCTTTCCAATGTTTTCCCACGCTTCCCGACAAGCAGATCCCAATTAGAATCAAACAGACGTTGCCGCACGGCCTGCAAAGCCGGCACTTCCATTTAAAGGCTGCTTTAGTTACGACAGGCGGGGGGAGCATTGAACGCCGAGGCACCGCCCCGGGGCAGCGTCAGCGCCGGGCGGCCCGGAACAGCGCCGAGCCGAGCGGAGCGGAGCGGTGCCCGCAGTCCCGCCATGCACTCCCTCGCCCAGGAGATCCGCAGCTTCTCCAGGGCCAACCTGCGCAAGCAGCGCACCCGAGTGACCACGCTGACCGGCCGCAGGATCATCGAGACGTGGCGCGGCGCCTGCCTGCACATGGAGGAGGAGGAGGAGGGGGAGCCCGGCGGCGGCTTCGTGCAGGATCTGAGCGCTGACCTGCAGGTCGGAGTGGTGAAGCCCTGGCTGCTGCTGGGTGAGTGGGGCTGGGGGCAGGGGGCACGGAGCGCAGGCAGGGGCTCAGCGCAGCAACGCTCTCTCTGTCTCCCTAGGGTCGCAGGATGCTGCTCACGACCTGGAGACGATGAGAAAACATAAGGTAACGTTACACCGACATACAGATGTATCTCGAGCGCTTTTCTCCCGTGAATTTATTATCCTAAAACAGACCCTAGCAAATCTGAGGAAAACCGTATTCCACTTGCGTTTTCAAAAGGCTGCTCCATTTGCAGGTGGAGGTTTCTGTTGGCTTCACGAGAAGCTGAAATGCTTTCAGAGAATCCCAGAATCTTCCAAGGGACTTCTGGAGATTATCTAGTCCAAACACCTTGCCAAGGCAGGGTCACCCAGAGCACTTGACACAGGAACGTGTCCAGGTGGGTTTGGAATGTCTCCAGAAAGGGAGACTCTGTGACCCTCCTGGGCACCTGTTCCAGTGCTTGGCCACCCTCAATCTAAAGAAGTTCTTCCTCATGCTGATGTGAAGCTTCTTATGTTTTATCTTATGGCAATTGCTCCTCATCCCGTTGCTAGGGACCACTGAAAAGAATCTTGCTTCCCTACCAGAGTGATGATTGTTTGAGCTGTTTAATGGAACAGATTCCTGCACTTCCATATGCATTTCCACTTCAGACACTAAGCAGCACCATTCCCTCTTGCTTTATGTGCATTGATGAAACTAGAAAAAGAAAGCAGCTTCTCTTAAGTCTGTCCCAAAATTTTCTGGTTTTACTGTTCTCTCTGTTGCAGGAATGGGGTGATAAGGCCTTTGGACAGTGGTGGTTCAGCAGGACAGGCCACGGACCAGTTTGGCATCTGGTGCCATCTAAATGTCACTTTACTGTAACTTTAAATAACCCACAACCTGGCTGTAACCTGGACAGAGCAGAGATGGCAGGAGGCTAGAGAGGTGGTGTCACCTGCCAAGAACAGGTGTAGTTTACTCTGACATCCTTCTGCTTCAGCAACTATTTCTAGTAACTAACCAGAAGGAATGCTAAGCTGGGTTAGAGCAGGCTTGAAATTTGGGCAATTGTTAGGTGATGTGTGCTCTCATTCCTATTGATTTCTCTTTTATTTTCCAACCATGTGATGAAAACTCCCTTTTCTGTTAAAAATCCATTTCTGAGTCTGTGTTTGAGCACTGATCTTTTCATTTCCTCTCAGAAAAACCCTGAGATTTATCACAGGATGTTTTAGCACACTTTGAAACTTTGCTTGGGGAAAAGCATACCATAGACAACATACATATGTAAAACTGAACATAGCATCAGTGTAAGGTAGAGTCTGTGTATGCCTAAAGATTAATTTACCTTTGTTACTGCTTGTTTTGCTTGCTATCTCCAGAAAAATTCCTTTTTTTTTTTTCCTTTTATTTCTTTGGCTTAGGTCACTCATGTTCTAAATGTGGCATATGGAGTCCAAAATGCCTTCCTCAATGACTTTATATACAAGACCATTTCCATTCTGGACCTCCCAGAAACTGATATTACCTCCTATTTCCCTGAATGTTTTGAGTTTATTGAGAAAGCCAAGATCCAGGTATGGTATATCAATAATTAATGTTAGTAGTTATCCTGTTTAGAATATTTGTAGCACTACTTAAGAACTGAAGCAGCTTCTTTTGTTAAAAGAAGGTATAGTACCAAATGAAAGTTTTGCCATTGTATTTTTAAATTTCAAATAGAAAATCCAAGTATCTTCTAAGCATTCTTCATGGCACTGCTGTTAATCTTCATTCCCTCCAGCATTGCTTTTTCAGAATGACTGTCTATGAGTTTTAGAGAAATGCTTCTTTAATACATTTTGACCAAGGCTTGACTTTAGATTACACAATTGCATCCTAAAAGTAAGTCACGACCCCTGACAGAAGGAAATGAAGAAAAATTTTTCCATTGGGGATATTGTTTTGGATTAGAAACCAACCTGGATTAGAAGCAAGAAACAGGGCTTTTACAGATCTGTGTGGTTTATCATCAGGTGATCACTATCCTTGTGCTTTTCATTATAGAATCATTGAATGGTTTGGGTTGGAAAGGACTTCAAAGATTATTTAGCTCCAACCCCCTGCCATGGGCACAGACACTTCCCCCTAGACCAGGCTGCTCAAAGAACATGCTATGAATCCACATACATACCAAGAATATCAGAAAATGGACTAGTAGTCTTAGAGCCAGAAGTGATTTAACTGCTCACAAAATCCTAAAAGGATGTGATGTAGAAAATAGGCTGAAAAACCCTTCTGGGATTGCTTGGCAGAGTTACCAGGAACATGCCCAACTCAGAGCTCTTAAATTCAGGCTTACTACAACCATTCTTTTGGTATCTAAACTATAACTCAACAACCAAACCATTATTGCATGTTATTCTACCATATCTATCAGGTTCATTGTTTATGTAGATTGGGATAAAAGGTGATCTTGCCCCAGTTTTCTTTGTGTTGCAGTGTACTTTCCTTTTCTCATTTATAATTTACAAGCTATGTGATAACGTATTGTCTCTAAATTACCTTTTCAAGGTTTCTAATTACAGTTTCCAGTTCATTTCTAAATGAGAGTTGCCATTCACAACTGCACACTTTTGCTTTCTGCCTCTGGTGTTTATATCTCAGTTACTATTTTGTAGGTTAAGGAGTTTACAACTTACTTTTACAACAACATTTATAGTTTTCTGATGGAAGAGGTGGATGAAAGAGAAGGTAATTGTGGGATAGTTGTTCTCCAGGATCACTTCAAAAAGCACGTGATAGTGGTATACAGAGACAGATCTCTGGGTGCTTTGAATTACTTTATTTGCTTTGTCAAAATAGTGTTAAAAGAGCTTATGATAAATAGTGTCATGAAGTGCTCTTCTGTTCAAGTAACCACAGAGATACTACTGTTTCATCTCCTAAAATGGGGGAGGAAGAGATGTTCACTGGTGAGACAACATGAGATTATATGAGAAATTATTTCTAGAACATGGTTGACTCCATGAAGCAAGTATGAGAGCATGTGAATTTGAGGATGCTAGTGAAGCTTGCACTGTTCTGTAAGTCAGTGCCAGCGGGGCACTTGTAACAGGATTCATGTTTCTAAAACTGTAATGGCTCAAGTCTCTAGACATCATGGTACAAATTCTGATACTGATCAGAGCTCAGCTTTTCTTTTAGGCTCCAGCTTGGCAGAAAGGTTTTCCATGACATGTTCGGTGACCCATGTCAAGTCATAATACTGTGAATGAGGGGTACTTTTTATGTGTTTAATAGCTAATAATAAGAGTTCTGAAATCATGTGTTTCCAAAGAGAAAATCTTTGCTTGTTCATTAACATCACTCCTTATTGCTCCCTCTGTCTTTCCTAAGGAAAAAGCCTCCATTTCACTGCAAAGTAAAATGAATCTATAAGGAATTACATTAGCCTTCAACTTCACTAAAAACTTTATGCTTTATTTAAATTTCTTTCCTTTATGAGGCTTTTTGCCCACTGTGTATAACTATTGTATAATAACCTTTTCTGTTGGTGGAAGGTGATTTTGTTTCTCCATAAAAATTTTTAAAAACTCCACAATGTGGTCTTGAGTCTTACATGATTCTTGCAAGTCCACAGACCATTTCTGGGCAGGAAAACTTAGGGTGTCAGGATCAGAGCAAGGAGTTCTTGGTAAATAGAGATGAATTTCCTGTTTGCAGTCTGTTTCTCACTTTTATTCTGTATTCATAGCTAATACAAAATTAGTTAAGAATGACATGCCAAATTAATTTTTGTATGAATTATAAACAATGGGCTTTAGCAAGGAAAGAGAAATATTCTCAGTATTAAAGCTGGTTTAATATTATGACCCAGATCCATTCATGTTCAATAATTTTCAGGATTCATGGGTATCACTGTATAATTTTTGTCAGTGTAAAACAAACCAATTATTTAAAAAGATATATCAAACTTAAATGTGAAAGAGGGAAATAAAGCATGAACTATAGAAAGGAAAGGAAAAATTGCTTCCAATGCATATTATTTACCCTCAGTGCCTCTGCTTGGAATATCTCCAACAAGGATAATAACACTCCATATTTCTTTGTCTTGTTATTTACACTGGAAGATTTTTGGAGCATGAACCATTTTCTGGTCTGTGTGTCTATTAAAAGGCCAGATAATTGTAGCTCCCGAATCTGTAACATAAACTATTAAGTTCCTGGAAAGGAACCCTGGTGCTTAAAGGATCTTTTTGTCTCTGGGTAAAATTCCCATTAAGTGACTTGTGCCCATTCAGGGCAGACAGAACAGGCCGTTTATAACTAGAACAGTTTTGTTTAGCTTCAGTTATGTGAGCACATCATGTCACATTTCAGTATTTTCATTCAGAATGTGGAAGTGCTGGGGGTTTAGTGGTTTCTTCTTGTTTCAAAGGGGCATTTGGCAGACAGTTTGGACTGAGGCTTTTCCAGGTCATAATCTGACATACAAACATGACAACATCACAAAGCCTGGGCCTGCAAACATTGCTTAAGACATGCTAGATTGTCTACTTGTCTTTGCGTTAATTTGGGTTTGTTATTTCTTTACAAAACTTCCAGCGTGCAACTTCCATTCAGGTGTCTCATAGGTTGTGTGGGAAATGTTTAAGTAGGATAAACCCCATTGATTTTATATATAATTCAGGATAAGCCTGAATTCAAACCCCAGGAGAAGCATTTGTGAATTTATGGGAGGTTGGGTAGTTTTGGATTTTGCACTCTAGTTCCCAGTGAAGGGGCCTTAGTTGTACCAGTGGTGTGACGGGAAGGAAAAAATTGCAAATCACATGATACCTTTGCTAGTTTTTCTGTTCCTGTGCATGATCCCTGTTACCCAGAATCTCCCCTGCAGAGTACACAAGAAACGTGACTGGAACTACAAGATGTTCTAAAATCTGCCTCTGTGCCTAGCTGTTTGCTGCCTTGCTATGTGTTTAACCTTTAACAAGATACTGTCAGGTTCCTTTCCATATTGCAAATAAAATCTGTTTCAAAACTGTCACCCAATTAGATAGATACTTTAGTATCCCAGGTGTCTGTGATTTGGTTTTTACATGAATGGGCTGCTGTAAGGCCTCAAGAAGAAAGAGGATATGTCTTTGGTACCACAGTATGAATTAGGTTTGATGGGTTTGGTAATAATAAAGCATTTTGGGTAGAGAAATACTTAATTTCATGATTACATTATGCTTATATCTGTGTTTGGACTTATATTTGCTTTGAGCTCAGCAAGGAGCTTTCAATAAGTCTTGCAAGAATATTATATATAAGCTCCCTAATGAATATCCCAACTTATGTTTAATTTCTTTCTTGGAGGATGGCGTGGTCCTGGTTCACTGTAATGCAGGAGTCTCCCGTGCAGCAGCCGTAGTCATTGGTTTTCTAATGAAGACAGAAAGACTGAGCTTTGCCAGAGCCTTTTCCTTGGTGAAAAATGCAAGGCCTGCAGCATGTCCAAATCCTGGCTTCATGGAGCAGCTTCACAAGTACCAAGAACACATTGTAAAGGCAAATGGAAGCATAAACAGTCACAACTGATCCAAAGAAGGAATTGAAATATTCTGTTTTGACTGTACAGGAACTGTTGGATGTACTTTAATCTGTCATTTTGAAATCCCCTTTTACATGTGCATTTTCAAGTCTTTATATATATTTTTTTTCTTACCCTCCTTTGACCCTGTTTTTTTTCCAGCGTGTCATCAAAAGGCCAAATATACTGACTTCAGAGAAGTTTTGCCTAAAAGCAGAGCACTAATAAAAAGATCATTTTCCTTGAAATATTATAAAACAATAGAATGATGGTTTTCTTACGGAACCATCAGAAAATGCAGGCAATAGAGAAAGGAAGTAAAATAACTAAGGTGCTTTCTTTCAAAATCTGTGCATTCCTAGTTAGTTGTAAAATCTAGATAATAAAACGTTCATATAATGAAGTACCTTGATACTGGATTTTAAAATTATATTTCAACTATAGATGATATTATTGAATTTTGTGGACTAGCCAGCCATTAATTTTTATTTTTTTTTTAATTAAAACTATGGTCTTTTGAGGATGCTCAAAATGTATAGGATGTTTTAATGCTTCATGTATTTATATTGTTTCTCATCTAGTAGTGATTTGATTTGCACTAACATGACAAGTCCAGTCTTGGAACCCTAGCAGGGTTTTTTTTTCCTGTAAATCATTTCAGTAGAGATACAAAAAATGTTGATAATGATCTATCTCTGTTCATGCTACTGTGTTCTCTTCACACCTGATCCTCACGTGCTGTCCCCTCACTCATTCCACTTTGTATGTAAAGAACAGACATCATAGGGTCTGTAATTTTGATAATTTTGGTCCTCCTGAGAGATCCCAGGCTGAAATTACTGTCTTAATAGGTCATGCTTAAAAAAAACCAACAAAAAAACACACCTCTACAAGATTTTAATATTTTGTGGCTCTTAATTATATGATATATTAATATGCAACAAAATAAAGAGAACACTGTGTTTGGATAAATTGTGTGCTAAAGTGACTTTAGAGGTTCGGTTTCAAGGTTTGCATTCTGTCCTGGTACCAGTAGTTTGAACTGTACCACACCACTGTGTTTGAACCACCACCCTTTCTTGTTCTCAACATGAATTACTCATGTTCAAGAGCATGTAGTGACAGGACAAGGAGATGGCTTCAGAGAGAGAGAGAGTAAATTGAGATTAGGTTATTTACACTGAGGGTGGGGAGGCCCTGGCTGCTTAGAGGAGCTGAGTAAGTGTCCATCGTTGGAAGTGTCCAAGGCCAGGCTGGACAGGGGCAACCTGGGGTGGAAGGTGTCCCTGCCCATGGCAGGGGCCAGACGAGCTTTAAGATCCTTTCCAAGCCAACCCTTTCCGTGATTCTATGCTAAACTTTAATGCGGGGGTTAGACAACCCCACTGCATCCGATGGCTGTTCGCGGCACTGATGCCCCGTGGCCGTGCGGGAATAGCTCACGGCGTTGTCCCGGGGGTGCTGGCAGCCCGGGCCGGGACAGGCACAGCCCCAGTCGGGACAGGCACAGCCCCGGCCGGGACAGGCACAGCCCGGGCCGGGACAGGCACAGCCCGGGCCGGGACAGGCACAGCCCGGGCCGGGACAGGCACAGCCCCAGTCGGGACAGGCACAGCCCCGGCCGGGACAGGCACAGCCCGGGCCGGGACAGGCACAGCCCGGGCCGGGACAGGCACAGCCCCGGTCGGGACAGGCAGAGCCCCGGGTCGGGACAGGCAGAGCCCCGGGTCGGGACAGGCAGAGCCCCGGGTCGGGACAGGCACAGCCCCGGCCGGGACAGGCACAGCCCCGGCCGGGACAGGCACAGCCCGGGCCGGGACAGGCACAGCCCCGGTCGGGACAGGCAGAGCCCCGGGTCGGGACAGGCACAGCCCCGGCCGGGACAGGCACAGCCCCGGGTCGGGACAGGCACAGCCCCGGGTCGGGACAGGCACAGCCCCGGGTCGGGACAGGCACAGCCCCGGGTCGGGACAGGCAGAGCCCCGGCCGGGACAGGCACAGCCCCGGGTCGGGACAGGCACAGCCCGGGCCGGGACAGGCACAGCCCCGGGTCGGGACAGGCACAGCCCCGGCCGGGACAGGCACAGCCCCGGGTCGGGACAGGCACAGCCCCGGCCGGGACAGGCACAGCCCGGGCCGGGACAGGCACAGCCCCGGGTCGGGACAGGCACAGCCCCGGCCGGGACAGGCACAGCCCCGGGTCGGGACAGGCACAGCCCCGGCCGGGACAGGCAGAGCCCCGGGCCGGGACAGGCACAGCCCGGGCCGGGACAGGCAGAGCCCCGGGTCGGGACAGGCACAGCCCCGGTCGGGACAGGCACAGCCCCGGGTCGGGACAGGCACAGCCCCGGCCGGGACAGGCACAGCCCCGGGTCGGGACAGGCACAGCCCCGGTCGGGACAGGCACAGCCCGGGTCGGGACAGGCACAGCCCCGGGTCGGGACAGGCAGAGCCCCGGGTCGGGACAGGCACAGCCCCGGTCGGGACAGGCACAGCCCCGGGTCGGGACAGGCACAGCCCCGGGTCGGGACAGGCAGTCCCTTTCCCTGGGCAGACGGTGTGGGGAAGCTGCTCTGGGTTCTCAGGCCTTGTGAGGTAACCGCGGTTCCCTCAGCTCCGCTCACGACCAGCCTCTTCTCGCACGGATCTGTTGCCACGGAGCGATGAAGCCCGAGGGCGGTACAAGCCGACACCGACACCCTCCCTCCCGGGCAGGGCTCCTCCCGCCCCAGCTCCTCACGCCATGTCCAGGGGCGGGTCGGAAGTGACGGCGGCAGGAAGCTCGGTCCCGTTTGAAAGCGCCCGGCGGAGCCACCGCCGCCTTTTCCTCCCTATCTGGGCCGACATGGCCACCTTCGCCGTGGAGCAACAGCCCGCAGGTGAGCTGGGCCCGCGGGCTCACCCCAACCCCACCGCGCTTCGGCTTTGCTGGGCTCCGCCTCAGGGGTCCCCGCTGCGGGGCCGGGGCCGTGCTCCTGCCGGCGGGCGGTGTGGGTGTGCTGGGCTGTGGGACGCGCTGCCGGGAAGGGGCGGTTCGGGCTGCGGTGAGGCGGAAGGAGAGCTGGGTTAAATCCATCGGCTGCCGCTTGTAGATGAGAAAAATGCGAGGTTGTGGTAAACTACGTTTATCTGTAAAATGGGTGATTAAGCCGCCTTTGATCTCGCCGATATATGGAAATGTCTCAAAGACGGGTCCCAAAAGGGTAGCGCCCGGCGAGTGGGCGAGGAGTAATGGCCGTAAACCAAAACACAAAGAGTTCTATCTCAGCACGAGGAAAAACTGCTTCACACTGAGGGTGTGGAACAGGCTGCCCAGGGGGGGTTGTGCAGTTTCTTTTTCTGAAGACATTCCAAACCATCTGGAGACGTTTCTGCTCTGGGTGACCCTGCCTTGGCTGTCTTTGGACCAGATCATATCCACAGGTCCCTTCCAGCTGTAACGATTCTGGAATTCTGTGCTCTTAATCACTTTACTGTATCTCGTGTTGTGTTTCTTTAATAGACGCCACAGTGGAAAAAATTAGCTTACTTGTCTTTTTCATATTTTAATTTTTTTTTTCAGGAGCTGAACCAATGACTCTTGGCTCCCCGACATCTCCAAAACAAGGAACTAGTGCTCAATTCCTGCCTGGGTTTTTGATGGGTGACTTACCTGCACCAGTGACTCCACAGCCACGTGCTTTATATGGCCCTTCAGTTGGTGTAGTGGAAACAAGGTCTCCACTACTGGCAGGTCAGAATTTGTTAAACTTTGGAAAATTGAAAGCAGAAAAAAAAAAATGGTTTGTCTCATTATTCTACATGACTGTTGCAGATTTGAATACTTAGAGTTTTATATCTTTTTATAAGCAAATTCCACTGATTGAGTAAGTGGTGAACTCAGTGTATTCAATTATAATAAATGTTTTGAACGTGGCAATTTTGGTATCAGGAAAGAATATAGGAAAGGCAACATGAACCTCTCCTAATACAAAATCAATTTATATGACTTTACAAGTCAATTACACATACATCGATGTTGAAAACAGAAATATCTGCTGACAAACTAAATGCAGCTTATGCAAACTGCTGATTTCTTTGCAGAAATTTTTCTGTTTCTTTGAATTTTAAAAGGTCACTTACAGATTGTCAAACTTACAAAAACTGGGTGGAGAAAAACTGAAAATATACTTTTTAATTAGTTTCTAATGGTTGTAGATAAAGTCTTGATGTCTGCTGTCACTGGACTGGAGTAGTGACTTTTCCTAGCTGTAGATGCTCATTTCTCTTCAACCACCTAATTAATCAAACTAGAAGTTCTTATCCATGTTAGTACTGTACATCTGTTTTCTTCTCTGAGAAGAGTAACTGAGTATTTGACATGTCGTGGGTGATCTTGGCTTTTGTTAAATTATTTTGTTAAGTTATGACAACTAAATCAGTTGGAATAATTTAATATCTGATGGTGTTAATATGCTAATCATTTTGAAGGAGAAATTGGGGATTAAAGTGCTGCAAGAACTTATTTTGATAAAATATTCTCTTCTTACATTTTTATTTAATATGAAATTAGATGGGGAAGCCAGGGAATTTGGACAGTGGGAATGTGACAGTAGTGGGCAACATCTCTGCATTTTGGTATGGTTCTTCAACATCTAGGAAGGATATCTCAATTTTTAAAAATCTTGCTTTTGCATCTGTACTATAGCCAAGTTAGTTTCTGAAACAATTAAAGTAGATTTCTGGCCTGGCTTAAAACTGAAAGATACAGCCATGCTCAGAACTTCAAAGAAAGAAATGTGCACAGTGAATAGAATGGGTTAATAAGAGGTCTGAAAGTTCTGAATGGTACCTCTGTAGGATGCTGTTTGAGACACGTGGTGCTCCTGCCTAGAACATTCAAACCTGAACAGTTGGGTAGGACACACGGTTTTGCAAACAATCAACAGACACAACAACAATCAGCATGAGAGCATGGCTGAATTTATCATTGAAGTTTCAAGAACAAGCAGCACTGAAGCAAAATTGCAAGTTTTCTTATGCTCTACTTTTGTTCCTTTGAATTGCAGGAGGGTCTCCCCCACAACCAGTAGTCCCTTCACACAAAGATAAAGGTGGTGCTCCACCAGTTAGAAGCATTTATGATGAGTTATCTAGTCCTGGGCTTGGATCAACACCTCTGTCCTCAAGAAGACCAGTAAGTGTCTTTGGTACTGGCCTGTTCTTAGCAGAAAAGATGTGAGGCAGCTTAGTGCCTCAGTGAATTCTCAAACTTAGTTGTATAAGTTGCTGTAGCAAAATGACTGGTGACCCTTCAAATCATGCTGTTTGGGTTGTTTGGTGGGCCTGTTCCTCTTTGGACTAAACAAGAGCTGTGGTCATGAAGCAAATTCCTGTTATTGCCAATTTTCAGTACAGTAGGAAATAAAAAATGCAAATCATGCCTCAGTCATGCTTCGTACATACAAATTCGGGTCAGTTTGTCAGCTTTTCACTTTCCTGTAAATTTATTGGGCTGCTGATTCCCAGAAGGACCCTTTCACAACTTGAAAGGAGGTTGTAGCAAGGTGGAGGCTGGTCTCTTCTCCCAGGTAACAAGTAATAGGACAAGAGGAAATGGCCTCAGGTTGCACCAGAAGAAGTTTAGATTGAGTATCAGGAAAAATTTCTTCACTGGAAGGGTGGTCAGGCATTGGAACAGGCCACCCAGGGAAGTGTTAGAATCACCATGCTTGGTAGTGTTCAAAAATGTGTGGAAGTGGCTTGGGGAGATGGTTTAATGGTCAAGATGGCAGTGTTAGGTTAATGGTTGGACACAATGATCTTAGAGATCTTTTCCAACCTTAATAATTCCATGTTTCTGTGATTAGCTTTTAGAAGGCAACAGAGGCACTTACAGAACCAGAATGGTTTTCTGAGTAAAATATCTAATCAAAGTTTGGGTAGATAGTTGGGGCTAATTTTGAAAGAGAAATGCTCAAATTTCTACAAGGTAAATTTTATAATAAGCTCTGCTGCTTAACTGACTAATCAAGCATTGCTAGTTCCTTTTTCATGGAGCTCTTTTGATGCAAGGAGAGCACTTCATTGAATGAGCAGTCTTTCTATTGAGTGTTGCCTTCTGAAAAGTTTATTCTGAAAGCTGAGGTTCTCTGTGAAGGACAGAATCCTACAGTGTCTTAAAGGACTGGATATTAAATTTCAGAAAATGTTCAGCAGATGTCAGAACATAATGTTGCTAGGTCTACAGGTTCTCCAGGCTGTTCAATTTTGTATCTAAGAAATGCAATGATTCAGGCCAAAAACAGATGAAAATTGTTTTGGGTGTTGAAACCCTATGTTAAAAAGAAAACGACTACCATCTAAAATTCAAAGTATACTTTCCTTCTATGCACTAAATAGTTGAGCAGGAAAGTAAGTCTAGTAATAGTCTCCATACAAGTGCAGGTTATGTTTCCATGATTTCTGAACCCTTAGGCAGTGAAAATCCTGATAAACTTGGGATACTAATATCCTTCCCATCAGGATGCACATGAATGTGTGAATTATTACAGTGCAGCAATAGTGACCTGACTATTTTGAGAAGGTAAACCAAAGGATTTCTAAGTATTGATACTTAAAACTTATTTGTTTCACAAAGCACATGTCAAATATATTGTCAAATAGCTTTTCATTAATACCTCTTGGTAAATTTTTATTGAATAATACATGTAAATATCTGTTCTTACTCTTAAAAGTTAGGAGTTATTAGTTAATATTATTATGTGGATGTTTAAGTCACTTGAAAATTGTCTCTTGATCCAAGCAGTATACTTATAAGAATGATTTGTTACTTTCTGTAAATTAATGCAGGCCAGCTTTACTTTAACACAGAGCCCATCAGTTGGAATTCTGCCATCAACTCCAGGAGCAGGTAGATGTCCTGTCAAAATTTCTATTTTCTTTTCTTACTGCTTTCTTTAATACAGAAAAATCATCATTGTTCAAGCTATAGCAGTTCCTTACTAGTTTATGAATAGGTTGTGCATTTGTTAGCTCTTCAGAAGGTGTATTGAATAGGAAATAATTATTCATTCTGAGACTGCGTTTCAAGCAACTTTTCTTGTTCCTTGTTCCAAATGTGGTGTTGAACTGAGCACAGAGGTGGTTGTAATTGAATGAAGAAGCTGAGATGGATGAATTGCCTTCCATCTTCACAAGGTTTGATATCTTGTCTGTGAACTGGTAGCTTTTTGCTAAGCTTTATTCTGTTGGCCTGTGCCTATTTGGCAACTGCATTAAGCTGTTGGTGTTTCAGAGTCAAAGAGAACACTAGGTAGCTAGTCATGAAAACTTGTTAGTGTGCTTGCAGATGTGAAGTTATGATTGACTTGCTTTTTCTGTCTGTGAGTAAATCCCCATCAAACTCTTCCATATACAAGGGAAA
This sequence comes from Cinclus cinclus, assembly GCF_963662255.1. Classification (NCBI taxonomy): domain Eukaryota; kingdom Metazoa; phylum Chordata; class Aves; order Passeriformes; family Cinclidae; genus Cinclus; species Cinclus cinclus. The sequence continues at coordinate 4,650,127 of NC_085066.1, read as the reverse complement.
TGCTTGACACTGACTTTATTCTTTTATTATAAACCTCTGTCTTGCAAAAGAATTTTGTTCAACAACACCATTTCAACTTAACAGCTTCAAGCATGTTCAGTCCTGCAAGTATTGGGCAACCTAAGAAGACTACTCTATCTCCTGCTCAGCTAGATCCTTTTTATACTCAAGGTGATTCCCTCACTTCAGAAGATCAACTTGATGACACATGGGTAACTGTATTTGGGTAAGTGGATTTCCAGAGTATCAGAAAAACCTGAGTGAGTGAAGTCTTTACAGCAAATGAGAAAAATACTTTGGGCATTGATGTTGTTTGGCATTGGTATGTGCTGCAGGAAATACAGCTATGGTTAAAGCAAGCAAGCACATACATTTCAGTGAGGCATCTTAACTTAAGCTACACATTATTTTTTCTAGTTAGAAAGGCACCATTCTGCTGTTAGGGTGTGTGGTAAAGTGCCTGGAAGGTGGCATTTCTCAAGTCTCTGCTTCTGATGTCATTACAGTGGTCTCTTCTGGATTTCTGTAAATGCTTCATAGGATTGTATCTTAACACCTGAATTCTTAAACTATTCATAATTTTTTGAGTGTTTTTTTCTGTCTTTCAGATTTCCTCAAGCATCAGCTTCCTATATTCTCCTGCAGTTTGCTCAGTATGGAAACATATTAAAGCATGTGGTATGTCTTAGTTTGACACTTAGGTCAGAAAACATTGTGCATTAAACATTCAAGAAGTTGCATTTCACAATTTATACTTAATCTCATTCAGATGTCCAACAGAGGAAACTGGATGCATATTCGATATCAGTCTAAGCTTCAAGCCCGGAAAGCCTTAAGCAAAGATGGAAGAATTTATGGTGAATCTATCATGATTGGTGTCAAGCCCTGCATAGATAAAGTAAGTTAATAGTTGCTTTTAGTTAAATATAAGGTACTGTGCTTTTGGTCTTTATTTTCCCTCAGTGCTTTAATATATTTTTTTTTTTTTGCAATTGCAAATTGTAGGTAGTTCATCTACATAGATACAGTCTGTTACTTAAGTAGTTAGTCTGTTCTTTAAATATTTGTCAACATTTCCTGTTGACAAGCTTCATTATGGGCAATCTCTGTGCTCCTTGGAAGTTACAATGCATACAATTATACTGCTGTACCAGGCAAGGAAGTGAAACCATAATATAAGAGCAATTGAGATAAGTTTCCTGACTGGAGTTTGTGGCACTTAGGGCCTGAAATGGATACCTAATTGTTAATTGATTAATTGTTGCTGCTCCTAATTGTACCTCTCTATTTTTTTATGTGACTATGTGCCTATGACTCTTCAATTTATCTTAGTACTTTGGACTGAAAATTTGTTAGCAAGAATATCCCAATCTTGTTCTCCCACCTGCCCTTAGAAAACCATGTGATTCTTGTAAGTAGAAGTTGGGGGTAGACATGACTCTTGTAGTCTTAATATTAACATAAACTGTTAGTGTCTAGGTATTGGCAATATCCTGACCTAAAATTCTTGCAGCACTTTGCACTGGCTACTGTACATTAGCTTAAGCAAATAACAGTCATTCTTCTGTAGTGCAGATTTTTTTTTTGGTCTCCTTTAAGGATACATGATAGTGAAGAACAATGTAAGCTTTTTCCAGTGTAAACCATTCTGAGAAGGCAGCCACAGGAAGTGAACTTTGGTTTCAGCAGTCTGAAAAATTTTTTACACTCAATAAAATTCAGAAATAAGTACTTCTGTGGGCTTCTGCTGGTGATCTGTCCATGCCTTTTTACTATTTTGGTGTCCAGTTTGTATCAATGAATGATACAAACTTCAACCTGTAAGCTGAAGCTCTAGAAGTAATGATCTGAGACATATAATTGCCAGGCATCTGATCTTCATTGCTTTTGAATTCTCATTTATGTCTTTTGTGGGTAGTATTCACTTTCATATACCAATAAATAAATACATAGTCTTTAATTTGTATTTTTGGAGGCAAAAGATTACAGGGAGACTAAACCATTGAAGGATTTGTTTTGGTAAGACTTTCCTGCAATTGAAAACTAGATATGATGGGTTTGACATCAGCTCTTAGGCTTCTGATTTTGAAGTGTTAGTTGCATGGGTTCCCCTTATGCTGAGCAGAGAGTCAGCTGCCACCCACAGTGTACACCAATCCTATTGTTTATTTTGGAAAGCACTCTTCTGCCAAGTTTCTGCTGTCTTTAGGCTGGTTGAATCCCATGCTCCTCTGAGTCTAAATGACCAAATCACATCTCCCCAGGCTGGTTGTTAGTTTCTGTCTTGTTTTCTCTGATGTGTTGTGGAACTTGTGGCTCCCATCAAGTCACTTGCTTCCATTCTACATGCATTCCTTTCTAAACATAAACTTACGAAATGGAGCCTTGAAGTTTACTGCAAGTCATACAATATATTTTCTCTACATTGTTTTGAACTTAGTTGACATTTAGTACAGACAGTGAACAGATTCCAACCTTGCACTACTTTACAATGGCAAAATTCAACATGTAGATGATTGCTAATGCTTGATGGTCATGTGTACCTGTATGTTCTGTACTGACATGCCTTTTATCTTTTGGGATCCAAATGTTTTATCAAAAAAAAATTTAAATAGTAGATAATTTTAGATGATCAAGGTTGGAATGCTGCTTTTCATATTTGTTCACATTATATTTACCCTCTATTTAAGAGTCTGATGGAAAACTTTGAAAGAAGCTCTAAATCCTCAGTGTCTTCGATTTTCACTCCACCTTCAAAATCTGTTGGCACACCAGTACAACCTGCAAATAATACTGCAAGGATTTCTACAATGAGACCTCTTGCAACAGCATATAAGGCTTCCACTAGTGACTATCAGGTATTTTGAGGGAAGCAGAATCTTGTTTTTGTGTTGTTTCCCCTTTGCTCTATGAGTCTGTACAGATACTAACTTCAGTGTGACCTCAGCTTTTATCTTTCGCTGTCAGTTCTTTAACGATGTGGTTCAAGTACAGGCTCAGTCTGTTCAGTCTCTAAAATAATAATAAAAAATATTAAATTAATGACTTACCACTTTTCGAGGGATTAAGGGCTTGTTTTGAAAATATTTCAAACACATTTTGTCAAAATACGGTAGCGCTTAGGAGAAAAAGAAATAAATGGTTAGTGTAAAAACTATTAATTGCATGTTGACTGATTCTCTATATTTTCTCTTTTTGTTTTTATCCCTGCCTTCTAGGTGGTTTCTGACAGACAAACTCCTCGGAAAGATGAAAGTATTGTATCTAAAGCAATGGAATATGTTTTTGGCTGGTAATACACGAGAGGAATTAACAAGCTAAGCTGGTCATGGTTTGAACTATACTACTGGCATTTGTAGTTAGTTGTATAACTACTGGTGGCAGTATTTTATCTTACATAGCACCTGTTATGCCTTCAGTTTATTCAGAAGACATGTAGCTTGCACTTTAAGTGATGGCAGTGTACACATGGTTTTACAAACTGAGCAAGTGTAAATAAAAGTGCTTTATCCCTATTTGTGCTCTGATGGCATGATTGTGAAATTTCTCTTTTTTATGCTATGGAGAAGAGTTTTGTTTCCCTATAACACAGAGATTATGGGGTGGGTGAATGTTTTAACTGTAGATATGAGCAGAGGCATTGGTGCTAGAGTAAGCAGATACTGAAATGGCTGTGATTTTGTAAGTTTAAATAAAGAAGAGATGAAAATCCCTGCTGCCCCCCAGGGAAGAAGAGAAACCTCTGTTTTTAAAGATGAAGAAAGCTTTTGTTTGAACTGTTATAATCCTTAGAGTGTGCCCCACAAGATGATGCAGTCCTCAAAAATGGTTGTAGGAAAATTGTTAGTTGAAGGGATTTTTTTACACAGTGATCAGATTTCCATTCTTCCGGGCAGCTGATTGCTATAACATCGAGGCCATGAGAAAACTTTCTTGTGGAGAAATCTCCATATACTGAGGAGAGTAATCTCCTCTCCCAAGTGAATTGGTGAAAAACCTTTTTTTAAATGGTAAACTGACTAATTGTTTTTCTTCACATTGTCAGTGTAAAAGAAAAGAAGTTGTGGGGTGGGGAGGAGTGTTCTAAAAGTTTTATTCTGATTTTTTTTATAGTTTTTAGTAATAAAGTTTTTCTTTGTACCTTTTAAAGTTTGAGCCTGTTTTGCTTTCCTCCTAATCCTATCTCACAGCAGGAAATGAGTGAATAATTCTAGTGGGTGCACTGGTGATTTGGCCGATGCTGAAGCTGTGACATAAATTGGTGTGTTGGTTGGGAAATTTCAAATTGGCAAACCAAAATCACTACAGTGGGTTTAGGTGGGATATTGGGAAACTTCTGTTCCTAGCTAGTTCTGTGAGCTAAAAAATTTAACTTTAACCAGCTGATACTTTCACATTAGAACAAAATCCAGAGGGGAGAAGGTGAAGATGGATTAGTCCAATTCTTCCAATTCTAATGGAAGATGTCCTGCCCATAGCCAGGCAACTGGAACTACAGGATCTTTAAAATACCTTCCAACACAAACTGCTCTGGGATTCTGTGATTCCCAGAGCTGAGACCAAAACTACAATGGTATTCAAGTTCTCAGCTGCTGAGTGAACATCACAGGGTCAAAGGAGTTTTAGGACTCCATCTTAGCCTTATATAGTCACCAATTTATCAATCCCAAATTCAGCATCTTTATTGTCACTGCAGACTGGAATTGGTTCCTTGTCCCAACATTAGGTGGCCCCAAGACAGCAGAACAGGCACCGACAGAGCCAGAGGAGCTCTTTCTTGCTGGAGAATACCACATATTTAAACTGGAAAAGGGTAGATTTGGGTTAGATGCTCTTGTAAGCACCTTCCAGGACTCTCAACTGTGCATGGAGCACTTTTCATGCCTGCTCTGAACAGTCTTTGGATAATAGAGCATGACCTTGCTCTGAGATCAGCAACCCCAGACTCAGGTGGAGGAAGAAGCAGGGGCTGTTCTGCAGCCATGCCCAAGACAGACTGGAAGGGTGTCCTCCAGCTGGCCTCACTTTGTTTGGTTTCTGACGGTGTATGAGGCAGGAGTTGTGATTCCTCAGTTGTGGGGACCAGAACTGCCTGAGAGCGCTCAGTACTGTGGGATGGTCACAGGTCTGAGCCTCACCCCTCTGCTGCTGCTGCTTAATTTGCTTCATTTTTAGTACACCCAAAGCTCCCTGTAAATCAGGGTGGTCTCTGGCTCTGCCCTCTTCCTCTTCTTGTGACGGGAAGCACCACTGTTGTGCTTTCAGGAAGCTATTCTTGAACAACTTCCAGTATTCCAAGCTCCTTTGCCCTCAGTGGATGTTTGCCATGGAATCCCTCTCAGCTGGATTCAGAAAATACTGAAGTTGGCTCTTCTGAAATCCAGGGTCTTTGTCCTACTGCTGGCTTTCAGTGTACTCAGCAAGACCTCTAACTCCACACTGTTGAGAAACGGGACCCTCAGGGCAGGCACCTTTCCAGCATGATCTGCCCGTGTTCCTCTCTGCACAAAACACAGCACAGAAAAGAATGGCAGGACAGGGCCTGTGCACTCCAGCACTCAGGTTTTGGTCCACTTCAGCTCCACAAAGACACAAAGTGAAGAAGCCGAAATTTTTATTAATGGAAAGCAAAGCAGAGGGATGAGCTGGGAGTAGGAAAAGGGAACAGGAAGGGTCTGAGGGCTGCAGGGACAAACCAGCAAAGAGGGAAGGAGAGGCCAGGAACCAAGTGTGCTTCCAGGAAAGCTCAGGTGTGCCCAGCATCAGTGGCTCTTGGAGCTCCAGCTGGTCTCTGATCTCCAGGTGGTCTCCTCCTGCATGAGATCTGGTACTGTCCTGGCTGTCTCCATCCAGAAGATGAATTTAGTGTTGCAGCTCTTTCATCAAACATGACTTGAACTATCAGGTTTGTGTTGGAGGGGCTGTCATCTGTGTTAAGCGCTTGAAGGGCTAAAGCAGAGAACAAACCCATGGTCAGAATGAGGAAACCCGCTGAAAGGACCAACGCACACAGCTCTTGCCATGGCCTGGAGGAAGCAGGAGACAGCAAAGATCAGCTGGAAGATGCTGGCCACAAATCTGCTTCCCACAGACCCCTGCAAGGTCTCGGTGCTCTGCCCCCGCCGCCCCTCGTGCGCGCAGGGAGCAGAGCCCCCCACAGCCGGGGCAGGGAACGCAGCTTTCCCTGCCCGCTTCCACTGAAACCTCGCTGGCATCACTCACCCTCACAAATGAGCTGCAGCTCTTCTGGCTGCCCCCTCATGAGCATCCCAGCGACCCCTGGGAACACAAAGCACGTCATGGCCCTGGGCCAGATCCTGCTGCAATGGGGCAGGGAGGGACCAAGACACCAGACGTGCAGCTCACCAATGGACCGGACAGCCGCCTCTCGCATGGGTTCATGGGGGCTCTCCAGGTAGGGCAGAGCCTGGCGCAGGTGCTCGGACGCTTGGGTCCTGTCCTCTGCCAGCTGGGGAGAGCAACGGGGCATGGAGGGAAGGGTTGGCACGGGCTCTGCCCCTTCGCCCCAGCCTCCCCTGCCCACACAGCCCTGACGGGGGCAGAGGGCCCAGCAAGCTGCGATGCTGCCTCACAACAGAGCCCAGCTGGCCTGGGGCCCCATCAGCTCCTGCCTTGGGGCCAAAAGAGCCTGGAGAAGAGATTGCGTGGGCAGCCCAGGGAAGGGAACAGCGTCTGGGCTGCAGACCAGTGCCCCTGGGTGCAGCACTGGGCAGGGGCCACAGCTGCCAGCCCCACAGACTGGGCACCGTGGGCAGGGGGCTTCTCCACACTGGGGTTGGGGCTTGCAGGCTGTCCTTACCACACGCTCGCCAAAACTCCACGGGTCTTCTATCTTCAGCAGCTGCTTAAGATCCCTCCTCTTCAGAAACTTCACTGCACAAAGCAGCGTTTCCCGAGAGGCCTGCAGAGCAGCAGAGACCCAGAGATGGCACCGCAGCCCAGGGCACAGGACCTGCCTCCCTGTGCCAAGGCCAGGAGCAGGCTGTAGCCCATGAGGTGCCAGGGTGCAGGGAGACAGCTGAGCCCCCAGCCCCAGGGGGACACCAGTGCCCAGAAGTCCTCACCTCTGCCACATGCATGTTCTCATCATGGCAGTGGAAGAAGAGTGGGAGCAGGCTCTTGCTCACAAGCATCTTGAGATGTTTTTTACCCTTTCCCACTACTGATTCCATCACCTCTTTGTAGAGGCGAATGGAGAGCAGCTGCACATGGTGGTTGTCCTGTTGGAAAGAAAAAAATTCAGCACTGGATTCTCCAGGCCCCTCTGTGCACAGGCCCCAAAATCCATGGGGCACCACACTTGTGGGCAGCTCGCAGCGGCTGGGGGTACAGAGCCTTACATGGTCAAAGAGATGCTGGAGCACCTCAGCCAGTTTTGGAGCTGTGGGGCTGGATACTAGGACGTCTTTCTTGAGGAGTACGTTCCTTAACACAGAGAGAGTCATCCTGACCACATCTATGTCTTCATGCCTTAGTAACTCCACAAGCCTTCCAGACAGGCTGCACATTTTTTTTGCCTGTGTAGAATACAAGGCTGTGCTAAGAATGCAGGACCAGCTGTACCATCAACACCACTCCAGTAGTGCAAACCCACACAGCTGCTGCCCTGGAGCCCAGGGCCCAAAAGCCAGTCCTGAAGCACTTGGACAGCTGAGCAGCAATGCAGGAGAGCTGGGAGCAGCTGCCACAGCTCCCAAAGCCCAGCCAAGCCCAAGGGACTGCTTTCCCCAGCCCCGTGCTGCCAGCACAGATTCAAGCACTGCCTCCTCACCATGCAGGGCTCCTTGCTGAGCGCCACGAGGCCTCTGAGTGCCAGGTGACACCTGTCCCTGGACTCACTCTGCAGGTGCCTTGCCATGATCTCCAGGATGCTCTCACCCCATTCACTGATGTCCAGGAACTCCAGGACCTGAAAGGCACAAAGCAGTGACCACGGTGCCCATCTGGCAGGAGCTGAGAACTGCACAGGGCTGAGCCAAGGCAGCAGCACAGGGTGAGGGCACCATCCCAGGCAGCGGCGGCTGTGAGAGGGCAGAGAACTGGGAGGTTGCTCAGCGGGGCAGCGCTGGCCATTGGGCTCACCTCCACAAGGAATGCCATGGCAGCAAGATCCCAGAGTGGCTCCTCCCTGCTGAGCCGCCTGACCAGGCGGAGTGCAATGCAGGAACACATGGGTATGGAGACATGGGCCATCTCCCTGGCAGGGGGGAAAGGGCACCATTGCCCCTGAGCCGAATGGGCAAAGCTCTCCCAGGACTGACTCACAGAGGTCTGGTCTTTTTCCCAAGCAAGCTGCGGGCGCGTTGGGAGGCGGCTGTTCCCGGGCACCCTCCTCTCCCAGCCTTTTCCAGACTGCCCATCCATCTCTTTGTGACCAGGCCCTCTCACCCATGACCACGGGAACTGTGTGGGGCACCCTGGGCACAAATGCTGGGGGCAGCGGGGAGAAGGGGGTCTCACCTGGCCAGCAGACCCACTGCATAGTGGTGGGTGTCGGCACAGAGCAGCGTGTCCCAGCCACCCTTGCGTTCCATTGCCATCAGTATATCCAGACACTGCAGATGGTGGAGCAGTGCCCTCATGGTCTGCATAGCAAACCTGTGTGCAGAGCAAAGCCCAGGTCATGCTGGGAATCCAGGCCTCAGCCCTGGGGTTTGGGAATGCCAGGAGGACTGGGATGGAGCACCTGTTTACATTGGTGGGAAGTTTGTGTTCTGCCTGACATCTACTCCAGAAAGTGTTGATTTCCTCTGCCATCTCCTCTGTCATCTCCTCTGTACTGATGAAAACTTGGTAGAGCAGAGCCACAAGGAGATGGGGGGAATATTCCATAAATGGCTCTGGGCACCATGGCAGGCGGAGAATCTCCCAAATCACCCTGGTTGCCTGCAAAAAATACACCACCCAGAGATAATACTCAATGCCAAGACATCCATCCCGAGCATGTGAGGGAGAGGCCGGGGCAGGCACCAGGGGAGCACCCAGCCTGGTGCCCCCTTAACCTTGCCCCTAAGCCAGGTTTCAGCCCAGTGTCTGAGGCAGGGAGGTGCAGTTAGGGAGAGGATGGAGAGGAAACCTGGGTGCAAGCAAAGGTCAGTTCCAGAAACTCACAGCCAGGGAAATTACATCCTTATTGTCCCCATCAGAGGTGTACATTCTGCGCACTGGCCAGTCCTCCAGCACACAGAGCAGAGTTGGTAGCACCTTTTCCATTGTTGTTCCTGATGAGGCTATGGTCTTCCACATGATTGCAGAACCTCTGCAGGACAAGAGCTGTATGTCAGGGGAGTCTTAGCTAGAGCACCATGGCCTGGGCAACCACAGGGGCCCAGATGACAGAGCCACAGTGCTCTGAAGGGTAGGAAGGGAGAATGGCAGGAGGTTGAGGGGCTGAGAAGCCTGGAAGCAAAGGGTCCAGTGGCTCCTGGAACTCTCTGCCTATCTAGCAGACCCCATTGGACTATCTGCACAGGGTGATGGGTCCTACAGGTTGGTTAGACCTGAGCCCTCAAGGCAGGTGAGCCCTGTACCTATCACATGATGGGGCACAGCGCAGGAGGGTCACTGCAACATCAGTGGGGTGTGCATCAGTCAGCCTCAGGATGTCCATGAACAGCCTGTCATCTGGAGGTCCATTGGACGCTAGCCTCTGGTGCATGTTCCTAACAAAGCCTGGCACCTGGAGAAAGTACAGGGAGACTTGGACAGCTGCCAGAAGGCACAGATTCCCAGCTTCCCTAGAGAAGTGCTTCCCTTCCTACCACACTGGGCTGAACTCAAAAGCTAAGGAGGCCCAGTAGAACCACCTTGAGGCACCATGGAATTCCTAGGGACACACAGTCCTGGCCACAGGTCACTTACTTGACTTGGACTGGAGACAACTCTCTCCCCAAAATGATCCAGGCTGGGAGCAGAAGCTATGCTCTGAGGGAGTTTGGGGCCAGGCTCTGCCGCACCTTTGGTCAACATGGTGATCATCTCTCGACACCAAGTGCCCGTGATGTTTGTAAAAGTCTGGAAAAGAAGGAACAATAAAGAAGGATGATCCAATGAGCACTCCAGTGGTGATGTTCAGCTGACAAGGTGAGGATGGCTGCAGTACCTGGCCTATGGAGCGCCAGCAGCTACGGGCAGAGTCCTGCTCCTGTGTCTGGTCTCTCCCTGCATGTGGAAAAGAGCAAAGAATGCCGGAGCTGAGGGGCTGCTAGAGAGGCTGGAGAACAGAGCCCAGCCCTGTGTTCCCCCAGGCAGGGACAGCCCCGGGGTGCCCCAGGGATGGAGTATGGCTGCCAGGGGGTTCTGTCCCAGCCCCTCCTCGGACCTATCCACAGGCATGGCATGGCATGGCATGGCATGGCATGGCATGGCATGGCATGGCATGGCATGGCATGGCATGGCATGGAGCCAAGCTGGCTGCAGGCACCAGCCCTGTGGCCCAGCTCTACCACTCACCCTTCTGCAACAGCTGGAACTGCTCCATCTCATTACGTTCCCGTGGAGGGGCACCACAAGGACATTTTTCCACATTCTTAGGTAGGTTGGGAGGTCTCTCTGCCATGTCAATGTTTGGATTTATGGCTAGTGGCAGGAGAGATGCCACAGAAAAGCTCCAGGTCACCAAGTGCTGCACCCGTGCCTCGAAGAGACCTACAATAGAAAAATCTTGGGAAGGCTACAGGACACTAAGTCATGCAGACTGCTCTCAAGGCCTCTGGCCACAGCGACAGGAGACATTTTGTAAAGGCTCTGAGTCAGCAAGTCCTATGGACGGCACCTCAGAGAACCTGCAAAAGAGAAACCTCGGGAAGACTAAAGGACACCAAGTCCCACAGTCTGGCCTCGAGGTCACCTGCACTGCTAACGCTTTGGGAAAGCTCCGGGTCAGCAAGGAACGAGCTGGCTGTGTGGGAGCTCCTCACAGCACCACTCTCTCCGTCCTGTCCCGTCGCGTGCACCAAGCACTGTGGTGTGGCTGTGTCCCTCCAGCACCTATGTCACGACATGTCACAAAGGGTCCCCCCAGCACACGCTGTCCCTTTCTATGCCACAGTGACCACGGTGCACTGTGTCACAAAGAGCCCTAGGACCCACCTCCGCTGGCCCAGGGGACACCCCAGGCTCCCCTCCCCCAAAATGCCCCACCTGGCAAGGAAGACGTTCCCCCGAGGGTTGAGGACGTCCCAAGAGGAATTTTAGGAAGGACCCAAACAACAAGCAGATGCTTCTCTGCTCTGCCTGCTCAGGGCAGCAGAAGGAGCCCCCACGGTTGCCAACGCAGCTGCAGCAGGAAAGGCACCGGGGCCTTCCACAGGAGCTGCCAGGGCCTCTCGGGGACAAGACCCGGTGCTGGGTGGCCATCAGACACAAGCAGGGGGTGACACATCTGGACACCCTACAAGGCATTCCCAGTTTGGGAGACACAAGAGGCCTCTGTCAGCTGTCCTCTCCGAACAGTGAACCCTGTTCAGTCAGGCCAATGTGCCCTGTTGTGTTCCTGGGCCAGCTCGGTGCCCTCTCCCTGTCCCTCAGTTGTTTGGTCACTGCCACCCTGTTCCCCTGTTGGTTCTCATGCCCTCACCCCACCCGTGTTCTGCCCCTGTGGCCCCTGGTAATATATCCCTGATACCTCTTCCCCTGTCCCACTGATTCCATGAAGGGAGCAGCTTGTGGGCTGCAGGCCGGTGCCCCTGGGTGCAGCACTGGGCAGGGGCCACAGCTGCCAGCCCCACAGACTGGGCACAGTGGGCAGGGGCTTGCAGGCTGTCCTTACCAAGCACTCGGCAAAGCTCCACATCTGATCTGTCATCACCATGTGCTTTAGATCCCTCCTCTTCAGGAATCTTACTGCACAAAGCAGCATTTCCCGAGAGGCCTGCAGAGCAGCAGAGACCCAGAGATGGCACCGCAGCCCAGGGCACAGGACCTGCCTCCCTGTGCCAAGGCCAGGAGCAGGCTGTAGCCCATGAGGTGCCAGGGTGCAGGGAGACAGCTGAGCCCCCAGCCCCAGGGGGACACCAGTGCCCAGAAGTCCTCACCTCTGCCACATGCATGTTCTCATCCTGGCAGTGGAAGAAGAGTGGGAGCAGGCTCTTGCTCACAAGCGTCTTCAGGTGCTTTTTACCCTTTCCCACTACTGATTCCATCACCTCTTTGTAGAGGCGAATGGAGAGCAGCTGCACATGGTGGTTGTCCTGTTGGAAAGCAAGCAAACCCCCTCCACATCAGCTGCTCCAGGCCCCTCTGTGCACAGGCCCCAAAATCCATGGGGCACCACACTTGGGGGCAGCTCGCAGTGGCTGTGGCTTGGGGGCACAGAGCCTTACGTTGTCCAAGAGTGGCCAGAGCGCGCCAGCCAGCCGCAGGGTGATGGGGCTGTCTATTGTGAGCTCTCTGTGCCAGAGCAGAGCGGTGAGCACAATGACAGCCATATCAACAATGCCTTCATCTGCATACCACAGGTGGACCACAAGGCGCTCAGTCAGGCCGTACATTCTTTTGTTCAGCATGGAACACAAGGCGACCCAAGGCTGCTGCTGCCCTGGAGCCTAGGGGCCAAAGGCCTGTCCTGAATCAATTGGGCAGCTGAGCAGCAATGCAGGAGAGCTGGGAGCAGCTGCCACAGCTCCCAAAGCCCAGCCAAGCCCAAGGGACTGCTTTCCCCAGCCCTGTGCTGCCAGCACAGATTCAGCTGCTGCCTCCTCCTCACCATCGAGGGCTCCTTGCTGAGCACCACGAGGCCTCTGAGCACCAGGCGACACTTCTCCCTGGACTCTGCCCACTGCGCCTCACTAGGACTAGCCAGAGGTCATGCTCCACCAGGGCGTGCTTGGCCTCGTTGTCCCAAGCCAAACCAGCCTGGGCACCTAGGGGCTGTCCTCACCGTCCTGCTGTGGCCAGGCCTCAAATGCTCCTGCCGCAGGTGGAGCTTGCTGCCTCCTTGGCAGCAGCGTATCCCTGCATGGCCTCCCAGTATCCCATGGCCTCCAGGCCTCTGCCAAGCAATGCCCTCTAGGCCTCCCCCAGGCCTGCCTGGCTGCTGTAGGAGCCCCAGAGGAGTTGGGTCAAGAGGCATCTCAGAGCCCTCAGCAATCCAGCCACCAGCACACAGGCAGGAAGCAGATGGGGCTTCCTGGCTGGAAGGGGGACGCTGGCCATCTCCTGGGACCAGTCTCTTGGGGATCCCCACAGCAGCTCTGGCCTCTGCCCGCCCTCTCTGTCGGAAGCCTGAAGGCTTCGGTAGCGGCACCGAAGGCCAAGGGGCTTGTGGTCACTTTCCCTTCCACACCGCCCGCTTGGCCAACTTGCCAAGCACAAGCACCCTTTTTGCCCTCTTCCCCGTTGGCCTGAACACTCGGGATACCAAAAAAAAAGCTCCTGGACCTCTGTATGAAAACAGCAATTTAATAATCCTACGTTGGGGTGAAAGCAAGCTCTCCCACAGGAGAGGTGTTCCCTGCAGGCTCAGGTGGTCCCAGCAGAGGCAGCCTCCTGGGTCAGTTGTCCACCGTGCTCCAGAAGGACAAGCAGCCACCGCGACACAGGGAAGGCCGTGACTTCCAGAGCCGGCGGAATCGATCTCCCATCTGCTGCAGTCGGGAGGAGGGAATGCTCTGTACTGCTGTGCTGATGTACAGAGTTTGAAGTGCCAGACATGAGATGGCGGGGCTGATGTCATCTGTCATGTCCTGAAGGGCTGCAAGAGAGAGGAACAGAGCCACAGTCAGAGCCAGGATCTGTGGGGGGACCTTGGGAGACCCTCGTGACCCATCCATCCCACGCAGCTCTTGCCATGGCCTGGAGGAAGCAGGAGACAGCAAGGATCAGCTGGAAGATGCTGGCCACGAATCTGCTTCCCACAGACCCCTGCAAGGTCTCGGTGCTCTGCCCCCGCCGCCCCTCGTGCGCGCAGGGAGCAGAGCCCCCCACAGCCGGGGCAGGGAACGCAGCTGCCAGCGCCAGCCCCCGCTGACAGCCCGCTGGCCTCACTCACCCCTGCACATGATCTGGAACTCTGGCTGCTGCTCTCTCAGGAACCGCCCGGCCATCCCTGGAAACAGGGAACCTGTCACGGCAGTGCCCAGCGGCACAGCTGCCCCACAGCAGTGCTCCCAGCCCTGTGGCCACAGGAGCTCCTTCCCTGGCAGGGCTCAGCACGGGCCCTTGGCTCAACCTGACGCCCCACGGGCTCCACAGCCCCGGCACAGACGGCGCTGCCGGGGCAGCAGCCGGGGCTGGGGCCGAGCCGGGGCGGGGCAAGGAGGGACCCGGGCTCGTGGCTCACCGATGAACCTGACGGCCGCCTCTCGCAGGGGCTCCTGGGGGCTCCGCAGGTACGGCAGGGCCTGGCGCAGGTGCTCAGCCACTTGGGTCCTGTCCTTTGCCAGCTGGGGAGAGCAACGGGGCACGGAGGGAAGGGTTGGCACGGGCTCTGCCCCTTCGCCCCAGCCTCCCCTGCCCACACAGCCCTGACGGGGGCAGAGGGCCCAGCAAGCTGCGATGCTGCCTCACAACAGAGCCCAGCTGGCCTGGGGCCCCATCAGCTCCTGCCTTGGGGCCAAAAGAGCCTGGAGAAGAGATTGCGTGGGCAGCCCAGGGAAGGGAACAGCGTCTGGGCTGCAGACCAGTGCCCCTGGGTGCAGCACTGGGCAGGGGCCACAGCTGCCAGCCCCACAGACTGGGCACCGTGGGCAGGGGGCTTCTCCACACTGGGGTTGGGGCTTGCAGGCTGTCCTTACCAAGCACTCGGCAAAGCTCCACATCTGATCTGTCATCACCAAGTGCTTTAGATCCCTCCTCTTCAGGAATCTTACTGCACAAAGCAGCATTTCCCGAGAGGCCTGCAGAGCAGCAGAGACCCAGAGATGGCACCGCAGCCCAGGGCACAGGACCTGCCTCCCTGTGCCAAGGCCAGGAGCAGGCTGTAGCCCATGAGGTGCCAGGGTGCAGGGAGACAGCTGAGCCCCCAGCTCCAGGGGGACACCAGTGCCCAGAAGTCCTCACCTCTGCCACATGCATGTTCTCATCCTGGCAGTGGAAGAAGAGTGGGAGCAGGCTCTTGCTCACAAGCGTCTTCAGGTGCTTTTTACCCTTTCCCACTACTGATTCCATCACCTCTTTGTAGAGGCGAATGGAGAGCAGCTGCACATGGTGGTTGTCCTGTTGGAAAGCAAGCAAACCCCCTCCACATCAGCTGCTCCAGGCCCCTCTGTGCACAGGCCCCAAAATCCATGGGGCACCACACTTGGGGGCAGCTCGCAGTGGCTGTGGCTTGGGGGCACAGAGCCTTACGTTGTCCAAGAGTGGCCAGAGTGTGCCAGCCAGCCGCAGGGTGATGGGGCTGTCTATTGTGAGCTCTCTGTGCCAGAGCAGAGCGTTGAGCACGACGACGGCCATCTCAACAATTTCTCCATCTGCATCCCCCAGTAGATCCACCAGGCTATCAGTCAGGCTGCACATTCTTTTGCTCTGCAGGGAGCACAAGGCTGAGCAATCCCACACAGCTGCTGCCCTGGAGCCCAGGGCCCAGAAGCCAGTCCCGAAGCACTTGGACAGCTGAGCAGCAACGCAGGAGAGCTGGGAGCAGCTGCCACAGCTCCCAAAGCCCAGCCAAGCCCAAGGGACTGCTTTCCCCAGCCCTGTGCTGCCAGCACAGATTCAAGCACTGCCTCCTCCTCACCATGCAGGGCTCCTTGCTGAGCGCCACGAGGCCTCTGAGCGACAAGTGACGCATCTCCCTGCGTTCACTCTGCAGGTGCCTTGCCATGATCTCCAGAATGCTCTCACCCCATTCGTTGAAGTCCAGGAACTCCAGGACCTGAAAAGGCACAAAGCAGTGACCACGGTGCCCATCTGGCAGGAGCTGAGAACTGCACAGGGCTGAGCCAAGGCAGCAGCACAGGGTGAGGGCACCATCCCAGGCAGCGGCGGCTATGAGAGGGCAGAGAACTGGGAGGTTGCTCAGCGGGGCAGCGCTGGCCATTGGGCTCACCTCCACAAGGAACGCCATGGCGGGTAGTTCCCAGTTTGAAATGTTGCATCTCAGTAGCTTCAAGAGGCAGCATATGATGCTGAGAAACCAGACCATGGGGACTCCGCGCATCTCCCTGGCAGGGGGGAAAGGGCACCATTGCCCCTGAGCTGAATGGGCAAAGATCTCCCAGGACTGACTCACAGAGGTCTGGTCTTTTCCCAAGCAAGCTGCGGGCGCGTTGGGAGGCGGCTGTTCCCGGGCACCCTCCTCTCCCAGCCTTTTCCAGACTGCCCATCCATCTCTTTGTGACCAGGCCCTCTCACCCATGACCACGGGAACTGTGTGGGGCACCCTGGGCACAAATGCTGGGGGCAGCGGGGAGAAGGGGGTCTCACCTGGCCAGCAGACCCACTGCATAGTGGTGGGTGTTGGCACAGAGCAGCGTGTCCCAGCCACCTTTGCGATCCATGGCTACCATCACATGCTCACACTCCACTCGGCAGAGCAGCACCTTCAGGGTCTGCACTGCAAACCTGTGTGCAGAGCACGCCCAGGTCACGCTGGCAGCCCTGGCTCCTGCCTTGGCGGCATGGCAGGGATGGGGAAACTGGGAGGACTGGGATGGAGCACCTTTGGGGGTTGGTGGCAAGGCCGAGTTGCTCCTGGCATCCCTTCCAGAAGGTATCAACCTCCTGTGGCGTATCCAGTGTGCTGATGTAAGCTTGGAAGAGCAGACGCAGAAGGAGATGGGGGAAATATTCCAGCACTATAGGTGGGCACCAGATCAGGTTGAAGACCCTCCACAGTATCATGGTTGCCTGCAAAAAATGAACCACACAGAGACAACACTCAGTGCCAAGACTTCCATGTGGCAGGGCCCGAGCATGCGAGGGAGAGGCCGGGACAGGCACCGGGGGAGTACCCGGCCTGGCGCCCCTGAACCTTGCCCCTAAGCCAGGTTTCAGCCCAGTGTCTGAGGCAGGGAGATGCAGCGGGGGGGAAGACAGAGAGCTAGCTGCTCAAGAGGTGGCCTAGGGGCAAGCAAAGGTCTTTTGCAGGAACTCACAGTCAGAGCAAAGACTCCTGTGCTGTCCCCATCGGAGGTGTACACACTGTATACTGGCCAGGCGCTCAGCACATCGAGGAGTATCTGCAGCGCCGGCTCCGCAGTCCCAGTCGAGGACATGATCACCGCCCACATGGCCGCAGCAGCTCTGTGGGGTCAGAGCTCTGTGTCAGGGCAGTCTCGCCCACAGCCCTGGGGCATGGGCTGCTGCAGCGGCCCGCGCTGGCCGCCAGCCCTGCCTCTGCCCACTGGCCCTCGCTGGCAGCACCCAGCCAGCCCACGTGGGTGCAGGCCCCTTGAGGGAGGCAGCATGGCAGCACACCCAGGGGCTGACATGCTAGCGCTGGCAAACAGAGGAGCCAGAGGCTCCTGGAACTGTCAGGGACAGGCCCTCCAGGGCAGCGAGCTGGTGAACCCTAAGCCCTCAAGGCAGGTGGGGCTGCCGTACCTGTCACCCGATGGGGCCCAGCGCAAGAGAGTCACCAGCACATCACCGGGATATTCCTTGGTCAGCTCCAGAAGGGCTTTGTCCAGCCTGTGACCAGCAGACTCATTGGCCGTGAGCCACCTGTGGATGTACCTCACCATGGCTGGCACCTGCAGAAGGCACGGGGAGATTTGGAGACCCGCCAGAGCAGCAACTCCCCCTGCTGCCCCTGACAAGTGCTTCCCTTCCCACCACATTGGGCTGGGCCTCCAAGGCTGAGGGGACCCAGCTGAGCCAGCTTCTGGCGCCACACAATTCCTGGGGTGATCAAGCCCTGGCCACAGGCTGCTTACTTGCTTTGGATTGGAGACACCCTTCTCCACAAGCAAATCCAGCATGGCAGCACTGGTCTCGGAATCGAACGCGTGAAAGTTTGCCAAGAGCCCAGTGCCCGCTCCGGTGGTCTCTTCCCGCCAAATGCACATGATGAATTCACAGATCATCTGTGGGAGAAGGGCAGGAAGAGAGCGAGAATCCATGGAGCGCTCCAAGCCCGGTGCTGGGCTGAGCAGTGACAGCAGGCCCAGCCCAGGTGGGGATGGCTGCAGTACCTGCGCTGTTCTGCGGAAGCGACCGAGGGCGGGGTCCTGCTCTTTTTTCCAGTCCATGGCTGCACCTGGCAAAGAGCCAGCGCAGCCAGAGCTGAGGGGCTGTGGGAGAGGCTGGAGAACAGAGCCCAGCCCTGTGCTCCCCCAGGCAGGGACAGCCCCGGGATGCCCCAGGGATGGAGTATGGCTGCCAGGGGGTTCAGTCCCAGCCCCTCCTCGGACCTATCCACGGGCATGTCCGATGGGATGGGATGAGATGGGGCCAAGCTGGTACCAGCCCTGTGACCCAGCACTGACACTCACCCTCCTGCAGCAGCTGGAGCTGCTCCAGCTCTTCAGGCTGCTGTGCTGAGGTAGCTGCAGCCTCCTCTTTCTCTTCCACCCAGGCCAGCTTGGGTACAATGGGAGGTGTCGGCTCCATGTCCCTGTTTGGAGTTAGGACTGGCTGTAGAAGAGATGCCTTGGAAAAGCGCCAGATGAGCAAGTGCTGCAGTTGTGCCTAGAAGACACCTGCAACGGAAAAGCCTTGGGAAGGCTACAGGACAGTAAGTCCTGCAGTCTGGCCTCGAGGGCACCGGCCGCGGAGATGGCAGATGCTTCGGAAATGCTCCGGGTCGCCGAGTCCCGCAGTCTGGCCTCGAGGTCACCTGCACTGCTAACGCTTTGGGAAAGCTCCGGGTCAGCAAGGAACGAGCTGGCTGTGTGGGAGCTCCTCACAGCACCACTCTCTCCGTCCTGTCCCGTCGCGTGCACCAAGCACTGTGGTGTGGCTGTGTCCCTCCAGCACCTATGTCACGACATGTCACAAAGGGTCCCCCCAGCACACGCTGTCCCTTTCTATGCCACAGTGACCACGGTGCACTGTGTCACAAAGAGCCCTAGGACCCACCTCCGCTGGCCCAGGGGACACCCCAGGCCCCCCTCCCCCAAATTGCCCCACCTGGCAAGGAAGACATTCCCCCGAGGGTTGAGGACGTCCCAAGAGGAATTTTAGGAAGGACCCAAACAACAAGCAGATGCTTCTCTGCTCTGCCTGCTCAGGGCAGCAGAAGGAGCCCCCACGGTTGCCAACGCAGCTGCAGCAGGAAAGGCACCGGGGCCTTCCACAGGAGCTGCCAGGGCCTCTCGGGGACAAGACCCGGTGCTGGGTGGCCATCAGACACAAGCAGGGGGTGACACATCTGGACACCCTACAAGGCATTCCCAGTTTGGGAGACACAAGAGGCCTCTGTCAGCTGTCCCCTCCGAACAGTGAACCCTGTTCAGTCAGGCCAATGTGCCCTGTTGTGTTCCTGGGCCAGCTTGGTGCCCTCTCCCTGTCCCTCAGTTGTTTGGTCACTGCCACCCTGTTCCCCTGTTGGTTCTCATGCCCTCACCCCACCCGTGTTCTGCCCCTGTGGCCCCTGGTAATATATCCCTGATACCTCTTCCCCTGCCCCCCTGATCCCAGGTACTTAACCTGGACCCTCAGCACAGGCCTTTGCCCTTTGCCTCTGACCCTGGACTGTCCACACATGGGGCTGAAATAAACATCTCTGTGGAACCCCTGCAAAGGCCCTTTGTGCTTCTTTACCTCAACAGCATCTCAACAGCCTCCAAAAACAAACGGTGCGTAGCATGGGGACTTTACTCCTTGAAAGCATCCAGTCACCCCCTGAGAGATTTCTGACCCTGATATGGTGAGCTGAAATTCTGGGTCACTCTTTGCTTTTTTCTCCTTTTACTCTCTACTGCCAGGAAGAAACTAGGGTTGAGATGCAAGCAGGAATCATCTACCCACACCAGGAAGTCTACCTCCAACTTAAAATGGCTCATCACAAAAATTCTTATTTTTCAATGGGGTATTTGAAGTGTTTTTTACACTGGTTGTTTGAACACTTTCCTTATGTTTCACAGGACTCATTTGGAAATGATTTTTTGGGAATCGTTTGGAGAAAGCTACAGACTGGGGAGGACTTAGCTGTGCTGCAGTTTTGTCCTTTGTTTCATATGATTGCTTCATGTGTTCAGAGTCCTGATGTGTGTTCAGGAAATGCTAAAACCCCGTCAAAACCTCTCCTCTGTGTTCCCCTCCTCGACCCCCTCTCCTGTTGCAGGATAAGTTTTCTTCGTTTTATAAATGAGAAAAAAGTCTCTATATTTATCAAAATTTAGATTGCTTTATTTGATATAGACACAGCAAGCAGCGCTGGGGAACATGAGGGGTCACCGCCCTCTCCACTCTCTGTCAAACTTTGGTTTGCAGCTGCTTTTTATAGTATGCTTTTCCTTGTAGTAATCAATAATTATTATATTTTTGTTGTCATAATTCTGCCAGGTAGGCAGTGGTGGTCAAAAAAACATCCATGGGACCGCTTGTGTGAAATCTCCGGACAATTTGTCAAGTGACCATCTGATTTTGGTAGATAAAGAACGTCAGAAGTGGGAATCTGGTCTTAGCAGATAGGCTGTAATTGATTACACAAAGGCAGGAAATCTGATTTTGCAAAATCTTTCAGGCTGTGGGAAAACCACATTTTGCAAACTGGTATTGAACACAATTTACTAAAACCCACAATATTCATAACAGGGGGATTTAAACAGAATTGTTTAATAATACATATTTTTCTGTATCTAACGCCCATGCTTCATTTCAGACCTAAGTATTCTAATTTATCCTAACCCCAATACTTTTATGATTAACACGAATCTTTTATCAATTATCACATTCTCCCAAGTTCTGCCGTCCTTAGCCCTGCTGCACAAGATGGCTCCCACCGCGTGGCCGCCCTCGTGCGCCCAAGATGGCGGAGACCGCGTGGCTGCAGGCACGGGGTCTCCCGCTCAGCCCCTTCCCGCCTCGGGTCCCTCCGCTCCTGTTCGGGACCCTGCCCTCAGGCACGGCCCGCCCTCCGCTTCCCATGGTGCCAGTCCCTCAGGAAAAGGTGCTGAGGTGGGAGGCGCAGCTCTCGACTGGCAAATTACAGCTGCATCAGTCACGTACAGCCAAAGGGAAAGAAACCCCTTTAGGGAAACCGCTGTTGTCGCACAGCTTGGGAAGCTCAGCGAAGCCGGTCAAGTCTGTAACCGACGTAGCGAACGTGTTCACCGCGGCTGCCGCGAGACACGGCGCGGCCGGCGACCGCCGCCCTCCGCAGGCACGTCCGTGCCGAACGGCAGCCGCCGCCGAAAACCCGCCCTCGGCAACCCCGCCGGCTCCAGGCCAGGCGGCGAAACGGGAGCCGGGAGCAGGGGTCTGGCCCGGGAGCTTCCGCGTAGCTCACAGGGGCACCTGCAGCGCCCCGCCGGAGCGCCGCATCCCCTGCGCAGCAGCCACGCTGCCCCCTCGCCTGTGCCGCCGGAGGGGGAGCGGGGGAAGCCCTCCGTGCCCGCCGCCTCCTGCCCGCAACCTCAGCATCAGCACCGCAGGCGGCGACCGCCTTGCCAGCAGCAGCACGTCCAGCAACAGCACAGCCCCCAACACAAACTCGCTGGCAAAAGTAAAAGAGTCGTAGCCACGAAAGTTTTAGGGACGGTGAAGTGGTTTACTGTGGAAAATAGGTACGGGTTCATCACCAGAAATGGTACTGAGGAAGGTTTGTTCATCACACTGCTATCGAGAAGAATAATCCCAGGAAGTATCTCCGCAGTGTAGGAGATGGAGAGACTGTGGAATTTGATAGAGTAAGGGGGGAAAAAAAGGCCCCCAAGCAGCCAACGTCACAGGACCTGCTGGAGTTCCCATGCAAGGCAACAAACACGCACAGACTTCCTAGAAGATGATGTCCCCCACACAGAAGTGCCAAAGAGATGGAGCCTCAAGCCAAGAGCCATCAAGCCTCAGCAACAAGCCAAAAGCAGGGACAGCACAAAACACCAAACAGCTGTCTTGCAACCAAAAGCCCCTTCTTGTCTTTGCAGGGCCTCTCGGACAAATCACGTTCCTTCAAGTGCCTTCCCCCAGTCCCTATTGCCTCCCTGCCTCCCTCCTACTTTCCCCTTTTCCCATCCACAAAATAAGTCCAACTCCTTTTGGAATTTCCCCAGATACTACCACCCCTTCTTTATGTTCTCTCAAATTCTACCTCCCTCCCTTTCCTCTCCATCATCTCCCTACCTTTGCTACTCAGCTACTGATCCCTATTCCTAAAGTTCTTTATTAATACAAGGCAGGGGGAGGGGGTGGAGAAGATACGAGGTGGGGTGGAAAGAAAGGAAAAGAAAGTCTTCTAAGGTCAGAATCTTTTTCTTCACAATCTACAGTCTCTATTTGGAGTTCCAACAGGTAGACCTCCCCCATTCTGTCTGGTACAGACTCAATCACAGCCAAACACACAGCTAAAATCCACCAGAATACCAGTCCTTGCTGAAAAATCCCTTTCCTGACTCAGTTTCCTTGATAAGCCATACCAAGAAAATCTTGCCTCCTTCCTACCAGATGGAAGACACTTCAAAAAACCTGTTTGGACATTGGGAACTCGGGGGTTGGCTTGCATTTGACAATTACTTTATGAGTGCTTTTGAGTGTTTTTGTCATTTTCTGTTCATTCAGTTACGATGAACAATTAATTTTAAAATCTTTAAAAGAAACCTTCTTAACTAATAAAAAAGGGGGAATTGTGCAGAGCTTACAAGGCATTCCCAGATAGGGAGACACAAGAGGCCTCTGTCAGCTGTCCTCTCCGAACAGTGAACCCTGTTCAGTCAGGCCAATGTGCCCTGTTGTGTTCCTGGGCCAGCTCGGTGCCCTCTCCCTGTCCCTCAGTTGTTTGGTCACTGCCACCCTGTTCCCCTGTTGGTTCTCATGCCCTCACCCCACCCGTGTTCTGCCCCTGTGGCCCCTGGTAATATATCCCTGATACCTCTTCCCCTGTCCCACTGATTCCATGAAGGGAGCAGCTTGTGGGCTGCAGGCCGGTGCCCCTGGGTGCAGCACTGGGCAGGGGCCACAGCTGCCAGCCCCACAGACTGGGCACAGTGGGCAGGGGCTTGCAGGCTGTCCTTACCAAGCACTCGGCAAAGCTCCACATCTGATCTGTCATCACCATGTGCTTTAGATCCCTCCTCTTCAGGAATCTTACTGCACAAAGCAGCATTTCCCGAGAGGCCTGCAGAGCAGCAGAGACCCAGAGATGGCACCGCAGCCCAGGGCACAGGACCTGCCTCCCTGTGCCAAGGCCAGGAGCAGGCTGTAGCCCATGAGGTGCCAGGGTGCAGGGAGACAGCTGAGCCCCCAGCTCCAGGGGGACACCAGTGCCCAGAAGTCCTCACCTCTGCCACATGCATGTTCTCATCCTGGCAGTGGAAGAAGAGTGGGAGCAGGCTCTTGCTCACAAGCGTCTTCAGGTGCTTTTTACCCTTTCCCACTACTGATTCCATCACCTCTTTGTAGAGGCGAATGGAGAGCAGCTGCACATGGTGGTTGTCCTGTTGGAAAGCAAGCAAACCCCCTCCACATCAGCTGCTCCAGGCCCCTCTGTGCACAGGCCCCAAAATCCATGGGGCACCACACTTGGGGGCAGCTCGCAGTGGCTGTGGCTTGAGGGCACAGAGCCTTACGTTGTCCAAGAGTGGCCAGAGCGCGCCAGCCAGCCGCAGGGTGATGGGGCTGTCTATTGTGAGCTCTCTGTGCCAGAGCAGAGCGGTGAGCACAATGACAGCCATATCAACAATGCCTTCATCTGCATACCACAGGTGGACCACAAGGCGCTCAGTCAGGCCGTACATTCTTTTGTTCAGCATGGAACACAAGGCGACCCAAGGCTGCTGCTGCCCTGGAGCCTAGGGGCCAAAGGCCTGTCCTGAATCAATTGGGCAGCTGAGCAGCAATGCAGGAGAGCTGGGAGCAGCTGCCACAGCTCCCAAAGCCCAGCCAAGCCCAAGGGACTGCTTTCCCCAGCCCTGTGCTGCCAGCACAGATTCAGCTGCTGCCTCCTCCTCACCATGCAGGGCTCCTTGCTGAGCGCCACGAGGCCTCTGAGCACCAGGCGACACTTCTCCCTGGACTCTGCCCACTGCGCCTCACTAGGACTAGCCAGAGGTCATGCTCCACCAGGGCGTGCTTGGCCTCGTTGTCCCAAGCCAAACCAGCCTGGGCACCTAGGGGCTGTCCTCACCGTCCTGCTGTGGCCAGGCCTCAAATGCTCCTGCCGCAGGTGGAGCTTGCTGCCTCCTTGGCAGCAGCGTATCCCTGCATGGCCTCCCAGTATCCCATGGCCTCCAGGCCTCTGCCAAGCAATGCCCTCTAGGCCTCCCCCAGGCCTGCCTGGCTGCTGAAGGAGCTCCAGAGGAGTTGGGTCAAGAGGCATCTCAGAGCCCTCAGCAATCCAGCCACCAGCACACAGGCAGGAAGCAGATGGGGCTTCCTGGCTGGAAGGGGGACGCTGGCCATCTCCTGGGACCAGTCTCTTGGGGATCCCCACAGCAGCTCTGGCCTCTGCCCGCCCTCTCTGTCGGAAGCCTGAAGGCTTCGGTAGCGGCACCGAAGGCCAAGGGGCTTGTGGTCACTTTCCCTTCCACACCGCCCGCTCGGCCAACTTGCCAAGCACAAGCACCCTTTTTGCCCTCTTCCCCGTTGGCCTGAACACTCGGGATACCAAAAAAAAAGCTCCTGGACCTCTGTATGAAAACAGCAATTTAATAATCCTACGTTGGGGTAAAAGCAAGCTCTCCCACAGGAGAGGTGTTCCCTGCAGGCTCAGGTGGTCCCAGCAGAGGCAGCCTCCTGGGTCAGTTGTCCACCGTGCTCCAGAAGGACAAGCAGCCACCGCGACACAGGGAAGGCCGTGACTTCCAGAGCCGGCGGAATCGATCTCCCATCTGCTGCAGTCGGGAGGAGGGAATGCTCTGTACTGCTGTGCTGATGTACAGAGTTTGAAGTGCCAGACATGAGATGGCGGGGCTGATGTCATCTGTCATGTCCTGAAGGGCTGCAAGAGAGAGGAACAGAGCCACAGTCAGAGCCAGGATCTGTGGGGGGACCTTGGGAGACCCTCGTGACCCATCCATCCCACGCAGCTCTTGCCATGGCCTGGAGGAAGCAGGAGACAGCAAGGATCAGCTGGAAGATGCTGGCCACGAATCTGCTTCCCACAGACCCCTGCAAGGTCTCGGTGCTCTGCCCCCGCCGCCCCTCGTGCGCGCAGGGAGCAGAGCCCCCCACAGCCGGGGCAGGGAACGCAGCTGCCAGCGCCAGCCCCCGCTGACAGCCCGCTGGCCTCACTCACCCCTGCACATGATCTGGAACTCTGGCTGCTGCTCTCTCAGGAACCGCCCGGCCATCCCTGGAAACAGGGAACCTGTCACGGCAGTGCCCAGCGGCACAGCTGCCCCACAGCAGTGCTCCCAGCCCTGTGGCCACAGGAGCTCCTTCCCTGGCAGGGCTCAGCACGGGCCCTTGGCTCAACCTGACGCCCCACGGGCTCCACAGCCCCGGCACAGACGGCGCTGCCGGGGCAGCAGCCGGGGCTGGGGCCGAGCCGGGGCGGGGCAAGGAGGGACCCGGGCTCGTGGCTCACCGATGAACCTGACGGCCGCCTCTCGCAGGGGCTCCTGGGGGCTCCGCAGGTACGGCAGGGCCTGGCGCAGGTGCTCAGCCACTTGGGTCCTGTCCTTTGCCAGCTGGGGAGAGCAACGGGGCACGGAGGGAAGGGTTGGCACGGGCTCTGCCCCTTCGCCCCAGCCTCCCCTGCCCACACAGCCCTGACGGGGGCAGAGGGCCCAGCAAGCTGCGATGCTGCCTCACAACAGAGCCCAGCTGGCCTGGGGCCCCATCAGCTCCTGCCTTGGGGCCAAAAGAGCCTGGAGAAGAGATTGCGTGGGCAGCCCAGGGAAGGGAACAGCGTCTGGGCTGCAGACCAGTGCCCCTGGGTGCAGCACTGGGCAGGGGCCACAGCTGCCAGCCCCACAGACTGGGCACCGTGGGCAGGGGGCTTCTCCACACTGGGGTTGGGGCTTGCAGGCTGTCCTTACCAAGCACTCGGCAAAGCTCCACATCTGATCTGTCATCACCAAGTGCTTTAGATCCCTCCTCTTCAGGAATCTTACTGCACAAAGCAGCATTTCCCGAGAGGCCTGCAGAGCAGCAGAGACCCAGAGATGGCACCGCAGCCCAGGGCACAGGACCTGCCTCCCTGTGCCAAGGCCAGGAGCAGGCTGTAGCCCATGAGGTGCCAGGGTGCAGGGAGACAGCTGAGCCCCCAGCTCCAGGGGGACACCAGTGCCCAGAAGTCCTCACCTCTGCCACATGCATGTTCTCATCCTGGCAGTGGAAGAAGAGTGGGAGCAGGCTCTTGCTCACAAGCGTCTTCAGGTGCTTTTTACCCTTTCCCACTACTGATTCCATCACCTCTTTGTAGAGGCGAATGGAGAGCAGCTGCACATGGTGGTTGTCCTGTTGGAAAGCAAGCAAACCCCCTCCACATCAGCTGCTCCAGGCCCCTCTGTGCACAGGCCCCAAAATCCATGGGGCACCACACTTGGGGGCAGCTCGCAGTGGCTGTGGCTTGGGGGCACAGAGCCTTACGTTGTCCAAGAGTGGCCAGAGTGTGCCAGCCAGCCGCAGGGTGATGGGGCTGTCTATTGTGAGCTCTCTGTGCCAGAGCAGAGCGTTGAGCACGACGACGGCCATCTCAACAATTTCTCCATCTGCATCCCCCAGTAGATCCACCAGGCTATCAGTCAGGCTGCACATTCTTTTGCTCTGCAGGGAGCACAAGGCTGAGCAATCCCACACAGCTGCTGCCCTGGAGCCCAGGGCCCAGAAGCCAGTCCCGAAGCACTTGGACAGCTGAGCAGCAACGCAGGAGAGCTGGGAGCAGCTGCCACAGCTCCCAAAGCCCAGCCAAGCCCAAGGGACTGCTTTCCCCAGCCCTGTGCTGCCAGCACAGATTCAAGCACTGCCTCCTCCTCACCATGCAGGGCTCCTTGCTGAGCGCCACGAGGCCTCTGAGCGACAAGTGACGCATCTCTCTGCGTTCACTCTGCAGGTGCCTTGCCATGATCTCCAGGATGCTCTCACCCCATTCGTTGAAGTCCAGGAACTCCAGGACCTGAAAAGGCACAAAGCAGTGACCACGGTGCCCATCTGGCAGGAGCTGAGAACTGCACAGGGCTGAGCCAAGGCAGCAGCACAGGGTGAGGGCACCATCCCAGGCAGCGGCGGCTATGAGAGGGCAGAGAACTGGGAGGTTGCTCAGCGGGGCAGTGCTGGCCATTGGGCTCACCTCCACAAGGAACGCCATGGCGGGTAGTTCCCAGTCTGAAATGTTGCATCTCAGTAGCTTCAAGAGGCAGCATATGATGCTGAGAAACCAGACCATGGGGACTCCGCGCATCTCCCTGGCAGGGGGGAAAGGGCACCATTGCCCCTGAGCTGAATGGGCAAAGATCTCCCAGGACTGACTCACAGAGGTCTGGTCTTTTTCCCAAGCAAGCTGCGGGCGCGTTGGGAGGCGGCTGTTCCCGGGCACCCTCCTCTCCCAGCCTTTTCCAGACTGCCCATCCATCTCTTTGTGACCAGGCCCTCTCACCCATGACCACGGGAACTGTGTGGGGCACCCTGGGCACAAATGCTGGGGGCAGCGGGGAGAAGGGGGTCTCACCTGGCCAGCAGACCCACTGCATAGTGGTGGGTGTCGGCACAGAGCAGCGTGTCCCAGCCACCTTTGCGATCCATGGCTACCATCACATGCTCACACTCCACTCGGCAGAGCAGCACCTTCAGGGTCTGCACTGCAAACCTGTGTGCAGAGCACGCCCAGGTCACGCTGGCAGCCCTGGCTCCTGCCTTGGCGGCATGGCAGGGATGGGGAAACTGGGAGGACTGGGATGGAGCACCTTTGGGGGTTGGTGGCAAGGCCGAGTTGCTCCTGGCATCCCTTCCAGAAGGTATCAACCTCCTGTGGCGTATCCAGTGTGCTGATGTAAGCTTGGAAGAGC
The DNA here is from genome assembly GCF_963662255.1 of Cinclus cinclus. NCBI lineage: Eukaryota > Metazoa > Chordata > Aves > Passeriformes > Cinclidae > Cinclus > Cinclus cinclus. The sequence continues at coordinate 4,622,117 of NC_085066.1, read as the reverse complement.
AGACGCAGAAGGAGATGGGGGAAATATTCCAGCACTATAGGTGGGCACCAGATCAGGTTGAAGACCCTCCACAGTATCATGGTTGCCTGCAAAAAATGAACCACACAGAGACAACACTCAGTGCCAAGACTTCCATGTGGCAGGGCCCGAGCATGCGAGGGAGAGGCCGGGACAGGCACCGGGGGAGTACCCGGCCTGGCGCCCCTGAACCTTGCCCCTAAGCCAGGTTTCAGCCCAGTGTCTGAGGCAGGGAGATGCAGCGGGGGGGAAGACAGAGAGCTAGCTGCTCAAGAGGTGGCCTAGGGGCAAGCAAAGGTCTTTTGCAGGAACTCACAGTCAGAGCAAAGACTCCTGTGCTGTCCCCATCGGAGGTGTACACACTGTATACTGGCCAGGCGCTCAGCACATCGAGGAGTATCTGCAGCGCCGGCTCCGCAGTCCCAGTCGAGGACATGATCACCGCCCACATGGCCGCAGCAGCTCTGTGGGGTCAGAGCTCTGTGTCAGGGCAGTCTCGCCCACAGCCCTGGGGCATGGGCTGCTGCAGCGGCCCGCGCTGGCCGCCAGCCCTGCCTCTGCCCACTGGCCCTCGCTGGCAGCACCCAGCCAGACCACGTGGGTGCAGGCCCCTTGAGGGAGGCAGCATGGCAGCACACCCAGGGGCTGACATGCTAGCGCTGGCAAACAGAGGAGCCAGAGGCTCCTGGAACTGTCAGGGACAGGCCCTCCAGGGCAGCGAGCTGGTGAACCCTAAGCCCTCAAGGCAGGTGGGGCTGCCGTACCTGTCACCCGATGGGGCCCAGCGCAAGAGAGTCACCAGCACATCACCGGGGTATTCCTTGGTCAGCTCCAGAAGGGCTTTGTCCAGCCTGTGACCAGCAGACTCATTGGCCGTGAGCCACCTGTGGATGTACCTCACCATGGCTGGCACCTGCAGAAGGCACGGGGAGATTTGGAGACCCGCCAGAGCAGCAACTCCCCCTGCTGCCCCTGACAAGTGCTTCCCTTCCCACCACATTGGGCTGGGCCTCCAAGGCTGAGGGGACCCAGCTGAGCCAGCTTCTGGCGCCACGCAATTCCTGGGGTGATCAAGCCCTGGCCACAGGCTGCTTACTTGCTTTGGATTGGAGACACCCTTCTCCACAAGCAAATCCAGCATGGCAGCACTGGTCTCGGAATCGAACGCGTGAAAGTTTGCCAAGAGCCCAGTGCCCGCTCCGGTGGTCTCTTCCCGCCAAATGCACATGATGAATTCACAGATCATCTGTGGGAGAAGGGCAGGAAGAGAGCGAGAATCCATGGAGCGCTCCAAGCCCGGTGCTGGGCTGAGCAGCGACAGCAGGCCCAGCCCAGGTGGGGATGGCTGCAGTACCTGCGCTGTTCTGCGGAAGCGACCGAGGGCGGGGTCCTGCTCTTTTTTCCAGTCCATGGCTGCACCTGGCAAAGAGCCAGCGCAGCCAGAGCTGAGGGGCTGTGGGAGAGGCTGGAGAACAGAGCCCAGCCCTGTGCTCCCCCAGGCAGGGACAGCCCCGGGATGCCCCAGGGATGGAGTATGGCTGCCAGGGGGTTCAGTCCCAGCCCCTCCTCGGACCTATCCACGGGCATGTCCGATGGGATGGGATGAGATGGGGCCAAGCTGGTACCAGCCCTGTGACCCAGCACTGACACTCACCCTCCTGCAGCAGCTGGAGCTGCTCCAGCTCTTCAGGCTGCTGTGCTGAGGTAGCTGCAGCCTCCTCTTTCTCTTCCACCCAGGCCAGCTTGGGTACAATGGGAGGTGTCGGCTCCATGTCCCTGTTTGGAGTTAGGACTGGCTGTAGAAGAGATGCCTTGGAAAAGCGCCAGATGAGCAAGTGCTGCAGTTGTGCCTAGAAGACACCTGCAACGGAAAAGCCTTGGGAAGGCTACAGGACAGTAAGTCCTGCAGTCTGGCCTCGAGGGCACCGGCCGCGGAGATGGCAGATGCTTCGGAAATGCTCCGGGTCGCCGAGTCCCGCAGTCTGGCCTCGAGGTCACCTGCACTGCTAACGCTTTGGGAAAGCTCCGGGTCAGCAAGGAACGAGCTGGCTGTGTGGGAGCTCCTCACAGCACCACTCTCTCCGTCCTGTCCCGTCGCGTGCACCAAGCACTGTGGTGTGGCTGTGTCCCTCCAGCACCTATGTCACGACATGTCACAAAGGGTCCCCCCAGCACACGCTGTCCCTTTCTATGCCACAGTGACCACGGTGCACTGTGTCACAAAGAGCCCTAGGACCCACCTCCGCTGGCCCAGGGGACACCCCAGGCCCCCCTCCCCCAAATTGCCCCACCTGGCAAGGAAGACGTTCCCCGGAGGGTTGAGGACGTCCCAAGAGGAATTTTAGGCAGGACCCAAACAACAAGCAGATGCTTCTCTGCTCTGCCTGCTCAGGGCAGCAGAAGGAGCCCCCACGGTTGCCAACGCAGCTGCAGCAGGAAAGGCACCGGGGCCTTCCACAGGAGCTGCCAGGGCCTCTCGGGGACAAGACCCGGTGCTGGGTGGCCATCAGACACAAGCAGGGGGTGACACATCTGGACACCCTACAAGGCATTCCCAGTTTGGGAGACACAAGAGGCCTCTGTCAGCTGTCCCCTCCGAACAGTGAACCCTGTTCAGTCAGGCCAATGTGCCCTGTTGTGTTCCTGGGCCAGCTTGGTGCCCTCTCCCTGTCCCTCAGTTGTTTGGTCACTGCCACCCTGTTCCCCTGTTGGTTCTCATGCCCTCACCCCACCCGTGTTCTGCCCCTGTGGCCCCTGGTAATTTATCCCTGATACCTCTTCCCCTGCCCCCCTGATCCCAGGTACTTAACCTGGACCCTCAGCACAGGCCTTTGTCCTTTGCCTCTGACCCTGGACTGTCCACACATGGGGCTGAAATAAACATCTCTGTGGAACCCCTGCAAAGGCCCTTTGTGCTTCTTTACCTCAACAGCATCTCAACAGCCTCCAAAAACAAACGGTGCGTAGCATGGGGACTTTACTCCTTGAAAGCATCCAGTCACCCCCTGAGAGATTTCTGACCCTGATATGGTGAGCTGAAATTCTGGGTCACTCTTTGCTTTTTTCTCCTTTTACTCTCTACTGCCAGGAAGAAACTAGGGTTGAGATGCAAGCAGGAATCATCTACCCACACCAGGAAGTCTACCTCCAACTTAAAATGGCTCATCACAAAAATTCTTATTTTTCAATGGGGTATTTGAAGTGTTTTTTACACTGGTTGTATTGAACACTTTCCTTATGTTTCACAGGACTCATTTGGAAATGATTTTTTGGGAATCGTTTGGAGAAAGCTACAGACTGGGGAGGACTTAGCTGTGCTGCAGTTTTGTCCTTTGTTTCATATGATTGCTTCATGTGTTCAGAGTCCTGATGTGTGTTCAGGAAATGCTAAAACCCCGTCAAAACCTCTCCTCTGTGTTCCCCTCCTCGACCCCCTCTCCTGTTGCAGGATAAGTTTTCTTCATTTTATAAATGAGAAAAAAGTCTCTATATTTATCAAAATTTAGATTGCTTTATTTGATATAGACACAGCAAGCAGCGCTGGGGAACATGAGGGGTCACCGCCCTCTCCACTCTCTGTCAAACTTTGGTTTGCAGCTGCTTTTTATAGTATGCTTTTCCTTGTAGTAATCAATAATTATTATATTTTTGTTGTCATAATTCTGCCAGGTAGGCAGTGGTGGTCAAAAAAACATCCATGGGACCGCTTGTGTGAAATCTCCGGACAATTTGTCAAGTGACCATCTGATTTTGGTAGATAAAGAACGTCAGAAGTGGGAATCTGGTCTTAGCAGATAGGCTGTAATTGATTACACAAAGGCAGGAAATCTGATTTTGCAAAATCTTTCAGGCTGTGGGAAAACCACATTTTGCAAACTGGTATTGAACACAATTTACTAAAACCCACAATATTCATAACAGGGGGATTTAAACAGAATTGTTTAATAATACATATTTTTCTGTATCTAACGCCCATGCTTCATTTCAGACCTAAGTATTCTAATTTATCCTAACCCCAATACTTTTATGATTAACACGAATCTTTTATCAATTATCACATTCTCCCAAGTTCTGCCGTCCTTAGCCCTGCTGCACAAGATGGCTCCCACCGCGTGGCCGCCCTCGTGCGCCCAAGATGGCGGAGACCGCGTGGCTGCAGGCACGGGGTCTCCCGCTCAGCCCCTTCCCGCCTCGGGTCCCTCCGCTCCTGTTCGGGACCCTGCCCTCAGGCACGGCCCGCCCTCCGCTTCCCATGGTGCCAGTCCCTCAGGAAAAGGTGCTGAGGTGGGAGGCGCAGCCCTCGACTGGCAAATTACAGCTGCATCAGTCACGTACAGCCAAAGGGAAAGAAACCCCTTTAGGGAAACCGCTGTTGTCGCACAGCTTGGGAAGCTCAGCGAAGCCGGTCAAGTCTGTAACCGACGTAGCGAACGTGTTCACCGCGGCTGCCGCGAGACACGGCGCGGCCGGCGACCGCCGCCCTCCGCAGGCACGTCCGTGCCGAACGGCAGCCGCCGCCGAAAACCCGCCCTCGGCAACCCCGCCGGCTCCAGGCCAGGCGGCGAAACGGGAGCCGGGAGCAGGGGTCTGGCCCGGGAGCTTCCGCGTAGCTCACAGGGGCACCTGCAGCGCCCCGCCGGAGCGCCGCATCCCCTGCGCAGCAGCCGCGCTGCCCCCTCGCCTGTGCCGCCGGAGGGGGAGCGGGGGAAGCCCTCCGTGCCCGCCGCCTCCTGCCCGCAACCTCAGCATCAGCACCGCAGGCGGCGACCGCCTTGCCAGCAGCAGCACGTCCAGCAACAGCACAGCCCCCAACACAAACTCGCTGGCAAAAGTAAAAGAGTCGTAGCCACGAAAGTTTTAGGGACGGTGAAGTGGTTTACTGTGGAAAATAGGTACGGGTTCATCACCAGAAATGGTACTGAGGAAGGTTTGTTCATCACACTGCTATCGAGAAGAATAATCCCAGGAAGTATCTCCGCAGTGTAGGAGATGGAGAGACTGTGGAATTTGATAGAGTAAGGGGGGAAAAAAAGGCCCCCAAGCAGCCAACGTCACAGGACCTGCTGGAGTTCCCATGCAAGGCAACAAACACGCACAGACTTCCTAGAAGATGATGTCCCCCACACAGAAGTGCCAAAGAGATGGAGCCTCAAGCCAAGAGCCATCAAGCCTCAGCAACAAGCCAAAAGCAGGGACAGCACAAAACACCAAACAGCTGTCTTGCAACCAAAAGCCCCTTCTTGTCTTTGCAGGGCCTCTCGGACAAATCACGTTCCTTCAAGTGCCTTCCCCCAGTCCCTATTGCCTCCCTGCCTCCCTCCTACTTTCCCCTTTTCCCATCCACAAAATAAGTCCAACTCCTTTTGGAATTTCCCCAGATACTACCACCCCTTCTTTATGTTCTCTCAAATTCTACCTCCCTCCCTTTCCTCTCCATCATCTCCCTACCTTTGCTACTCAGCTACTGATCCCTATTCCTAAAGTTCTTTATTAATACAAGGCAGGGGGAGGGGGTGGAGAAGATACGAGGTGGGGTGGAAAGAAAGGAAAAGAAAGTCTTCTAAGGTCAGAATCTTTTTCTTCACAATCTACAGTCTCTATTTGGAGTTCCAACAGGTAGACCTCCCCCATTCTGTCTGGTACAGACTCAATCACAGCCAAACACACAGCTAAAATCCACCAGAATACCAGTCCTTGCTGAAAAATCCCTTTCCTGACTCAGTTTCCTTGATAAGCCATACCAAGAAAATCTTGCCTCCTTCCTACCAGATGGAAGACACTTCAAAAAACCTGTTTGGACATTGGGAACTCGGGGGTTGGCTTGCATTTGACAATTACTTTATGAGTGCTTTTGAGTGTTTTTGTCATTTTCTGTTCATTCAGTTACGATGAACAATTAATTTTAAAATCTTTAAAAGAAACCTTCTTAACTAATAAAAAAGGGGGAATTGTGCAGAGCTTACAAGGCATTCCCAGTTAGGGAGACACAAGAGGCCTCTGTCAGCTGTCCTCTCCGAACAGTGAACCCTGTTCAGTCAGGCCAATGTGCCCTGTTGTGTTCCTGGGCCAGCTCGGTGCCCTCTCCCTGTCCCTCAGTTGTTTGGTCACTGCCACCCTGTTCCCCTGTTGGTTCTCATGCCCTCACCCCACCCGTGTTCTGCCCCTGTGGCCCCTGGTAATATATCCCTGATACCTCTTCCCCTGTCCCACTGATTCCATGAAGGGAGCAGCTTGTGGGCTGCAGACCAGTGCCCCTGGGTGCAGCACTGGGCAGGGGCCACAGCTGCCAGCCCCACAGACTGGGCACAGTGGGCAGGGGCTTGCAGGCTGTCCTTACCAAGCACTCGGCAAAGCTCCACATCTGATCTGTCATCACCATGTGCTTTAGATCCCTCCTCTTCAGGAATCTTACTGCACAAAGCAGCATTTCCCGAGAGGCCTGCAGAGCAGCAGAGACCCAGAGATGGCACCGCAGCCCAGGGCACAGGACCTGCCTCCCTGTGCCAAGGCCAGGAGCAGGCTGTAGCCCATGAGGTGCCAGGGTGCAGGGAGACAGCTGAGCCCCCAGCCCCAGGGGGACACCAGTGCCCAGAAGTCCTCACCTCTGCCACATGCATGTTCTCATCCTGGCAGTGGAAGAAGAGTGGGAGCAGGCTCTTGCTCACAAGCGTCTTCAGGTGCTTTTTACCCTTTCCCACTACTGATTCCATCACCTCTTTGTAGAGGCGAATGGAGAGCAGCTGCACATGGTGGTTGTCCTGTTGGAAAGCAAGCAAACCCCCTCCACATCAGCTGCTCCAGGCCCCTCTGTGCACAGGCCCCAAAATCCATGGGGCACCACACTTGGGGGCAGCTCGCAGTGGCTGTGGCTTGAGGGCACAGAGCCTTACGTTGTCCAAGAGTGGCCAGAGCGCGCCAGCCAGCCGCAGGGTGATGGGGCTGTCTATTGTGAGCTCTCTGTGCCAGAGCAGAGTGGTGAGCACAATGACAGCCATATCAACAATGCCTTCATCTGCATACCACAGGTGGACCACAAGGCGCTCAGTCAGGCCGTACATTCTTTTGTTCAGCATGGAACACAAGGCGACCCAAGGCTGCTGCTGCCCTGGAGCCTAGGGGCCAAAGGCCTGTCCTGAATCAATTGGGCAGCTGAGCAGCAATGCAGGAGAGCTGGGAGCAGCTGCCACAGCTCCCAAAGCCCAGCCAAGCCCAAGGGACTGCTTTCCCCAGCCCTGTGCTGCCAGCACAGATTCAGCTGCTGCCTCCTCCTCACCATGCAGGGCTCCTTGCTGAGCGCCACGAGGCCTCTGAGCACCAGGCGACACTTCTCCCTGGACTCTGCCCACTGCGCCTCACTAGGACTAGCCAGAGGTCATGCTCCACCAGGGCGTGCTTGGCCTCGTTGTCCCAAGCCAAACCAGCCTGGGCACCTAGGGGCTGTCCTCACCGTCCTGCTGTGGCCAGGCCTCAAATGCTCCTGCCGCAGGTGGAGCTTGCTGCCTCCTTGGCAGCAGCGTATCCCTGCATGGCCTCCCAGTATCCCATGGCCTCCAGGCCTCTGCCAAGCAATGCCCTCTAGGCCTCCCCCAGGCCTGCCTGGCTGCTGAAGGAGCTCCAGAGGAGTTGGGTCAAGAGGCATCTCAGAGCCCTCAGCAATCCAGCCACCAGCACACAGGCAGGAAGCAGATGGGGCTTCCTGGCTGGAAGGGGGACGCTGGCCATCTCCTGGGACCAGTCTCTTGGGGATCCCCACAGCAGCTCTGGCCTCTGCCCGCCCTCTCTGTCGGAAGCCTGAAGGCTTCGGTAGCGGCACCGAAGGCCAAGGGGCTTGTGGTCACTTTCCCTTCCACACCGCCCGCTCGGCCAACTTGCCAAGCACAAGCACCCTTTTTGCCCTCTTCCCCGTTGGCCTGAACACTCGGGATACCAAAAAAAAAGCTCCTGGACCTCTGTATGAAAACAGCAATTTAATAATCCTACGTTGGGGTAAAAGCAAGCTCTCCCACAGGAGAGGTGTTCCCTGCAGGCTCAGGTGGTCCCAGCAGAGGCAGCCTCCTGGGTCAGTTGTCCACCGTGCTCCAGAAGGACAAGCAGCCACCGCGACACAGGGAAGGCCGTGACTTCCAGAGCCGGCGGAATCGATCTCCCATCTGCTGCAGTCGGGAGGAGGGAATGCTCTGTACTGCTGTGCTGATGTACAGAGTTTGAAGTGCCAGACATGAGATGGCGGGGCTGATGTCATCTGTCATGTCCTGAAGGGCTGCAAGAGAGAGGAACAGAGCCACAGTCAGAGCCAGGATCTGTGGGGGGACCTTGGGAGACCCTCGTGACCCATCCATCCCACGCAGCTCTTGCCATGGCCTGGAGGAAGCAGGAGACAGCAAGGATCAGCTGGAAGATGCTGGCCACGAATCTGCTTCCCACAGACCCCTGCAAGGTCTCGGTGCTCTGCCCCCGCCGCCCCTCGTGCGCGCAGGGAGCAGAGCCCCCCACAGCCGGGGCAGGGAACGCAGCTGCCAGCGCCAGCCCCCGCTGACAGCCCGCTGGCCTCACTCACCCCTGCACATGATCTGGAACTCTGGCTGCTGCTCTCTCAGGAACCGCCCGGCCATCCCTGGAAACAGGGAACCTGTCACGGCAGTGCCCAGCGGCACAGCTGCCCCACAGCAGTGCTCCCAGCCCTGTGGCCACAGGAGCTCCTTCCCTGGCAGGGCTCAGCACGGGCCCTTGGCTCAACCTGACGCCCCACGGGCTCCACAGCCCCGGCACAGACGGCGCTGCCGGGGCAGCAGCCGGGGCTGGGGCCGAGCCGGGGCGGGGCAAGGAGGGACCCGGGCTCGTGGCTCACCGATGAACCTGACGGCCGCCTCTCGCAGGGGCTCCTGGGGGCTCCGCAGGTACGGCAGGGCCTGGCGCAGGTGCTCAGCCACTTGGGTCCTGTCCTTTGCCAGCTGGGGAGAGCAACGGGGCACGGAGGGAAGGGTTGGCACGGGCTCTGCCCCTTCGCCCCAGCCTCCCCTGCCCACACAGCCCTGACGGGGGCAGAGGGCCCAGCAAGCTGCGATGCTGCCTCACAACAGAGCCCAGCTGGCCTGGGGCCCCATCAGCTCCTGCCTTGGGGCCAAAAGAGCCTGGAGAAGAGATTGCGTGCACAGCCCAGGGAAGGGAACAGCGTCTGGGCTGCAGACCAGTGCCCCTGGGTGCAGCACTGGGCAGGGGCCACAGCTGCCAGCCCCACAGACTGGGCACCGTGGGCAGGGGGCTTCTCCACACTGGGGTTGGGGCTTGCAGGCTGTCCTTACCAAGCACTCGGCAAAGCTCCACATCTGATCTGTCATCACCAAGTGCTTTAGATCCCTCCTCTTCAGGAATCTTACTGCACAAAGCAGCATTTCCCGAGAGGCCTGCAGAGCAGCAGAGACCCAGAGATGGCACCGCAGCCCAGGGCACAGGACCTGCCTCCCTGTGCCAAGGCCAGGAGCAGGCTGTAGCCCATGAGGTGCCAGGGTGCAGGGAGACAGCTGAGCCCCCAGCCCCAGGGGGACACCAGTGCCCAGAAGTCCTCACCTCTGCCACATGCATGTTCTCATCCTGGCAGTGGAAGAAGAGTGGGAGCAGGCTCTTGCTCACAAGCGTCTTCAGGTGCTTTTTACCCTTTCCCACTACTGATTCCATCACCTCTTTGTAGAGGCGAATGGAGAGCAGCTGCACATGGTGGTTGTCCTGTTGGAAAGCAAGCAAACCCCCTCCACATCAGCTGCTCCAGGCCCCTCTGTGCACAGGCCCCAAAATCCATGGGGCACCACACTTGGGGGCAGCTCGCAGTGGCTGTGGCTTGGGGGCACAGAGCCTTACGTTGTCCAAGAGTGGCCAGAGCGTGCCAGCCAGCCGCAGGGTGATGGGGCTGTCTATTGTGAGCTCTCTGTGCCAGAGCAGAGCGTTGAGCACGACGACGGCCATCTCAACAATTTCTCCATCTGCATCCCCCAGTAGATCCACCAGGCTATCAGTCAGGCTGCACATTCTTTTGCTCTGCAGGGAGCACAAGGCTGAGCAATCCCACACAGCTGCTGCCCTGGAGCCCAGGGGCCAAAAGCCAGTCCTGAAGCACTTGGACATCTGAGCAGCAACGCAGGAGAGCTGGGAGCAGCTGCCACAGCTCCCAAAGCCCAGCCAAGCCCAAGGGACTGCTTTCCCCAGCCCCGTGCTGCCAGCACAGATTCAAGCACTGCCTCCTCCTCACCATGCAGGGCTCCTTGCTGAGTGCCACGAGGCCTCTGAGCGACAAGTGACGCATCTCCCTGCGTTCACTCTGCAGGTGCCTTGCCATGATCTCCAGGATGCTCTCACCCCATTCGTTGAAGTCCAGGAACTCCAGGACCTGAAAGGCACAAAGCAGTGACCACGGTGCCCATCTGGCAGGAGCTGAGAACTGCACAGGGCTGAGCCAAGGCAGCAGCACAGGGTGAGGGCACCATCCCAGGCAGCGGCGGCTGTGAGAGGGCAGAGAACTGGGAGGTTGCTCAGCGGGGCAGCGCTGGCCATTGGGCTCACCTCCACAAGGAACGCCATGGCGGGTAGTTCCCAGTCTGAAATGTTGCATCTCAGTAGCTTCAAGAGGCAGCATATGATGCTGAGAAACCAGACCATGGGGACTCCGCGCATCTCCCTGGCAGGGGGGAAAGGGCACCATTGCCCCTGAGCTGAATGGGCAAAGATCTCCCAGGACTGACTCACAGAGGTCTGGTCTTTTCCCAAGCAAGCTGCGGGCGCGTTGGGAGGCGGCTGTTCCCGGGCACCCTCCTCTCCCAGCCTTTTCCAGACTGCCCATCCATCTCTTTGTGACCAGGCCCTCTCACCCATGACCACGGGAACTGTGTGGGGCACCCTGGGCACAAATGCTGGGGGCAGCGGGGAGAAGGGGGTCTCACCTGGCCAGCAGACCCACTGCATAGTGGTGGGTGTCGGCACAGAGCAGCGTGTCCCAGCCACCTTTGCGATCCATGGCTACCATCACATGCTCACACTCCACTCGGCAGAGCAGCACCTTCAGGGTCTGCACTGCAAACCTGTGTGCAGAGCACGCCCAGGTCACGCTGGCAGCCCTGGCTCCTGCCTTGGCGGCATGGCAGGGATGGGGAAACTGGGAGGACTGGGATGGAGCACCTTTGGGGGTTGGTGGCAAGGCCGAGTTGCTCCTGGCATCCCTTCCAGAAGGTATCAACCTCCTGTGGCGTATCCAGTGTGCTGATGTAAGCTTGGAAGAGCAGACGCAGAAGGAGATGGGGGAAATATTCCAGCACTATAGGTGGGCACCAGATCAGGTTGAAGACCCTCCACAGTATCATGGTTGCCTGCAAAAAATGAACCACACAGAGACAACACTCAGTGCCAAGACTTCCATGTGGCAGGGCCCGAGCATGCGAGGGAGAGGCCGGGACAGGCACCGGGGGAGTACCCGGCCTGGCGCCCCTGAACCTTGCCCCTAAGCCAGGTTTAAGCCCAGTGTCTGAGGCAGGGAGATGCAGCGGGGGGGAAGACAGAGAGCTAGCTGCTCAAGAGGTGGCCTAGGGGCAAGCAAAGGTCTTTTGCAGGAACTCACAGTCAGAGCAAAGACTCCTGTGCTGTCCCCATCGGAGGTGTACACACTGTATACTGGCCAGGCGCTCAGCACATCGAGGAGTATCTGCAGCGCCGGCTCCGCAGTCCCAGTCGAGGACATGATCACCGCCCACATGGCCGCAGCAGCTCTGTGGGGTCAGAGCTCTGTGTCAGGGCAGTCTCGCCCACAGCCCTGGGGCATGGGCTGCTGCAGCGGCCCGCGCTGGCCGCCAGCCCTGCCTCTGCCCACTGGCCCTCGCTGGCAGCACCCAGCCAGCCCACGTGGGTGCAGGCCCCTTGAGGGAGGCAGCATGGCAGCACACCCAGGGGCTGACATGCTAGCGCTGGCAAACAGAGGAGCCAGAGGCTCCTGGAACTGTCAGGGACAGGCCCTCCAGGGCAGCGAGCTGGTGAACCCTAAGCCCTCAAGGCAGGTGGGGCTGCCGTACCTGTCACCCGATGGGGCCCAGCGCAAGAGAGTCACCAGCACATCACCGGGATATTCCTTGGTCAGCTCCAGAAGGGCTTTGTCCAGCCTGTGACCAGCAGACTCATTGGCCGTGAGCCACCTGTGGATGTACCTCACCATGGCTGGCACCTGCAGAAGGCACGGGGAGATTTGGAGACCCGCCAGAGCAGCAACTCCCCCTGCTTCCCCTGACAAGTGCTTCCCTTCCCACCACATTGGGCTGGGCCTCCAAGGCTGAGGGGACCCAGCTGAGCCAGCTTCTGGCGCCACACAATTCCTGGGGTGATCAAGCCCTGGCCACAGGCTGCTTACTTGCTTTGGATTGGAGACACCCTTCTCCACAAGCAAATCCAGCATGGCAGCACTGGTCTCGGAATCGAACGCGTGAAAGTTTGCCAAGAGCCCAGTGCCCGCTCCGGTGGTCTCTTCCCGCCAAATGCACATGATGAATTCACAGATCATCTGTGGGAGAAGGGCAGGAAGAGAGCGAGAATCCATGGAGCGCTCCAAGCCCGGTGCTGGGCTGAGCAGCGACAGCAGGCCCAGCCCAGGTGGGGATGGCTGCAGTACCTGCGCTGTTCTGCGGAAGCGACCGAGGGCGGGGTCCTGCTCTTTTTTCCAGTCCATGGCTGCACCTGGCAAAGAGCCAGCGCAGCCAGAGCTGAGGGGCTGTGGGAGAGGCTGGAGAACAGAGCCCAGCCCTGTGCTCCCCCAGGCAGGGACAGCCCCGGGATGCCCCAGGGATGGAGTATGGCTGCCAGGGGGTTCAGTCCCAGCCCCTCCTCGGACCTATCCACGGGCATGTCCGATGGGATGGGATGAGATGGGGCCAAGCTGGTACCAGCCCTGTGACCCAGCACTGACACTCACCCTCCTGCAGCAGCTGGAGCTGCTCCAGCTCTTCAGGCTGCTGTGCTGAGGTAGCTGCAGCCTCCTCTTTCTCTTCCACCCAGGCCAGCTTGGGTACAATGGGAGGTGTCGGCTCCATGTCCCTGTTTGGAGTTAGGACTGGCTGTAGAAGAGATGCCTTGGAAAAGCGCCAGATGAGCAAGTGCTGCAGTTGTGCCTAGAAGACACCTGCAACGGAAAAGCCTTGGGAAGGCTACAGGACAGTAAGTCCTGCAGTCTGGCCTCGAGGGCACCGGCCGCGGAGATGGCAGATGCTTCGGAAATGCTCCGGGTCGCCGAGTCCCGCAGTCTGGCCTCGAGGTCACCTGCACTGCTAACGCTTTGGGAAAGCTCCGGGTCAGCAAGGAACGAGCTGGCTGTGTGGGAGCTCCTCACAGCACCACTCTCTCCGTCCTGTCCCGTCGCGTGCACCAAGCACTGTGGTGTGGCTGTGTCCCTCCAGCACCTATGTCACGACATGTCACAAAGGGTCCCCCCAGCACACGCTGTCCCTTTCTATGCCACAGTGACCACGGTGCACTGTGTCACAAAGAGCCCTAGGACCCACCTCCACTGGCCCAGGGGACACCCCAGGCCCCCCTCCCCCAAATTGCCCCACCTGGCAAGGAAGACGTTCCCCTGAGGGTTGAGGACGTCCCAAGAGGAATTTTAGGAAGGACCCAAACAACAAGCAGATGCTTCTCTGCTCTGCCTGCTCAGGGCAGCAGAAGGAGCCCCCACGGTTGCCAACGCAGCTGCAGCAGGAAAGGCACCGGGGCCTTCCACAGGAGCTGCCAGGGCCTCTCGGGGACAAGACCCGGTGCTGGGTGGCCATCAGACACAAGCAGGGGGTGACACATCTGGACACCCTACAAGGCATTCCCAGTTAGGGAGACACAAGAGGCCTCTGTCAGCTGTCCCCTCCGAACAGTGAACCCTGTTCAGTCAGGCCAATGTGCCCTGTTGTGTTCCTGGGCCAGCTTGGTGCCCTCTCCCTGTCCCTCAGTTGTTTGGTCACTGCCACCCTGTTCCCCTGTTGGTTCTCATGCCCTCACCCCACCCGTGTTCTGCCCCTGTGGCCCCTGGTAATATATCCCTGATACCTCTTCCCCTGCCCCCCTGATCCCAGGTACTTAACCTGGACCCTCAGCACAGGCCTTTGCCCTTTGCCTCTGACCCTGGACTGTCCACACATGGGGCTGAAATAAACATCTCTGTGGAACCCCTGCAAAGGCCCTTTGTGCTTCTTTACCTCAACAGCATCTCAACAGCCTCCAAACTACAACAGACACAGACAGGGCCGTGTGGCCCAGGTCACAAATGCTCTCTCTGAGCCCTGGGACCCAGAGAGCACTGAAATCACCAGTTGTGGCAGAGTCCCTGCCAAAGCAGACCTGCCACCCCCAAGCCCTGCCCATGCTGGTGCCTGCTCCTGCCTCAGAAACCTGTGCCCCCGGGGGACTCCTCTGCCAGAGGACACCCCAAGCCAACGTGTATTGGTGTCTGTGCTCTTTTCTGCAGGTGACTGCTGGCAGGAGCCTCTGGAGCAGCAATTGGTGGCAACACTTGATCTCTGTCAGATAGCATTTTAGGTCAGGAGGTGGCAAAACTGACATTCATCAGGCTGTATGCAGATTGATATCTTGATAGTGATTGATGTATTACTTTTCATACCTATGAGAGGCATCTGTGCTTTGTTGCATTCCTCTAGGGGAGCTTGCAGTGTGGGCTACAGGTTGTGCCCAGGGTCAGGGGATGGCCGGTGCCCCTGCCAGGGCAGGAACATCAATGTGCCTGGGCTGGCCCCGTGTCCGCCACAGGGTCCCTGTGGCCTCGGGGTGTGAGAGTGCCCTGGATAGATGCCAGTCATGTGCTGGAGGTCTTTCTTTCAGGATACCCAGCGGGGAATCAAAGGATGAGTCACTGTTCACAGTCACTCAGCTGCTTCAAGCACGGTGTTAAGGAGTGGAGCAGTCGCAAATTTGAGCCCTGTACAGAATGACAGTCATCCCAGCGTGAAGTTTAGCCCTCAAACTTAAGTGTGCTTGTGCCTTTTGGTGAAGGTAGCCAGTAGGGGGAGAACCAGGAAGGTGAACCCTCCTTGTGTCTCCCTCACTTCCAACTCAGCTGATGAACACCAGAGATGTTAAGTTCCTGCGCAGTTCAATCCTGAAGATTCCCCCCATGGTGAAGTTTAGTCCTGGTGACTTTACAGATGCCACTGCTTGAGGGAACTGACCAGAGGCCATATCATAGATGACAGACCTCAGCTGCTCTGTGACTTGCCTGGGCACATAGAAAATACAAGTACTTGAGGGGCACTTTCCTCAGCAACACACAGGCTGAGATGGACACCAAAACCCAACACTATAAGTACTGACCAAACATCTCATTTTGCTTCACACAACTCTGTGTCAAACAAACACACATAAACCCAAACCAAACATACAACACCATTACTGCTTTTCTGCTCAGCTACAATCACTTCACACCCCCCCCCCCCCATATTTACACCTACCTACACCTTGCTTCGCTTCAATCATCACTTTTAAAAATCAACAAGCTTTAGCTACTTGTTTGCTTTTAAATGTAGAGTCATTGCTTTCTTGGACATTTTCATTACTTGTCAAACATTTCAAAGCATGCTTTTGGGGGTTTCATTTTAATTTCCCAGATCTCTCTGTGTTGTTAATTGCATTTCAGCTGTCATCCAAAATGCTTCCAGGCCTGTGATGGTGACAGTGACATCTGGTCTGGATGATGGTGGTTGAGCCAGTGCAACTTTCCATTTACACAGTGCACCAGTGGAAGTAAGAGATGCTCAGCTTGTCATTTTCATGGTAGTGCTCTGAGATTAAACTGCAATGATTTCAGGCAATAAAAAAAAAACTAGAAGCAAGAGAGCTTTTTCCTGGGCTTGTTTGGCTTAAAATGTGAATCTCACAGAGGCGTGTTCAGCTCTTCAACTGGCTTATCAGCATGCCTATTCTCAGAGCCAGCCAGCAATTGGTTTTACCAGGCAGAGGAAGCAGCTTCTCCTTAGAAAAGCCTCTCTTAGCAACTTCTCCTAGAAAATCACTTCCATGGCTGGCTCTTTCCCTCCTCACCAAAAATAAATTAATGCAAAACCAGCACAAGTAGATATGGTGCTCATACATGTGGGAACAAGCAACCCAAGCCACGTGACATGAGGCTGCTGTTCCAGCTCCCCTTTGCCTGGGACACACACTAGCAGACAGAAAGGAGAACACAGTGAAGTTCCTCTTGCATTACCCTTAGCAATTTATTATCCCATTCGACTTCCAGCTCTGACAATGACCTGTTAATGCTTACTGCTTCAGCTGCCCCTTTTCCAAGGACTGGTGGTGACTTCACCTGCAGAAGCTAGGTGCCACCAGCTGGGGGACAGAACAGTAACAAAATTAAGCAAAGTGCTCCTTTTCCCACACATCTGGGGAGGACAGGTTCCCCTCCCAGTACGGGCTCCAGAGCAGAGCGAGCAATTCAAAGGCCATCACTGGCACCCACAGTATAGAGGTCAGCTCAGCAGGGATTGTGCAGTGGACACCCCTACCCCCAGTGGTGGGTACAGGGGAGACCCCAAATCCCACACTCTTGGTATAGACAGACAGCCTGTGACGATAAAGGCAGCCTTGCAACCCAGGATGAGACTCTGTCCAGATGTGGAGTACAACACAGCTTGGCAGCTTGGTCACATCTTCAAAATGGTCTGAAAAGGCACTTCGCTCCCCATTTGGGGATGGAGAATATACCTGGAAAAAACCTTAGAAAGGGAATGTTTAGAAGAGGTTCAACAGCAAGCAGAGGGTCTACAGCACTGGCGCAGCACCTCTCCCTGGCAGAGGCAGCACTCCACATGATAAAGTCAGCATTGAGATATCCCATACAGCACACACCACCACGGCCCCACGCAGACACTGGGATCCAAGATGAGTCCAGGGCCATGGCATCCCTACTGTCCCAGCTTCAAGCAGACAGGGCTCTCTGCTCCTCCTGCCCTGCCTCAGCTGAAGGCCTGGCTCTGGCTGGCAGCTGCCCAGCCAGAGGGCTGTTGGGATACAGCCGGCAGAACCGCCCCAGTGTCCAGATGGGGAAGATGTTGCGGTACGCAGTGTAACTGATGGCACATGACTTGTTGAACACCCCAGCAATGTTCTCCTGGGAAACAAGCAGAGAGCAGAATGGTGAGTGACGGGACTGTTGCATATTCAGGAACACCTTGGAAAGAGTAAAGATATACCTGAGGCCAGTCTCCGTTGGGCAGCTGCTTATCCATCAACAGTTTAATGCCCCTTTCCAGCACACTGATGTCAGGGTACCTACAAAGCACACAGGAAGTGTAAGCATCTTTATCCAAACCATTTGCAAACCCTCATCCACATACCTGGGGAACTCAGTCACCTCCACGCTGCCCCAAGCTTGCCCCAGGCATGCTGAGTGCTTTGGGAAGGGCTCCCCATAACCCCAAGACACTAGATATTATGAATATGGCACCGTTTTCCCAGGCTGGAGGCCTGCAGTCATGATCAAAAGCTTTGCACTGGGTCACACCAGCCAGGCCCAAGGCCACCCAACACAGCTTGCATCTCTTCTCCCTGAGCACTGGGGTCAGGTGGGGCTGCTCTTACCTGACAGCCATGAGGCCAAGCAGGGCCCAACAGGTGTTGTGGATCTGTGACTCAGCACTCTGCACATAGGCGCGCTGCTCGCAGGACTCAAAATCCTCTCCCCACCCTCCATCTGTCATCTGCTTGGAGATGAGGAATTGGCAGGCCTGGGCCACTTCTCGGCAGACAGTCCTGCAGGGATAGGGGCCAGAATCAAGACAGGACTGGGAACAGAGAGTGTTTGGATGCACACAGTTCGCAGCTGCAAAGAGATTCAGTGCCCGTGGCCAGGACTGCCCCGAGAGTTTGAGGGTCAGGGACTTGGGAGGAGCAGTCCCTGAGGCAGGACAGTCCATGCACAGCCTCGGTATCCATCCAGCCCCACCACGGGGTCCTACCCTGGCCCAAGAGGTCAGCACGGGCAGGGCACCCAGACATTCCCTTCTCACCCGCTGTGGTATGTGTGCTGCATGCTGGCAAACGCCTCCAGACCAAACCAGGTGCCATAGGTGAAACAAACCCCCCAACTCCTAGGAAGAAGGGAAGAGCAGCACTCAGTCAGGGGTGCAAGGCCCCAGGGAGAGGCAGGCTGCAACACAGCTGTGTTCACAGAAGAGCAGAGCCAGGCACAAGTCTGCAGCCTGCCTTCCCTTATGGCCCAACCATGCCCAGTCCCACCAGCACCTGATCCCAGCTAACTCAAGTGTCAGCACAACTGGGACCACAGGAGCTGGAGCCACCCCAGACTTCTCTGGGTGTTGTGCAACACACAAGGTACCTATTCTATCTGGGTTGGAGGGAGAGTAACTGAGAGCAAAGCACAACAGCTAAGAAGGATCAGCCCCTGCTTTCCCTCCCACAGATCCTGCCAGCCAGGAACGTTTGCCATGATGATCCCTCTCAGGAGGAGGCAGCCAGAAGAAAATTGAGTGCTGGGAACACTGCTTACCCTTCCCAGGACCCATCCGCTCGCTGCTTCTTGCGACAGAAATCCAGGCCCTTCTGCAGAGTCTCCCTGGACAGGAAAGAAGTCATCCACTTCAGACGCAGCTCAAACTCAGTGTCTGCTTCATTGGGGGCTCCATCAGCCCCTCTGAAGCTTTGATGGGTACCATTATTGGAGAGCCCAAGAAACAAGATCATGCAGACAGGCAACTGCATTGTTCAGGAGGCCATGGCAAGCAGCTTGGAACAGTGAGCGTGTCTTCTCCCCTGCCCAGCTCTTATCTCAGTGCCTCACCTGATCTCCAGGGTTCGGTGCTCAGGGAACTGGCTCTGGAAGTGTCTCAGTGCCTGCATGACAGCTGATGTGCATTCCACGTACGTGTAGTCAATCATGATGTCACCTGCCAGCAGGCAATGGGTATCAGTGCCACAGCCCCTGTGAGGGCAAGCCTCCAGGCCAGCTGCTGCCAGCCTGTCCCTCAGACTCAGGGCACACTGATCCCCTGTCTGGCACCCACTGGGCATGGTGAGCCCAGGTCACTTTGTCCCTTCACAGTGGGCAGGACAACCAACCCCCACAGCTCCCCTTACCAAACACCTCCGAGGGGTTCAGCAGCTCCAGTAAGTGGCCTCCTCGCTTGGTTTCGTAAGTGGCAAAGCCTCCATCTGAGTTCCTCATGCTCAGCAACTGCCCAGACAAGCAGAGAGGCAGTGGGAAAACCTCATGGGCAGTACTATTTCAATCTGGCCCAAAGCCAGCTGTGAGGACAAACTCAGACCTACAGGTCTATGGGGCTGGCAGAAAACTCAGGTCCCAAACCACTGTGACAGGCAAGCCAAATCTGAGCCATCACATGACATTAGGTCACACAGGCAGCTCTGAATCACAGTGGAGTGTTGCCACATCAGGCCTCATACTAGCTCAGATCCAGCCAGATCTAATACAAGATCTAACAATTCCTTGGGCCTTGGGTTCTCTTACAGTCCTGAATGTCCCTTGGCCTGACTTTTGCAGTTCTTACCACATTCACAGCATCAAAGAGGCGTTCAGCAGGCACAGGCTTGGCTATAAAGGGACACTTCTCCTGCAGCAGCATAACGGCCTTCAGCCCCTCTGCTGTGCAATCTGCCACAATCCAGCCGCAGTCCCGCGTGCTGAAGGGGAAACCACCCTGGAAAAGGATCAGGTGGGTTTAGGGAGCAGGATCACTTTCCCTCACCCACTCTATTCTTAGAAGAGATCAGGTGCTGCCCCTGGTTCCTCTTCCCTCTGCCCAAATCCCTTCCCCAGTTACGTGTCCTTGAGAGACCAGAGCCAGCCATCATCATACCTTGCTCATATGGCGATAGTATTTCTGGTAGTCAGGTGGGTTCTCTGGGATCTGCAGGAAACAAGAAACAAGTGAGGGCCTGCAGCCTGCAGGTACCTGGCTGCAGGACCATGGGCTGAAACCACTGCAGGTGCAGAACCATGTAGAAGCAGACAGTATCTGCCTTCCACTGAGGGAAGTAGACAGGAAAGAGGTCACCTCTGGAGCAGGGAGAAATCATCTTTTGACCTGTTTTCAGCAAGTGTTGCTAAAGTCCCATTTGGGAGCTTGCCTGCCAGGGAACCATCTGCTTTCAGTGCTCCCATTGGCAGCACCATGAACAAGACCTGTGACTGAATATGCACCAAGCTGCTTGAGCCACTGCTTGCCTGGCCAGCAGAAGCTGAGCTCCTACAGTCACTATCCAATGATCCTGGATTTCCCAGAACGGTGCCTCAAATGTGTCTGTACCAGACAAGATGAAGGGCAAATAAACCTAAGCTTTAAGTTTTCCAGCCTCTCTAAGCACAGGCAGACAACCCAAGTGTCCCTGGGCCTTGCCAAGGTCCTCTCCAAGATTCAAAGATGGTTCCCTGAAAACAGGGAGTAGAGAACAGGAGGCTGAGCCTGGGACTTTGCTAGTCAGCCCTTTAGAAGCTCTCTTCAGAAGGCAACAGATGCATCCAACAGGGTTCTGAGCAACAGCCAAGCCTGCACAGCCAGTGTGTGAGACACCAGTGACCAGCTCTGCTCACCTGGGAGAACTGGAGGAACCCATGGGCATTCTGGAGGCAGGAGGTGAATTCGGGCATCTCCTGGGCTTCTGCCTAGAAACAGAGATGCACAGTAAGCAATCAGCAAGGGGCTGTAGCCAGACACGTTTTCCAGCTCAGTCACAGGATGCCAGACCAGAACAATGCTCCAAGGGGGTGCACAGCAGGAGCCCTGGTATTTGGGGACTCATGAGCAGAGATCATTTTCCCAAGGCAGCATGTAGCACTGAGGGGTGTATTACCTCCAAGAAAGCTTGGATGGCAAAAGCAGTATCCCAGAGCTGAGATCCATTTGTGCCCTGAAGGAGAGAAAATAGATAGTGAGAGGCAGGTGCTAGCAGCAGCCTGACCCAGCTGTGGGGACTATGGGACAGCACAGCCCTCCCACATTACCCCCTGTAGCTTCCTCCTGTGTCACCCTGTATCACAGCTGACATGCTGGGACAGAGAGGACAGACACAGCAGGGCAAGGGACAGCAAGGGAACACAAAATAAGACAGCTGCTTCAGTCTGCTCTGTGCACAGCCAAGGCAGGAGAGGTGGCTAGCATTAACAGGACAGGACACAGTGAACACAGAACAGCAGGACACAATCACTCTGAGAGAAGCATAGCTCAACCCACAAGCAGGATCAGGGTTTCTCCTGCCCTTCTCCCAGGACTCCTGAGGATGGAGGGACCAGAGGCCTCTCAGCTCCCAGCCATAGGGAGGCAAACTAGCAGAACAGACAGTACTCCCTCCTGGCACAGCTGGAGGAACTGGCAGTAAGAAGGCCACCAAGCACCAGAGGTGAGATGCCAGGAGCTCAAGCCTGGGATGAGCACACTATCCCACTACTCCACAGGCTGCCCCAGCACACCAGGGTCCCCTCAGTCACAGGTGAACTCCTACAGCATTTTACCTGCATCTTCATGCCATCAAGGCCCAGCCTGTGGGAGAAGAGAGCACAGTGCTGCAGCACAGGCACAGTGGGAGCACTGGGAGGCAAGTCAGGAGCCATGGTGTGCTGTGCCAGATGGGACACACTCAGCCCTTACCAAAGATAGTCAGGGATCCTGGAAACATGCTCCTGAAAAGCTGGGGAGTCCTTCCCTTCCACAAACCATCGAACCAACATGTTGATTGTCTTGGAGATCTGCCAAGAGGAGCACTGTCACTGCTTTGGCTAGAGCTTCTTCCAGCCCCAGAGACATACATCTCCCTCACTTAACACAAAGCCATCCAGAGGTTGTCTCGGCCTTGATCCCAATGGCTGCACCTGTGGCATCACCCATAGCTGAGTTAGTAGGGCAGGTGCCATGAGATTACTCCAGAGCTTCCTCTCAGATCATCTCTCTGGACCTCAAGGAGAGATAATCCTCACCAGGGCCACAGCTGCCCCCACGCCCTCTGCACCTCCCGTGCCCTGTTAGCCTTAAGCTTAAGCATCAGGAGCAGAGCAAGATCTAGTGATTATTACATGCCACAATTGCACAAGCTGGTCCTTAAAGAACAAAGGGTGAGATCTGAAAGGATTAACAGCAAGTGTCCTACTGGGCCGATGCTGATGCACTTGGTGAATCTATCATCAGCCTTGATGTGGTCGTACAGCTCTGTGACAGCTCGCTGCCGCAGGTGAGTGCTGTGGTGAGCTTCGTACACGTTCATGATGGCTACAGAAAAAGAAAGGGACATGCAATGAAACAAACCCCACCCTGTGCAGCCAGATTCACTTGCTGTGGCAGGCTGCACCCCAACTCACACAACAACTGATAAGGCATCAGCACAAAGCAAAGCTCTGCCCCAGAGTGGCCTGAGGACATGGGCACAAGGCCCTGCTGCTCTCAGAGAGGGAGAAACACATGGATCACATAATTCCAGTCTCCATCCCAGCTGCAGGGCATACCCCAGTAGCCGGTAGTAGACCCTAGAGAGCTCTGAGGGTACAAGGCAGCTTCAGTATTCCTTGCAGCAGCTCTGCACTCACCGTAGGCAGCACCCAGCAGCCAGCTGTGTGGGGTGTACACATCACAGGCAGCCACGTTGTTCCTCTGTGCTGGCCAGTCTATGCTGGCATAGTCTTGCACATAGAGCTCCTGGCAAGAGACAGCAAAGGGCAGCCTGGCCAGCCAGAGCAAGCACCTGGGCCAGTTACTGCCAGGAGCTGGCTCTGCCGTCTGACACAGACTGTGCAGGTTATGAGAGCTGCCACTTGGCAAGCCAGAGGCTGGCTCACAAGAGCATGGCCAGCACAGCAGGTGGCCATGGGGCCACGTGTCCTTGTCCGGCAGGATCAGCTCCTTCCTTACCTGCCGCAAGCTCCGTATAAGCTCATCCTCTTCTGCTGACAAACGCTTAGCGTAGCAGTAACTCATGGGAAGGTAAACCTGGCGGCAGTGACACCAGAGCCGTGACGGATGGGCTGGAAACCATGTGGGAAGCAGCCTGGTTGCAACAGAGAAAGTGCTGCTGGGTGGAACAGTGAAGGCCAAGAGCCACTGAGAGATGTTGTGCAGAATGCTCAGAGCAAGGCAGGCCTTTCCCTGTCCCCTGCACTAGGGGATATACACAGAGCCTGGCCCTGCTGAGATTCCCCCTCCAACAGGGATACTCACTCCCTCCTGACACCACTCCACGCCCAGCTGACAGAGGGCAGGGAGGACCTCAAGCTCAAAGAGGAAGAAGAGAAGCCAGTTCAGTCACATGGGACATTGAAAGCAGGGACCCTGGACTGACAGTTAATGGCATTTGCTAACAAAGCACCAGCAGTCCCCAATTTCCTCCAGGGATAGTGTCAGACACTTTCCCTCTCTGACATCCAGCAGCCCACTGAGTATTCAGAGAGCAGAAGCAAGGGTTTAGGGCTAGCAGTCTTACATGTGGCTGTCCCTTCCTGCTAGGGTCCAGTTCTGGCTGCTGGAAGATATTGGTGGCAGGCAGGGAGCACATGGATGTGTTAGGGACCCTGTGGGAAATGCTAATAGGGCTGCACTCTGTCATCTCCCTTGGATGCAGTGTTCAGTGCTATCCACCTACTGGCTGGCCTGCTGCTGGCTCCCAGCTGACAAGCAGCCTGAGCACCTCCAGTTCCTGGCTGTAGCTGGGGTTGTCCCAGCAATCACCAGTGCCTGGGACAGTTTTGGGTCAAGGCTGGTGGCACGACTGACACTAGCTCCTGTCTCCACAGTGAGGAGGGCACGTACCACATCTCTGGGAGAAGCGTGTTCATTCCCTCCCAGCTGTAAACGTTCAAGACAGCCAGCCAAAACTTGCCCCAGGAAGGGATCCCCACAGCACCTCCTGCACAGAACAGTATCAGCTTTCAGGGTTAACACAGCCATGCCAGCTCCCAACTTTCTTCCCCATCACAGGGCCCACTTCTCCCCATGTTTGGGAGCACACTACTCAGGCTGGGATACATAGCCCAAAACAGGGCAAGCAGGCAATGGTATAAAAATGCAACATACCTTCCCACCTTTAACTGAAAATGGAGTTGCCATGAAAGGAAAGAACAACAGTTCTTCCACTACCTGGCAGCCCACAGTGTTCCCTGCAGGCCTCAGGTCTGGCCAGACCTCTCTCACCAGTGTACCAGCCCCATGGCTGACCTTTGCTGTGCAGGTTGACACGGGCCCGTACAATGTCAGGGTCATCTGGTCCAACCCCCAGGATCCTCAAGGCTACATAGTTGAGGGCTGTACCAAACACTGTTGATTTGTCTTCTACATGTCTGTCAGGAGCATATACAGAACACCACATCCATTAGTCAGCTATTGCCATTAGCTAGACACAAGCCACTGCACAAGGCTGTCTTTGTTAGGGTGAAGTGGGATGCCAGGGTGACTTCGGAAAAGAGGGACCTCACTAATACCAGAAACATTGCTGTGCATACTACTATCATGCCACACGATGCTTTGGGATATAGCACCCCAGAAGAGATGTGGCCAGACTTGGTGCTACAGCCACTGCTATGACAGTGTACCGGAGTGCTGCACAAGCAAGTCCAGCCACCCACAGTTATCACAGGTGCTGAGTCCCCCTCCCCAAACCTGGGCAAATGTGACAGCAGCTCCCAGTCCTGGACCATGGAGCTGCCATCACTCAAAGAAGCATCTTTGCTACTCACAAGCCCCAGCCTCCATCCGGGAGCTGCACAGAGCGCAGGTAGCGTATCATCTCCTTCCTGAACCCCTCGGGCAGCTGGATTTTGGCCGTGTGGCAGGTGATGAGGAGACCTGGAGGACCAGACAGGCCGGCACTGTAGAGATAGAGAGCCGAACCCCAGGGCACTCACCCCTGAGCAGGTGCCCAAGCTTACCCGGCAGCAGGAACAGCGGCCCGCCGTAGTCGCCCGCCCAGTGCCCATCCTCGGCCTGCAGCGCTGCGTAGAACCGCATCCCATTGCGGGCAGCCTCCCGGGCCGAGCCGGCCGCCGGCAGCGTCCGCAGCGTCCCGCCCTGCGGGGAGACAGCGGCACCTCAGCGGTGCGCCCCGGGCACGGCCCCGCCACCCCGGCCCGCACCCCCGCACCGTGTCCAGCCCGAGGCTGTGCTGCTCCAGCGCCGTCTGCGCTCGCCGCTCCCCGTCATCGCCATCGCCCAGGTAATGCCACAGCTGCCGCCCACCCTCGCAGCGCAGCCGCCAGGCCGGTAGCTCCGTGGCCGCCGCCGAACGCCAAGGTCCGCCACGCCGCCGAACCGCCCTGCAGGACACGGGCACCGTGAGCCGCGGCCATCACCCCGCTGCCGCCCCGCCGGGACCCCGCCGCTGCCGCTCCCGCTCCCACAGCCGGCATCCACCCTCTGCCCCCCGCCATCGGCCCGAGCCCACCGCAGGGACCCACAGCGTTCCCGCCGCCATCTCCGCTCCCGCTGGCAGCGCCGGCTGGGCCCACATCGCCTCACGGGCGGCAGCCAATGGGGCCGCGGGCCGGGACCAAGGCCGGCCCCAGTCCCGCCCGGCCCGGCCCCCTCGCTGTCCCGGTCCCGCCCGGCCCGGCCCCCTCGCTGTCCCGGTCCCGCCCGGCCCGGCCCCCGCGCTGTCCCGGTCCTGCCCCATCTCCTCCCGTCCCCTCCCGCCGGCTAACATCTCTCGGCCAGCTGCCGGGACTCGGCTCCGTCCCACATGTCTGCCCCCGGCACGGCGACCTCGATCGCTTCCTCGGGAGTGCCACCTTCCCGACTGACCCCGACAGCCCCTAGAGCGACTGTCCCCACCTCCTTGTACCCCCGAAGTCCAGCCGTGTGGTTTCCATCGCTGATGGAAATAACAACGCCGGCCCAGCCTGCGTGCCCGGCTCACGTCCTCGTGGGCCCCGAGGGACTGTCTGTGTGCAGTGCCAGCCATGGGGACAGTACACCCCGACCCTCGTGTGCCCGCGCTCCCAGCCTTGATCAGGCTCCTCAGCTCTGCCTTCCCGGGGTGTCGGGCACTCGTTCAACACCGGGGCCCGAGGGGTGCGGCCGGCGGGGGTGACACCTATAAAACACTGCGTTGTGCTCTGCAGGTGAGTCAGGTATCCTCACTGTGAGCCCTGCCTTGGTGCCTCCAGCACAGCTGGAGGTTGGGACAGCAGTCCATGAGGAGATGGCAGAGCTCCTCATGTCCTGTCCCACTGACATGTCCCCATCTCTCTCCTAACACCCCCAATGTAGCATCACTGCCTTCCCAAGGCCAGGGAGCAAGTGGGTTTGTTTCAGCCCTTCAAAGCCCCCTGGCTCAAGAAGGCTTCCCGAAAGAAGGCACACAAGGATTGTAAATCCCAGAGATTGCTGCTGCTATGCTGTTGGAAGGACTGGGTGGAAATTTAATATAGACTTGTTTAAATGGATTGCTAAACTACTTTTCGTCAACTGAGCACTACCCTGGGATGGCAAAATGGCTTTTTGTGGTGGGTGGAGTACGAGATGCTGTCCCCTGTGTGCCTGGCTCTGAGTGTCCCCTTGCACAGCTTGGGGAGGCTGGTGAGAATGGCAAGATGGCCCCTGTCCAAAGATGTCATTTTGTGCATAAAATCATTATAAAATTTGGAATGAGGTAAAACCAGTACCATCTGAGAGCATCTTTGCTGTGAATCTGTCACTATTGATACTGCAGGCCAGGAAGGCCCAGCTCACAGGTATTGCTGAGCTGGATTGCAGGTGCAGACTGAAAAAGCAGGAGCACAGGCTTTGGGGAGGTTGTCCTGGGTTCAGCTGAAGCTGTGCAAGGGCTCACCACTGCAAGCCCCTGGATGAGCCTGGTAGCTGCAGTCACACTCTGCAGAGGGCCCTTGTGCTCCTTTGTCTTGGCTGGTACACCTGGCAATGTGGGCAGCCAGGTGGAACACGGTGCTGGTGACAATTATGGGCTGTCTGGCCAGTCACGATGACACCAGGGAAGAGAAGAGGTGTTGATGACCAACAAGAAACCCAGGGGCACGATCTGCAGGAGTGCTTCAGGCCAGGTCTCCCAGCCTTTCTCTCTCAGTGAAGAGCAGCCTGGCACAAAAGAACATGCTTTTCACCGGAGGCCAAACCAACATTTTATTCCTGTCATTTCCACACACTCAGGAGGCTGTGCCCGCTCTGTGGTCACACTGGGCCAATCCCACTTCCCTTCTGACTGAGCCTGGACACCTTGTCAAGGCATATCCCAGGCCCAGGAGCTGACCCCAGTGCAGGAGCCTCATACGCTGTTGCTTTCAGTCCTGCAGGCTGCTAAAAGCAGGATTGATCAACAAGTGAAAAGCCTGAGCAGTCCTGTGGTTATGCTTTTTTAGATTGTTACATTTTGCCTTACAAGCCAGGGGTGTCACAACATACCAAGAAATGGGTGGGCTCTGCTGAGCAGCTGTGAGGGGACGGACAGGAGGTGGTTTCCAAAGCCATGCACAGAACCCACAGGAATCACTGGGAGTCTTCCAGTTCAGGCCAGCAGGCTCAGCAGCAAGTGTCCATAACCAGCCCCTCTGCATCACCTCTTCCTTCAACCCCTGAATTTCCCTTTTTCCTTTGCATGCAAGCTTGGATCACAGCATCCCTCTGCTTCTAGCCCCATGCACATTCCTGACTTAAAACAGCAGGGAAGGAGCTTGAGGCAAGGCATTCACTCACTGCATCCTGCCTGATTGGCACTATAGCCTTTCCTGAGCCACACAAGTGTTTAGTGCTCACAAAGCCACAGCACTTTTAATAAGCTGCTTAAGTCTAGCACAAGCTGAGCTCTAAGGTGTCTGTGATCACACCCAGTCCTTTTCCTGGAGGAGCAATGCTGCCTTGCCTCTCTCCAGCATGAGCAGAAGGGGATCACTTGCTTCTCACCAGTTCACTCATGCTCAAAGAACTCGTGGCAAGCAGCAGTGACCATTGCAATGAAGGCCACAAACTCCTGGAAGTCACACTCTGCATCCCCATCGCAGTCCAGTGCCTCCATGACTTTGTCCACAGTCTCCTGGTCTTTGATTTCCTGAAGGGATGGAAACAAGCAGCCAAAGCTGGGGAGGACCACAGCAAGACCCAGACAGTAACACGTGCCTGTTTCTCAAGTGTTCTCATGGCTGAATCTCTGTTCAGACACACCCCAAATACCTTGTGGTTGTTCCCAGTCTATGGTGGGGCACAGTCTATGCCCTGTGCCCCTGGGAATTGCAATCACAGCTGCACTGCTGGAAGGGACGTCTTGAGCCCCTTGGGGCAGGGCTGTTTCCCCTCCCTGTGTCAGGGAACCTAATGTCCCTAGTGTCCCACCCACATCCCAGTCTGCCATACAGGCTGTTCCCCTCATCCTGCTGCTCCATAGAGCTGCAGCAAAGGATTTAATGGTCTGCTGTGTAAAAAAACCTCTTCACCTGTGCTGGCTTCCCGTGTGAGACGGAGCTAGGGGAGTGCAGGTGTGTGTGTGATGGCCCCGAGCCCAGGCAGGCTGCGGGAGGGCAGTACTTACACCGAGGAAGTGGGGCAGCTCGTTGTTGATGAGCTCCTTCAGTTCCGATTTCTTCAGCTTGTGCTTGTCTCCCTCCTTCCCGGAGTACTGGTGGAAGGCATCGATGATGGCGATCATCGCCTTCTCCAGCTCAGACATGGTCGTGGCGGCCCTGAGGTCAGAGGGGACGCTGGGAACGCCGGCCTGGGCAATCTCCAGCAATTCCCATTGATTTGGAAGCACGGCCACCCCGGGGCTCCGCCCGTGGATCAGCAAGGTCGGACCCGCGGTCAAGGCATTCTGCTGGGAAGCTCTGGCAGCAGCTCTGGCTTCAGGGGAAGGCCAGGAGAGACCCTAACTCTGCTGCCAGGGGCTCTCGAAGACAGCAGAGCCATAAGACGAGGAGAGGGGCAGGCAGGGGGTCAGCTCCGGAGCTTTAGAAAGGTTTTGCAGTCCTTGCTGTCACCGGTCCCCTCGCCCGTGCCTTTGGCTGCAGACCCGTCTCCAGCCCAGCAGTCAGGAGAACCGGGTAGGAAGGAATCAGCAGCTCAAAATGAACACCTCTCGAACCTCCCTCTCCAGCACTTGATCTGGAGACCCTCTTGGGAACGATAATAATAATATTGCAGCGTTCCCTGCAGACTTGACAAACCAAAGAGACTCCGATCAAAGAGGGAGAGCTGCCAACCCACCTCCCCAAAAGCCGGCAGAATAAAAACACCTTATTGCCCTCGGTTCGTTCATATCCCTTAGGGAAATGTCTCCTGGCTCCTGTTTCTCCACCACAAGGTACTGAATCTGACTGCTGAGCGGGGGTGGACATCAGCTCTGGGATCAGTGTCCGAACGGAAAACACTATTACCGGACAAGCTAGAAAATATCCTAGGAAAAACCACCTTTCCACGCTCCAGCCCTTCCAGCTTGCCTTCCGCAAGGCTGAGGAGCGCTCCAGCTCTCCAGGGCTCCGCAGAGGTGATGTCCCCCTGTCCCCCGGCATCCCCCGGGTGCTCTCACCTCCTGGCTGGTGGCACAGCGATGCGGCGTGGCCGGGCACCCCGGGACCCTCTGGCTCCTTGTGGCCGCGGGGGGAGCCGGGGAGGAGCGTCCGAGCCGGGCGCGGTGCCCGCACCGCAGAGATGCTCGCTGGGACTGGAGCTGCTGCCCGCGTGGGAGCCGCTGGAAAACCGCCCCTGTGAGAGGAAAACACCGCCTGCTTTACTTGTTTTCTGAAGATGGTAAGGACACGTAGCTGCAATCAGCCGGTTCTTACAGGTGACACGTCCGTAGTGATATATCCCGTTTCAAAATTTATTGCGGTAAACTTTTTTTTTTTTTTAACAAGCACTTGGGGATTATCTCCAGACCCAGTTGTTACACATTACAAATAAATCTATTATGATACCATTTATTTGTCCGTATTTTTCAAAGACAGAATGCCTACTCACTGTTCATTGGATGGGTCTTCCAATGCACAGAATGTTCTCTGAATCAAGCTTGCAATTCAGATATGTGAATGCTTTCTTTAAAGCCTCTACTCTGCTCTGAACCGTCAGTGTGCAAAAATAGCAAGTCCTTGTACTCCTGATCTTTTCACTATGTTTACAGGAAGTCATTGGGAGCACGCTACTGACATTGAACACACTTTTTCTGCTTTCTACTGTTTTAAGATTGTAGAGTCAGGCCAGACAGGGAAAATAAGGTTATTTCAATTCACTCAGCTTCACCAAACATACCACCAACAAAATGCTTTGGCAGACTGACACCATTGCTGCTTGTGCATTGCTTCTGCATTTATATCACAGGAGCAAAAGCATCCATGAAAATACGTTTTGCAGTCAGTGTGAGAATAAGCCTTATACTTTGTGTATTGTTCAAAAAATGTTGAAACATTCAATAAATACCCACATAACACCAGAGACAAGTGAAACTGTGAATATTTTGAACTAATTCTGAGAAGGAAGGTGTAAATCAACATGCAAAACTCAGAAAAAGATGAGTTATTGTTTGTATGTTGAGTCACACTAGAAAAAATTCTTTTTTTAGAAACTGAAAAGATATCTCAAACTTAAATTGTTTATTTACTTTTAAATGTGGTCTTGATACAAAACTTGTTCACAAGTCCCCTGCCAGCCCCAGCAGCCACCATGATCTGGCATTAAATGCACATTTATCTAAACCCTGTTGCTGGACAGACACATTCCCTGGCAGTCCCTGTGTTCCCAAATCTACCGATACAACATTGACCATGTTACTTAAAAAACCTCTTCACATACTGGTGTAAAGAAACTCCTCTACATTGATCATTTCCTTACATTAACTCACAAAAGCTTTTTTAACTCGGGCTCAGACACTGGTTTGGGGGAAAAATAATTTCCCCAGCATTAAGGTTGAGTATGTCAACTTTAAATATTTACCTGACCACTGAAATTCTTGCATTTAGGGCATTGCAAACTACACCAGTTATCTGTGCTCTGGTGGGACTAGCAGGGAACAGCAGGGGTGATTTTAGGCAGTGGTGTTTCTGGTATGAAGGTAGTTTGTCAGCAATTTTGCACTATTTGATTTTTTCCAAGAGTACTTGCATTCCTGTAAGAGCAGGCTATAAATGGGGCTCTCTGTCAGCAGGAAAGAGCATTTTTTTTGTTGATAGCAATTTGATCTGGTAGATCTCTACCTCAGTCCTCAGCCAAGAAATGCATTAAAGCAGACCTTTTTTAGTCAGAGACAAGGTCTTAGCTCATCTCCTTAAACCATTTTCTGATGTCATCCCAGAAAGTGACCTTTCCTTAAAACGGAACAGAAAAAGTAACATTTGACAGATCAAAACTTGAACAGTCTTTAAATTCTCTTTCCTGGTCATTCTTGCTGTCCATTTAACCCCGAATCATTCTGACTTCCGTATTTCACAGGTGATGATCTGGAATGATGTGCTGGTAGGATGGAAGGAGCAGCAGCATCAGAGTGAATACCAGAAACCTTGACCCTCCTCTGTCTCTGCTAATGAGCAGCTCCAAGTGACTTTCCTGATCCTTGTCCAGGCTCATATCCTTTGCAAGGACTGCTCTCCTGATCTGGATCATCCCTAACCCAGCCTGTGACAGTCCAGGAGGTCTGGATGTGAGTGTGGGGCTGTGAGATGGCTGTGATTTCAGTGCTGCCCAAAAAGCTGCTTCTGTTATTTTAAAATTCTTGTTCTGATCTTCAAACAGGGGGGTGAAACCTTGGGGCTCCTTTCCTCAGGGTCAGGCTTTACTTGCCAGAGCTTTGGGCCGATATGTTTGAAGAAGCAAGGGGGTTTTACAGTGCCCAAGGCTGAGAAAAACACTTCAGCCCTCTGCCTGTCTCCCTCACAATGTGTGCTCTTATACCAGGCTCAGGGAGAAAAGCCAGCCTGTTTCTTTGTCTCTCTGGTGTGTATGGCCCCAGGCTCTGCCAGGCCGTGAAACAAACGCCAGCAGTCATTGAACTGGGACAAAAAAAAAGTCATGAAAGCAGAGGAATTTGGGTGGGAGGGAGAAGAAACTGCCTGTGCCTCTGCACAGCTACACTCACACAGTGCCAGCACACACAGCAGCTTTGCAGGGAGCAGGTTCCCTGGCACCTGCAAACACAGCAGTCAGAGGTAAGCTGGTTCCTGGCTGAATCCAGCTGAGGTTCATATAGAGAAAAACATGGATGAAAACAATGTCTAAGTAACAGGAATTGGGTGATTATTAAAAATTTCTGGTGCAGGTGAGTTGTATAGAGACAGAAAATTAAAACCAAGTTGTTCATCCTCCATCACACCCCTTAGGCAAATATTACCATAAATTATGTTAAGACTTTGGATCCACGGACAAGTGGATACTTGTATGAACCTCATTTCAGGCAGACTCATTATGACATTTTTTTATTTAAACAAAAACTATTAAACCTCAAATACAGCATCCACGTCAGTGAACTTAGAGAGCTCCCTCTGTTCATATAAACTGAGCTAGAGAAGCAGCACAGCTCTCCCTACTGAGGACCAGGGGGAAGAGACACAAGTCTAAGATATTATCCCAATTCATTCTCCCTCCAGGAGAAATCCAGCACCATCTAAAAATCATTTTGCTCTTACTGAACACAGCCAGGTCTGAACTGGTGAGTGACCTAAGCCTAGTTTATGAAATAAATACCAAATTAATCCTTTAATTCTTAAATAACTGTATTCTCTCCAAATAATCCCTGACGTTATTTTGGACATGAGTGAAGAGCTATTTGCTAGAAGAGGAGTGTTTTAATCTTATAGCATGCATTATATACTCTCAGTGTTAATGTTTATGTAAGCATTAATAGACAGGCATTTTTCTGTCCTGGGGTGTTGATGGGTGCCACATTTGTGAGCAGCTCTTTTGTCCCTGGGCAGTGCAGAGACATGGAGGGGCTTTTCTGCCAGTTTAGCTTGGTCTGGTGTCACCTCTGTGGTAGGAAGGACACCAGGTGACTCTGAAAGTTTCAACAGCATTCCCTTGGTGCACTGAGGCCCAGTGAGCCAGTGACAGCAGCATGTTCAGGAGACAGGGTTTAGGGTTTAGTACATTTTATACTCCCACAAATCAGGTAAAAGTCCACCAGCCAACCAACCTAAAAACAGCCCTTATACCTTTACTACGAGCCGGGATTTCAGTGTCACACTCATTCAGTTTAAGGTGAACTACAGATTTTTGAATCCTGTCCTCCTTAGTTTCAAGAAATGCAAGTTGCTTTGGCATTGAAATCCAATGTGCTTTAAAAATGTCACACACAGCACTTTCTGGATGTGAGGCACAATGGTCAGCTGGAATTGAAAGTGAGAAAAACAGGAAAGGCTCCAAGATGCCATAGTCTCTCCACAGCAGCACCAATACTTACCAGCTGACAGGGCTGGAGCTTGATCTCCAGCAGGCCATCCCCTAGCTGGAGCGTGTTTTGGCACTAGCAGGCAGTCAGGAGGGCAATGCTGCCACACTCACCATCTGCCTCAGTAAATCTACATCAGGGTTTGGTGCCAGGAGTCCTGGTACTGCAGGTTCCCACTCTGGCATGCATCTGTCCTCTATCCCCCTGCAACCCCTTCGGGTGGTGGGGTCCCTTTGGACTCCCCAGGGTGACACTGTGGTGCTGTGGGCTGGTGCAGAGTACCCAGAAGTGGGCAGCACTTTGGAGTTGCAGGTGATGGAGGCCGGTCCCTGCGGGTCACCTGGCGAGGGCTACCAGGTGCCAGGGGCTACCTGCTGACGTGGCAAGGCAGCGACGGTGAGTGTATGGACTGTGGGATGCTGTGGCAGCAGTGCTGGAGCCCTTCCTATCTCAGCCATCTCTTAGGTCTGAAGAAACCTCACTTCCTCCCTGCTGCCATCACCTTCACCATCACCTGCCTACACTGTCAGTGTCTCAGCCATTGCGGATGGCTGTGAGGGCAGCCCTGTCACTGCCACGGGATGGACAGGTGAGGTAACCCCTGCCTGACAGTGCCTGGGTGACAGTGGCCTTCTCGGTGCCACAGTGCCAGAGCAGGTGGGGAAGGTGACCCAGCTGGAGGTGCAGGCATCCAGGAGCAATGCTGCCCATGTCACTCGGGTGGGTGTGCTGGGAGCCACTGCCTGCCGTGTGGTGTGGAGCTGCAGGGACAGGGAAGGGGCCTGAGCTGATGTCTTCCACGGCATCCTTGGTCCTCGAGGGGATCTTCTGAGTGTGGTCCTCACCCTCCCCAGCCCTTCTCACACCCAACACTCCCTCTCATTCTCATCTCACCTTCCCAGGGGACAGAGGGGCCCATGGGACTTACTGGCCCAAAAGGGGAGAGCCTGGAGAGAGAAGCTTCTTCACCCTGACAGTTCTGGAGAATTTCAGAAGTGCAGCAGCTGCCCTGGCTCAGCCTGGTGAAGCTGCTGGAGGGCATCATTAGTGATGTCAGCATTTCAGCTTGGCAGAGATTCAAAATAAAGGAAATTCAGGACCATCCAGGCTTTACAACTGCTTTACCTGCAAAGCAACTCCAGTGAAACTTTGCAGGAGAAGCTCTTAATGCATTAAACTGTCTGTAATATGAGTGCTAAACCAAGGTTTTGACCTAACAGTTTCAACATTCATCAAGTCAGATTGGCAAGAGCTGTTTTGAAATGTTTAATAAGCTTTTTGTTTTAAGATTTACTTTACAAGGCAACTTGTATCACTTTCATCAGTATCTCAATACAAAAGTCTTACAATGCTATATTTGCTAAAAAACTACAACATGGAACTGGGGGTTAGGGACTTGTCTCCTTTTGCCAGCTGTTTTGGTAGGAGGGGTGTTCCACAGCCTGCTGCTGGAGGCTGCTGGACTCAAACAATAAGTTACACAAGTTCTGTACATAATTACAGAGTATGCAGCTGTATTATACACCACAGATAAACACCATCAGGGCCTGTAACTACTGCAAAAGAGAGCTTTTTCTTCAAGATTTCAGAATTTGACCGTGGATAAATCTGATCTATCATGGGACTGACATCCATCTTTCTTAGGCACTGATCCAGGCAGAATTGCCTTGCAGAAAATACTGTCTCTTTTGCAAACTTGTGCATCAGTAAAATATTTTATGTAGCTCTCAAGTCTTTAACAAATCTATAAAAATAATTATTTGCTAGTCTTGTGCCCACCTTCAAACACAGAATTATTTGAATAACTTCATATTCTCTTTCTGCATTAGCTTCACTGCAGTATAAGATCAGGCAGAAAATTCAAAACCTTAATTAGTCCAACTGTGACTCAACCAACTGGATATTTTAGCCTGAACAAAAGAGTTTAAATACAACTCCAAAGAAAACAAAGGAAGTTTGTACCACAGCAGCTCAAGCTAACTAACAATGAATAGGTTTTCCATGGTGGGGGAAAAAAACCCAAAACATTACTAATTCAAGTTTTAGCAAAGAATATTCAGGGGAAACATTTTGCAATTCTATGCTTTGTAAACATTTATACAAATCATTCAGAGTGGCTTTGGAATGGATTTTCAAATCCTTGGCATTATGTAGGGCAAGAAGTAACAGCTAACAGTAGGACAACAAGCAACTTCAACATGGAGTTACAAGAGCAAGAGCACTGAAGGCACCTGCATCAAGTACTTACAAGTGGGTATTACTTTGTATTTTATTATAAAGTTTATAGCATTACAGAGTCCAGGATGGCACCATAAGTAACCTTGTTACAGTATTTGTTTTTGCTTGGTACAAAAAAGCTGAACAGCAGCATAACTTTTACACTAAATCCATAACTGGAACGGATTGGCATCTTCTGAATAGGGATGAGTCAGTGATTTAAAACAAAATGGCTGCATTTTTAAATCTCAAACATGTGCAAAATTCCTCTCAGTGGAGAATGTGGTAGAGGTGTGTGCAATGTTGAAGGATATGCCCCAATCCTGATACTGCCAATATACTGCAGTCACGTGGAGGGTGAACTCTGGATGGCTACTCAAGACTTTGGGTGCTGTTTCCAGGAGTCCTTCTCACAGCTGGTGCTCTCTCCCCACCCCACTCTATGTCCTTTTATGCAGTGCATCAAGTACTGACATTCATAATTATTCTCTCCCCCTCTGCCCCTCTCCCTAAAATAAAATTGGTCCATGATAATTCTAAAAAGCTTCTTTCAGGAATTCCAGTAAACTCTCCATCCTAAGACAGCTGTGACTGTTACAATGGGTTTATGAAAGCATATACAATCTGGGAGATGAAGGGCTGTACGTAAAGAGAAATATCTCCATTTTCCTAAGGTCTTCAACAGCTTTTAAAAACAAGAGCACGGATTCCAATGTTATTATGAGGAAAGCCCCTTAGATTTTGGTGCTTTAGCCTTGATGTGATTTGCTGTTTTCACATGTTGTAGGCAACATAAATAGGATCCAACTGATCAGCTAAAAATCCATCTCTCAAGTGCATCCGTTGTTTCTCGCCACGGGAGTTGATGGGAATGACCCCAGGATCCACGATGACCACAACACCAACAATGAGATAATGCTCTTCCAGCACCACATTTGTCACCAGTGCCACCAGGTCCAGTGCTTCCTGCTCTGAGCCTTCCAGCTCCACCACCACCACCAGCAGGTTGGTCCATGTAAACACAGCGCTGTGGGCACACACACGTGTTAACGGGGAGGAAAGAACACCTGGACAAAATAGGTGCTTTTTATCACCTTGTTAAAACAGATTATCACAAGAAAGGCAAGATCTCCCAAAGCTTACAACTAGACCTGAATGCTCTGAGGCTGGAGAGGACCTACAGCCAATGATATGCATAACTCATTAGGGCCAAATGGGAATAATATGCCTGAAAAGACATCATCCATGAAATCCTTGAGATGTGTTTACCACACCCACCCGTGTACATTCCGACACAGCCAAGGCAGTTACAAGTTCTTCTGCTTTAGAAGAAATAAAATGACACAGAAGAATGATGCTGTGGTTCTTACCATTCTGCAATGCTCTTGTGTGCCCTGATCACAGAGGTTTCTATGTCGATGGGGTGGTACCTCATTCCTCTGAGCTCCAGTGTTTCATCCAGAGAGCCCACCACATACAAGGCATCGTGCCTCTCTGCAATACAGCACACACATTTCAACATCAGCACATCTGCAGCACAAACACAGCCACTTGTATCTGCTTGTTCCTGATGCTCTAAGATGCTCCCAGTGCTTCCTAGGGGAAAGATTCTGTAACACAAGCTCTAGCATTTGGAGAGAATCAAGAGCTCATGTAGCAGTTCTGCCTATGACTCCAAGCAACTGAAACCACAATGAAAATAATTTCTGGGTCATCCAGTTCTGTCCTTTCTCACATGCTTGGGTTTATGAACCCAAGCAAAATCCACCATTTAAGCATTTTTGTTCCACTGTTCTTACCAGAGAACTTCTCTGATCGACACAACTACTTTTCAAATTCCCAAATTTAACTTTTTTTTTTTTCTTTTTAACACTAGCTTATACACAATTGTCCTCATGCCAGCGAAATTCTACTCAGCTTCTTAAGATCACACAGTTTACACAGTAAGAACAACTCAGTCCTCTCCCCAGCCTTAGCTTTAACAGGTAAAAAAAGCAAAGCTCTCCTAGACCCTACCTGAAGGACACACTCTCCACATTCATCCTTGTAACTCTGTTCAGTTCAATTTTGCTTTTTCTTTGTTAACTATTTTATAGTCTTGCTCAGTTGAGTCACTGGAGGTGAAAATCATGCTGGGAAGCTCTATTTCATGTATACTGTGAGTTAATTCACTGCACAAAGCCTCTTAAAAACTAAAGGACAACAGCCATTGTTCCATGGTGATGCAAATCTCCGTGATACATGATTTTTCAGAAAGCTACAAGGCACAAAAACTTGCTATTATTATTATTATTATTGTTATTCAGTGGCAGCAGTTGGAACACTGACACTATTCATGTAGACACCATCATTCCTTTAGGTATCACAGAAAACCAGCAATATACATTTGTTACTAAGTTACAAGCATTCAAACTCCTTTCCTTAGAATGTTCAGAGATTTATTTTTTTAAATAAATGATCATCAAGAGCTATATCTGCTTTGTATTCTGTCTCAACAGAAAACAGAGCAGATGGAAGATAAACTTTTCCCAAACTCAGACACCTTGTCTTAGATCAAAAAAACCCCAAGATTAACAATTTCTTTTCTAATACTGGAAAGTTTCTCCTCTAGACATTTAACTTCTGAAAGACTGCAAAATCACTAGTGTGTGTGTGCATGTCCTGAACCTGCTGAATGATAGAACATCTCCTCCTTAATTCAGGAGTCTTCTATGATGTAAGTCAGCATAAACTTGCTGGACAGCCCAATCTTTGCTGGCTCAGCTTCCCCACGGAGCCTCACACGAGTCCCTGTGGGTGCAGGTGTTCTCTCTCACCTCCACTGGCATCTGTCAGCTCTGTCCTGCGCAGGAATCCCAGGTACCCGGTGCGAGCCCACACGGTCTGGGTGTCCCCAAAACTCAGGTGAGCAGTGAAGTGATCAGCGTGCAGTGCTTCTTCTCCATACACCGTGTAGTAACCAGTGGCATTGTGTGGGCTGCTCACCCAGATCTGCAGGATAAACCAAATCCAAACTGCAGTAAACGTGGGGTATTTTGCCAGACACAGAAAGCACTGTTAATTGATTTTAAAAGATCCCTTTCACTGATAATTCCGACTACTCCAAGATGCCAGCTTTATCGAAATCATTAACTTCTAACCAGAGCAAAGGAGTTTTATATGCATGTAATTGGGGGATGGTAAAGGCCATAAATATGAATCAGGCATTTGGCTTACTGGAAAGGAACACCTGCTAACCTATTAGCTAGGCATCTTATAACACAACAAAAGATGCCTATAAAACAAAGGTTAAAGCAAGCAGCAAATTGCTGCCCACTGCTGGGAGTACATCAGTACATCTGTTCTAGCTGTGGGCAGACACAGACTAGTGCCCTGGTCTCACCTGGTGCTGTGCAGCCACATGTGTAGGAATGCACACAGTGCTGCTCTCTGTGGGGTTCATTCACGTGCCACACCAGGGTTATCCTGCTGTCCCACTCAGGGGAAGGAGGCATTTATCTAACAGGAGGTATCCATGTATCACATCACTGCTGATAAACGCAGTACAACAGTACCAAACCTTTACCTCTCCTAAATGTGAGTCTCCCAGAGGTCCCTTGGTTTCTGTGTGTGCTATGATGACCTTTACTCCCGGAAGAATCTTGAATAAGAAGCAAACAGAAGTTAATAAAATGAATTCCTTAAAAGAAAAGTTAATCAGAAGTCAACAGTCTGTGTTTCCCTTACTCCTCCTTTCTGCATCACAGATAGCAACCATCTCTTCCTACCACTGTTGTATAATTTGTTAAAAAATTTTAAATCTGAGCATTGTTTTGCAGCACCAGTGCTGGTTTCACATCTAGAAAATGCCTTCCATTATGAAGGCTTCAGATTTGTTCTGGTGGTAGCAATTCATCCCATTGCTTCATGTCATGCACCTGGCTTCACTTTAACTACTCAATCATAACCTGTTCTCCTGGAAGTTCTGACTAGCCAAGCTTGTCCAACATATTCTTTACTGAGATCCAGGTGATGCAGCTCCCTGCCCAGGTGAGGGCCATGAGGACATGAGTGCCATAATGGCTTTAAACTGAAAGAGGAGGTTTAGAGTAGATGTTGGGAAGGAATTCTCCCCTGTGAGGGTGCTGAGGCCCTGGTTGTCCAGAGAAGCCATGGTTGCCTCACCCCTGGAAGTGTCCAAGGCCAGGTTGGACAGGGCTTGGAGCAACCCAGGAGAGTGGAAGGTGTCCCTGCTCTTGGCAGACAGGGACTGGAATGAGATGAGCTTTAAAGTCCTTTTCAAGCCAAACCACTCTGTGATTGTGTGAAGAGGAAGGACCACAGTCTCTCACCTTCCCAGACTCCATAAGTGGCAGACTGTGTGGAGAACCTCTCTCTACCAAACGCACCCTGAGAAAATAAGAGGATACATTTGAACAAGGCTTTAAGAGCTGTTGCAGGTTAGGATATTTTTCCCTTTTTAAATTTTTTCTTTCCTCCAATCTGCTGCCTAAGAGATGATAATAACTGTACTTAACCAAGACAAGAACTTAAACAGAGGTGCAACAGATGTGTTCTAGTATATCCACTGCTACTCCATCCTTGGCTGCAATGAATCACCCAGTTATTCTCATTTATTCATAACTTACAAGTTTCTAGCTGTCTTCAAAACTTCCCTATTAGCATTCCCATATAACACTTTTCTTTCAAGAATCTGTAACTCTGCTCTCTGGAAAAATGAGTAACTTTTCCCAACAAAGCCTGAAAGTTGTAGTCCCATCAGCATTTTTAATTCACCTTTTCTGGATTCTCCTGGATCTCTACTTGTCACAGTGAGTCATGCAGAGCACCAGTAGGAATTACAAACAGTAAAGAGCAAGCAGACTGAGTGGCATTAAGTGACACAGTGTAGCCCAGGGAAGGCTGAGGGAACAGAGCTGTTTTAATTTGAAGGGAAAAGATAAAAAGACTAAGAGAGATTCTAACTGTGCTATTTCCACTACCTAAAGGATTTTTAGAGAGCAGATTTCTTGGAATTGCACAGCACAGGGATAGAATATGGCAGGGAGTCAGGTGGCTGCTGCCAAGGATGTTTCAACAAACCAATGCAATGAGGCTGAAGTTTCTTCTGCACAGCAGTGAAGAGTCAGTGCTTTAATACAGACCGTACCTGTCGTGTCGAAGTGCTCTCATATCTACATAGACTGTTGTTGGATCTGGTCCTGCTGTTCCCTAAGAATAAGGAGGAAGAAACAAATTAAACAGAAGCCACAACACCCTGGTTTCATCCTCACAGCCACATAAATTCACAAATTTCTCTCCCTTTTTTCTGACAGTTACAAAGCACTTCCCTAATGTACAAGAAACAAAGCAGCCCCCCTTTCTACAGCGAGTACTGTAGAGACTTTGCTTTTTATGGAATTAAGTCAATGAATGCACAAGTGAAGTATGTAGTACAGGTTAAGTCTACGTTTGCAAAATTTTTACATTTAGAATTCAGCTTTTAGGATTTTATTTGAGTAAGCACCTGCTCTAAAGCCCACACAGCCAGTGCAAAAGGATGTAAGCACAAACCTATGTGGGGCTGGTCCCTAACACTGCAGAACCAGATGGACTTTAGGATGTGACAAGCACACATGCATCACTATACCTGTTCAGCCAGCTTGCCCAGCCTGTTTGGCTGACAGCAGGACCACAAACAGAAGTAACAGAGGCCATCAAAGTGTGGGAAACAGAGAGAAAGGGGAAAAAAAGAAAATACAAACAAAGAGGCACTGGAAACATAAGATACACACAGTAAGACAGAAAACAAAACTCACAGTTTTAGAATGAAAAGAAAATTTCCATTTCAGATTTTTTAAGAGCTTGGCACTTTTAGGCAGTTCTTTTGGACACATGCAAGTCTCAGATCATGAACAAAGGAGGGCTATGGCAACTCATACACTGTTTTATAATAAATCCTTTCTCCCTCTGTAAGACTGTTTGCAGCTTCAGAAACACCTTCTCAGTGAACCATTTCAGCAGGGGTGGAAGATGTGCATTTATCTGCCTGCTAATTTCTATCAAAAGTTTGGTCATTCATTTAAATCCAATTAAAAAAGTCTAATGGAGGTATCACTTTGAAAGAATGGGGGAAAAGGGGTAGAAAACCCCTCCCACTAAAAAGGGGCTTAAGAATGGAAAACAGAGATGAAAAAAGGCAAAAGGAAGGAGAAGCTTAACTGCCCAGCAGTCCTGTATTCCTCCCTGGGTTTTTTTTTGGTTTTTTTTGGTTTTTTTTGAGTACTTTTTATTGCCATTCAGTATTCTGCAGAAAAACTGTTCCTCACCCCTTTATCCCAAACTGTCTTTTGAAATTTTTATTCACACAGGCAGTTTGGAAAGCTATTCTTTCACACTTGGCAGCTGAAATGTTTAATTCAATGAATTTAAATTCTTAATTTGCAGTCATCCTGATTTCATGTGTATCCTTCCTGTTTTTCCACCTATTCATTCTGAAATAATTTCTTTATAACCATTTAGCTTGGCCTTGTTAAAAATAATTTCTTGTTTAATTGTGAAAGAAACTATAGTAACTAAGGAAACAATTGTGAATGGCAACATATTTAAGTAACTCATGTCCCAGAATATCTCTCTTGTAGGAAACTTTGAACACTGCAATATATTCTGAGAGCTAAAAAGGCTTTTCCTCTTCTAGTGGGCACCAGGAAGAAAAAAAAAAGGACAAAGTTTTGCAGAAGTACAGTAGCAATTTTCAGAGAATCCTAATTTATTAACTGTGATCCATACCAATAAAATTGGAAATTAAATTTACAATTACACATACTTAATCCATGCCTCCCCTAAAATATTCCCCACATACAAAACTATACAGACTTATCTGAAACCTGAGCACTTTATTTACTAACTTGAGCATCCTCCAAACTCCAGTGTGCTTTTCCATTTTCTAGTCCATGCTTACTTAATACCTGATTTTTCAGGTAAGTTTTGGAATACATATATATTATGTATGTATTTTTTTAAACTCCTGACTGGAAAAGAAATGCCTCATTATGAAAATTTAGACTTCCAGTGGTTAAATTACATGTAACAGATTATCAGCTAAATACTAAATTATCAAAGGTAGTTCTGGCCCACAGCATGTCATTATCTCCAGACTGTGAAGCATGGCTGACATATCATAGGTGTATCTTCCCTCTCAAAGCTTCCAATTTCACAGTTTTAAGTAAAAAAAAAAAAAAAAAGTCCAGCTCTCACAAAAGGTGAGACAAAAATATCTGCATGTTGCTAATACTCATTTGAGATTGCTAAAAATAAAAAACCCTGCCAACTGTGTCAATTTTCCTGGGTCTTATTTGTGAAATTCTAATTCCACATTACACAAAACACGACAAGATCTGAATCACACAAAAGCTGAAACAGCACTGCTTTTAACATGGAATATTTAAGAACAGGAAGCTGTTTAATACTTCTTCTGCATAGTAGGAAGGAAACAAGTTTCTTAGTACTGACCTTCTGGATTAGAAAAGCAAATCAATTGGTCAATGAGTACAGAGAAATGAAATTAACCTAATCAACATAATATTGAACATCTTATTAAAAAGCTTAATTTAACTAGGTGATGAAACAAGCAAGCAGTGGAGCTCTAGCTCATTAGAGAAAGAAATCCATTCAGCTGAACATGATTTTCTACCAAGTTCCCAGAGAGTCTGTGTAAGAAACAGGCAGCTGAATCTCACCTGTAAGCAAATTGCTACGTTGACCCTGCACCCAAAGGTGGTGCTCACTGCACGAGCAGAGAGGCCCAGGTCTTTGAATAACTTGGAGAAGGACTGGGTGAGGGTGATCCTTGGTCTCTCCTCTGCCACCACCATGCAGGTGCGCACGCAGGACAGGTTAACCCCCTTCATCTGGGAGGGCAGGGGGAGAGAACAAACTCTGTAACTTCAGAGGCAGCAATTCTAGAAATAAATGGTTTTATTGTGCAACAGAACGGCTTTAAAAGCACTACATGGACTGCATCAACACTACAGACATCGTGCAGCTGCAACACAGTCAGCATTTTGGGCTGAAAAACTCACAAAATGTCATTTTTGCCACAGGGCTGGGCTTGCCAGAGACCTTCTGGCTGCCAGCACTGCACAGTTCAGGTGTCCCAGACATCATCAGCTCCTCTCTACGTGAACGTGAGCCTGGAGTACCTGGCTGTGGGCCAGGATTCCCTTTGGTGAGGTCCAGTGGAACACAGGCACAAGTTTTATTGTCTCTATTGACAGCACACAATACAACCACTTTTTTGTGAAGGAGCTGCCACACATGCCCAGTGGAAGTCCTGAGCAGATGAGTTACTTCAGCTGTGGGAATGTTCTTTTCTCTTTAAGGAAATTAAATCTGAGTTGAGAGACTTCCCTCAAAAACAGATGTATTAGAGTGTAACTCATGTTGTTAGGAATCAAAGAATCATACAGCATATGCTTTGAGTGGGAAGGAAAGGATTTTAAAGCTCATCTCATTCCAACCCTTCTGCATGTTCAGGGACACCTTCCTCTAGAATCAGGCTGCTCCAAGCTCCATCCAGCCTAGCCTGGAACACCTCCAGGACTGGGCAAGATTGCATCTATTTTAAAACTCAACACTTTTGGTATCAAGTGATATCTGAAAGTGAGACTTGCTGAGTTTTGGGGGGCTTTTTCTTTTGGCTGTTTTTGGGTGAGGTTCTTTGTGTTTGGTGGGGGTTTGGGATTTTTCCTTCTCTTGGTGTGGGTTTTATCTAGGATTTTTTTTTTTTGTTTGGCATTGGGTTTTTTTCTTGTCTCAGGCACAAACAAGTTGATAGCCTTGCTATGTGTTTTGCCCAAAAACTCAAAAACAGCCAGCAGCACAGAGGTGGCACAAATAACAAAACCTGAAAATACAAGACTTCTTTTTTTTTTTTCCTCCACTAAAAACATGGAAGCTGAAATCTTCCAGCAGTCTCAATACACCCCAAAATTCATAATGGTGGAAGGCTCTCACGGGAACACTCAAAACCTCATC
Organism: Cinclus cinclus; assembly: GCF_963662255.1. Lineage (NCBI taxonomy): Eukaryota > Metazoa > Chordata > Aves > Passeriformes > Cinclidae > Cinclus > Cinclus cinclus. The sequence goes on along the minus strand of NC_085066.1, from coordinate 4,577,513 downwards.
TTCTCCAAGCCAAAATGAAGTTTTTAGAAAGATACAGGTCTGTTTATGTCAGTATGTGGAAAAATGAAGCCCACTCACCCGGAGAGCATCAGTCTGTGTCCCAAGGCCTTTGGTGCATATCTCCATCACAGAGTAGGAGCAGAAGGTGACACGTACTTTGTACTGGCTGACAGCAGACAGCCACAGAGACACGTTACTCTCCAGCTCCAGAGGAGGCACCAGGATGGACTGGTGACCTGAATATATACTGGGGAGAGGAAGCAATAGGAACAGGGAAATTCAATTAATTCACGCATATGGCATGTTTTAAAAGGCTGAAAAAACCTGCAGCTTTGTGAGATAAACTGCATTAGAGTAGGTACCTGGTTGAATCGAGTCAAAACTCACTCATTTTAAGAAACATTTAGCTGCTTCCTTTAGCAGTATTTCTTACTGCATACCAATCTTGCAGTGAACACTTTAAAGGTCTTGTCAAAACATATGGTTTAATCTCAAAAGACTTTAAAAGGATTTACTTAATCAATGTGAAACACACAGTGGAGCCCCCATTTTTTTTTCTTCCTTGAATTTAGTATCCAATTAATTCTACTTGAAAAACCTGAAGTTACTCAAATAACAACTGACTTACATGGATTTTCTTACCACAAAAGGCATTTTCTGAACTACTGATAAAAAGGTTAATTTGGGTTTCTTTGACAGTTTCTATTAGTGGCACCACATATTAGTGACTATCTTCTTTTTTCCTCTGCCTTCACTCAGAGTCAGGATTGAAACTCGAGATGGATTTTCTTGTTTGGACTTGGTTGTTTATTAATTCTCATCTATAGTACAGAGAGTTCTTCAGCACTTCTACCTAGCAAGTCAAAAGTGAGAAAATGGAGGTGTATCTAGCTAGTTATAAGGTCTTTTAAAGACTAACTATCCAACTAAAAGCTAACATCTACATTATTTATACTTTTGATCCAATAACCAAACACCTGTGACCCACACTGCGGGATTTTCTATTCAATCCAAAAACTATTACCCAAAATCATGAAGAAGAAGGAACAAGAGACAATGCCCAAGAACCTCCATCTTGTCCCGTACCTATTACTATATTCTAAAACCCCAAATTCCAAACCCTGGGGTTCTAGAGAAGGCAAGGCACACATGAGGAGACCCATAGCTCCAGAGCCTTACCTGCACAAGCACCAGAGTGCAAAGCCCAAGCCACAGTAGGGGTCCAGGCAGATGGCAATCTGTCTGGATGGGTACAGCTCACACTGGAGCTTTATCGAGCGACATAAGGCACTTGTAGCTGCATGTGACATCTGCAAGAGGAAAACAGGACCTCTCAGGGAGCTTTCCCTTTTCCTAGAGAAAGGGTTTTACATATTTCTTTACAAATGTAAAGGAATAAAACATGATCATCTCTTGTTACTGTACCTTTACTCCTGCTAATATACCAGTAGTAGACACACTGAAGTCCAAGTATGCCAACATATCTGGGGATGCAGGTCTGAAAACATTAGCCAGCTTCTTTTTAGGCATATCATCTATTTAAAATACATAAGTAGAGGAGAGTACCTTATTATTTTAGGAAACAGGCACAGGACAAAAAATGTATCTTTACAGCATTATCATCAAATCCTCCCTATAGTTTCTGAACAGCTTTTTTAACACAATGCACAACACATCCACTCAATCAAGCAGTTGTGGTGCACTCAAAATAATATCACTCTTCAAACTATTTCCATTTTGGCTACTGTACCTGTATCCAAAATAGTGGGCCATGTTTTAATATCTACAGCTGCTGCAGCCTCCTTGGATCTGAGCAGTTTCATTATAGCTTGGGTGGTCAATATACACGCAGACTTACTGACCTGCAAAAGGCAAAGCATTAAAATCATTGATAAAATCAGAGAGTGCATGCTCAAAGTCATGTCCTATGCATCCAGATATGATAACCAGTGAGATGAAGAGATAAAGAAAATAATAGGAAACAAAGCACAATAAATCACGACAACAAAAGACCATTTTAAATGAGTTTCTGAAGAAGTCATTACTGACTCACCCACAGCACACTGAATATTTATTTTTGAGCTTATTTTTCACTGACCATGGCAAAGGAATTCATCAGGCTGCATCAACCATGCACCACTCCCCACAAGCACAAGGAGAGGAATGTCTCATACCTACCTCTACAATCATTTTGACAGTGGGCAGAGTGGTAGCAAGGTTCTGTGGATGAGGTGGGCGGACAGTGATGGGGACACAGCCAGCATACAAACAGCCATAGAAAGTTGCTATCAAATCTACTCCTGGAAAGGACATTTGTGAAATTAAAGCCATTTTAATCTGATCAACAGGCTGAATCTTTCACCACAATCAAAATACACACTGATTTATGTTATTAAGATGCAAAGATTTGTCACAAGTCTCTTCAAATCTGCACTTCTAAAATTAGTTTTAAAATTAGTTTAGAATTAGCTCGTAAAATTAGCAAAAATTATCCCAATCCAATTAATGGACAGAACTTCTTTTCTTGTGCTATGTGGTTGTGGTTTTTGCTGTGTGTGTTGCTTTACCTGGAGGGTAAACCAGGGCCACGTGGTCACCAACGTTCAGCCGTCCCTTCTCCATCAGTGCGACTGCCACTCTCTCTGCCCTCTTGTGCAGCTGGATGCACGAGGCAGTGCTGGCTACAGTACCCTGGCCAGGAGACAAGAGACAGCAGAAACCTTGAAAGGAACAGCAGCAGCTCAGGGCCTTGGGTATTGACATGAAAAGGTGTAAACCAAAAGGGTTTTCTCCTGCAGACATGTGAACACACCAATACACAGCACCGTAGCTCAGTAGTCCCCAGCTATTTAAGACAGGTGTTCACCAACAGGTAATTCTTTGTGCCCAAGTTTAGTGGTTCCTTTTGCAGAGTCTCCCATGTCAAGGGTAAAACTTGCCTGAACAAAGTGACCTGGGAAAGGGCTGCTTCATACTAGAAAAACTTTCCTCAAAGCCTTCTTTACTCTGAGAGGATAAACCAATTTAACACTAACAATGTTGCAACTTCTTTTGCTAAAGCACAGTCTCAAAAGAAAAGTTAGAAAGTTTGAACAATGTCTTAAACTCTTTCGCCCTTCTGAATGAGACATACAAATCCTTCACTTTCCAAAGACTGCTGCCAGACTTTCTGGAAGACTCCTGGCTGCAGTACAGCACAGTGCAGGGCAGATCCAATTTGTCCCCAGGCTGTTACTATCACTCTGTGTGCCATCTTTACTGAGAGCAGAGCCCAGCCCAGGGCAAGGCATCAGTATCCCTTGCAGGGTGTGACAGTGCTCCTGGAAAATTTGACTCCAAAGCTGTCTCCCCAAGGGCTCTCTACTTAGGCTCTAGATCTTCTAATCAGGAAATCCTCAGACTTAAAATCAACCCTCGTACTCAGGAATGAAGACAGAATCATGGCTTTCATTAATATGACAAAAGTTGTGTTCCTGCAGGAAATGCAATTACTGCAATGTTTTAAGCTAGGCAGAATGCATACTCAAATTCCAGATGCAGAATAAAACATATGATGCAAAATTCCAGAAGTGGAAAAATTTATGCTGCTTACTAAACTAGCAGTTTTTGTCTGCTTTATTAAAATAATCTGCAGCATTTCAGGAAAAGACTTCTAGAAGGAATTTTCTTAGAACCTAAATCATCTTTTGTTTTGGTCTTTATCTCCAAGTATGACCTCAAGTGCATCTTACCTTGGAATTCAACAGAAGGAAGAGTGGATGATCTGGAGTTGTCTGAGCTCGCCACTGAAGAACATCTGCTAAATACAGGAACTGAAAGGGAAGAAAAAGGAGACACTCAAATTCACTCAAAGTGCTCAGGTTTGTTTTCAGCAGAATATCATATCTGAACTTCTTTCATTCTGAATAAGCTAATTCAAATGTTTAATAATACCAAGACCCCAGTGTCACCTTTCTTGCCTGGTCATTGTCCTCCAGCTGGCTAACATCTCTCCCCGAGGCTTGTGCAATCCTCTTGCCAGCTACGAGGTTTCCTACAATCATTGATGCAGGACCAACATCTGCATTTTGGAAAGAACAGTGCAAAGTGAGGAAAAACAACCTAAGAAACAACCAACAGTCCAGCCTGCAAGTGCCCTGTATAACACAGATCTGGCAGAACTAGCACGTGCTCTGCTTTCCTCACCTGGCTGCTTCTGCCGAGGCTTGGGCAGGTTGGTGACACAGGTGTGGGGACACATCAAGACATTACAGGGATGCAGAGCACCCTCCAAAAAGCGCTGCTTCGTTTCTGAAATATGAATTCCTCCCAGTGGAGCCTTTGGCAAAGTGTTGGCTGGCACCAAGGCAAGGCAGTACACACCTACTTGGTGAATGCTATCAATTGCCTTCACAGAAATTAAAAAAAAAAACAACAAAAAAACCAACCAAACAAACAAAACAACAAACAAAAAAACACAAAAAACCAAAAAAACCAACCAAACAAACAAAACAAAATTAAAAAAAAAAGAGAAAAACCCAAACAAACAAACAAACAAACAAAAACATTCCACATTATCAACTGGGATGTAGCTAGAGCAAGAATTTGAATTCAATTCATTTATAACATTAACATTTTTACTTGCACCACAATTTGCAAATAAAGGGTCCAATTCTGCACTCACTGAACTCATAGAAGCTGTGCCATGACTTCAATGGGAGCAAGAGCAGACCCAGGACTTTGCTTGTGCCCTCTACCAAGGGGATGCCACCTGCACATCAGGGATTAGGAAAGCCTCTTAAAAGTGGGCAGAAAGTGCAGAGATTTTCAAAAGCCAAAGTTATATCACAGCAAATTTAGCATGTATGGCACAATCACAAAAGCACAGTAGAACATAAAACTCACAAAATTTAGGAGGGAAGCATCTTTGCTGCCTAAATCTTAAGTGTCTCTTTTAGCTATGAAACTTCTAAAAAGAAAAAAAATATTTTCTCCCAATACCAGAGAAACTCTCCAAAAAGATAAGCAAGCTGAAATTAGACAGAAACCATTATTATCCAGCTCCCTCACTCTTAAGAGCAAACTTCCTTTAAGTTGTTCTCTGGATCCTTCACTTCAGTAGTCCCCAGAGTCTTCCATAATTATCTCTCCATTTGCACTTCCTGAGAACTGATTAATTCTAACATCTGCAAATGCAGATCTACCACAGTTCCCTTTCCTCCTGCCCTTCATCCCCAAGAAAGAAACATCAAAATAATTAAGGGAAAACGATTTAATACTTCTTGTTGCTGATCTAGAGTGAAGTTCTTAGTGACAAAATGCTTTTGGGGCTGTTTGGATACTTGGCAGTATACTTGTGAATATTTTCAGAGGTATCTCTCAGTATGAAAACAGAAGAGACAGGTAGCATTATCCCAAACAAAACCCATCACCCTTAGGACTTTGAGAATCCCAGTAGCAGGAAGTTAAAAAAAACATTCTGAAAGGAAGTCTTACTTTTTACAAAATTCTGTTAATTCTCAACCCTGAAAAAAATATCTTATTACATACAATGTGGTTACACTGATAGATTTTGTTTATTTGGGGGGGGGGGGGGGGGGGGCTCTAATATTCTCATTTCATGCATCAGCCTTATTCACCTGGAAAGAGAAAAGGTCAGACTGAGTACCTGTAGAACCCTGCTCATCCACTGAAAACTATCCTCCTCTGAGGCATCAGGGCGCTGCTCTGCCACCAGCACTATCCGATCATCGTGCAAAACAGGCACAGAAAACACTGCTATCCTAAAACACAAAAGGACAGAAGAATGACAATGTGCATCACAGGGTGAACAGAGCATGGCTTCCCATCACAAGGGAATGGCTGCAACCTCTCATGGCACTGTTTTTGTACACACAAGTGTTATTTGTGCCAGATCATCACAAAGTCACAGAAAAATTGACAGTGCGTGTGGGTTCCTTGCTGTAATTGATTTCTGCTGTGGGTCAGGTGGATTTGCAGTCACCCATGTAGCATGTGTCTGACAGGCAAGTTTCATATATGCAGGGGCTGTGCAAACAGAACAGAACTCCATCATGCACATTAGACTTGTAGCCCCTACATACAGTGTCCCTTCTGGAAGACAACTATGCCAAATTACTGACCACCAGATCCTTGCACTGAAAAATACTTAACTCCCATTGGGGAATTACCTTATTTTTAGGCTTACCTCTTCTAGCATAAAATATTAATAATGCCTCAGCCTGGACTGGTCCCAGTCTGAACCTTGAGAGACTCCACTTGTCACTGATCTCCATCTGGACATTGAGCCATGGACCACTGAAGAACACTCAGGCTGGTGATACAACGCATTATCTTTGAGGGTCCTTCAGCAGCCTAGTTTGTTCTTTAGAACAGGCTGCACAGCTCCTCCCTCAGCCACCCAAAAGATTCAGGGGACAGAAGTGTTTTACATCCAGCATATGACGTTCTTTTGAGTGTCTTAAGAGAAGCTTTGAAAGAAGTTTTAAACAGACACTTTAAGATTCACCTTTACAGTGTGTGAAAGTAATTTAAAATCTCTAATGCATGAAGCAGGGTGTCAATATTTGTCATTCAAGCTAGCAGGAACAACTAAATTAACAACCTAGTGCCAACTTTGCTAGAAAACACACATGCAAAAGTTCATGTGCATTGCTCCTGTATGCTGTGTCACTTGATGACCATCTGTGAGTTTAAAAAAAAAGGCAACAAAGCCCAACCAGCAGTGCTGAAGTTTTTAATGCACTCACCTTCCCCGATAGACAAACTTCATGGGCTCAACTGCCAACGCTGTGGCTACCACATCATCTGCATTGTGCCTGCGGCCACTGACTGTCATCAAGCCATCCAACTTTCCCACCACAAACACCAAATAGTCCTGAAAAGAAGGAGGGATTAGAAACAGAGCAGAAAAAGAACTCCTCACTACTGGCAATGCATGCCTGACTCTTGAGATCTATAGGAGGTCAAGCCTTGACAAAAAGTCCTGCTGAAGTCAGGGGCATCACTTTAGAGTTGGGAGTCAGGACAAAGTAGGGCCCTGAGGGCTTGTTCACACTTACAGGACCCACAAAGCCAAGCAATCCTGTTCTTGTGAAGGGCTGGTCTGATACAGGCATGCCACCTGCTGTCACTGGGATGGCCTGGAAGAACACAGAAGGATTCAGACACTCACTGGACTGATAAGGATTTTCATTCCTTTACTGCTAGAATACATGAAATAGGGTACCACTGCAAAGAAAAATATGGGCAGAAAGACTGAAATGCCTTCACATAGCTACACATAAGACTGCTGTGTTAATTCAGTGCTAAGATAAATGCCCACACAGGCACTGCACTGGACTGGAATACAAAAGCAGCTGACTGACTGCAGATGACACTTGGTATTTCTGCTTGTAAGAGACAGAATGTCTTGTTAAAATTCTATGAATGAAGCTAAGTATTCGTGGCCAGGGCTTTTTTCTAACTAACTAAAACAGCAAAGCAAACCAAAGAATAAAACACACAGGCACACACACAAAAAGGACCTTTAAGGCATAAATAAGTCTATTTGCAAGAAGAAATACTAGAAATATAACAATTACAAAGAAATCCAAACCTCAAATACATTCTTGGTGATTCCGAGGAGGCCAAAATATGATGTCCCAGTTGCTCCTGAATTCACACATATTTCTCCAACCTCATCAGCTTTACACAGATAAGGAGTCCCATCCACCTTTACAACACACATGCTGGCTGCATGGAGGAAGAACACAGAATCACAGTGTTAGTCTGCTCCAGCAGCTGACACATGTGGAGCTCTGCCACTGACCGATAAAAGATTTTAGTATCAATTATTCATCAGCTACAGCAAAAACACAGCATGTAAGAGAGCTTGCTTTAGTTTCTTGACAGACTGTGCAATCTGTTCTCCAAGATTAAGTTCACAAATGCAATGTTTTATTCTTACAGCACTTCACAGCCTCCACATCAGCTGCAGCTGAATCCAAGGCACAATGGAACAAGGGAGTTTAAGACTCAAGATCAAGAAGGAAATCAATAAATCTACCCATGTCAATACAAAATAAACACGGCAAAGCCAACTCTGCTGCCTGCATGGACCAAGAACTGCAGGTAAAATAGATCTGTGGGTACATTTTCAAACCTTCCAATTGAGAGAGGCCTTCCAATTGCCAATATCTTAGGTCTGAACAGGTGAGACAATCATTCACCCTACCAATAGATCAACCTCTAAATTGTCTTGGTTTCATAAAAATTACCTATCAGAACAACTAGCAGTTATTAGCAATTGTTTGGAACCATGCAATGATAACTTTGGGTGGCCAAGTAAAGAGATGCTACTCAAATTCTGGTACACTTGCTGGATATTATATGTCAACTAGATGTCTGGAATTAAAATCTACAGTATGAACTATCCGTCATGCTAAACCTCACATTTTGCAATTTAGGAGGAAAAAAATAAAACTCAGTGGTAAACTGGAACTGATGAAATAGTTTATCACTACAGGAAAGAACTTGAGCAAACATCAGAACTCTCTATGTAACACTTAAACAATGATGCAAAGAGAAGTGTGAGTAACTGGAGAAACCACAGTTTGTGGGCATTAATAAATGTACAGCCCTCACTGCATTCACAAACATGGAAAAACCAAGGGATCAGCCTGCAGTCCCTAAATGATGCTCCACTTGTGAAGCAAAAGGACAATCCTATCACCCTGATCAAGTAAAAGAAAAAATACTTACCAGTAACCAATGTATGGTACAGGTAGTCTACAGGTACATTCTAACAGCAGGCACAGTTCTGTCCTGCCAGGTTATACTGCAAGGTTGCCCTTCTGCAGTATCTGTGGAGCCTCTACTCTTGCTTCTCCTTCTTTTCCTGCTTCATGTGTGACATACAAGAGAGTGCATCTACCACCATTTCAGTCTCTCTCAACAGCATTGCATCTGAAAAAGAATTAAAGAGAAGGGAAAAGCAGATGGGATAGGAATGTACATGTGGACTGCACGTCACGAAGAACACAGATTCCTGCTAAGAAAGCGTTCTTTCTTCAAATGAGTCCACATGTACATTCTGACAGAAGGTGACTCGCAGCAGTCAAACCTGCCAAGGAGCATCCTGGCAGGAGATGAGAATCCTGCTGTTCAAAGGACGATGCTGATGCCCTACCAAAGACTGGATTCAGCCCTGGATGTTTCAAGACTAGCACAGCAGGAATGTAAGAATGCCAGGGGCCTGCACAGCAGAAGGCTGTGACCAAAGGTACTGATGAGGGTCAGGAAGTGCTCTCTTGTTCCCATTTCATAGTGGATCCATATACAGTGGCTACTCTTGCATTACAGTCTTTAATAACAACTTCTCTTCTAGAAGCATGAAGCCTTAGGAAAAATGCCAGGATAAAATGCCTCTAGAAGCACAGAGGTGGAAGGTATTCCAGGATTTCCAGAGAAACCTCATCCTTGAGAAAAACAGCATATGGGGATAGCAAATGCAGACCTGAATCTCTCCCTGCTCCTCTGGAAAGAGCAATAGGCATAAAACAAGCCAACTTCCTAGATGAGGATGAACATAAATCTAGACTCTAGAAGTGAACATTGGCATCCAAAGTGTAACACTTAAATTGGAAGAAAACATCTAATCCCAAGCGTGCACTGGCACAGGTCTCCAAGAGAAGTTGTTCTGCAGTGGCTGTTGTGCCACTGTATGACAGACTGAAGCCCTGAGGAACACAGAACTGATGAGTATGATAAATTCTAAGGGCTGAGTGGAGAAGAGGTGCTGTTAACCCACAATCTAAGGGAAAAAAAGCAAAGTTTCACCAAGTTGTTCTGTAACAACTGTTTCCACTGAGGTAAAGGAACCAGATCCCTCTGCAGTGAAGATGTGTTGTGGTAACTACCAGAACCTAGGCAAATGTTTGCTCAGACATGGACAGAAGAAACAATGAAATACAAGCCATCTATGGGCTGGAGACAGTATGAGCATCCCAACATTCAGGAAATTGGAACCATCTCCCTAAACTTCCAGAAGAGATACAGGACGCAGTCACAATCCAGAACATCATTCTTTCATGGCAGATCTTCTTGCAGAAGCCCAGGATTTGGTGCCAAACTGAAGTCTTCTGCTTGAGTGTAAGAAATTAGCTGCTGCAGCAGCACTTTGGTTTCTAGCATCATCCTTAAGGCTATATAAGGCTTAATTAGAGGTTATAGGGATTTAGAACTTTGGGATTCAAGAGTGTCAGCTCTTGTCAAAGAAAGAACATGAGAAGGATCCCAGTGAAGGAATGCAAAGGATTAGCTAGAAAGTAGAAGGGAGACAAACTCAACTAAAATTAACATATCCACTAAGCAACAAATCCAGGCTCAAACTTAAGGTATAATGTGCTTCCAAGATGACAGATAACACAGCAATCACATTCCAGTTGACGTGAAAGTTGGAGGCTGAGCGTGGGCAGAAGAGGTTTGGGACTCTCCCTACCATCTTTACCAGTCCAGTTTGAAAAAATGAACTGAATATTGTGAGGAGCCAAATTTAACAATGCCAGTCCCAGACAGAAACTACGCAAAAGAGCCCAAGGTGGTCAACAGGTGGGGTAAAAAAATCATTCCTCCAGGACAGGATTCCATGGGAATGCATACCAGATTTTCTCTTAAGAATTCCCACGCTATCTTTGAGGGGAAGATTTCTCTGTGGATGCTGGCTCTTCCTTTGAGGGTCTTGTGATAGGTATTCATGGTAGGTAATGAATGTGAAGGGAATGTGGCATCACTGGCCCATGGGTTAAACAGCAGTGACACATGACATGACCCTGGTGCCAATGATCCTGTTGAGTAACACCCCCTGAACAGGTGGGCACAGCATCCCAGAAAAAAAAGCAAGATCTGAAGAAAAGGAGGGTGCAAGCAGACATTTTATCCATGACTTTTTAACCAGGTAGTTCCAGAACAAAGCATGCTGGAGATCTTCACAGGTAATGAGATCAAAACCACCTGGCTTGACCACTTCCAAATGAAATTCAGGAATGTGAGCTCCTACGTCAGAAAGTATATGAAAGGCTAGAGCAGACTTCCAAGTTCAGTTGGGATCAGAATATGGAACAAAGCCTTCAGAAAGAAATGCAAAACCAAAAGCAAATCAAGAGCAGGACTCATCAGTCAGCAGAGGGGCAATGAAAAGGTGGTGGTATGTTCTCTCCTGTATGCCAAACATCAAGCCAGAATGGACAAGGGCACACCCTCCATGAATACTACACAGGAAAAAGCATAAATCTTACCAAATAAGGCACAAGTATCTCCACTGTTAGAATGTACATGCAGACCCATTTGAAATGAAGTCGTTAATTTATTAAGTCGTTAATTTTTTTCATTTAGCACACCCCTGTAAGTAGCTGCTAGTGTCTTTTGACTTCCTTCATACTCCAGAGGATTTTTAAGAGACAAAAGCTATCAATTATCCTTTATAATGAAATCCATTATGTATATTCTGACTTAAGGAATGTACAGAGAAATTTCTGCTGCAGTTCTTAACATGTGGATAAATTGAAGCAAATCTGACCCAGATTCTGATAGTGCAATGCTAGTTTTAAAGGAGTTAATGATTTAAGCTGCCCAAATTCTGCTTAACCTTCAAGTAGTTTTACCACTTACTACTGTATTTTCAAACAGCAACAGCCATCAATTACAAGTCATATCACTCTGAGGCACTTAATAGTACACATTTAACTGGTCTTCCCTCAATCAGACAAGTCACTTGACACTTCTTACTCATGTAGAAAGTTATGGTAGTGTTATCACTACCTGCCAGTGGCCCCCTAATCCAGAAGGGTCCCCTAGACAATGCTCCAAGGAATTCTGACAAAGGAGAAGGGTTTTTTCACAGATCTCTCTGACTGCTCAATCAGGCATTTCACAAGGACAGAGACCTATTTTTACACAACTCACAGTGAGGTGAAATTACTTAGCCATAAGCATACAGGGATCTTTTCCAACATCCTAAGGCAGACTTGAACCTGTCATTGAGCAGATGCTCTGTGGAAAATTAACCCAGGGGACTTACAGCTCCAACAACTGAATATGAAGAGTAGCTGCAGGCAGCTTTGTGCCCTAGTGTAGTCAAGCACACTCTGCTGTGACAGCAAGCCTACAGCAAAGCCAGGAGCCTCCCTGTGTTGGTTTTGCATTGACTGGTTTTTGGTAGCAGGGGGACCATAGAGGGGGAGCCACATGAGATAAACTGATCCAAAGAAAGATTTCAATTGATCCTGCATCTAATACCACTTTCTGGAACAGAAGCAACATTTAAGCTGAGTTTAAGCTCAGTCAGTTCATCAAATGATTCATGACTACCTGAAGGGCATGCAAACTCACTCCCTTAGTGTCCCCGTGTCCAACCTATAATCTAAGGAAAACACTGTGAGCACAGTTGAATTTCAGTGAGGTTTCAGGGGGGACAGCAGTAGTGTGGCCACCCCAAACAGACAGCAGTAGCAATATGTGCCATCTGTATTCCAGTCAAAGCACAAAAATCACTATTTTTTTTTTGAGACACTGATGCCAGTCCCAGAATCAGAGAAATGATTAGGCTGGAAAAGACCTTTAAGATCAAGTCCAGCTGTGAGGCTGAAGTTACTACTGCCTTTCTCAGAATTTATTATGGACTTTCAAAACAGCTTCAAACGGTCCTAATACAAAACAAAATCTTGAGAGAAGCTACACAACAACCAAGAGACTTCCCTGCTTTCTTTCAGTATGAAGTGCAGAGCTTCTGCTCACTCTTCAGCAGAAAGAAGCTCTACTGCATTTAAGTTCAATAACAACTGAACCACTGACTTTAGGGGTGGCAAAGGGCTTCTGGGGACAATAAGGACAATTGAACAAGACCAATGAGACTTGCACACAATGGCTGTATTTTTCATCAGCAGAGTGGGAAGCTGTCTACCTCCTCTTATTTGTATCAAGGGCTTTGGTGTACAGAGAAGAGGTTGTTGCTGAAATCACACAAGTTGAGTCTCCATTTTTTCTTTACCTTGAGCAGATGCTCTACATAGAGCAGGGCTTTATAACCACAGCTCTGCAAAGCAGGAAGTTCATAAGGAGACCAAAAACAGCAAAGCCAAAGGGCATGACCAGAATCAATCAGGTTCTTTGGTAACTACATAATAAATCTGAAGGGTGTTTGATATCTAAAAAAAAATCTGTATTTCATCCTCTCCAAGCACACCAGAGCAGGTGAGGACAGGGCCTGAAGCTAGAAGTACAGACAGTGCCATGGAGCTGCCAGCCTAAAAGCTGGAGTAGATGGCACCAAGTGTCCAGTCCTTCACCCCACTGTTCACAGTCTTAGGTCTGGTTTGGCTCTCTACTAACCTTCTTCAGAGTGCTCTCCTCTCCAAATGTAGCCAAGTCTCAAATGAGAACAAGGATTAGACAAAGTCTCTTTGCTTCAATGGGCTGAGGAACAATACTCAGCTCTACCTAATTCAGGAACCACAGTATTGCAAGCAAATGTCATTAGGAAATAGGTTAATTCAGGTTACTCCAGATCACTTTCTTGTTCTCCATGGGCATGAGAAAATACAGAATTAGTTGTTCCATCACCTTTGCAGGGTTTGAGATGAGCTCCCTTTCAATTGAAGTATTCTATTCTATTCCACTCCACTGCATCCTATTCCAAAACCAATTCTGCAACAAGCCAAAAGCATTTGCCCATGCCAAAATCTCCAGTCATTTGGATTTATTGTGCCTGAATCTCTAATCCATCATGTGTTTATTAGGTAATGTGTCAAAACATAACTCATACTACCTAAAAGGTATTTAACATTTTTATTTATTCCATGCACATAAGTGTAATAATAAAAAATTACTTATTTGGAATATGCTGAAACCTACACAAAATGCTTTCCTACCTCCAGGCATAATCTGCCCAACATCCTGCACAGTTAACACTGACAACTTCTCCTCTGTATCCACTCTGATCACGCCGAAACTCAGACAATTCATGGATAACACTGCTTTTCCTGGAGGGGGCCCACCCAATTCAGAAGGTCTGCAAGACAGAAAGTCCAGTTAGATATGAATCAACAGACCAATACTGGTGATAGGGTCACTAAAAACACTGTGCTGGTTTCTCAGGCTTGGTAAGGTCAAGAAAAAGAATGGTTTTCTCACTTTGAATAAACAAGTTCAAGACTTATACAATAACTAAACGAAGAACGAGATGAAACAAAACTCTCCAAAATGGCAAAGTTTTTTTTTCCCAAGTTTTCTTGAAGCTGACTTTCTGAAAAAGCACATTTTGATCAGAACCACTATAAAAAAATTCCAGCATATCCCATCCGTATGTCTATTAACAATTAAAACATTTCTTTTTCTCAGAGCATCCCTTGCTATCTCCAAAATCCAACAGTATTTTTCAGACCAGTTACAAATAATTTTTTTCATTTTAGGGCCCTGTTTACAAATCATCATGCATAAGCAATTTATTGAGGAGTCACCATCTTCTTCTTCCCAAAAAGTAAGTTTTGCTTTGGGGCCATTTTAAAAGGCCCTTCAATAACTTCAGTGAGAATGAGCCCTTGCTTTCCCAAACATGAAAAAAACACCTTCTGCCAGACTGTTCTTAGAAAATATTAAACTTTTAAAAGAAACCAAACAAAAATCACCCATCCTTAACTGAAGGAGACACTGTGAGCTTCTTATTTCCTTTGCCTAGGTCTTTGGGCATCTCTTTGTGGGTCATGGTTTATTTTCTGACTGTCATCTTTACATGAGATTCCCCATCCCTGGAAGTGTTTAAGGCCAGGTTGAATGGGGCTTGGAGCAATATGGTGTAGTGGAAGGTGTCCCTGCCCATGGCAGGGGGTTTGAACTCCTTCCAACCCAAAGCATTTTGTGATTCTGTGACACATTTCAACAGTCAAGAAAAGCTTCAGTTCATTTCTCAGGAAAGGGAATTACCTGCGAATAGCAACAGTTAGTGCCTCTGAAGAACTAGCACAGGGACAGATTACTTCTGGTCTCAAACCTCTGGATTGAAATACATTCAGGAATGCATCACAGGAAGATATTGACCCTAGAAAGAACCATCACATAATTAGAAACATTTTTCTAAGAGCAGGAAAGCTTGAGCTGCAGGAATTCAAAGTCTGTGCTCACTCTCAGCTCAGTTATATCAATACTGTTGCATTTATGTACAAACCAAATATTCTTTCAAACTCTCTGAAAGGCATTCCAGTTTATTGTAAGAGAGTAGATTTGGATGAAGAACTCCTAGTGCTTAATAACTACATTGAATGAAATTCTCAGCTGCATACTCTTCCTCTGGCAGCACTCACCAGCACTCAGTACCATGGAAAAGTCCTTCAGGGATCAGAATACTTTGTCAACTAAGGGTAACTTTATGTCAACTTCTTATACAGCTCCTATCTGATTGTTTCTTACAGAGGTCACAGCACTTAAATTATCAAATGCTTCTGACATACTTTCACAATTTTATCAGGCCTCTAGCACTTGACACAAAGTGGATTATATCTATATTTATATCTTACAGGTATCAGTTCAAGTCAATTCATGGAAGAGTATAGCACTAATGAAAGCACGTAGTTCAAAAAATGAATTTACACTGGTAAATACAGTCAAGAAATGCAAACAGCAATGAAAAAGCAGTGGCATCACTGGCATACAATAGTATTTTACTACAGAACAAACTGCTTAACTCCCCAGGCATCAGTTCTGCCACAGGGTTTACAAGAAACAGAACCTTGGCAAGACTGACACTCAGCAATCACATCCATACTCACACGGATTGGCTCCATCTGCCACTATTAACATCCTTAGGGAGCTCAGGCTGACATCTCTCTGATCCCTCTGAGCCAAAAGTGACCAGTGCATATCACGGGATTTTACTACTGCTACACGGGCTGGAAATCAAAACAATAATTATACTGCATGTGCAGAACAAAATAAAGACCAACTATATAATTCTGTAAGTGTTCTTGTGTATTTACACAGATTTATGAAACTACACACAAAAGCTGGCACCACAAATGTGGAAAAGAAATACAAATGCCAAATATTCAACGACTGTAACGTGTATACTCAAGGTCTACAGATGGACTTGATCATAGAATTTGAATGTTTGCTATAAATTCAAATACTAAGAAACACAGTTTCTTTAAAGGTCTCTCAGAAGAAGCCATCAATGTCACCCATCAGTGAAACTGTGAGCACACATAATACTGAAATGGGGTACTCAGTAGGGTACAAAGACATTTTGCACAAACAATTTAAGTTTTTTTAAAAATCAAAAAATATACGGGTGGATTAAAACAACCTTTAAGGTACCTTTGTATGAGCAGACTTTCTGTATCCAGGAAAGTGGATTAACCTTCATTAATGCATAGGGAATACTGATGACATGCATCCTGTTCATAACACTCTACAAGAAAGAGATCCAAAAATAAACTTCCAAGTGGCTTAATACAGAACATGTAACAATGCTTAAATAAACCCCCCACCATCACAGCTACAGCATAACTCTTGCAGTTAACTGGTAGTGAAAACTGAGTATACTCTCTAAAAATATGCCTTTCAAATGACTGAAAAAGCAACAGTTTATTCTGAAAAATATAAATATTGAAACAAAAACCATTTGAGAGAACTGATGAGTTTATAGCCTAATTCTGATACCAGTACACTACCAATGAAAGAAGCAAATGGCTGCAGTTTTTTGCTTTTCGTGCAATACTCACCGTTAACACTCCATGCCAAAGGCCAGCCTCTCTTTTGAAATCCAAGACATTTGTTAGTGTTTCAGCTGAAAGTGAAGGAGAAAAATATCAAATTTAAAAAGCATATTTATAAAAATACTTAAGAACGACAAATATTTGTTAAAGCAACCCTGAAACTTCCATGACTACTACGAAACTAAAGCTCTGTTGCCTGTAACAGGCCACTTAAGCTCCAAGTGCTTGTTTTACTTATTGTAATCATCTCTGAATTATGATTACTACACTATAATATTACAAGGTATTCAAGACCTTGATTTATTATAATATCCCTTCCATGTGTGTTTGTAACATCTGCCGAAGAACTAGGCAGACTGAAGATTTAGTCTTCAAGCAAACTTCTGCAGCTAAAATGAAGAAGTTAAAAGGCAGTTGAATTAGACCCAGCAGGAAGTATCACCATGGATCTACTAAATTTTCTTGAATATTTTCTCTGAGGAATCTGAGCAATTTACGTGATTCAAGAAAACAAGTAAGAATCAAAGATTTTAAACCAAGGATTCAACCTGATTTTTGAGGGTTATCTTGTACTGATTAGGTGAAACTTGTTTATCACTGATGCAGGATGTATGTATGCAGGGAAGTACCTGGTTAAATGGTAGCACAGATTAACTCTATGCAGATGGTCAAAACCAAGTGCAGTTCTTGGCTGTTCTTTGGAAGAATGACTGCAAACAAGCAGATCTCTCACTATAGTCACATCCCTGGGGAAATGCTCTTTTGTGAGACATGATTAGGCAAGAGGAAGATCCCCTCTTTGATTATGATTTCTCAGGTGGCTTAACGCTCTTTCATACATCACACCATTTATGAATGGAGGAGTTTGTCTTTCCCTTTGCAGTTGAAGCTACTACTCTGTATCTAAAGTTCTCTGAAAACAGCAGACATTATTACGTAACATAAATTGTCTGAAGATGCCAAGCTATCAGCATAATTTTAAAGTTACACTTATCTAACTTACCTTCTGAATAACCACATGCCTGGGTCAGTGCATGACAGTGTGCCAGCATGGAGGCATGAGATACAGTAATGCCCACTGTGCTGCCCTCCTTACTTGTTTTGTACTGAGAAAAGAAAGTGCAAGCATTAGATCAACAACAAAACCAAGAAACTTTATAGTAGTGAATTGAAAACATACTACATAACCCCACCTCTTTTAAATTCAAAAAGCTAGCATAAAAATATATTTATGTCCAGAGAATACACTAATACAGTAAAAAAAAAATAATCTATTTCTCTAGTCCAATTAAATTGTCCTGGGGACCCCAAAATGCTGATTATCCCTGATCTCCAACCTGACTCCACACAGTAACTGAGCTGACAGTCTGCCTGGCACCCTGATGGCAACATTCTTGTTTCACAGAATAAAATATTCTAGCCCTCTCTTTTACTGCACCGAGAGTTTAAAGGAAGAAAACATCATATAAACTATGACAGAGTATCCACAGAAGTTCTCACATTACACTGGATCACCTCAATGTAAGCAGTCTCAGCACTGGCATCCCGGACCTGTGGGTGCCAGTCTTTGGCTGGTTTTGCCAGATGCTTCCCATCAATCACAAACCAAATAAGACGAGGCCAGCCTTCAAAGAAAAATAAAAGCTACTGTCACCACAATTCCCAAAATCAGAGTTTTTTCCCCAGTATTCAGGGATAATGACAGGAGGTAAGCAAAGGCAAAATCCCCTGCTGGAGAGGACTAAACAGCACAAAGCACTGCCATGACAATCAAGGCAGCTCCTGATGTGTAAGAACCATGCAAGCAAATCCAAAAGTTGAAGTTTGATAGCAACAGTGAATATGTCTGTTTTTCATCCCTTTTCATCCCCCTTCACACCTTTGAATGTCACCACCTCGCCAGTCTGAGCTTTTGGGAGGCCTTTCTGACAGGCATCAGTGGTTAAAGCTAATGTGACTCCACAGCTGCCCAAAAGAAACCCAATCTGCTGACTGCCAGCATCCTGTAGAGAAACAAAGAAATAGCAAAATTACAAATAACAAAGCTTTTGGAAAGTTTGTTGTAACTTCTTAATGTTTAGAAAACATTAGGTCAATTTATATCACAGGAAAAAACAAAAGCCTATCCCATAAGACCTTGAAATGACTCAGAAAATTTAGTTTTGCTTAGTGCTAGCTAAAATTTGCAGCAGATCTAGTAAAGAAAACAGTGTCAGAAGCAATGGCTGTACATCCCTCCTTAACCAACAGGGATGTTTAAATAAATTCTGCTAAAACAAAAGACTGGTTTGATGCTGATTTTGACACACTGAGTAGCAGAGCCTGTAGCTTTTTTAGCTCTTTCCTAACAATCTCCAGGTGTGTAGGATTATACCTGTATTTCCAGTAACTGTGGTGTGTCTCTGCCTGCCTCATTACTCAGCATGAGAGCTGAAAAGACAACCTTTCTCTGACATACTCAGAAAAATACACCCACACATTTTTTCAAAAATAATGAATTAAAATAATTTCTACAGTTACATATCCTAAAATACTTAAATCACTAGCTTAATATTATTTTCCTCTTTCTTTAACTAAATATTGAGTATCATTCTAAGCATGGAAGTCCACCTGATGCTTTCTAAAGGGTAGGCTCTGAAAGACCCCATGTAAGGACTGCAGGATTTAGACACACACATATAACACACACAAACAAGCACTTTATTTATTTCTCAAACCATAAAAATGTTGACTGTATCTGCCTACCTTTCTTGTCAGTGGAACTTCTATTGGGACAGGAATAAGTTCTGCCAGGAGACATCCATAAAATGCCACCATAAACATAACTGGATCACTATTAGGAAACACGAGAGCTACCTACAAAAATATAGTAAAATAAGAAAAAAAATATATTTTTTGCCATTTGGCAAAGAGGGGGGGACTGCTTTTTAATTTGTGGAATGAAATTTTCACAATGTCCAGGTTCACAGATAACCAGGCAGAAAAATACTAAGTACTGAGACAATGTATTATTATAAGTCACAGTAATGATTATTTCACAATATATTATTACAATATTTTATTACAAGGCTTTTTTTTCAGCTAAAGCTGTTCCTCACTATTTCATCCATAGGGACCACTTCTAACAGCAGCCTACCCGGTCTCCAGGCTTCAGCAGGGGCTCATTCTTAGTGCTTAGCTTGTTTAGCAGGGTATAGGCTAACTTCAAGCTTCGACTCCACAGCTTGCCTAAAGAATAAAAGAAGAAATTAAGAAGTAGAAACTAAAATTTTAACACTTGGTCCCTCACACATGCACTAAGCACGACGGTATCAGAACAGCTGGCTGAGTCCAAGTACAATTTAGAACTTGGCTTCTTTTTGGTTTACCTTTTTTTTTTTAATTTTAAATGTAAAATTAAACATGATATTCTAAACAACACTCAAAGCTTCACTGCAGAGTAAATTCCTGCAGCTGCTTAGCTATATTTCCTGCATCCTTCATCTGTAAGAATGCAAACAATGAAGTTTAACATTCTAACATATTATACAATGAAATACTGCAGTGAGCTACCCTGCAGGACACACTTATTTTCCCCAAAAATGCAATTTACTATAATACTTCTAGTTCATTAATACAGGCAAGTTTCACTCCCCACCATTAACATCCTGAGTATGCTCCTGAGGTATGAGTCTTCTTTATAATGCTGTGCAAGAACATGTTAAAATGGAATGTCCCCTCTGGGAATCTGCAGAGTGCATTATTAGTCATCTATTTCTACCTACCAGTTTACACTGTGCTATTTTTAGTGTTCTTTTATGAAAAAACCACACAATTCTAAGAGATTTACAAACAGCCACTTGGGAAGAATCAACACATTTTGCAATAAGCATTTTCTCTTCCTTAATTTCTTAAGAAGCGTTTTTCATATACAACAAATTAATATTTTACATTCCTACAGCAATCTCCAGCCACGTGTTCCAAGCACAGGCAGTTGTTCTGAAGTAAGGCAAACTGTTGTTTCATGCTGAACACCTAACTGCCCCTCAGAGCTGGCTCCACCACGTACCATAGGTCAGGGTATAAATGGCTTTCCCAGTGGTATCCAACGCTGTCAGACAAGGGGCTTTGCACTGGGTGGTTCCCCAGCGCTGCAGGGCAGCCAGCAGTGAGGGAGGCCAGTTGGTCACAACCCCCAAGGGTTCCCCTTTAAGTACATTCACTTGATTTCCTTCAGGCTTTGGTTGATTTGGGTCAGGCTGTTGCACTAAAAGCAGAGCACAGTAATAGGGGAATGGTCAGTCAGTACAAATCATGTAAGTCACACTTCACAGGCTATTCTGTGAACCATTCAGCTCTTCCTCACAGCTATCACTACTTTATGAGAATGCTATGCTAATCATCTGCTGGCTTCCCAAAAAGCAGTGACCATCACTTCAGAGCTATGATTCCACATTACTGAAAGACCAGAATTTGAATCTCTAAGTCACTTCTTTCTACTTTGAAAAGCTGCTGTTCTCTGCTGCTTGTTCTCCACATGTATTTCAATGAAAGGCTCCAACAAGTCAAGGGTTATCAGAGACAGTGGCTTCAGTGACATCTGGACACTGATTTTTGCTGCACTGAATTCTCAAAAGGTGATGAAAATGACATTGTGCCTGTCTAACAATGTATTTTTAAAGAAAGGCCTTCTGTTAAAATCCTGCTCCAAGTTGTTTCAGAAAGTGAAGTATCTTGATCTTAGTTAGCAAAGTCCTGGTTGAAGTTAGCAAACACTCCATTTAGACAACCAACAAAATAAATGGTTCTAAGTGATACTTCACACAATTACATACACCTCAATGGAAGTTAATCTTCACCAAAACTTCACCAAAAGAGCAGAATCACAAAAACTTGTATCTTACAAGTATCACACCAATAGTAGGGGAACTCTAGTGGTAGCTGCTCAGAAATGTCACACTGAGTCAGAGGGTTGAGTTGAAAGATTTCCACTTGTGGTAATATATTCCCTTTCTTGCTCCACTGTATTAATTTTACCATGACTAGTTTTCTATTAAGAAGAGAAAAATAAACCGACACTTGCTAAGTATCAGTTCTGTCATGAACTATTTACACAAGGAGTAAAAAAAGGTAACTGAAAGAAAATTAACCTTCTAGTAGCTCTTCAAAATCATCCACAAAAAACTCCTTCAAAGGTGGGCGCTTCGGTCTTTTCAAGGTATTTAGCAGCTGCTGGATTTTAGAGGACACTCTGCTATTCACTGGGACACCTGCCAAATGGAAAAGATTTATTATTTATGATGTATTATCAAAATACACTAAAAGACACAATTTTCAGGTGGAAAAGTCATTCAGGATGAGTACCATGTTTGGAAGAAAACAGCTTTAATCAGTAAGTTTCCACCATGGATTTATTTGCTTTCAAACAATGCTCTTCCCTGCCTACCTGGTTGATGCAGACACCTTCTCACACTTTGTTTTAGCTTTTCAAGAAACTGACCCCTTCATGAGATTTCAACTGAAACATGAAGAATGTTCTTTTTTCCAGGAATCTAGGTATTTACTACACTTTAACATTCATTCCATTCTGAAAGCATCAGAATGCTTGGAAAAAAACGAGTGAATCTTTCAATATTTTACAGGGCGCGTAAAAATAATCACAACACAAAACGTGTTCAATGCCGATTTTCATTTGCGTATGCTAAACGAAAAGTAAATACATGTTTTTATATTTATCAAAACGTAAAGCTCTGAGTCAGTATAAGACTAAGATGCATATGAAGATATATATACAAGGGGACACATGGAAAGGTAGGAGGTCTGTAATGCAATCACCATCTGCAGTTTCCAGAATGCTGCTGCTGTAGCCTCTGGGCACTCCTCGCACGGATGCGACCTGCGGGTGCTCGTGGTGCAGGAATTCCACCAGGCCAGTGGTCACATCAGGGGGGGCAGAGTGGTTCTCTGAAGAAACGCAAGACACGTAGAGGAGCTCATCAGGCACCTTAAGAATCAATACTGCTTCTTACATGAGGCTATTTCACAAATCCTCACAGGGCCTTGAGAACCTCCTTACAACCAGGAGGCACAAGGCTGCTGGGAGCTGTGCCCCATTTCCTGGCTGTAATACAATGCTTGGGGAATGTCACAATCACAGAGCGGTTCGGGTTGGAAGGGACCTCAAAGTTCATCTTGTTCCCACCTATTCCCATGGACAAGGACACCTTCCACCAGACCAGGATGCTCCAAGCCCCATCCAACCTGGCCTTGGACACCTCCAGGGATGGGGCAGCCACAGCCTCTCTGGGCACCCTGGGCCAGCCAGGGCCTCGCCACTCTCACAGGAAAGAATTTCTTCCTAATTTGTGTCACTCTTTTTTTTTTAAGATTTAAAACCTTTCCCCCTTGTCCTATCACTAACTGCCCCTGTCAGAAGTTGCTATCATCATTCCAAAACTGCACCTGAGGTTATAGAATGGTTTTGAATGGAATGGGTTAGGAAATGGCAGTGTTTTTGAGAAGTGTTTGAACAATGGACAACAACAATAGGAGGACTGAAATACTCAGAATCCTGATGAGTAAAAATAGGAATGCAGCAGGGAAGAGCTGGAGAAAACCCTGCTGCCCAGGGCTGGGGGCTGGAGCTGCCTCTACAGACACAGCCCTTGGAGAACCTCAGCATGTTACAAATCCTGCCAGAAAAACTCCAAGCAGAGGGAGATCTGGGCAATGCTGTGAAATACATACATTATACCCCACTCTGAAGCAGTGATCAGCCCCAGGACAGCAAGTGCTTATTGCACTGGTCCCACATTTCCAGAGCTGACACACAAGTCACAAGTCCAGATCCAAGTGGTTTTAGAGGGATCACCAGAAGAAAAATTTAAATCCATTCCCATCCTTTCCAATGGACCTCACTGCAATGCCAATGTTTGCAGAGACTAAATTCCTTTCATGTGAGTGAGGTACATGAAGGAAGAAGTGTTACTTCATCTCTCAGAAAAATGCCCTGGAATCAGTAACCACAAAGATGACAACTGTGTAAAGCTGACCATGCAACCATTGCACAGGACCCATAGAGAGCCCACGTATACACCTGCCTCATGTATATGCTCTCTGTTCTATATCTTTTTGAAGCTGCTTTCTGGTGGGTTTTTTTTTTTGTTTTGTTTTGTTTTTTTTGTTTTTTTTTTTCCCTTGGCTTTCCCAAAGCCCCAAACCATAGGCTTCCTGCACCATACAACCTGGCCACAGAGACAAGTGTACCTGATTCCCACTTCCCACCTGACAAACCCTGCAGGAACTAGCAGTATCTCACTAAGTATGGAGAAGGGATAGGTTCAGTTTTCAGGATTTATGCTCAGATAAAAAAACACATTAGTTTAATTAATAATTTGAGCATTTTATTAATAAATGCCCATGTGATCCCATGCTATTAGTTTGTATAATCCAGAAATACCACAGCAGAGCAAGGTAAGAGAACTGGTGAGGAGTTTAAAAAAAAAGTGTGAGCAGACCTGACTTCAGGAAGAAAAGTTAACTGGATTCAGACTGAAGGACCTTTCCATTAGTGATGACATGACAGAGATAAATAAAAGAGAGCTGTGTCCAAAGAAAGAACAAATGGGATATGACAGAGAATTTAAAGTCACCATGATGATCTGCATTTCCAGCTGCTCTAAGAGCTTAGGTGGGAAACACTCCACAGTTGATATGGTGATCTTGAAAAAAACTGAGACATACCACCAGCCTTATTTGTTAAAAGAAAAAAAATAATAAAAATTATACAAAAGAAAAAAAGCCCTCCTACAAGGGCTGCCCTCGCTGCTATTAAGTGAAAAACAAACCTCTTAAAAATAATGTACATTCCTATCTGACTCCATTAAATACTGTAACCTTGCATTTCCAAGGTTGCAGTTTTATTGCCTGGGAACCTAGTTCGAGCTCACCATTAAAAATGCAGGCTGGAGAAGATGATCTGCAAGGGAACAAGCTGCTAAATTTATATTCTCCAACATCTCAAAACTGTGATTAACTATGCGGTACACAACCAAAATGCAGAGTATTTCAGTAGGGCATGACAATTAGGATATGTAAAATACCTTTCAGATTGCTGGTATCAGCACTATCTGAAAAAATAAATAAACTCTTCTATGCTCTATGAGAAATCAAAGCCCCTTTTAGAACGTATGTGAGTATTTATCAAGAATCATAAAAGTCTGCAGTGTAAGAACTGAGTAAGTTTTCATATCCTTGTGAGCTAGAAGTACATGCAGACAGGAAAAATGTCCCAGCTGAACTGATATTGGCCATGCATGAATGTTACCAAGCTAGGAATGAAAACTGATATGGCAAGCATTGCAGAAATGAGGGAGACCATTCTTAAGTGAAAATGCATCTACTTTTTATTTGTCAAAGACACTGGAAATTTTATCTTTATAAATATTTTTAACAGATCAGCTCTTGATGATCCTTGAGCTTCCTTCCTTCTAGATACTATAATTATTTCCTATTAATGAAATTTTAAACCTGCATATAGCCCAACATTCAGCTGCTTAAATGCTGGACTCTGAACTCATAGTAAGGTGGATTTTGCATACAGTGTTGTTGATTAAACAGTCCTGAAAGACAGGTCTACCTAGCCTGGGTCATGAGACATAACAAGACAATGTATGCTGTGCTACATTTCATGTATCTTGCAAATTTTTACATCTATATTAAGAATTTCATCAATCCCAGTTAAGCTTAAAAGGTTAGCCATAACAGACTTTGCAATTTCAAGGAGATAAATATCAATTCATAATATGAAGTCCAGAATGGCTCAAAGTGAAGTGGTGACAGACTACCTCTTTCTTACATCCAAGGACAAACAAAATTCCAAATTTCTCTTTATCAATAAGCTTGGAAATGGAAATATGAAAAATCAGGTTTCTTTAAAGGTTTTGTACAAACAGCAAAAAATTTCCCTAATGATTAATACCTCTGATTTCATAACTTTCCCAAAGATTCTGTGTGTTTTTCTGCCTTTTAGGATCTTACCAACTGACTCATGTCTGAAATACACGATCTGACATTGTTTAGGGTAAATACATGCAGATTGGAAAGCATGCACCAAAACCAGGAATCGTTTGAAATTCTGCCTTGGAATCCACTAAAACTGAACCTCAGTTTCTTGGTAAAGCAAGCATTTTACCAAGAAGAATGCACGCTCAGATCTCATGAGCAACTCGCTTGGGTTAAATACACATACATCATACCTACCTGGTCTGTGAATTGCACTTGTTAAGCTATTCACAGGTATCTCCTGGTGAAGACCTTTGTGTTTAGCCCTGCTTTGGGATTCGTGATCTGATTTCATTCCAACCACACCGGCAGGTTTACTGACCTATCTGCGTGTGTGCCATGAGATCTGCAAGCACAGTGGCAGCAGTGGTGGCAGGAGCGGTATTGGAAGCAGCAGCAGGTTTCCCTCCAGGATGAGATGAGGTGGAGGATGCAGAGGATGAGGTGGAGGAGCCCTGAATGACCCGGTTAAGCCAGGGCTCTACGTTGGAATGGCTCTGGAACGGAGTGGAGCCGATCCGCCCTTGCCGCCGCAACGAGCCCTCATCTTCTGATGCTGACGATGTGTCTGTGGTCAAAATAATGATGAGAGGCCTGTAATGTGGGAATGGGAATGACCCAGCACCGGGAACACGGCGTTCGGCCGTGTCCCACGTGCTCCGTGCGCTACTGAAGGAATGGGATAGTCACACACACAGATCAATCCCTCTCGCCGCCGGTTTTTGGGTTAACAGCTTCTACACATTAGGGACAGAACGCACTCGGAGCAAAGTTTTAGTTTATCTCTGACATTTGTAATGATGTGAAAGTTAAAAAAGGCTTCTATCTACAGGAGAGGATCGGCGAGCATCCCATCCTGTCCTTATTCCACTGAAAAAATATTCCTGTTCTGAACAGCTAAATTTCATCCCATCACACCTGAATAAAACCCTTTTCTCCCCCTGTTTATTTCCTGTTTTACTAGTTTTGAGGGGAAGGGAATTCTTCACTTTCTGATTCCTCTGACAAATTGTTTTGAACCGATTCCTAAAAAACTCACGGTGCTCGGAAGTTCAATGAAAGAGTAGTTACAAAGCATGCATTTTAACCACATGAACTGATATTAATGAGTAATACACAGAAATGCTTAGTAAAGCATATTTTCATTCTAGACATATATTTTCTGCTGTTAGAAGTCTGACAAAGGGATCCTAATTTAATTTCTATCCACTTACTTATAACTTTTCAGACATTTCTCTTTGGCATACAACCTTTGCCTTATTTATTAAACATCAAAAAAAAAATAAAAAGGTCATTCTAAATATCAAGAAAATGCGTCCCTCGTGATTTTGAGTGAAAAACAGAAAGTCTTATTACAGAAAAAAAATCTTACCTTCATAAAGTAATTGCTGAATTTTAATGACTTGATCTTTTACATGCTTTATATAAGGTAGGGTGTCTGTTACTATACTCTTAAAGTCCCAGATATGGAAATCCGGGGTGGGTTACATCAGGAATTCTGTAATTTTAATTTGGGCTATTTTCCAAATACTCTGGACACGTAATTGTTCAGCTAGATACAATTCCATATACATTTTTTAAAAATAATTTTGTTTCATAAAAAAGGTGGGTTTTTTTCATAAAAAAGCTACTCCTCATCTTGGGCAACACATTTCAGTTAGCAGCTCTTTAATTTTCTGATTTTCAAGAATACATGTATTTCCAACAGCTTCAGAACAATTTCTCTTCAGAGTCTAAAATCACAAAAACCAAAAAACCCAAACATTCCATAAAAATCCCATTATCTTGATGGCATTTTCAAAGTTAAAAGTGTAGATATCTCATTATTTAACCTCCCTTATCAAACAGGACAATTTTGAATGAAAATACCCAAAAAACAGATCTCTGAGGAGATTCAGCTGTGGTACATCCCCGTTCCTGGGTCCATGTCTCATGTGTTACTTCCAGTCTGCTACTACATTTGGAGCTTTTGGCAGCTGACTTCATTTGCTCCTGGAGAGAAGCCAAACTTATCCTATATTCCTTGCTACCTTCCCTTTCATTTTGGCAGAAAGCAAAAATAAACAATCCCAGGAATATGGAACAAAACAGGATTATGAACAGCCTGGGATTGAAAAAAAAAAAAAAACAAAAAAAAAAAAAAAACCAAAAAAACCAAATCACTACGTCTGCAATTTATAATAACTTCAGAGTAAGAAATAAAACTACAGAAAAAGCAGGTTTCTCACAGAATACACACTCTGACAATATTTCCTTACCCAGATTCAAAACAAATGAAGTGTGTGCACAAAAATGGAGGCTCCATGGTGAAAGCATTCCAATACCAAAACATAAATCCACCATGAAGTAGCAAGGTCACCCCAGCAGTAGCCCTGTGGCAGTGGCATGGGTTAATCCATGCATCCTGGAGCGTGGTGACAGAACAGTGACAGCAAACTGTGTGCTTGGCTGCCAGCTCTTCCTGGCTGGGAGCTGACCCAAGACAGCCACAGAAGCCACCCCTCTCTTTGAGCCAGACTTACAGGAAGGCTCAGCTCCAGTTCTGATCACAGGAAATCTGTGTGGGCAGGATCAGAGACTCAACACGACAAAACCAAAAGTAAGATCAAATTTTTGGATGGATGACTGACAGAAGCAGCTCCTTTACTGCCAGTCAAGAGCTGGATTTCAATTTAACGCTGTGCTGAGAACGATGGATTCACAGAATGGTTTGAGTGGGAAGAGACCCTAAAGCTCACCTCATTCCACCCCCTGCCATAGGCAAGGACACTTTGTACTATCCCAGGCTGCTCTAAGCCCTGTCTAGCCTGGCCTTGGACACTTCCAGGGATGAAGCAGTCACAGCTGCTCACCACCCTCAGTGTAAAGAAAGTGAATTTGATGCTTTCTTCCTGGTACCTGATAGTAGTTGTTCAAAACAAAGTTTCAGCAACTACTATCGAAACATGGTTGAATTTCATTAATTCCTGCTAATACAAGGACTTAAGGCACTGGGTGAATGACTCAGGATTAGATGCTCAGCACTACTCAGGTTTTTGTAACTTTGGATCCTTCTTGCTGAACTAACTTTGCAAATAAAGGCAGGCCCATAAAAAGACAACTATTTTTATGATTTGATATAGCCGCAAAAAGTACCTAGAATATTTTTGAATGTCCTGGCTCCCCATGATACAGAACTCATCCAGTGGCCCATTCTCTTACAGAGATAAGGGGATCTCAGAGCACATTCTCTTAGAAACAGCTTGACAGATTCTAGAGGCACTTAACTCTTTACAGAATATCCTGAGTTGGGAGGGACTCTTGAGGAACACTGAGTCCAACTCCAGGCCCTCCAGAGGAGCACCCCAAGAATGACACCACGTGCCAAAGAGTGTTGTCCAAATAGCTCATGAGTTCCAGCAGGCCTGTGGTCATGACCACATCCCTGTGGTGGTCACACCACCAGCTTTCAGCTCCTATTATTTAAGGTGCTACTGCACCCTGCTCAATCCCAGTGTGAGCACACTTGGCTTCTTTGCCAAGGCGTGCCCAGGCATGTTAGATGGCACTCCAGCAGCACAAACACACAAAAAACATGCAGATCCCATGGCCTCATCTTGCTCTGTACACGCACCTACAGCATGGAGTGCAGGCTCTGGGACATGGCCAGGCATGTGTTCCATTTGCACACCACCAGCCCCTCATGATCCTCTTATCCTGCTGTTTTCCCCACACCCACTCCTCCCTAAGTCTGCCCCTTTGCCTGTCTGCACTTCCTCACATTAACATCCCGTAACAAGCAGCTCTGGAATACTCCTGCCCTGCATTCCACAGTGTCCCTCACCCCTCTGTGTGCTCCCTCCAGTCCAGAAGGTGCTCTAGTGCTCACTGGTCTTGATGGGCTTCCCAGCTGCCTAGGAGGGCTGAGGCTCTCCAGGGACAGGGCTGGACAGGGTGATCCTTCTCAGAGTCCTGAACTTGCCTTCCTGCCTGTTGCTGTTCCCAGTGCCCTTCTGGGCTTGTGCACATGGGTCTGGGTCAGGCTGGTGGCTCCTGGGAAAGGGCCTTATTTGGGCTGCCCCACCTGCCATGGCCCACACTCCTCTCTGCAGGTAAGCAGGGCAGCTTTTACCACACAACCTAACATTCTCTCCACAGCATCTCAGCTTCTTTTCAGTAGTAGCTCAGAAAAAGAAGATACTTTAATAAAAATATTTAGCATATCTTCTAAGCAAAAACATTAAGGGTCAAGAAAGACCATATACAGGAACACAGAGGATTATTGTTTATTAACTAATGAGATAATTGGAGAACCCACAAAAATAAAATACTTAAGTGCGTGACTAGCAAACTAAAGTGGAATTCTCTTTAAATAGGAAGAACAAAGAGAAATACAGCTCAGAATAGAGGAGGGCAGCATACCTGAACTCTTCTTTTAGAGAAGGCAGTTAAGAACTAAAAATGATGGAGAAGGGCAGTAGAAGTCAGAGTGCTTCTGCTCCTGGGCCACATTACAAAAGACATGCACATTCTTGAAATTAAAACATCTTAGGAAATCCCTCTTCTTTGTATACAAGACACTGGCATCAAACCACATGGCTTGCTAGCACAGTATGTTGTATGATTTTCTTATTCTCCAGAAAATTCATTGTGAGACAACAGAAGATTACCTTTTCCCCCTAAAAATTCAAGAAGGCATTCTGCCATAACCAATCTGAATTACAGTGTATGATTTTCTGACTGTTTCAATCTGTTCACCACTGAATAGTTGAAACCATGTGACAAGTGCTTTGCAATTAATGCAGCAACTTAATGCTCTGGTATTTCTTCAACTTTTAAAAGAATGTTCTGCAATGTGAAATGAGGTTTTTTCAGCTCTGACATGGTTGCCTAGATTATCTCCTCCGAGTGAGATATGATACAAGAGAACATACTTAATGCATAAAGGGCAGCTGGCTCACTCTATGACTGCTTTCATGTGGACCTTTAGCAACTACACCACCTCTAGATGAGACACTTAAAAACCACGAGGAAAAACATCACAGCATAAATCCAACCAAGACCTGATTATTGGGAAATACATCCGTGATACAGAACTTTAGTACAACCTACTAACAACTTAGGGCAGGGACACCTTCTGCTTTCCCAGGCTGCCCTGTATAACCTGGCTTTGGACATTTTCTGGGATGGAGAGCCACAGCTTCTGTTAATTCTCTGTGTTCACTGACATATACCTGGAGGGGTGTATGTCTCTACTGAAGAGTGCACCAGGACAGAGCGTCTCTTCGAGGGCATGGGCATCTTCCTCTCTTTGTATTTTGCAAGTGCTGCTTGTACTGCTTCAGTGTGGACATCTGTATAGAAAACAAACAAACAAACAAAAAAACCAGGTCAGAATTTCAGTTTATCAGGAGGACTGAATCAACACCACTGCCTCCAGCTCCAATCCAGTGCACAAGCAATGGTTTCCAAAGCCAAGGGAGAATATAAGCAGGGGCAAGCTGATACATTTTCTTCAGAAACCAGCCTGAAAATGCTCTGTGAGCAGCATTTCAGAAACCACCCTGAAATAAACACTGCAGTTACAGAGTACCCAGAATGTTAATTTTGAACTCTCAGTTATTTTCATTTGGGGAGGGAAATTTCAATGAAGAGTCTGTAAATTTGCAACAGCATTTGACTCTTCATCCTCAAAATCCAGGAAAGGAAAGGAGTACAAGTACATGCATAATTGAAGTTCTCACAAAACAATGCAAGTAATAAAAACCAGAAAAAAAGGCAACGAATGGACTCAATGATTTTAGAGGCAGTTTTCAATTCTAAAAAAATTCTGGGATTCTATGTGAAGAATGAGAAAATACACACACTTGTACCCTAAGAGGCTCAAAGGCTGTATTTTAACTTTTCTAAGTTTTAGGACAAAACTAAGATTAAAGAGGAATTCAGTGTTCAATCAAGATCTCACTGCAGAGAAAATTTCACGTATTCCAGTAATTTTTCAGCATCTTTTTCTGTCTTTTTTTTTTCTTTAAGTACCATTTCTGTGCTAACCCTGAACCCCCTTTGGTCATGCTCAGCACGAGGCCCTTCCTAAGGAACAGGCCCTTCAGTCTGGCCAAATGGATTCTACAAAATCACAAGAATCCCTGAGCATATGGCCCCAGACACCAACCAGTTCTTCACAGCAATAAAGTCACTTTTCAGTCTGTAGCTCCCTGCAGATAATCTGTTCAGAGCAATATTTAAAATATGTACACATGTAAATACACTATCCCACCTGTGTGTTCCTACAAGACTCAGGAATGTACTAAGGAGATGCTTATCTCAAAGAAGAATTTTTTGTGCAACCAACATGGGAGGTTCAAAGATGATGTTATGGGAGAAAAATATTAAGAAGAAAAAAAAAAATCAGTAAAATCTCTACCCTTTAATACAGTTACCTTTTTTTTTTTGTCCTGAGCCTCCTGTCAGATTTTTGCTGCTGTCCTTCACACCAAGGACTTAATAACAGATGTTTTATAAATTAAAAATTCCCCTTTTCTTATGTCTACCTGCCTTGTTCTCCATTCCCACATCTAGGCTTTTTGTCAAGTCTTGGTTTCTCCTGAACCTTAGTTTTAGCTGTAATTGTCCACCAATGATGTTTATTCCCACAAATACCTAGAAACAAACCTTTCATATCCCCAAACTCCAGAAAGTTTAAGCAGGATTCAACATCAATTAAAGGCTGTTTTTGCAGCCTTAAAAGTAGGGGCAAAATGCCCATTCTGCAAGACACATTTCCTTGGCAGAGCTTCCAGTCAAAACCAAACTGGAATATTTCTAGAAAGAGACAGTAACTGTGAGATGCAGTCACATCCACCATGCCTACATCTACATACAATTTAGAAGACATTTTTGTTACATTAACATCTCATAGGAAGCAGGGGAACATAAACTGCTTTTCTCCAGAAAAGGTCGTCCAAAGAGCAAAATAACCCACCATATTTGTAGTCTGCATATAAATACATTAAGTCATTAAATAATGTGGCAGATAAAAAGAAAGGATTCTTAAGACAGTTGTGCATTTTGGGAATGGAAAGGCCTGTTTTGGAGGCAAGGGTGTACTGGGGCTTTTTAACAAAGCAGAGCAGGGCAGGTCATAACATCACACAGATTTGTGGGAGCAAGCATGGGAACTACTTTTTATTCCATTTCCAGAGGGTAAAATCACCACCACCTCCTCCTCTAGTCCTAACTCCCACCCCAAAACCTGGAACAGACTGGATTAAGTGATAAAAAATGCAACCAGGAAACAGGATGAATTTTTATTCTGTTCCATGTTACAGCACCAATTTAACTCATCATTCCCTCTATACTCATTAAGATCTATTCCTGGCTTGAAATCTTTCTTATAATATCTTGTCCTTGGACATCAGCTGAGCAGGAACATCCTCTCTCATCCAAATCAATGAAGTAATTGCTTTCACTTCCCTGGAACACTTTGTTCCTATTCCACTTTTACTTTAAGAGCTTTTCTACATGATGAAACACACTTCGATAAAAGAAGTAAAAGGAATGAAATTATTTTAAAGAAGAAGAAGGCTTAGGGTACAAAAATTCATAAATTAGTATAAATTAAATTTTAAATGGACATTGGAATTGCAAAAAGAAGCCCTCTACCACTCACTTAAATTCTTCAAAATTTACTGTGAAAGTGATTCACCATTTAAGAACTGTGGAGTTCAGTTTTCTTCAGGGAATTAAACACTTATAATCAAATGTGTAACATTTTTCAGAACAGGGATCACAAATGCTCAACAGTGATCACTGGAAGTGATGAACAGCAAGCCTAGCATTTCATTAACACAAAGAATGTATGTACCAAAATGAGGAAAAAAAAGATAGGTGCGGCCATCCAAAAGCAGAATAAAAAGTCTTGGAGAAGTATTTCTAAGCTTCTGCAATTAATTAAGCAACCATCAATAATTAATAACTTATTATAAACACTTTCTCTTTCTGCTGTAGTGAACATAATCTTCTCTCCCATTCTTTGTACCTATTCTCATTTTCTTTCCATGTGTCCTTAAAAAAGGATAAGGGAGGAAAACTAAAATAGTTTGTGGACTATAAATCACCTAAACTCTTATACCTCCTAAACTGGCCAGCTATTAGAAGAGCATTTTTCTTTCCCATTTGTAGCCTCTGCTTATTTATCAGCCTATGATTCTTGTCCCTGCCTTAGGCAGAGAAGGAAGAATTTCTACAGTCAGTCAAAGAAAAAAAAAAAAAAGACATTTATGGGCTGGCCAGTGTCCCTGCTGCTGTTCAGAGGTTTCAAAATACCAACAGGTAAAGCAATAAGCACTATCTAGGTGGGATGGGGAGAAGACCTGGAAAAAGGTAAAATCCATGAGTTAAGAACAATAATATATGAAGTAAATAAAAATGTAATAATAATGATCATAAAAATAATAATAGACTCAGAACAGTAATAATAAAATACGAGCATTTTTCTCATTGTAAATCCAAAAAACAGCACTGTACCAGCTAAGAAGAAAATCAACACTATTCCAGCTGAAGCCTGGACAGCAGGCTTGTATTTATCAATAGTATTCACTGCTGGAACTTTTGGGATAATACTTTATGGAGACAAGTATCTGGGGATGATAAAAACAAAGTTGATTTAAATACACAGCTCTTCTGTGAAACTATTAAAAAAATGCTTACAGAGAGTAAATGACAGACTAATTGTATAAAAAGACAAAATAGTTTCATTTCCTTGCTTATTTTAAGTAATCTACGTTGATGGTTCTAAAGTACCTATAATTGCTCCAGAAAGAGATCCTGTTCTAGGAAAAGGTGCATTCTCCCCTCATCAACTACTCTTGAAAAAGACATAGGAGAACTGATTTGAAGAAAGAAAAACAAGAAATAAAGAGTGGAAGGAAAGAAAAATGAAGAAACTGAAGAGTATTTTTTTTAAACTACAGAGGAAAAAAAGGGGAATAGATATTGGAATCTGAAAGCCATATCTACATTTCCTTGCACACACCTAAATAAGTTTAACCTAAACCAAGTCAAACAAAACTGCCACTATTTGGCTTTGATACCACCTAAGCACATTAAGCCTTGTCATATATCACTCATGGGAGAAAGAAATCCTATTTTGTGTGTTGTAACTAAGAACTCTCCAAATTTCCAAGTAAAGAATTTGTTCTAAGCGAAGATATTTAATGA
Source organism: Cinclus cinclus (assembly GCF_963662255.1). Lineage (NCBI taxonomy): Eukaryota > Metazoa > Chordata > Aves > Passeriformes > Cinclidae > Cinclus > Cinclus cinclus. The sequence continues at coordinate 4,542,528 of NC_085066.1, read as the reverse complement.
AAAATTAGTCTGGGGAGCAGTGACAGAAAACCACAGAAGGACATTGCAATCCTCACCAAGGAGAACCTCCCAAGGATTTCCTGCTGTAGTTCTGCCCTTGCAGATTTTTATTTCTGTTAGTTTAACAATGCCACATCTTACTCTAATTATTTTTGATAATATAATTTTCTATAACATATTTCTATAATTTAATAATAATTTAAAAATATTTTTAAACATGTCATTTAGCTAATTATGACACTATGCAATATTCCCTGGCATTCAGAAGTTTCTTCTCTGGGTAGTTAAATACAGGCATCTTCCCCAGGAGTCTGCATATATCCACAGAATATTTAAGAGGTCTCATTCATCATTTAATTAGCCCTAAGGACTGTACAAGGCACATCTGCTCCAACTCTGGAACAAGGTTTTACATATCAGCAGGGCAAATATGATGTAATAAGCACTCTGTCCAGGCAGTGGCAAGACAGGGTGACCCAAGACCAACCTCCTGTTAAGGATGTGCAGTGCATGCCATCACTTGCACTTCTCATCCCCAAACCTAAGACCTGGAATTACTCTGGACAGAAAAATATCCAGCTAGAAGTCTAAAAGTATTTAGGAGAGAAGAGCTTCCAAACACCTGTTTTTCCTCACTATTGTGACAAGGAATTTCACAGGGAAACAGTGCACTTCAACCTCCTGAAAAGTAACAATGGGAACAGGATGCAATGAGGATATCAATATTTTCACACAATTTTCCAAAACAGGTTTGTCACTGTGGTGTCCATTTAAAAATGAAGTAGAATATCCATTGTGACATTTCCCTTTTTTGTGCACTTGCTTTAAACCAGGAAATATTTGAAAGAATGCTACAATAAATACATAACATCGCTTTAACAAAATAATCCAAACAAGCAAGCAAAACAATCCCTTTAAATTCACACAATGTAGTCTTCAAAATTTTTAAGTAACCATTCTACAGCTGGAATGGCTACCCAATGGAATGGAAACCCAATTTTGTCTTTTCAGCAAATATGAAAAAACTGTTGAGCGTGGTAAAATTCACAAGAAACACTTCAGAAGACAGGTCAACAATCTCTTTCTTTCCCTGCTTGCATTTCCTCCAGGCCGGATTCAAACAATACCACATGTGTATCAAAACAAAAAGACACTTGAAAGGCACTCATGATCTCTTCACCTCTCCCAAAGCCCTCCCAGCTCTGTGTGCAGGTGCAGGTACCATTTTGCAGGTGTACTTATCCTCTTAGGACGTGTGATGTCTCAGCTGTATTTCTGTCCCTTACCAGATCGGAAGCGCTCGTCCCTCGAGTTGGTGGATCGGGATTTCTGCTGTTTGGATACCCCAGCAGTGGCTTGGGAAGAACCTGGGACTCTGTTCTCTGCTTGCAGGGATGGATCCACACCTGAAACACAGTTTATTTTAGTACAAACTAAGCTTTGCAAATATCATATATGCTTCCCGTGTCTATGTTGTTTCACAACCCTCAAGACTTACAAGTTCAACTGGTGCAAGACAGCACCTGTGAAAAGGACTCCTCTTCTACCTGCATTTTAATCCAATTTAATCTATACCCATTTAACGGAGAAATACTCAGAAGGTTCACATTTTACAAAAATGCTGCAATTCTCTAATAAAACCTTTGCAGATATTAATGCAGAATTGCTGTCAGCTTCAGCTGTGGAAAAGCTCCTGCTGTAATCTAGGATGTCTGGGTGCTTCCATGTACTCCTGGAACAATGACAGACCTTCCCAGCCCCACACAAGGTAACAAAAATAAGAGGAACTGAACCATTCTAGTTGTATGCTCTGCACCTTATTAGAACAGGGCTCTAGTTAACCCAGAGCAGTTGCTTACATTTAGGCTGGCTAATATTCAGGAAAATGAATCACAATTTTCAACTGTAGCACAACAGGAATAAAAAAATCAAAGGGGTGGACAGTAATCATTAAATATCCACTATTGCTTCCTGTTCCCCAAAAGGAGGGGACTCCCTGTTGGCTCTTGATCCATCAAGGACTATATAAATTTGGACTAGGAACTTCCATTTGCAATTTTATTACACATCTACACTTTAAAATGCAATGTAAAAATTCCAATGCAGCTGGAAGGTTTCTTGCACAATCCTGACATAAATCTAGCTTAGGGCTGTGTTTTACACAGCATGTAAGACCTGCTGCATCAAGCTCACTGTATTTACTCAGCCCTTGTACCACACAGGGCTGAATGTATCTTTCATTCCGTCCTTCCCTTGAAGAGCTTCTGCTTTTGAAAATAATACAATTTGGAAACAAAGCATTTGGAAAACCATATCTTCAAAATGCAAATATTTACCAAAAGCAGCTCTCAATGAACTGAAGACATCATTCCAGAGGAATCTGGGTCAGTTCCTTTGCAAGGAAAGATCTGACTTTAACAAGTAACAAAAAGTTCCTTTCTCTCTCATGGGGTTTCTGTTCCCTTTGTTCCAAAGTGAGTATCAGGAAAGAAATTGGTAATTAGTAACAAATCTAGGAATTAGAAGACATTTTTATGAAGGCCTTTCAGTAAGATATAGTCTTTACATTAGGAGTGTAATTGGATTAAGTATCCCATTTCTACCTCAACGGATGAAAAAGAACTTTCAAATACTCTACTTAAATAGAATATACTCAGGGAAAGTGTTTTATCATCTTCATGACAAGATAAATTACTATCTTGCAGCTTTCTTGGGTATCTGTTAAGATGAATGCACTCCATAACCCCTTCCCCACCCCCCCAGTGAACATCTCTGGATGTTGAAGAGGCAACCTTGAACTAGATATGGGTTCAGGGAGAGGTTTATGGGAAAAAATGAGCCTAAATAAAAGAAAAACTAACGAACATTTAACAATTCACACAGATCTAAGTTTTAAGAAATTAGTCCAACTCCAGAGATATGCTTCTCTCTTTTACTATTTCTAAAAAAGAACAAACACATTCTCACCTAATTTTTCCTGTTTTAAGCAGATGACAGAGTATCTAACATCAACTGCAGTTGCCAATGGGATAAATGGGAGACAGCCCAGCAAAGAAACCCTTAATGGAGCAGGATGGAATGTGTGTTTACCAATACACAGACCTAACACTCCTTGAAACACTTAGGCAGAATTCTGTTTGTAAGAGAAAAACAAATGCCAACTGAATTGATTCAACAGATCTGACAGTCAGAAATGAAAACACTGCAGAATTCTATTCCACATTTCACTTGAACACAAGCTTTTCATAACCACAGGTCAAGAGTCCAGGGGGATTTGTTGTTTATTGTTTCCAGATCAACAACTTTAGATTTTGTTAAGGAGGTGGAGGCAAGTAATTTCCTTAAGCCTGAGCCAAGCAAACAGCCAAGGCAAAGGGACAACACGATAACTACAATGGTACAAAAGAGAACAGGCAGCTGGGATGGGAGGCTCCCTCAACTAAGACTACTTAGGAAATTTTCAGAAAACAGCATATTTACATCATTTTTGAGTGATCTTGTCAAAAGAGACCTTGGGTGATAAAGATAGCAAAAGAAAACCAGAATTTCTTTTTGGTGTGCCATTTCTTTTCCTCCAGAAGGTTTGTTAGTTGTAAGCAGAAAAAGAGATGAATGTTCTTCCTAATTCCTTACTCTTCCCATTTGCAGTCTTCTAGTAACTACAGAGCTGTGAAATCAGGACTTATAAGAGCCCCTCTTCCACTCTGTGATCCCCTGTCGGAGGAAAATAATCTGGAAAATGAGCTGACTGGTATAATCCATCAGCAGATGACAACCTGCATGTGAGATGTCCTGAGCCATGTGCAACCTGAGCACTGCTGTTTGGCCACACCAATACTGGGGGCAGGAGGAGCAGGGAAGAATGGTCACACATAACAACAGGAGTGCATGACCAGCTCCAAAACCAGAACACTCTCCTCCTCTCCAGACTAAGATCAGATTTTTGTGATTCAGAGTTACTGCGATGAAGTATGTATCAGCACATCTCAGAAGGTCCTTTTAAATTAGGGTGAGGCATAAAATCCTTGGCACTGTTAGAAACTACAACTCAGTTTGTTCAGTTTAAGTTTCCCCTCTTGCTTTCTCCAAGTAGGTTTCATACCACAGTGCAAAAACACCAACAATGAATCCAAAAAAAGTAACTTTTTGGTAAAAATAGTAAGATAGTACACCTGACTCTTTGCTGCATAACTATGTGCCAGTAAAATGCTGTTCCACAAGCCTGGTGAGGATATTCATTTATTCTCCTACTATGCAAATAACTATCTTAGCCTTCAGCAAAAGCAGATGGGCAATTAGGCTAAGTCTCTCCACTCACACCAACACCTTTACAGAAAAGACATAGACTAAAGGCACTTGATCCACTATCACTGCATTTTCTCCATTTCTAACTTGCCCAAAGCTAGCAAGAATGAAGTCACCTTAAAGTGGCTGCTTGCTCCAACTAACCGAACAATTTGCTTCTACAGGATGAAATTTAAATTAATACTTGATTTATTCCTGTATTTGTCCATTCACAAGCACTGGAGAACCAAGACTAATACTGGCATTTCATGCAATTTTCATTTATACAAGCAAAAATGATTTTACTGTAAGAGCAGTGAAGAGTTCTCAGGACAAGGAAGATTCTCTGCTGGCATCACTGGGCAGGATGCACAGCTAAAGACATCAGGTAGGCAGAGATCAGATTTTCAAAACATAACACATTAAAGAGCTCTGTAGAGAGGAGAGGGGAAGAGGGAGGCTGAAGAGGAAACTCCAGACCCCTTGTACATTATCATATCTTTCTGCAGCTATGGAACTGGGTCTGTAAATAAGAAAGGAACAAATGACAGCAGCCAGGTTCAAAGTGCAAAAAGAAAGGAAAAGGTATGACAAGGCAGAAAATCCAAAAAATCAGAGGTCTGGCTCTGGGACAGTTACTGAATATCCAGCCCTCACTCAAGTTCACAGTTCAGTGTTATCATCCTTTACTGTCATATTCCATCTCAGAACATATTACCTGCTGTACACAGGTTTTTTGTCTTAGATTCAGTCAAGATCCAAAACTGAAGTGTTCACACCTTCCAGATTAGAGGGACTGAACAAGGGTTAACCCAATGTAATTTATTATCCAGAACAAAGTACTAGAAATTCAAGAGATTAGAAACAATAATGATAACAAAATGCATCGTATACATGCATTATGTTTGACAATCTTCCATGATTCTGTAACATTTTCCACTACTCAAGGAAGTAAATTCAAGCTTATGAGCTTCCACTTAACCCTATGAATTTTAAGGGCATTAACACTTTCATTCAAGGAAGCATGAAACAGCAGCAAAGAATACAAAAGCATAAAAGACACTTGTTATAAATTCAATGAAACCAACTACAAGCCAGGATTTGGATTCAATTCAGAGAATTCAAACACTGACTAAACCATTTCAATGAAAATAGCCACAAGCAAGAGGCACACTTACTTAGACAATATGGCAGACTGGTAAGCAGAACACCTACACAGCATTAGCCAGAACTTTAATTTCTCAAAATAATAGTCCATTTTAAGCAACAGTTCAGGAGATGCTTCAAACAGCCCAGAACTCCTAATGTAAAAGAATGTGCACTGAATTAAAAAGACACAGGAATAGCAGTCTCTTGATATTTTGAGAAACTGTGAGCAATGAAGCTCAATGAAACTGCTTTTTCAACTAGCCCATATAAACACGTTGCATTTTCACATACCTCATTTAAACCAGGTACACCAAGATCCAACCAAATTAGCCAATTAAATTTTGGACATCCTTTGATCATAGCCATTATGCCCATAGCATAAAGTAGGAATTTTAACTCCACAGCACCAACAGAGGTACGTACATGTTTCTCCTTTAAATTATAAGCAATTATAGTTTTTGTAGACTTCAAGACACCAGAGTAAGTTGCACACTCCTTAAAAATGGAACTATGGGTATTAAGTGCTATAGGGGTATGTAAAACTCATCTCAGTCTAATTGAATGAGAAGCTGATTTGTGGGTACTTCTTACCCACAAAGAGGTAAAAACAAAATTCACAGTTATAACAGAATCACAGAACAAGGTTGGAGTGACCTTGAAGATACCTGGTCCAGCCAGGAATAGAATGCATATGTATTCCTGGTAGCAGCAGAAACATTTTTTAGAGACATAAAACCATGAAAACTGAGAAGAAAAGCAGTATGGGACATGCCAGCCTCAACCAAAATTAGAGGAGGTTTCATCACCATTTTCCCTTAAAATGAGAATTTGAAAATGGTTAACATTTCAATTTTGCTGGAGCAGAAGTGCTAAGGAAGAACAGAGAATGAAAATAATAAAAGAAAATAATTTGAGAGTGGAATCACTCTGACACCAGAGGAGAAATGAAGTCACTCACCAAGGTGTTTATCTAGCACTAACAAAATCCAGTGAAATAATTTCCAGGAACTGCTCTGTAAAGCAGCACCAGGACACTAACTACAATTGCAACCTCATTTAGGCAGCCAAAGAGGCAACTTGAAAATAACCAGTAAGACTCTAAAAAGATCAGTAAGAAACCAGTATAATAAGGAGACAGCCATCACAAGGCAGAAGTTTTACTTGAGGTGTTAGAAAGGAAGCTTAAGACCATCACCTGCCCACCAGGACAGGATACTCACTGTAAATGCTGCTTATTTTATTGTGATATTTCTGAATGTTTTTACACCCCAGCTCTACCCTCATTCAAAATCACCCTCTGCCATGTATCTGATGTTATCTATCACTCAGAAGCTTCACCATGCAGCATGCCAGATTGCCTACAGATACAATTAATTATTTCCTCAGAGTTTTATCTGTAATTTGCATGCAGAGGTTGACTGAGGAAGCCAATTACTGACTGTTAAATTTTACTTCATTAAAATAATTAATTACTCTTTAATGCTTGCTATTACTCAACACTTGTTTTTGATTTTGCACAGTGCACTTGGCTGGATCAGTGAAAAATAACTCATTCTAGTTCATATTTCCATATAACTACACAGTTTTATGGTTCCTAAGCAAAATCTTTACATTTACACCAACTCTTCATCACTGCAGACTTAGAATTTTAGAATACAAACCAATCTACAGGAACGAGACTCCTGAATCACGAGGTGTTCTGCTTAATTTTCCTGTTAATTGAAAATGTGCTTTGCAGCCACTTCTGTCTTTTTCTGTTCACCAAGCCCTCTGTGGGGTTAACACTGTCTGGGTAATTACTTGGCTCCCCACAGATTCAGCTATACAGACACACAGTGCAGAAGAACATAACTCATTTTCCAATCCATTTTACATGGTATTGAGAGAGCAGGAGTTTTGCTCTCTCAAACATGAGAGGAGTTTGCACTAATCAAACATGATTAGTTTGTAGGTGAGAGCTGATGAGGTGTAACAGGGGAAGTTAAACTTCCAGAACTCAAAGCTATGGGCACGCAAGCACACTTTTAAGACATGATTTACTGGTTCTGGAGACATCAAATCACAGAGCAAAAACTCAACAAATGTAAAATGCTGACATTCATCAGTCAGCAAAAACTTGATGGATACTGAACCGTATGAATTCTATCAGGAATGCTGCAATTAAATTGTTAATGATACAAAATTTCTGCAGGCTCAAAGCCTTTGGGACTCCCACACACTATTCTGAGCTATGCTGAAGCTGTGTCAATTAAGCAAATTTCAAGTTAGAACTGGGTTAATGGAACATATGTCAGAAAACTGAAACAGGCAGTTAGCTTCATGTTTTAAGCAAATTTTATCTTTTTGCCAGAGCATCATCTTTGTGCTCAGAGGCAGGCAGTCTATTCATTTTTTCTTAGTATATTAAAGCTAGATTCCTGTCAGCTTAATGCTAAACTAGGCAGAAATGGTAAAAAAATATCAGGTAATCTGGTATTTCTTAGAAAATGTGGTATCAAGTATTCGCTGACTCATTAAACTACTGCTTAAGATGATTAGGGAAAATAGAGCTGAATGAGGAGAAAAATCTTTAAGCAGCTGAAAATCTCAACTTACTTTAACAAGTATGGCAGACAAAGTACTGCAGTTGTCTAAGCTATGCTTGAGAGCTCAGTACTTGAGTATTTGTGCAAACAGTCTTTTGAGAGCTGAGAAGGAAAAAATATAAAGTAAAACCCCTCAATGTCAATAGAAAGGAGTGAAGGCAGAATAAATCAAAGGTTATCAGAGATTAAACAAGAGACAGAAATCCAAAGACATGACTTTCTAGGAGACAAAGGGCATTGACAGAATAGTCTATCAATTGTAAATCCTCAGTCAAAATCCATACCTTACCTGGTCTTAAAATCTTCAACTAGGATGAGAGTTAGAGGACAGGATTAGAGGACAGAAAACTGAGACAGTTCTTTCCAGAAAAATGCTGTAAAGAGGAGAAGCTGTGAGCTTCTTTTTTAGCAGATGAGGCTAAAGCTTGCTGCTGACTGTCAAAGTCATCCTAAAAATCCAAACTGCTTCTTTGCAAGGAACAAGCCATTTTAAAGAGATGAGTTTAGCTCTGCTTGGCATACAGTGACTACAAATTTTTTATTATTCTGAAAAAAAAACCCCCAAACCCAAATAAAAAACAAAACCACAAAAAAGGAACCTTTGCTAAGAACCCCCATGATGAAACACCAGATGACATCCTGACTGTTCAACACTGTCTCAGTTTACAGTTACAGTGCTTCCACTCACCTTGGTTTTCTTCTCATTTTCCCTTATCTTAAAATCTCTCAAGTTGTGGGAAATTGGGGGATTATAGAACACCAAAGCTCAGTGGCAGTGATTTCAGTGTCCTAGTATCAAATAAATTGAAAAAAAGTTGGGCACTTAGGTTTGGTTTGCCTGTGGACGATGAAGTCTGATAATAACCAGCTTCAGAAGTAATAGTTCATGATAAAACAAGTCAGTACTTTGAAGAAACAGAGGGGGTGAGGGAGTCTGTGGAAATGGGGTGAGGCACAGGGCAAATGCAAAAACCAGCACATTAAAGCATGATAGTGAGGACTACTGAGTATTTTCATCCAATGAAAGCAGCCAATTTGCTTTTTGTAATAACTTCACTCATTTCTAAAGTTATCTTAAAAGCCTCAGATGTAGTTGTCAAACTGAAGGTTGCTGACAAAAATGTTAGCATTTAACATTTCATATAAAACTATTAAAAAATATTTCAGGCTTTTTCCTTGCTCTGTGACAGTCACTTCCCACTGCTGGTTAGATGTCATATCAAACACTATTATAATTCATCCAGTCTATTTAGTGAGAACTTCTCCATTTTATATTTTCACAGATTAGGCACAAATCTGCAGTTTCTCACCTTGAATTAGTGGTATGTACCGTGCTAACAGCTTTGCCCTCTTCTTTTCATATCCTTTCTGAGTGATGTCTCCTAAAGAAAAGAAGAAATAAATACATATTATTTGGAAATTCTACATTTAAATCTTTGCATCAAGCACATTCTGTCAGCAACATATTGCAGAAGGAGTTTAACAAAGCAAACTATGCAGGGAAAAAACCAACAACAAGAAAGACAATTATATATCTATATCTATATAGATATAGATATATATATGGGTCTGTGGATTAAGCCTACCTCTGGCTAAGTAGAACCCCTTTTACTCAGTTAGATTTTACACAGAAGTATTCTTACTCTGTATTTTAAAATTATTCTCAAATACTTTCCTTAATCCATAAGGATTGTGTTTAATTTTTTTGCTTAACATTTCCTCAAATATTCTCCTCATCCCTATACCAGAGAACACTAAGACACACAAAATAATTTCATTTTGCCATCCCCAGCCTCCATCCAAGTGAATGTGCATAATTTAAAGTTTTGACACCCTAGAAAAAAGGCAATGGGAGTTCAAAGACATTGTTCAAAACAGGTAAGAAAAACAAATGCACATCCTGGAGCGCTCCAATCATTTCAGGTATTTCAAACTACAATCTGCCAGTTTTTCTTCATAAACCCATGTAAATATTAGATATAAAATTTGGACACAAGACAGAAATTACCATTTTTGCTGAGCAGAAAAAACAACAAGCAGAAGAAATACACAGAAATATAATTTTTATGTTTATATAGTGTTATTATATGAAAATGCAAATTAGAGCAAACGAAAACAAAACACCACAAATGTCCAAGCAGAGTTGTCTGCGTGGGAAGAGTCAGTCAAAATGAAAAGCTACACTTTTTATGAAAAAAGGAAAAAGGATATCAGAGGAGATGCATCATTTTCAGTTTTGGAAGGAAAAAAAACCCAAACCAACCCAATCCAATAGACAAGAAGCACCAGTTTTTCTTAAACCAGAAATAATTTAGAAGACTAAAGCTCAGCAAATTCTTTAAGGATCAAAACTGTACCTTACACAAACGTGCTGCACTGTAAGCTCAGTGAAGACATAAATTTGCACAGCTTCCTAAACGCTCCACGTAATCCTTATCCCAACCCTCTGTGCAGCTCAGCCTCTGCCAGGTACCACCCACCTGCACAGGTAAGCCATGGAAGCACTCATCAAAAGGCAGGGCTGCAGACAGAGTCCTATTTAAACCACAGTACTTCACACGCTGGCATCCTGTTGCACTTGGAAATTGTTATGATTTTGCTGGAATGCTGACTTGAAGCACTTTCCTTGAATGAGGTTAAGGAAAGGATGAAGTCAAAAGCATCTCTGTGGCTTTCTGCAGGGCTGTGGCAGGTCGAGCTGTGCTGCCCAGCCAAGCTGGGCTTTGTTCTTTCTCCAAAGCCTGGGGGTGGGGCTCGTCCTGACAACTGCTCCCCCCTTGCCCCCAGAGCCTCAGGGGGATTCACCCATCATATGGGGTTTTTGTGATCCCTCATTTCTTCCAAAAAGAGCCACTTTGTCACATCTGGTACACCGGGGCCACAGCTGCTGTCATTTAGCCTCACTTTCTCCTGAGTTACTGGATTACACAAAAGCAATCTGAGGTTCCTCGACCTCAGCAAAGCAGCTGGGAAGCCTGGATAAAGCCAGACACTGGGCTGAGCTGTTAGTGCTCTGTATGGAAGAGATCTTTACTTGAAATACCTGACATCTAAAATATGTCAGAGGGACCAAGAAAATGCATCTAGAGAGAAATGAAAGTGTTAGCATTTCTTAAAATGACCTCTAAAAGATATTGTTCATTAGGGCACACAAGGATCTGTCCTGCAGCTACCCTGATTCTGCCCAGGCATGGTTCTATTCCACCATGTTAGCACTAGACCTAACAGAATCTTAATGTCAAATTCACTAAACAGAACTGAGAATGGACCTGTGAGAGCTTGGCACTTGCTAAAGATAGGGAAATGCTCAATTTGCAGAGGTCAAGAGCAGAAACATTTTTATATTAGCTGACTGTACATTAAACGTGGATGAACCCAATGAGCTGGATCAGCTCTGCAAGATGAAACCTTTAAGAACTGCACTGTTTGGCCATTGGTGAGCACAGCCACAACCAGAGGTCCATCACCTTGACTGCAAAAACCTTTGCCAGTTCCTTCAGGATAAAGTCAAGGGCAAGAACATTGGCTTCTGCTTGCAGAGGTGGCTCCTGGGTGGTTTTGGAAAGGCAGGCAACTTGCCAGTCTAAAACATAACTCACATGTCATCTGGAAAAGTATTTAAAGCATACCCCGTTTCTGGGATAGGCTGTCACTGTATTTGAAAAGTTGGTGGAAGTGGAAGAATCATTTCAGCAGACTTCATTGCTAATTCTACATCTTCAACAACCTTTTTTAAAAAGTCCCTGAAGAGGAACCAAAGATCAAAATACAAAACCGTTAAGATAAACTACAGAAACATGGGAAAAGATGGGAGAAGGTTAAGGAACAACGGCAGAAATTGAACAGTCTCAAGAAAATTGGAAGTGCTTTGGGACATATTTTCTCCATATGCACACCTGTGAGCTTTAAGCTGAGACACACACAGGTGTGCCACCAAAAGATTATGCCCACGACAGTTCACAATCATTTTTATTTAACCCACAAGCTTTTATCACCACCTAAATCCAGGAATCAGAACAACTCCTCCAAACCTACTACTAGTACCCATGCCAAGACGTGGTTACCTGGTACATGTTCTCCCAGACACTACACTTGTGTAAATCAGGCAAAAGCCAATAGGCAATAAAGGAACTAAAAGATGAAAATCATTACTTGCAATCAAAGAGAGTTTTGGATCTCCAAACTATACAGCAGCCAACACTTGCTGCCATCCCTGAGATACAGGCTCTGGTAAGGCTGTGCCTACCACATCTGGTAGGTTGACTGATACCTTAATTTAGTTTGCATATGATGAGCTAAGTGAAGTGTGAAAACATCTTGATTGGAATCTTTCATATTACAGGAATCTCTTTAAAATGGAAATGACACCTGATCATTTAATATGGTGATGCATTTGACTAAGCCATTAGAAATTCTATTTAAAAGACCCTATTTGAAACATCCTGAAAGCATCACCATGCCTGTGAAGCAGTATTAAAATTTAGCACGACTTCACTGAAAATATATGTTACTGGTAATTCTTAATTTACAGCAGGACTTGCATCCCTGTGAGGGAATTTAAGTTACCAAAGTACAAAACTTGTTGGATAAAAGCAACAGCATGGAGATATACAACTGTATAAATGCAGAATTGCATTAAACCTTTGCACATACAACCATCACTGAAGCATCAAGTTCTAGACACTAGGCAAATACTGACTAGCTAATTATATGTATCTTAATGATAGAAAGGGAAGGAATTTGACCAATATATTAATAGCAAAAGATTTGGTCTTCCACTCTGTTCACAATTACACAGTGAGACTATATTTTACAATACCATTAATTGCTTAATTATAGAAGGAGTTATCAAAACTAATAAATTTAGTCTGATCAAGCCATTAGGAATTTTGCAATTGGCAAAGTAATGCAAAGTATTATTTCAAATTAGAAAATTTGAAATTAGAATAAGAAAATTCTATACTGACACATTTACACATCACCTCTTCACCTTGAAGCTCCAAAGCAGTTGCAGGACAAAGGCACTACTCGTACTTTACAACTTCAAAAAGCCAAGGTGGGTGAATCCTGCAGTTCAGAGAGGATGTGCAAAGTCAGTGCATTCCAGGTTATTCTGTTCCACACAACCCATACTTGTGAACTGTGTGTGCACCTAGGGAGAAGAGAGAGCTGCTCCTTTTAAACTCTGGAAGTGCCTGGCTTAAACACTAATTTGCTTCATCTGCCAGGAGTCAGCATTTGACAGTGAAAAAGAAGGGTAAATAACCAGATCACAAAAGCAGCCTTAGCAGCAGTTTCTAGGCTCAGTTAAGCCAAATTAATGAATTGTTCTTCCATTGCTGCAGTAATTCCTTAAGCTTGGTCCACAGGGAGACAGGAAAAGCTCCAACTCCACCACTTCCCTTTTATGCTGTTGGAGCTCCCTGCAGAATACAGACACAGAGTGACAGATGTCAGCTATATGTACACCTGTGGGTGAACAACATCTATCACACCAGGAACCATTTCCAGTTCTCATTATGATGGAGATCAGTGATGCTGCCATCCCCTTTGAGGAAAGCTACACACGTGGGGAGGAAGGAATAGGAATCCTCTAGCCCATAGGGAATGTGCTGTCTGCTTCCACAAAAGCCAACAAAAGACGTTGGAAATGACCAATGGGAATATCCAATTCATTTATGAGACCATGAAAATCATTAAAAAACTCACCAGCAAACCCCAAAACACTCAAACAGCAGCACAATACTCAAAATTCACCAAGTATGTTAAAAACATACAACGAGAACGTCTGTAACCTCCATACACAAGTTATTTCAATTTGTAAATTATAAAACTTTTTCAATTGATTTCTAGGTCTCAGTTTCAGATTTGATTAGTCTCCTGACACATCATTACCATGCCCTCATATGCACTGTAAAACCATGGTTTTAAAGAAAAGATTTACAGTTAATTTTGAAATAACTGGGATGAGGTGGGGTGGCTACTGGACAAAATTTTATGATGAATGCAGACACTTTGACTTCTTAAAATAAAACACTGGCATATTAGAAAAAAACAAACTTTATCAGTTCTGATGTTAAAGCTACATAAAGAACATAATACAATATAATTTTACTAAGAAATCAGACCTCACGAATATATTTGGTGCACAGAAGTCATCTGACATGATCACAAAGAATCAGATGAATGATTCAGAGATCCTGGCTGAACTACAGAATGATAAAGTGAAAAAAAAAAAAGAAAAAAGAAACCAGCTGAATTATTCACAGAAGGAGGCAGCAAAGTAAGCCAGCTGGTGCACACAGACATCCTCTCATGGAAGGAAAAAAAATCCATCAATCCCTATTAGCACCAGATCAGTTCAGAGCTTGCACACTTGGGAAGACCAGCATGCATCCCTGTGGTGGCTAAACTTATTTACAATTTATTTCCAGTTACAACACTACTTATTAGGTGTATTTTCTGATGAAATGGAACTCTCCATGAACAGCATGAACCAAAGCTTGGCAACAAAATGTTGAGCAGGGATGTTGGACCAGATGACCCATTGTGATCCCTTCCCACCTGGCCCATTCTGTGATACTGTGACTTTGCCAACTGCACCTTTTTCCTTGTTTATCTGTTAAAAAGACCCAAAGGAAAGCCAGGATTGGTATCTGCAGTCTCAGATGCTCCAGCCTGCAGCCAGCACCTGTTTGAGATTGAATATAACATGCTGATCCCAGGCTGCTGCCAAGGCAGGAACTCAGCAGCAGTACTTTCTATGAAGTAAGGCTTGTTAAAACCTTATTTGTGAAATGCATCTTCATCACAACAAAGTACTGAACACAAGAATTATTTTTAAATTGGCTGCTTAAGAACAAAGCATGTTAGGGAGAAAAGGTGAACCAACTCCAGTACATACCAAACATTCTCCTGAATGTCCCATGCAGTGAAAGGCATGAAAAATATTCTTTTGCAGTAAAATATCCTTACCAGCATTAATGATGACCTGGAAGAGACAGGTTGGCAGTACCTTAAGTCACTTATTCTTTCTTACCAATTTTGCCTAATCTATGCAATTGCTGTTTCCCAAAATATGCATATGGATATGGATTCTGTCCGTATCTTTTGCAGATCAGGTATCTTTTGGATACCTGTATCCATGTATTTGATGGCATTGCCTCTAAATGTCCTTACCAAGCTACTTGGTTATTTGCCTTTACTAATCCTACTGTAAGATAAAAAGTAGTTGACTGTCAATTACATCAATAATATAAAGCACCTTTCTTTCACTGGACCAAACCTGAGAAATCCACTAAAAATGCTGTCACTTTGGAGGTGGTCACATTTATCAAATTAGAGAATGGCTTGGATAGAAGGGACATTACAGCTCATCTAGTTTCAGATTCTATGTTTATGGGTCACTTTCAATAGCCCTCAGTCAAGGACCTGCTGCTCAGGATCTTTGCTAATAAACTCATGTATTCATGACTCTCCAGAATTGTCATGTGAAAGCCCAGACATCAGAAACTTTCTTGAAACACCTAAAAGAAAAAAACCTGAAGATGAGTCTCAAAGGCATAACACCAATTCCTATAAAGACAGCAACTGGATTTCCTTTAAAGCTAAGTTTTCCTCAGTCTCAAAATGTAACCCACTTGCATTTACCATAAAATACCAATTGCTAATTCCACGAAATACTTATTACTTCACTTTTAAAAGGTCTACAAACTAACAAATCTGAAGAAGTTACTACACAATCACCAGGTTTATCCTCTGAAGGTAGTATGTCACCATGATTTTTTGGAGGTTTGGGTGGGGGGGGATATGGTTGGGCAGGTGACCCTTTTCTGGTCACAAAGTAAAAGCATTGTGCTTACAGAAATAACTGTATTTAAATTAATATGAACCATGTTTTGCTGAAGATAATTTTACTAATTACAAAAGAGCAACATTATCTTCAAGTGAAGGGTCATACTGTCCTTCTAGCCCCAAATCAGGCAATGTTCTTTACACAGCATCAGGTAACAATTTCACTGCAATCATTCTCCCAAATGTGACTGATGAGGACCACAAAGTTCTCAAGTTCTGCAGCTCATAGCTTCCCTTATGAAAGGGCATTGAGAACCTATTTCATGTGATGAACACAATTTTGATAGCATCAGTACTGCATGAGTCATCAATCTATCCCACAGTCCCCTTCAATCACCCCAGGGAATTATCTCATACCGATTCAGAATCTCTCTTTATTCTGCAGTGTCAAAACATGGCTTGTTTGAACACAGCAAGGCTACCTCTTGTCACGAGTCAGTTTATTGGGCTTCCCAAACTGCACCAGCTGCACCAACATGTGACTGAAGCCCTACAGAATACAGCTCCAAGTTAAGCATAAAGTGGCCATCAGTTCACTATTTACAAATATTCACTGAAGAAAGGAAAATCCTCCTAAAAGCCTTGTGGGTTATTGTGGGCAGAAGTGCATAAAACCAAGAAAAAGCTCTTTACACAGTGAGGAAAATTCTACCTGTTTGAAGCACAACAGTGGCTTAAAAGGCCCCAACCCAAAAGGGGAACAAGCCAAAAATAAATGGTACAAGCAACCCTGATGCAAGAGCTTGCCCCTGGAAGATGCAGTGCTCTAGGGCACAGAAAACATGTAATGATCACAAGAACAAGTTGTCACTTATTAGCTATTCACAAATTTTGTATGTTTAAATTTCTTTTTCTTTTTCCACTCTGGATGCAGTCCAGGGAACACTGGTCCTGCCAGGAAGAAGGAACAGCAATATAGCAGTTATGTAAGTACATACTCAGCCACTGAGTTTGTCAAATCTAATTTATATGGCTTCCATTTTAAACAAAAATATAGGACTATTTATTTCCTACTACTATCTACCATTTTCTGGTTTCACTAGGCATTCTGCTACTCCTCCTGTGCCTCAAACCAGCCTGCAAGCACCTCATCCCAACTACCATGCTACAACTCTGCAACACAAACTTACCTCTCAGTTTAAGACCCATATAACTTGCTAGGATAAAAGTAACATATAGAAGGCTTTATACACAGACATTTTACAATTTAAATTATGATTTATAATCTTAACAGTAATTTAAGATTAGAATATCAAGCCACAGCTACAAAGAAATACAGAATATGTGTGTCAAAGAAGATTTTTTTGTAGTTTTGTTGGGGCTGTGCCACAAGTTGCTGACATTGTAAGTAACAATGAGTTAAAAATCAAATAAAAATCATTTGGAAAAATTGGAAAAGGGCAATATCCATAGTGATACCTTTTGCAGATCTTTGTCCCAGCCCCTGTCTCCTGTAAACACCTGTGTTACAGATATTCCCTGCATCTGAAGTTCTTCTTTCAATTAGCAAAATCTAAACATTCTGAAACACCTTCTGCTAGGAATGGAAGAGCCTCATTTGCTAACGGTCAGTCCTGGGCACTGATAAATTGATGTCCTGTGGAAATCAAATGAAATCAGAGCCCTGTCAATATCTGCTAAAACCTAAATCTGAAGAAAACTATGACTTTGCATTTATTTAGGCAATAGCTGCTGATACATCTAATGCTGGCTTCACAACTGTGAAAAGTCTAATAATTTGTTCCAACCACTAAGTTAATGAGAAGAGTTTCCTGTTTAAAAATACCCATTTCCTTAACACATTCCTTCATCTGCAGCACGATCACACTGGTTGATTAGTGTAAATAATGCTTTTAAATAGACTGGTTTATTCAATTATTCATGGAAAGTAACCCAAATCCTCTCTAACAAGGAGGCTATAGATGGAAAGTGAGCACAGGGACAACAGTATCCATTGCCTTGACTCCTGTGCTATTGCTCAAACTGGTATGTTCAGCCACGGATCTGGATCTGACCACTACAGAATATATTATTTCCCAGTTTCCCAAACTGCTCAAGGCAGACAAACACATGGCAAAAAAAACTATATATATAATACACAAACTCACAGCAGCCAAACTAATCCTGACCTCACTGGTGCTTCTGTGTACACAATCAACTGAGACAACGCTCACACCCAAATTTGCTTTTTTGAATAGCGTTTCTGAAAGCAAAAGGAGGGCAAAAATCTTTACTGACTGAGCTACTATCTCTGAAAACTGAATATTCTTTGCAGAGTCAAACTGGGAGGACCTCCAGAATGAAGCTCTTAACATGCTGGCACTAGACCAAGCTGGGGGGTGGGAAGCGGGGAAAAAGAGCTCAGGCTCCTGCCAGGAGTGACTCCGGGGTCACCTGCTTGACTGTTTAAGAAGTTTCAAGGTCATGCATTTTACTACACAGACATCTAACCCAGAGGCAGTAGAAAAAAGGCAAAGAGCAACAATAAGCATCCCCAGGTACAACCATTTAAATTCCTACAAGGTGTACTACACAACCTCAACTAGCTGGTTGATAAAATTTTAAGCTTCTTCGTGATTTTTACTTAGCACATGAGAGCTTAGGTAAAAATATATTAGAAAAGATGCTCACACCTAAAATTGCTTTTATGAATACTGTTTCTGAAAGAAAAACAAAGGAAAAAAAGTCTTTACTGAGCTGCTATCTCTGAAAACTTTGCAAGCTGAAGTAACTCCCACCAAATACAAAATTATACCCACACATCTGAAATGAGAAACTTCGGTAATTTTGTTTGACAACATAAAACTGCCAACAAAAGTTTTGTAGTTGCAGCATGTTTTCCTTAACCCTACCAAACTTTGTGCTTCCACAACATGGCCTGTCTGATCTGCTCTCTTTGCATCCACACATTCTGACCCTTTTGTCAACATTTCATTCTCCTGACAATGTAGGGCAGAAATCTCATAATGAGGGACTTTGACAGAATTCTGCCTTAATACACAGGCAGCTGGTACACATGGAGCTGAAGCCCCTCCAGTTATATCCAACCTACCTCCCAAAAGAAGTTTTCATTTCTCCATAAGCAAATAATTTCTCAAACACTATTTGATAAAATGCTGAGTTGGCTGATATTTTCCCTCTATCTGATGAATCCCAGATCTGTGGAACACAAACATAGTGATTATGATTTATGGGACCTTTCATATTTGAAGTTCTAGAACAAAATGCTGCTACAATCAGAAAGTCCTATATTTCATTTGAGGCTGGATCCTCAACAGATTGAAGGAACAGCCGTACAGATACAGGCAGACTCTGAAAAAAATTATTTTGGGTATGGATTCATGTTGAAGCTAAGATGAAGTACTGGCACCCTCCTTCACTCTTCTGCCCTCAACCCAATCCAGTTCTGAAGCCATCTGGCTGTAAGTAGGAAAAAGGAAAAAATAAAAAAAAATTAAAATTTGAGCCACAGTGAATTATAACAAAAAGCCAGAAAAATTATTTGCATCTATCTTCATAATAACACAACACCAGCTATTAGTGTCTTTTCAGTGTGTATAAATAGCAAATCCAACAAGAGGCAGATTTTTGTCAGATATCCCTGGCATCCAGCAGAACACTGAACAAAAATTTCCTGCTGGTTGAGGGATGAGGCCCAACTGGATTCACCAGGTGCTGGAATTCTCTTCAAGTTCTTAAAGGGATGTACACAGAGATAATCAACTAAAAATGTCTTGGACTTTAAAAGGTGAACAACAGACATAGAATGTTAACAGCTGCCTCTTTCTTCACTGAATTGAAAACTGCAGACACCCGCTACAAGGCACGAGCTTCAACACAGGGAAGCAACAACAACAACAAAAATCCACAGAAGCTTAAAATCTTTGTGTGCTGTGGAGCACTGCTGGAGAAACACTGTGAGAAAGAGAAAAGGTCATAATAAAGCAGTGAGAAAGTGATAGGAGGATATGATGATCTTAGATTTGGAAGCTTTAATTATTCAGTCATACATTTCAACCTGGTCGCCTGAATTCTGCATTGCAGAACTGCTTTGTTAGACCTCTGCACAGGAAAATCACACATTGTATTTTACTGCACATCATGGTGGGTTAACAGTTGGGACTCCATGACCTCTGAGGTCTTTCCAGCCTAAACAAATCTATGATCTTTGAATTTGGGTCTGCAATCATCACATCAAGAAAACTCAGGCGAATGCACCAAGTTTATGTTTCCTGGAGAGCTACAAACCTTGTGCCAAGAAACTGTCAAATACTTTGATACTTACTCCAAGGTAAATACCAAGGCTCTTAACAACCAAATGACTGTCATGTAATCAAGAGAGACTGATATGTTTTCCCTCCCATTTGCATACAGGTATATTAAAGTCTGTCTTTCAGTTACAGAACTGGATGATAACCCAACTCTATAAAATGTCATCAAGCAGGCACCTTCTTTAGTCTAAGAGATGCCATAGCCCATCCTCAATGAAATCACATTTCAGAAGAACAAACTAACTAAACTTTCAAAAAAACAAACTAACCCAAAGGGAAAAAAAAATCACCCCAACAGCGTTTTAACTAGCAAATGGAAAAATAAAAAGTCATTTCATGATCTCAAGATTGGCAGAGCTCAATTTAGATGAAGGATAGGATGGTAGAAGATATATATCAGTGTTCAATGCTGATTTTATAAAGGTCTATTTACTTCATAAATGTGTACTTATAATTTTAAGGGAAGTTTATTTTTGCACAAGAACACCTGGAAGAAGTACTTCCTTTAATTTTCTTAATGTACAGGTTGCCATCATACTTTTGTTTCTCACCATGTTTTAACCTTCCCTGTCAAAGCAATGTATTAAAAAAACAAGATTTCTACACAAACGCAAGGAAGAGATTAATTTAAACAGTGGTTAACTACAGCAGAAATCCAGAAGACAACCAATAAAAGCCTCAACCACCTAACTGGTTGAGTTTGAAATTCTGCTTTGATGGGAAAGGAAGTTGATGACCTGGTAAACCCAGTTTTCGTGGTTCAGAATCTTCTGTTTCCTCACAGTGATAAAGGTAACAGAATAGTACATTTAGTCCTTTTTTCTGCAAGCCTTTAAGTGCATCACCATCATTCTTAAGCTGGAAGCCAGAGTCAACAAAATAAGAGTGGGTGTCCTCACCGCTCACAAAATTACTTCATTAGAAACAGCTAAAGCTAAGAAGTGTAAGGATGCTCTCACCTCAAATGAGATACCTTGCTTATCCTCCTATGCTCCAGAAGGCAGGGAAAAAAAAAAAAGAGGAGGCCAGGACAGCAGAATAACAATGATGGAAAATAAGTATGATGGGGGAGTGGGAAGGAGAGCTAAAGGGAAGGCACATTACAGATGAAAACCATTGCCTACCATACTGTTGCACTACTAAAACAGTGCTTTCTAACATGGCTGCTAATATTTTAGGTCAACTCAACAAGAACCTCTTAACCAGCTTATTACCTTCCAAAATAGAGAGGAGAACAAAAAAAAAAAAATCTTCTCTTGATCATCTACCACAGCAGACATGGCAAGAAAAATAAAATGCATCAATTTGTTCTACCTTCACGGTGTATAAAGGTTCAGAGGACTCTTGGCACCCAGTGTGAAGCCTGAGGGCATTGAGAGGAAAGGGAGAAAAAGGAATTAACAGTTCCTGGGTAACCTGTTTTTTGTGTGCTGAATATAGAAGCCTTGCTAAGCAGCACCATGTGGTCTAGCCTAGCCTGGTTTGGTTGGCACATGGCTTTAGCTCAAGGAAGGGGGGAAAAGGCCAACTGGCAGCATAGAAGAAGGCCAATCTGGGCTGCTGACGAATGGCAAGACACTGCCACTCAGGTAAAGAAGCTACCTGTGAGAGTCCATCATGTAGATGCCCACATCCCCAAGAGTCGGGCTAATGAGGAGCACCAACACAATGAGCAAGTAGATCAGGCTGCAAGGATAGAGGTGTCACAGATAGACTTAGACTGGCAACACAAGGGAGAGTTGTTCCTGGCTCGATGGGCCCACGATGCCTCAGGTCACCAAGGCAGAGATGCTACCTATAAGTGGGCATGAGACCGAGGGGTGGATCTCACCATGGACAGCATTTCCCAGGTTATCCATGACTGTGAGACGTGTGCTGCCATCAAGCAAGCCAAGAGAGTGAAGCCCCATACCAATGATCCAAATTAAGTATGGGGAGGCCTGGCAGATTGCTTACATCACACTGCCTCAAACCCACCAAGGCAAGCCCTATGTGCTGACCATGGTAAAAACCACCATGGGATGGCTGGAGACCTATCCAATGCCTCATGCCACTGCCCGCAACACCATCCTGGGCCTGGAAAAACAAGTCCTTTGGAGACATGGTACCCCTGAGAGAATTGAGTCAGACAATGGGACTCATTTCAAGAACAGCCTCATAAGCACCTGGGCCAGAGAACATGGCATCGAGTGGGTGTACCACATTCCTTATCACGCACCAGCGGCTGGGAAAGTGGAACGGTGCAATGGGCTGCTTAAAACCACCTTGAAGGCACTGGGCAGGGAGAATTTAAAAAACTGGGAGCTGCATTTAGCAAAGACCTCCTGGCTAGTTAACACCTCACTCCACTAAGGGAGCTGGACCTGCCCAATCTGAAGCCTTGTGAACAACAGAGATCAGGCTCCAGTGGTACACACCACAGGTATCCTGGGAAAAACTGGATTAATTCTGCTTCAAGCAAAGACAAACCCATCCATGGGGCTGTCTTTGCTCAGGGACCAGGTTGGACGTGGTGGTGCAAAAGGATGGAGAGACATGACGCATCCCTCAAGGGGACCTTGTTTTAGGGTGACCTGGTTCTAGTCACACTGTGCCTGTATCTAAATCTAGATGTATATATGTATATAACTGGGGTAATGCACGTGTGTATATAGTTTAGAAGTTTAAGTTTGGTGCAAAATGTTGGTATGGGAAAAAAACAGGGTGGATAGAGGTTAGGATTTTATTTTTTTCCCCCCCTCTCAGGGAATTTTCTGCCATCTGCTGCCTAAGAGATGACAACGACCTGTACTTAAAATAGACAAAAGATGTAGCTAAGGAGGAGAGGGAGGGGTACGGCTGGCTGCACTCTTGTAGCTGAGGGGCTTTCCCTTGGGAAGGGCAGGAGATTTTGGCTGGGCTCAGCTCCTCAATCCTCTCAGGATCAGAGGGGACAGCCTGAAGGATGCCAGCCAGGTGCCCAGACCTGCACAAGCCGGGTGTTAACGTGTGAGAACAAGCTTTGAAAAGTTCCTCAGTCCCCTTGGGCATTTGGCAAGCCCCAGGTACCATGGCACAATTAACAGTTTCTGTTGGAGAGCCCAGAAATAAAGCAAGGAAGATGCTGCAGGTCAAGTTTCACAGACCACCATCTGTCTCTCCAGTCACAACAGTTCTTCCCACTGACAGCCTCAAATCATATTTATTCCCAAGTATTTCCAAGATTTCCGTTACAGAAAACTACATTTTAAGACCAGAAAAAATGCAACTCCTAAATATCATGATTTATCACAAGAAAAACAGGAACAAGTGTGTGTGTCTGTTTTTTCCTCACCCGATTTCACAGGAAGAAATTTAATACCACATCAAAACTGTTGGTGCAACAAAAGGATCTGAACTTTTCAGCTCTGACCACTACAAGTTTTATAAGAAAGAATAAAGAAATAATATTTTCTTTATAAAGAAAATATTTTTATATTGTTCTGACAAAAAGTATTATGTTGTCAATTTATTTTTTTAAAAAAACAATCAAACTAATTACAAAAAGTATTTGCTGAAATATTTGCAGTAGCCAAAGATGTCAGACATTAAACACCTTTACTTTTTTCAGGAAATACTTCATAGCTGGTATCTTCCTCCAGTCAGGAATTACCTGCAGTACCTCAAAATGTGCCAAAAACACCCAACCCTTGCAAAAAAAAATCCCCAAAACAATAAAACCCCAGAGAAAGCTTCCTTGTTATACAGACAACTTCTGCCTTTCTTAAAAGGGAAATAAAAAATTGGGATAAAAATAACATGAGGGTCAGCTTCAGTCTAGACAGATGTAAACATCTGAAGGGGAACCACTGACCACTCCACATAAAAACTGCATCCTTTGCCACTAAAGCTCAGAAGAAACCTACGAGCAATGTGGCAGAAAGCAGAAAATGCTTCTCCCCAAATCAACAGGGAAATAACTGAGGTTATAATTAAGATGGCAAGCTACATGAAATACTTTTCTCTCTCTGAACTAATCCTACAACCTGTTTGGTAGAAGCCATTGAGAACAGTGTTCTCCTTCTATCAATAGGTGGAGTAACAGAAGATTTGAACTAGCAAAAAAAATCTCTTCAGCCTCTTTACTGTAGTTATCCTCTGTTCTGAGTTTCATCTTAGTTCACAGAATCATTAAAGTTGGAATAGACCTCCAAGATCACTGAGTCCAAAGTAAGATCAACCTACAAATTCCTAGCAAACAGAAGAAAACCCAAATCCATATATTTAATGTTTCAAGCTGCAGAAATCCAGACCAAGAAAATGTTGTATCATCACACACTGGTCAAACACCACCTCAAAGTTGGTACAACTGTGTTTTTCTTCCTGCAGTTCTTTTTCCTGATTTTTGCTAAACGCAAATCCAGTGTTGTGCACCCAAATGGCCCAGACTAACTGGAACCAGATAGCAACAAGCACCTAAAAATCCCAAGAAAAGAAACAAATGTAGTGGTATGTTCTTATAAGTCCCTGAGCTGCTGGCTGAGGGCACTGCCACCACCACCAATCCTAGAAGACAAAGCCAAGACAAGCTGACACCAGGTCCTCGTTGATACATCACACAATTTTATCTTTCACTGCTTCTATACGTCTTGTCCTTAGATGATCAAGGAACAAGTGAAGTATCTTCCCGCAGAGATAACCCAGAAGAAGCAAAAAACAACCCAATTTCAAAGTGGTGTACAGGTAAATTTAGGTACATAAAAATATACACATATATATGATGTAATATCACAGAACAAATACAGGCTTTAAAATGCACATTGATGCCTTTCCTATGGAATCTCCACAGCAGATAAGAATTTTTTAAAGAACTGTTTATAACCTTTAGTTCTCTTTCAGAGCAAGGAAGAAAATCACACCAAACCTCCAAAACAAACTCCAAAACACCAGTGTTTTATAGTTGCTAATAAACAATCTGAAGTATTGGAGCTTCACAGTGTCCCCATCATATTCTGACACAGAACCTGCCAGTCTGATTAGGGAACTCTGCATCTTTCCATTATATTAGAAAGCTGCAGCATCTTAGAGTCTTAAGATAAGCAAGCCTAGTCCACAGATCCATCAACTGAAACTCAGCTTAGGTGCCAGGCATGGTCTCAAAAAAGTCCCTATCTCCCCAAAAGTTTGTGGAAGATCTCTTAGTTTTCTTTACAAGATTCACATTTTTTTTTTTCAACAAGAAAGAAATTAGTGTTGATATAAAAAAGCAACACAGTAGCATCATAGTAAGGTCACTTTTTATCCCAAACGATTATTTTTCTAGTACACAAAGAATACAATGTCAAGCAAGAGATTAGGATCTTGTAAAGCTGAAGGATTCCTAACAGTGCACATGACTGGAATTGTAGTATGAACTGGCATTCCATCCCCATCCAAAATTCTCAGCTGAATGCTCTACTTAGAATTTTGAGATGTCTTTAGAAAGCACCAATGTACTAATGTCTTCATTTTTCTCCACACCTCAACACAAACACTTTTCCCAACTTTTGCTATGATCATCTGAAGCAAAACCAAATGAGATTAATCATCTTCCTGACTAATTTTTTACAGGTGAAAGTACCAAAATCAAAGAGAGCAGACATTACTCCTGCCTCATAGTAACACACACATTATTTCAAAGCACACAAAGTAGAAAGGAACTTGATCTCATGTTTCTCCTTTTCTCTTTCTCCCTTCACACTTCCCCTCCAATGATGGGAACATCCGCCCAAGTACTGACCTCCTCTAACTTGAGGCATATTAAGCATAAGAAATCTTAGACTGCTATTCCTTCCTCTCCAAGTAAGCAAGTTCTGAGCATTAATGATGGAGGGCTGCATTAAAAGCTGCCCATACAAACATCAAGCAATGGCAGGATACGAGCACGTAACGTATTTCCAGATGTTGAAGAACTACTTGCAAATGTTTTCCAGTTTAGGAAAGACAAAAAAGGAGTCACATCTAAGCTCATAAACTAAGTCTTCAGAGCGATCAAGAAATTTAAGCTCGCTCCATTAGTCCAGCAGCTACACAGCAATACACATTCCACATCGGACCCATAGCACTAGGACAGTGTGCAATCACCTCAGGCATCTCACGGGTTCAACCCACTGCAGATCTACCTATGGAAGAAGTATTTTATCAGTTAAACAAACACACAGTCGGGTCACACAGCAGAGAAGCCAGCCCCAGGATATCCCTGCACGTGTCAGCAGGCACACAGGAAGAACCACTGCGCCCAGCACGGCACGCGGTCCCAGCTCACACGCAGGAAACTCATCTTGCAATGCATGCCCATGCAACAGGGCATGCCAGCTACTGCTTCTGACTGTGCCTGCAGACTTGCAGCAACAGGCTACACTTGGACAACAGTCACCCATCCTACACTTCTTCCCTGCCTCTGCACCAAAGCTTCCACACTGGAGATGACGACAGCAGACCTCTGAATAACTTCTGAAACCGTCACCTGAAACAGGCAGAATGTTTAGGTGAAATAGCCCCAGTTGTGCCCACCTGAACCTGCTGATCTGAAAATTGCAGTATCTGAGGAAGACACTGAATGCTCCTAATCCCAAACCCACAGGTGGTATTAATGGGTTTGTAGTTCTTCTATGCAAGGGTGCAGCTTGATCGTGTAACTGGGGAAAAAAATGCAAGGAGCAGCTGCTCCCAGAACATGCTGCCTGGGTCACCTCCACCCCAGCATGCCCTCCTGTACCTGCCTGTCTGCAGGACAGGCTGTGTCAGAGAATCAGCATGCAGAAAATCCTTCCCCAGCTCTGTAACAGAGATAGCATGACTAACACCCGCAGGGATCACAGAAGGGCAGTTATCACCAAACACTGACCTGCAGGTGGAAGGGATGTCTCCTTTTGGGGGCTGAAAATCCATCACATGGTCACAGTGACCCTTTGCCTGATTATATGACTACATTTAGTCACCTCTTTAATGCACAGGGCTGGAGCCCCTCTGCTCTGGAGAAGGCAAGGAGAGCTGGGGAAGCTCAGCCTGGAGAAAATTTTAAGGAGACCTTAGGGCCCCTTCCAGTGCCTTAAAGGGCTTCAAGAAAGCTGGAAGGACTTTGGACAAGGGCCTGGAGTGACAAGAGAAGGGAGAATAGCTTCCCACTGGCAAGAGGGCAGGGTTAAATGGGATATTGGGAATAAATGTTTCCCTGTGAGGGTGGGGAGGCCCTGGCACAGGTTGCCCAGAGAAGCCGTGGCTGCTCCATCCCTGGAAGTGTTCCAAGGTCAGGCTGGATGGGGCTTGGAGCAACCTGGACTAGTGAAGGTGTCTCTGCCCCTAGCAGGAGGATGGAACTGGATGAGCTTTAAGATTCCAACCCCAGCCATTCTATAAATCTGTAGTTTTATAAAAACGGAGCGAGCATCATCATATTCCTGCCTGTATATACAGCGAAGCACAAAAAAAGTTGGAAATTAACGACAGATACAGAGGGAGAGACCTGAGGTTTTAGCTACAGTTAGGAACAGATATTAAAACTGAAACAAAACAGTTTCTCCAGAGCATCCATCTGCACGCTAACTGTCCGTTTGGAAGAGTTCCTGAGGGGCCACCACCAGGCGTCAGTCGCAGGGGCCGCGGGCGCTCGGTGCAGCCGCGGGGACGGCGCAGGCCCGCCCGACCCCGGCGCCGCCGCTCGCTCCCGGCTCGGGGCTCCGGCAGGAGCGCAGCCCGGGCCCGCCGAGAGCTGCGCCGAGGGGCGAAGACACCGCCGCCCTCAGACTCCTGAGCGGCACCGCGCCCTCTGCAGCCACCCGCGGCCTTCCTGCCGCGCCGCCGGCCGTGCCCGGCCCCACAGACCCGCCCGCGGCCCGAGCCCGGCCGCACTCACCCTCCGACAGCTCCAGCTCCAGCTCGGCCAGGCTCTCGCGCACCTCGGGCGGCAGCGGCACGGCCTCCAGCGCGCAACCCCCGCGCTCCGCCGCCATGGCGCGGGTGGGCGAGCAGCGAGCGGGCCCGGCGGAGCCACCGCCCAGCGCTGCCGCAGGTGGGGCCGGGGGCGGGCCGGAGGGCGGGCAGCGGCGGGCCCGGCCGGCCGGCAGGCAGCGGAGGAGGGACGAGGCGGTGCCGGCCCCGCCGGCCCGCGCAGCCTCAGCCCGGGACGGGGACGGGGCCGAGCCCGGGGTTGGGGAGGGGC
Organism: Cinclus cinclus; assembly: GCF_963662255.1. Lineage (NCBI taxonomy): Eukaryota > Metazoa > Chordata > Aves > Passeriformes > Cinclidae > Cinclus > Cinclus cinclus. Next base: position 4,514,227 of record NC_085066.1, on the reverse strand, counting down.
CGCAGCGGGGCCCGCCCGCTCCTCCTCCGAGCGCTGCTCTGCTCCAGCTCCCTTCCCTCTCCTCACGCTTCTCGTTGCCTTGGCACCTGCCGTGCTGCTGAGGCCCCTTTCCTGAAAACACCGACGCTGCCTTTTCTTTCACTCCCCACTTCTTCTTCCCAGCGGAAAATAGGAACTGTGGCCGAGCCTGAGCCCGCGGGGCCCACCCAGCTCACCGTTAGTCCCAGGATAGGGCATGGACATTTCCATGGCACACGATTCCTCTGTGAGAGCCTGGATGTAAAGTGGCGTCCAGGACTGCATAAAATAATAAAAAAATTATTAAGGGTGTCTTTTCTAAAGCCGGCCACCTCTCGAAGGGCAGTATTGAGGCAATAGCTTTCCCCTGTTCAGCTATGGGTTCCAGGGTGAGTGTGTGGCAGGGCCCGATGTTCTGTTCTGGCATTCCTGCAGCTTCCCAGAGGCTCGGGCAGAGGCAAATCCAGGACCTTGCCAGCAGCCCTGACCACCCAAACTGCTCTGGCAGTAGCAACTTTCCTAGAACTAGAAAATAGGGAAACCTGGGGAGTAGTCTTCTGCGGACAACTGCTTCTGTCCAATATACCGCTTTCGTTCGGGATGATTGGGTTCATATTGGGGCTTCTGATTTCTCTGCTCACATTACTGAGGTCAACATATCACAGGAGAGTGTGTCCCATGTGGCTGCCCTTGCGAGGGCACTGACACACCAGACCATCATTAGGAAAACCATCCTGCTTAAAATGTCATCCCTTTACACCAGAAACACTCCTGTTTCCTGATGGCAACCATAGGCACAAAGGAACATGTTACCTGCAGCTCAGATCCTATGGGGTTGGATTCCTTTGATGCCTTAAGTTTTAGCTTTCATATTTTCCAGATTCTGTACTGCATTAGTATATAACTCTGAATTTCATGTGAAGTGTTAGCAAGTTCTCACAGTTTAGTCAGACAAAAGAATCCTTTTCCAGCCCAAGGACACCATTACAGCTTCAGGCCCAAAAAGTGCAAACAACAGTGAATTGAGGAGTGCAAACTGGGAGGATGGGACTTCATAACCTGGAGCTGTAACTGGACAATTAACCCCAGTATGGAAATGCACCAAGATTTATAAAAGTGTGAAAACTCTTGACCCATTGTCCATCTTGGGTGTAGCCTTGGCCAGGCTCTTGTACTGCCCAAGGGGCATCCTTTGAAAGCATTTTTAATAAATACCTACTTTATTCCTTTAACTCTGGCTTCTGCTCGAGGTAGTCTCTCAAGGCATCATGTTCTCTGCAGATTTCTTTTCTGAATAGGAGGCTGCAGCATCTGCTTCTTACCCCCATATCCCACCTTTGTTCCTGAAAACAGTGACTGCCCAAGGAGACTCTTGGAAGGGCACATAGGGAGGTGAGGCAGAGAAGCACTGACTGCCACAGCAAAGTTCCTCTGACTGCAAAGTCCTGCATATTCTGGGACATAAAAAAGCCCTTGCAGATTGATGTTAAAATGTGCCAATGCAAAGCCAAATTCCCTTAAAACAGAACTGATCCCTAGGATCTGCCAACTGTCCTTTAAAGGGTAGTTTTAATTGTCCACCCTAGAAGGGCCAGATTTTAAAATTAGGCATGAATTTGCATTTGCAGTGTCAGTACTGACTGGCTAACTCTGAGCACAGGCCCTCAGGCCTCACAGCCCTCCTGCTTACACTCAACATGGAACATCCAGCTGTGAGAGTGCTATTACAGATTGGATTTAGTGCCAGTTCTGAACTCTGCTCTAGAAATACACTGTTCCCAAAAGGGGATCAACTTGTTCTATGCTAAGCAAAAAAGAGCACCAGCACCATTCAGTGGGTGCAGTCTGACAATGTTGGCTCGAGTGTTAGGACTCTTAGTATCTGATTTTTAAAAGAAATACGACACAGTCACTGAGCCAGCTCATACTTAGTGCAAATTTGTTTGGAACTCTAGACAAGTTAAGTTACTTTTGCCAAGCTTTTACACCAAATCAAGTATTGTTTGTTCACAGCTCTCTTAAATTTATGCCAAATCATTCAAGGGCTCTCCTATAGCTGTTAAGGGTTAATAAATCTGTGCATGTGCCAAGATCTACCTCTACCACAGTTTTTTTTCCAGAGAACCAAATGGTGATCTACCTGACAGATGAGTCCACCTAAAGACAAAAGCAGTTAAATAAGTAATAAAACAATCTTAGATGAAAGCAAATATATAATTCTCAATACCCAGCAGAGAAAAATGTTTTAATAGGATGCAGCAGAACAAGTTGCCTCCAGAAGAGATTCTTCTCACGCTCCAAAGTTAACCACCACACCTGCTTTGAAGGTGGAGATTTCACGTGTCTAGAAGTTTAAAATATTCTGGTAGTATAATTCTTCCTATGCCTTTTCTAAAGAAATACAGAAATATGACAGAAAGGTCTTATTTAGTATGATACTAGGATCTCTCTCATTTTTGCACTGAGACATGGTGACTGGAAATGAGTGTACCACCAGAGCACCTCTTTCCTCTTCTCCTACCAGCAACTTAATACACATTTGGAACTGCCCCTCTGAAGGTAGCTGCAGCACAAGATACCAGACAGAGGCAGGATCACTTAGAGCAGATGGAGTTCACAGGTTTCGTTTGGTTTGCCAAAAATGCACAGAGTTAAACAAAATTATGGACCTTTTGAACTAGAACAATGAATCTGAAAGTGTCCAGAATAAATAGAACAGACTGAGGGAGGACTTACATACTGAAAAACCTAAACTCACAGATTATCTTTGACATTTTTGAGAGTATTTGAGCTATTCCTTCAATTGGAATGATCCTACAGAAATATTAAAACCCAAATAATTTTAGGAACAGCAGAAGAAATAAATAAGTATGGAAGAAATAAACAACTACACAATGTAAGAATTCACTAATAAAATGCCCTTTTTAATAACTTTTTTTTACAAGGAATCCATCTATACACTATAGAAAAATAAACACCACAGACTTTTTGCAGCTTACAATACAGCAATGCAGGCACACTTCAGCTGTTGACTTAATTTCACATGAGAATGTAAAATATTGCTCTTAGTGAAAAGTAAGTCCCTCTTAAAGTACTAAAATATAATAAAAAGAGTCATATAAAAATCTGCTGTAAAAGCACTGCCCTTTATTCAGTTGCATGGGAGATGGCAAGTGCCTCTGTCGAGTGAGGACCAACTCAGAAGAAGCAGGAACTTGCAGGACAGATTCCATAAGTGTTCCCATCACTTTTTAAGGTTTTTCTGATGAGGTGAACCTAACACTTGCCCTAAATTAAAAAAAAAACAAACAAACAACAGATCAGTATTAGAAAACTGCTTGTATTATGAAGCAACAGTGCACAATTAGCAGCATGTTATTTCCTCAAAACACTTCATATGAGCAACACTGAAAGCAATTCCCATTTTCATGAGGCACCTAGGAGCAATCCCAAACAGGATTTGAAAGCCTAAACATCTGCCAAAGCAAACCTTCATATCCTGGGACCAGTGCTCCATCACAGGCCTGCTTTACCCCCAGTGGCAGCTCAATTGTGCCACTCCTGTGGTTATTTCCTAGACCTTGCTAGAAAAGGTCTTGCCACTGATTAGATGTCCTAAAATTCATTAGGAACTGGGAAATCACTGGGCTGACAGCACTGTTCTAAAGATTGCAGCATCATTCTGTAATGCCTGGACATTATTGTCCTGGTAACATGGAAAGAAATGACAGAAACAATATGCACTTTTCATAGAAGTGTTGTTTTCACGGTGTCCCAGCTGTGGAGTACTTACTCCACACTAGGAATCAAGCAAAATGTGTTACTTCCATAAAGGCTGACAGGTTTCAAGTCTAGAATCTGTTTGTCTATCTGTATCAGCCATGCAGCTGCAGTATTTGGGGAAAAAACCCAAAACAAAAACACCCACAAAGTCATGGTAATAAAAGTTTCTAGGTCAAGTCCTGCTGAGAACAATGTCAAAGTTCCCAAACTCTTCAGGATTTCAGGATGACAATTTCCAAGTTCCTCCTTAGGACAAGGAGTTTCTGTGCTATAACCAACATGTAAGAAGAGGAGGTAATTAGACTAATTAAACTAAGTAAATTTGGTCTAGAAATTAGGTGGAACTCTTTTAAATAGCAAAGCTAAGTGCCACTACAATACTTCGTGTGCTCTTTTAATAAATCTTAGAACTAGATGGCTGTATTTACCAGCCTCCAAATTTATTTTTTAAAATCTGTTATGAACATAAGGAAGTGATAAATAAGGGAAGCATTACAGTTTGTGCTGCAGAGAAAGCCCTGCTCAGCTATTGCAACAGCTATCTTTGAATTTAAAGCAAATTTAACTCTATACACACCTTCATTTAAATTGCAACACTTGCTTGTTTAGATTTGGGAACAGGAGGGGGGCAGAAATCACATGAAATTATCCAATCTTATCTCTTTCACTATGAACTTCCAGAAATGCCACTCTTGGAGTAGTCTTAGATTCAGAAAGGCTTCCTTTCAGACACTGACTGTTGTTACCCCCCAAATAATGATAATTATTCCTTAAAATGATGCTCTTTATTGGCAACGGGTACAAAAAACCTTGTGAAAAGCAGTCCAGACTTGCAGGAGCTGGGAGGGGTAAGGAAGTGGCTCTTACCTGGCTGCAGCCCTTGCAGCCTTTGCTGAATCACCTCCAAGCGATGGATATATTCTGTGAGTGACTGGTCAGGATCCTGAGGTGGCACAAGGGACTTTCCTGGAGCTGAACCTGGGGACGGATGCAATCTTCAAAAGAAAACAAACCATTTTCTACTTCTCATGCTATACTCTCAAATATATCCAGAAATTACATTCATATAGTCAGGAATTCTGGGCAAAGAATCCCCCCTTCCATCTGTACAGCTGTTCCTGGAAACAAGAGCAGCAGCAGGCATCATTTAGCCTGCCTTGGATCTACATCAGACCTGAGCCACCACTAGTGCAGTCAAACTGAGCACCAGTCAGGGCTGCTGTTATTAATATCCTGCTCCATATCACACAGGTGACTTTTCTTAGCAAGGCTGTCAGAAACAGACACATGCCACGACAGAGGAATAGGGTGGGGTAGAATTAAGTCTTTTCGAAGTGCTGGAGGTCTCAAACTCTCCAAAATGTTTTGCTAAATTCCATGCAAACCAGAAGACTACCTAGCTGTCTGTGACAAGCAGTCTGTCCCCCCCAAACCATTCAGCAAAGTTAAAAAAATACAATACAACACAATAATTTGAAGCATCTCCCATCTTTGCACTGACCTGTTGTGTGAACGGGAAGAGGACTGTGGGGAGATGCTGATGAATCTTGCAGCACAGCTGGTTCTGTGGCACAGCCCTGTGTCCTTGTCCTGGGTAGGGGGAGAGCTGACAGGAACAGCTGGGGGCTGCTGCTCTTTCAGGACTTCTGTTCTAGCACCAGAGGCTGTGGTAAACATGAATTATTAAAAAATATGCACTAGAAACCACGGAGAGCAGGCTATCATAAACACATCAAACAGACCCAAGAAAATGACAACAGAGCATGCTTAAGTTGGGTTTCAAATGCAGGTAAATACACTTTCTACAGCTAACTCCTTTTTTTGGTTTGTGTGGGGTTTTTTTTAACCATATTTAACAGAATTGTGATGCTATTTTGTATTGAGGTAAAAAGTTCAGCATCTGAGGATTCAAATTTCTTAGGAATCATACCACAGTGGGTTTATGTACAAAGGTGGTGGTTTCTTTTAAAGTATTTCCAGTAACTTAGAAACAGTGAAAATTACATAGTACCAGGTAATGAAAAAGACACTATTTAATCTGAATTTTGTTTAGCATTGAAAAGGCACTAGTAATGGAATTTTACATTAAGGGAAACAGCTCCCCAGTATTGGGTGCTGCATTAATATGTTTGTTGGAATTCTTACAAAGGAATTCTTACACCAGTAACTCAAAGGAAGACTCAAGTGTTCCTCAACTAAGTCAAGCCCATATTGACCTGCATCAGACCATCTATCCATCTACTCTATAGATGGAGAATGGCAAAATAAACAGATTTTCCCACTTCACTTTTGTTTTGAAATGAAGCATATCACTGAAGAGAAATTAGAAAAAAACCAATGTACATGTCCAAACATGTACCTGTGTTACCTCCTATACTGTGAGAGATGCTTTCACCCTGTGTGCTCTTCCTGCCAACTCTGTTCCACTTCTTCACCAAAAATTTTAACCTTGGTAAGAAAACAAATTTGTATAAGACTTAAAAATAAGTAGAAATACATGAAATTTTGTTATTAGTTGGTATAGAATCTTTTAAACAACATAAGTAATAATTGTTGTGGGAATGACAGGAGAATTCTTCAAATTCAGTCTTTGGAATGCTGGCTTATCCCATTTTACCCTGCAATGATCTTTGAACTGCTGAAAAGACTTGGATGTTTTGGCTCTGCTCCTATTCTCCAGAGAGCTCTTCCTACCTGAGAGGAGGAGTTTAGAGGTTACTGCACAAATTTGGAGGTCCTGCAGCCTTTGCTATTATGCTGTTCATGTCAAAGACTCTGTGTCATCTCCTGATAGAAACTTGCTAGTTATCACTTTAACTGGACAACAAAATTGCTCAGAAATTACCACCCATTACATTTAAAAAAGCTGTTTTTTATTAAATGGGCTTGAAGCCACTGGGACATGGCATGTTGTTCCATGTACACCTAGCAAAACCCATTTGATAGTGACATCACACTCAATGAAACATGCTACTGGATTCCAGAGAAAACCATTCCTGACAGATCACATTCTGATACAAGGCAGAATACCCAGTGAGACCAAGGAGATAAGGGTCAGCCCCAAAGGGATCCAGTTTGTAATGCTGTGCAAATACATTGCACTATATTGGGTACCACTCAAGTAGCTTTTTTACAGAATTATGGAATGGTTTGGGCTGGAAGGGATCCTAAAGAAGCCCACCTTGTTCCATCCTCCTGCCAAGAGCAGGGACACCTTCCACTATCCCAGGCTGCTCCAAGCCCCGTCCAGCCTGGCCTTGGACACTTCCAGGGATGGGGCAACCACGGCTTCTCTGGGCAACCTGTGCCAGGGCCTCCCCACCCTCACAGGGAAACATTTATTCCCAATATCCCATCTAAATCTACCCTCTTTCATCTTAAAGATGCTTGTTTCAAATCTTTAGTACAGCTCAAACTCAGCTAACAAGCCATGCTTGAACCAGCTCTGGAGATGGCGTCTGCTTAATATTAACACAGGATAAGCCACAGGAACTAGACATTTTTTAAGTTTCCAAGAAAATACCACATATAAGAGACAGGAAGTGTTTTGGGTTTACCTTGAGATGGCAATGATGGCTCTGACTGCACACCTGAACTTGGTGAAAGGCCGGGAATGTGATCCAGAGAGCTGCAGGTCTGCAGGAGAAGGATAGATTCCCATGCGGGCGATGAGAGAGAGAGTTGCTTGCTCACAGTCCTGAAACCCACCAAGCAGCAGCAGGAGGTATTTCTTCTGATAAACCAGAGCCTTTCTAAAGCTCTCTGCTCGAATGTACTTTCGATATAATCTCTGCAACTGCAGAAAGAAAAAAAAAATTTCAATTTTTTCACAGTTACTGTTGCAAAAACCCAGCCACAAACAAGGTGTCTTCAGGTCAGATGTCCAGACTGAGGACACAAGGACAGCCAAAACAATTCTGTACACTGCTAAAACCCACTCAGATTTGGAGTGTCAGAACTCTTTAGATCTCCTGAATGTTTTCAAGCAAAATTGTCATACTCAAAACTCCAGAACAGTTTAACTCTTTATTAAAGAAAATACATCTAATAAAAAAGAATATTAGCCAGAAAGCATGGTGGGAGAGATGCCTATCAGATTTAATTACAATCAAATTGCCAGAAAAATAAAAAGTATTTAAGATTAGTCAGGAAGGATTAAAAATAATCAGTGTTTTCTATTTTCATGCTTAAGACAAGAAATCCAAGTCTCCCTCTCATTTAAGAGTGGAAAGAAATTCCAAAGATGCAGATTACCTTTGATGCAAGTTCCTGTCTAAAACTGAGAAAATTCCAAAGGAATGTCTCTGATGAGGTACATACAGGGAAACTTTCTAATTTAAAATAATCTATCAAACTGTTCATCTAGAAAAATCAACCTTTTAAAACAGCAACTGAAGATTACAGCAGTAAGTGAAAGATGAATGCCATAATCTGACAGATCCTTTTTACCCCAGCAGACCAGATTCAAATGATACCCCCTGGCTGTAACTCTGCTGGCTCTCCAAGCTCCAGAGAGCTCCTTTGTTGGGTCTCCCCACAACTTTACCTTAGGATTGGAAGTTTCTGTCACTGGTTTGTTTTCAATTTCAGCATTGGCTTTAGCTAGCTGGGATTCTGCCTGTTTCACCATGTTCTGCAGTGTGTTCCTCTCTCGTTGCCAAGCCTCTCTTTCCAGCTCTTGCACAGGGTCAACATCACCTGTAGATCTCATCTAAAACAAAAACCTAAAGGAAGTGAGCCACAATGGGTTTTGCACATTACTTTCACAATCAAACATCTCAAACCGAGTAATAACCCAACTTTATGACAAATTAAAACATAATAACAATGACCCTGAAAACCAGCAATGGCAATCAGGTACTAAATAGCACAATGGGAAACTGAAATGCATAAAAAGCCCTTCTGACTTTCATCTACATCCACAGGCAGCACAGAAATAGTGAAGGTGCCTGTGTACATGCAAAAACAAGTTATGCATACAACAAAAACAAGTTGTGAAAAATTCTGAAAAAAATCACATGTTCAATTCTGACAGTCTTGCTATCCAGAAAAGCTGTGGCTGGCACATCCCTGGAAGTGTCCAAGGTCAGGTTGGACAGGACTTGGAGCAACCTGGGATAGTGGAAAGTGTCCCAACTCATGGCAGGGAGTGGAACAAGATGGGATTTAAGGTCCCTTCCAGCCCAAACCATGCTGTGGTTCTGTGAAACTGAGTTTTGTGCTAAGTCGTCCTTATAGGAATGACACCCAGGACTCCAGCTCCAATTCTTCACAGAAGTTCTGCCTTTGTAACCCTCTTTGTATCAACTACAAATTTACTGGTCATCACTTACATCAGTGCATGATGCAGTAGAAGTTGCTTTTTTAAGGTAGTCGATGTTTTATCCCTTGAAATAAAATCTATACATTAGGGAAGCCAGTACAAACAACTGACCTCAGTTTCTCCTAGGAACTCATTTCAGTACAATCTGTAGTATCTGAAGGAGTTCTACATGACTCATCTACATCCTTGACTTCCACTGCACCATTTGGCAGCTGATTGACCAGACACAGATTTTCCATGCTGACATTTTGCCAGGCTCCCTGTCTGATACTCTCCAGTTTATTGCAATTCAAGGGGGGAACAGCAGAAAATTCCTTTGGTTTCCTGAGCATTTGGTTCAGTAACTTAAAGGAAGGAGAAATTAGAAAAATCAAAGCCTGAAAAGAGAGCAGAGAGGAGGGATTGTTTGTGCCCACAGAAGAAAAGCTATTGAGGTAGAGTTCTTGCTCCTAAACTCTAGAAAGGCATGTGTCTTTAAAGTTCTCAACTGAACGCTTTTTTTGTTAAACAAAATTTAAGTCAGTAAACTTGAGCTCATTTATTTTTCTGTGGACAGTCCCCAGAGGAGGGAATTCCGCTCCAACCACAGTTTTGTCTACAGCTGACAGCTCCAAAGGTGTGTGAGAGGAAGGCTTAATCACAATAATCCCGTGGAGAAGAGGTTGCATCCTCCTCCTCAAGGCTGGAGATGATCCATTTCACAACCACTTGTGTGGCTGCACAGGTGACAGAAGGAAAATACTAACTGCATTTTGTAAGCTTGCAACATGCCAAGGCAGCTTGTCACACATCAGACTTGTGAACAGAAGATACAAAAACCTTTTCACCCATCAGTCAGTCATAGATCTCTGTCTATTGCAAGAGTTATCTAACTGCAGTTAGATATATAACTAACTGCAGTTATCCAGGGAATCAGATGGAATCTAAAAGTTATGCTTTTATGTATTTTGTATGAATAGACTTGAGCTTGGTCTTTGGTAATCCTTGGGTTTAAGATATTTGCAATACTACAAACTTGGGTCAGAACAGCCTGCCTGAGATTACAAACCACTATGGTGCTTTTTGAAAAGTACTTGGCATTTTGGTGTCTCTGGATGCATAGAGAAGCTCCAGCAACACATCCCAAAGCTTGTGATCCTGGGACACATTACATATCTAGGAAAAAAATGCTCTCAGAAGCAGACTCTGCAATGCAACAAAACACAGTTGGACATTAATATACGTTAATGTTTTCCTTACCTGAGATGTAGGACGAGACAAATCTGATTTTAGTTCCCTTAAAGTCTGCAGTAAAGAGGCTACAGCTTCTTCATTTGATGCAGACCAATCATTAACTGTTCTGTTAAGACAGAAATACCTTTTCAGGATCAGGGTGATTTGTAAGAATGTTAACACACATTTAATTGCTTCTTCCCACTATGTGACCTTTAAAGTTCTGAGGCTTTACTTATGCAATATTTGCCACACAAATTACTGCAAGTACATAAAGAGAAGTGAGCACGTTCTGTTAATTTTTAAGAATTAAAAGAGCTAAGGGCTCTCAGTCATGACCCACACAACTTAAGAAGCAGGATGGAAAGCAAAGTGCCATTTTAGGAACTCACTTATCTAGAGTTTTATATATGAACTCATTCAGGTGCACAGCCACAAAGAGCAGCTGCTGCCTTATCTTCTCCAGATGTTGTTGCTGCTGTTGCAAGTGGGGCTTTTCAGTTTCTTTTGTCACAGGCTGTGTGGCACTTCCATCTTTGCTTGAGGTACACAAGAGTTCCTCCTGACAGTTTGGAGCTGGAGGATTTCTTTCTCTTTCTTTTAATACTGCCAGTATTTCCTGCAGTTCTTTAATTCTTTGTTCATCCCTTTGGTGTTGCTGTTCCAAGTTTTGCTGTTTTGAATAGAGTAAGTAGTAGTTAATTGCATCTTATATATATGCACTTATGTGTCACCACACCTAATTAGCATATCCATCATCTGGGTGTTCCTTAACTGCCAGACCACTTCTGGGGGAAGGCCTAGAGCACTACTTTCCAGGGCCACCAGAAGCCATTTAATGACACTGGAGTGGGCATTGTCTGCATCCAAGGAGAAACCCAGGGTGAAACCAATACTGTCTCAAGCCATGACTGGGATCCTAGCTCGAAATAAGGACAATGGTATAGAACCTAGTTTGGTTCCATCCTGCATTTAAGCCCTAGTCATCCCCACCTGTGAGCAACCAACAATTCCCAGCACAGGCAAACATTTAAAGATCAACTTCCATCCACAATAAACCCAGACACAAACAGCTACGTTTCAGAAAAGCAGGACAAGAGCTCATTTAACAGAAGGAAACATTCCAATTGAAGAACACCATCCAGAAGGTTAAATCCCAGTGTGTGGCTATTTCAGGGTAGGGCAGAACACTCTCACCAGTCTCTCCTGGTCTCTCTGCCAGTCCTTCTGTTGCTGTAGCTCTGTCTGTTGCTGCCGTTTCTGCTCTCTCTCCCTCTCCTCTTTCCTGTTCTTATCTTGCTCTTTAAGCAGCTTGAAGAGTGACTGCAGTTGTTCCCAGTCAACTTTCAGCTTGACCTCTTTCTCCCTCTGGGCCTCCAAGGAACGGATCACCTCTTGCTTTTGTGCCTGAAGAGACTCCAGGGTGGCTCGCAGTTTGTCACTGACCTCCCTCTCCTTCTGGGTTTCCTCGCAGCACATCTGTACCTCAGCCTCCAGCTGCCTTTTGGACACGATGGCCTCTTGGTGCATTTTCTCAATAACAGCAGCAAGCTCCATAGTTCGGGCCCTCTCCTCTTCCAGCTGGGCCTGGAGCTCTCTGACAAAGGCTTGTTCCAGCAGCGACTCCCTGTGCTGACAGGAAGCACCTTCCTTCACTCTCATCGTCAGCTGCTCTGTCAACACACGCTCGTGATTCAAGGAATCCAGGAGCTCCAAGGAACGATTTTTCTCAGCATCCAAGTTCTTCTGGAGCTCCCGCAGTTTGCTCTGCTCCTGGGACAGCAAGGCTTCGCAGCGCGAGTGCTCGATCTGCAGCTCCTTGCGGAGGTTGTCTGCGACTGTTCTCTCGTGCTCCAAGGACACTGCCAGCTGGCAATTCTGCACTGACTGCACATCCAGGGCAGCCTGCAGCTCCTGGGCACAAGGAGGGGGACAACACATTAAGATTCTAGCACAAACGTTCATTTGTGGGACTGGCTGGTATTTAGGAGCTTTCAGCCTCCTATTTTATCCAAAAAGATGGTCAAGACTTAACTAGAGTAGTTCAAGTATTAAAAACTTTAAAGTTAAGTGGCAAGTGTCAGAAAAATGCTCTTTAGCAATATGGCACCAAGCAACAAACCCAGAAATTATCATGTTAATGTATCTGCCAGTACATTATTCCTTCTTTGACCCTCATTAGGAAATCACTACTTTTTACATCATTCAGTCCCATTAATAAGCAATATCTGAAACAGCAATAATCCTGTTGTTTTAAAAAGAAAAATCTAAGCAGTAAGAGTAGATGTAAAGCTTCAGGACTTGGAGACTGATAAAAACAATCACAAAATGGTATGGGTTGGAAAGCACATTAAAGCTCATCTCATTCCCACTTTTTTCCACGGGCAGGGACACCTTCCACTCTCCCAGGCTGCTCCAAGCCCTGTCCAGCCTGGCCTTGGACACTTGCAGGAATGGGGCAGCCACAGCTGCTCTAGGTAGTCTGGGTGCCAGGGCCTCACCACTCCCACAGGAAAGAATTTCTTCCTTACATCTTATCTAAATCTACCCTCTTTCCCTTTAAAATCCTTCCCTAGGTCCATGCTGGGAGCCTGCCTTTCTTCAGAAAGAAAGGCAGGAACTGAAGGGGCAGCACAGGACAGTGCAGACAGTCAGAGCTGGCACTGCTGGCCAAGCAGGGAGGTCTACCCTTACCTAGCTAGCACCATTTGTTATCTCCTAGAAAGTCAGGTCAGATGCTAAAAGGGAGAAGCTTTCCATAATGGGGCTTCAATAAAAATCTGTGAATGCCAGACTAATCTGTTGAACAGCTACCCCCAGGTAAAGCACTTTTACCCTTGCCTTGGCTACTCTGTCCTCCTTGCATTAGCAGTTTCTGAAAAGGAGGAGGATGGTAGCAGCATTCCTAACCAGTAATGCAGCAGTAACAAATATCCCAACAAAAATCACAAATCCAAACACCTACCAGGAAGATGACAGGAGAAGCCAGACTACAATGAAATAGGAAACACAATTCTGACTCACTCAGGGAATTTAAGTAGGATTGTTTGGAATTATTTGAGAGAGTTCAGTTTTGGGGTTTAATAAATGGTTTATGTTAAATCTTCCTCCCTTTTCATTTACTGTAGGCTTTTTACAAGCACTGAGTCATTGCTATTACAATCTTGGAGAGAAAGCTGTTCACTTTTTTCTGTTCAATTTAGAAGAGAACAGGACAGCTTTGGTTAACCTCCAAAAATACATATTATATTGAAAAGGCTCCACTTACTCAATGCCAAACTTATTTATCATTGGGTGGTTTGCTTCATAAACTCAGAGATCATATGCCTCACACCCTCACGGTAAGTCTGCTCTGGAATTAAGGGTGCAGCTACACAGTTGGAGAATCTGGCTGTCCCTACTCTGCAAGGGGGAAATGGAAAAGCAAAAGAAAACACTAAGATGATGTGGGGAAAAAAACCAACACAGCATTTGACCTTGGTTTATTTCTGCATGTGCAATTAATGAAGGTAACTGAAAGCTTTAACTCTGCGGGGATAAAAGGCGCTGTGCACATTCAGAAAAGGTTTGCAGGATTTCACAGTCACCAAACAAGAACCAGTGCAGGTGAAGACTGCACAAATAACCTGCCAGTTTAAGTCATGCCCCAGGGGAGCTGGGCGTTACCTCCATGGCCTTTGTCTTTTCATCCTCTGCTTTCCTCTGCTGACGCTGCTGTTCCTCAAACCAACCTCGCAGCTCAAATCGCTTCAGCTGCTCAGCCTCAAAGTCTTCAAGTGCAGCTTCCAAATCCTTTCCTTTTTTTTCCAATTCAACACTGCAAAGTTCAAAACGACATTTTGATGTTCAGAACAGAACATGCTTCACCAGAATCACAAGGAAGACATTTCGGGTTGGTTTCTCTGAGTTTCTATTGTTTTGTTTCTTTAAGGTGGGTTCTATTCTTTCTAAAGAGAGTCCGTTTTCAAGTCACAGCTAAGTTAGCATCTGAAAACATTTACCTCCCTTTAAGTCCAGCTAGAATTGCTTGATTTAGTAACAATTAAGAGATAGGTTATTTATCCTGGCAGAGCAAAGCTGTTGTCCTGCAAGACCAAAGCAAAATATTGGCATACACTAAGAAGGGAGTGGGAAAGGAACATACCCAAGATGACAGAATTTAGTAAAGAAAATATAACCCTTAAAAGTGAGAGACCTTAGTTTTCCTCCTTGTGTTTCCAAGTGCTAAGCCCTTTATGGATCCAATTAGTATAAAGCTCTTTCAGACCTGCTGATAAATCAGGCAAATGAATACATCTACTTCTCACCGTAAATTATTTATTTCCCTCTGAAGCTCTTCCAGGGATTTCTGCAACCTTTCATTCTCTTGCTTACTTCCAGAAAGCTCTGATTTCAGGGATGCTTTTTCTTGATTCAGGAGATCACATGTTTCAGAGGCTCTTTTCTGCTCCTCAGAGAGGGTGCTGTGCAAGTCACTTACAATAGATTTTTCCTGCTGAAGCTTATATTCCAATAATTCAACTAGGATAAGAAAACACTAATAGTTATTTATATTACAGAGACCTTGACAATATGATATCACACTAATTCAGATTAGGAAGAAAAACCCAGCTGTATTGAAGAGTTCTTGTCTGAAGAATTCATCTCTTTTCAAACACGAGAGGAAGCAGCAAAAAGATGCACAAACACTGTGATTCTATCATTGTGAAATTCTGTAATATCACTAATGGATTTTAAACCTTATTAAACAAACTTATCCACTTACATAAACATTTTATGACAGGAATCACTATATAGAACCTGTTGTGCCAGCTCTGTTCAGGACAGTGAGTTAAGAGAAACAACTCTCCCTAAATTTGGAGGTTCCTGTTTGGTAAGTACTTAAAAATAATTAATGTACCTATGCATACAGTACTATGTAAATAAAATTTGTAGTAAACTTCTGGATTTCCAGAAAGCCCTCTATTGGAGTAGTGCATATGCTATTAAATGGCTGAATCCTGAATGATAGTGATGGAAAAACAAAAAGAAGTAAAAAGCAGTATTTTGCTTTGAAGAGAGATTTATTTTTCACCAAAGCCACTTGCACTTGTTTATTCATTACATAAAAGGAACCTGCTGTGAAAACCAAGTCTTGCTTATTCAGTCAGGAACATGGTTTAGTAGTGGGCTTGGCAGTGTTTATGGTGGGACTCCACAGTGTTCAAGGTCTTATCCAGCCTAAATGATTCTGTGATTCTGTACTAACAAACATGCAGATAAACAATTCTCTGTAAACAAACAGGGCTTTCACTGTCCATGCTGGGTTTTCTCCATGTGTACTCTATTTCAGTTCTGTTGCTTCGGGTTATTTTACAGTTTCTATTTGCTTTTCACAGATTTGTCTTCACTACTAACATAAGAAAGAACTGCTAACATCATAGGCAACCTGAGCGTATTCAGTAAAACAGAGGAATTGTACAGCACCTGCTTCTTTGCAAGACAACTTTTTTTTGCCTTTCACCTTAGAGGCAAAAGGGAACTGCTGTAGAAGACAGAAGGAAGTGAGAAAGACAGAAAGAATTACCTTTCCTCCGGAGCTGGTGTTCCTGTTTGTTGCCATGATCTTCAGCCTTGGTGAGGGTTTCCTGAAGCTGCTGCAGCTTCTCCTGGTTCTGGAGATGCGTCATGCGGAGCTGAGCTCGGAGATCCTGGATTTCTGAGAGCAGGCTATTGCGGTCCGAGGAGAAGAGGTGCTCCACAACCACCTGCCTCTGCTCCTCCTGAAACAAATCGAGGCCTGTTCAAGCTACAAGGCTATTTCCATATCTTCTGCAAGGATAAATAGTAAGGAAACTCCTGCAGTACAAGTTTTGTACAGAAGCACTCAAGTTACCGAGTTCACGCTTCACATGAATGCAAAACGTTAGCATTAAGAAAAAAAGAAAAACCCCACTTCACTTGCCTTGTCGAGTTTATACCTATCAATTACTACAACCTAGAAACTAAATGTTACTGCCAAAAAAGTCCCCAGATTCAGAGTTGGTTCAATAGATGTCCTTTGCAAGAGAGGTCTGTGAAGTTCTAGACAACTGGAAGGAGGGAAAGAATTCAGCCAAGTATTTCCTATTCACTATCAGTCTTTCTTGATGCCAGCTAAAATAATCAATAGGCTTTGTAACAACATGTACAAAGTTCAAGAAAAAAATGCTACCACTACAGAAACTATAAAAGCTACTGATCCCACACCACCTGCATTAACACACAAGATTTAACAACAGAAGCAATAAAACTGAAAAATATCAAAATAAAGGAGAATAAAGAAGTGCAGCACACTAAGAGCTTTTCATACTTGTTGTTTCATTATATACTCCAGCTTTTCCCCTAATGAACTTGCATCACCAGATGCAGGATTGGAGAAGTGAGACTTCAAGTCAATTTGCATCACATTTCTCTCCTTCTCAAATACACTCTGTACTGCTTGCAGAAGTTCTCCTCTCCAGTCAGCAGCAACACCTGATGTCTCCTGTAAAATATTTTTTTTTTAAATGCCATCTCTCTCAACCTCTAACCCAGCCTCTTTCATACTGTAAGAGTATATTTGTTAAGCACTTTTACAAGTGTTCAAAGAGTACTGTCCTTTACTCCTTAAACATAGATATATACACATAAACAAGCCTCATAGCACATTATATATATAATATACATTTATATATATACACAACCTGGTTTCCTTGCTTTAAAGGGTATTTTATAGCCATACCTTGTCTCCTCTGTCTGCCACCTTGCTGAGATAATCCTTCAGTGAGTGGATAGCATCCAGCAGGGATAATCCCTCCTTCTGCCAGCTCTCCATTGCCACTTGGGTCTGAGGGATGTTCTTCAGCTCCCTAAAACCCAAGGGATGCTCTGACAAAGCCAATATTTTATGGCTCTCCTCATACACCATCTTCAGCACAGTCTGAGAAGAAAAAAAAAAAAAACAACCCAAAAAGATCATGTTAAGAAACAGGCATCAGCATCCTGGCAGTGTAAGAGTAGCATGGGACAGCACTGGACAACAAAAGTGAGGTGTCTGTATCAGCACACTAAGATGCAATTAAGCATAAATGATTATTTATGCCAAAGCGTTGTACTTTACCTTTGTTTCTGAACCATTTAGCTAACTTTCCTGGGAATAAATTAAATTCTATCAAGTCTGAAGCTATGTTACTAAACCCCAGTGATGCCAGAAAACTGAATTATGCATTTAGACAGCTTTGGCTTAATTTAGAAAATTATGCACAAATATCAACGCCCAAAATAACCAGTTTTAATCATTTGCACAGTGGAAATTGTTTCCTCTGACATTGTCAGGCCTAATAATATATTTTAAATAAATTCCCTGTTCACAAACTATTACATCATGCACAGATGTTTCCTGGCCTCTTTTCAAGGAAAATCACTGGAGATTTAAATCCTTTTCTTACACACATCTCATCAGAAATATCCCAGCCTTCACATGGAGCTGTTTCTTATTGCTATGCACTTGTAACAACAACACAGAGTACTTTTATTTAACTCTTGATGTTCTTTCCTTGCACTTATTTTTAAATTACTTTTGAGCAAACTTGAGTTGCTTTTCTGCTTTTCTGTTTTACTTTTTTTCCCAGTAATCACTGGAATTAAAACAGTGATTACTTCAATAATCAATGAAAACCTTCAGTCATTATCAAAAGCACAGTAAAGTGTTCAAGCTAAACATTCAGTACTAGAATATGCACTCAGATCTTACAGCCAGTCAAGTTCTAGACTGATGCCCCACAAAAGAAGGAAAAAAAGTCTTTCTTAAGGTAAAATGAATTTCATCTCTTCCACGAAGTCTCTGACACAGAATTTTTTAGACACAGAATGACAGGATGGTTTTCAGTAGGAAGGGACTTTTCAAGACCATATCTAGTCCAACTCTGCTGCGACAGGCATGGGGAACACCTTCTATTATTTCAGACTGCACAAAGCCCTGTCCAATCTCATTTTGAATGGATTCTGGGTGGACTTCTAGGGATCCACCACCTCTCTGTGCCAGTGTCTCATCACAAGAAGTTTTGTACTTATGTCCAAACCATTTAATGATCTTACTGGGCAGTGAGGTGAGGCTGAAAGATCAGTAGTTTTCCAGGGTGCTTCTTATTAAGCTTTTTAAAAATGGGTGCGATGTTTCCCTTTTCTCTAGTCACTGGAGACTTCAACTGATTGCTGTGAATTTCCAAAAATGGAGAGTGGCTGGGTAATTTAAACTACAAAATTTCCTCAGGACCCTGGGATTCATGTCATTGGGTCCCATGGACTTAGCTATGTCCAGGTTCCTCTGGTGGTATTGAATATGATTCTTATAATATGAGGGACTTAATTCCTCCAGTCCCTTTCTCATCTAATTTAAAGCTTTCCTTATAGGTTTGGCCAGCTTATTGGTGGAGACACTCTTGCCCCACTTGGGTGAATTCCAAGAGCTCCCAACATTTCTGGCTTCTCAAAGGTAAATCCATGATAATACAAATGCACCAGCTGCACAGCCAGGAATTCACCTCTGTCCTGGTCCCCTTCCTCTGACTGGGAAGATAGAGAATATCACCCACGGTCCCAAACCTTTGAGCTGTCCTCTTACAGTGCTGTTAGACCCTACACAGGTCTGTAGGGCTCACTCAGCTTGGCAGCCTCAATGATACCACAAATACAAGCTGCTGGTAAGCAACAAACTTCTCTAGAGGAAGTACCTGGATGGCAAGAGGGTGCTTCAGCACCTCTCAGTAAGGAATCTCCCATTACTAACACTTGATGTACTTTTCTGGTAGCACTGGTTCTCATGCTGGCAGATGGTTTCATCAGCTTTGCATGTTTGGCTTTTCCTGGATCCCATCAGTTATTCCATGTGTTCTTTCTTCTCCAACCCTAGAGCATCATGTCTCCTATTAAGATGGGGGAAGGATCTTCCTTCTGGCTTGAGCCGTGATAAATGCCCAGTCTCCATCTTGTGAGTTACCTGTGCCAGTTAGCTTGAGTGAGTTTGAATACAGGCTTACCTTCCCCTTTACACAAGTCTTTCTCCATGGTGCTAGGCAAGCAGAAGGAAGCAAATTAGGAGGCAGCATTCACTTTCTAGTTTCTTACTACTTGAGAACTCACTGTAACCTGCTGTATTCTCTCATAGGTGACAGTTTCTCCCTTTCTGTAGCTGGAATTTCTGAAGTGGCTGAGAGCTTGCTCAGCAAACCAAAGATTCTAGTCATATACTTTCTTCGAGTTTCCTTACTGACTAGAGTAAGCACTCACTTCTCACTCTTCTGTCTATTCCTCATGTTGCTTGAACTGGCTCTGACCTATCCCTGCACAGCTTGCAATGGTGTTTCCACAGCTCTCCATCACATGAGGATAGCAAGAACAGGCAGAGGAGCATGATGTCAGCCAGCCATGGCTGCTTCTGAAACAACTTTCTGTGAAGCCTCAAAACCAAACCCATAAAGGAGAATAAGCAGACCTTGTACCCCCACATTCCGAAACAGCACAAGTGCTGTCCTAGCAAAACTAGTTCAATTCTAGAAAGTACAAGTTAATGTCAGTAATGCTGCTACAAGAGATGCAAGGACAAGAACCACAATCAACTTGAAGTTTAAACCATTACAGAACAGTTTTCACTGTAAATGTAGCAGCTAGTTTATATTACCATTTAATTTTTGCTGTCTAGTTTTAATTTGCTGGTATGTTCATATTAATAATACATTACCTTCATCTGTGGTGAAAGTATTTCCTTTTCTTTCATCGATTCCATAATATCTGGAATCATTGCCCGGTATCGCAGATAAGCCATGACATTGGCATCCAGGTGATCTGATGTTTGTAGCTCCTGCTTTAGATTAGCTGCCAAATTTGAGCTGGTATCTGAAGGAAGAGACAAACCCCATCCCCACAGAGTGTTAACAAATATGGAAAGAACTTGAAACCAGAACAGCCACTTGCAAAATAACCACGATTTCTTGTGCTCGTATGAATGCAGGGTCAGATTGAGTTGGTTGGTTGAGATCCTTACTAACTTAAACAATTTAAAAATCAGTAAGCTGCCTTTGAAACCATAGAAGTCAGGACTCAAACCCCCTGCCTCTGTCCTGTATGCAGATGAAAAGGTCAGAGCAGGCACAACAAACATACATACATACATATATATATATGTTTCTAAACAAATCATCACCTGCCTAAGCTTAGCATAGCTTTCCAATAAAAGACCCACAGTAAAAGAAAGTGGGAGAAAGGAGAAACATGTTTGAATATTGAAGTTAACAAAAGGTAAAAGAAGTCCACAAAGTTCAACTTACTGCTGCCACATCCATCGCTCATTGCAGATGCTCTTGATCCTTCATCATCTTGTAAATCAGAAGGGGTTAAAGTCAGATTATCAGCTTCTCTCATCTGCTTGAGAATAAATTTTTCACGTTACTTTGGTTGTCTGACTGTAGCAGTTGGTTTCTGCATTTACATCAAGTTTTTTACTAGTGTGGATTTTAGCAAATGCCTACTTGATCCAAGTGTCAGAGATGGCAAATACCATAATTAATGCAATACTGGTGCTCTCTGGAAGCCATTCCATCTCAATTTTTTCCTCTTTTAATAGTCTTAAAATACAGGTATTTGTATTTAATTATCCATCAAAGCAAGGCTACAAAAGCATACAGCCAAAGATAAATTTTCTTAAGTACAGACTTGATCTTCCTGCGAAATTACAGAATACAGACAATATATATGTATACAAATACAGCCATTAAAAAGAAAAGCCTCTGTTATCCAGTTTTGAAAGAGGCTTTTTTAACACTCAACAACAGATTGTTGAAGAAATGGGGAGCTGTTACAGTACACTGAGTACTATGGCAGCAAAGGCTTTACAGGTTTACCTCATTTACTGACACATTAAGTGTTATCACAAATGTATCAGTTATTATCACAGCAAGAGAGGAACTAATAATGGTATGTCCAGAGCTTCACTGGACCTACTCCCAGCAGTGTGTAGGTTTCTACTACTTGGAGCCCTTGGCCCCTCAATGATCCCAGGGGGACAGGGCTGAGCAGTCTTAGTAAGAATTAAATCAGGCATGAAATATCACTTACCAAAAACTTCTCCATATCTTCGTCGTCATCAACAGAATAGGTACTTTCAGAGAAAGCTGGAGATTTTCTGCCTATTCCCAGTGCTGCATCCCCACTGCCATTTTCATCCACGTTAGAATATCCCAGGGATATGGAATTATCTCCTTGCAGGGATGATCTCGTGTGCACAATTTGAAAATCTGTGTTTTCAGCTTCTGAGAAGGGTGTCAGGTGAAGCACTGGTTGAAGTTCCATGCTTGTATCTTGCTTTCTCATGATCTCAGGCGAGCCCCATGAAGACATACTTGCAATTAAATTCTGGAAATCTTTTGGAGTCTTTTTGTCTATGCTCAAATCGTGTTTTGGTGAATCAGGAGTTGGATGAATTTCCAACATTTGCTGGCAATGCTTTTCCAAATCTTGATCCCCTTCAGTGCTGTGGCTCATGTCCAGCTCCTGGCACAAGATATTTTCTTGCGATTGCTTAATCTGTGTTTTTGGATTTTTATTGTGAATTGTCAAGTCAAACACAACTTCATCTTTTTCCTATAATGAAATAGCACATATTAATTGTTTAATGGAATTTAAGCATGATTGTACAAACTGAGAAACATGCACTTAAAGACCTTTTAGAATTGATTGGTTTTTCCTTGAATCGCTTTATCTAAGTAATTTAATATAAAATTACTCAACCTCTGATTCTGTGACTGAGTCTAAATAATGCACTATTTGAGAAGATATTTTAGTTTATTTTAAACCTGTCAACATGGAAATATCATTTCATTCTCCATGCCTCTTAGCTTGCCAGATGCAGTGAATAACTTATCCCTCCCATTTTAGACCATCACCTTAATCCTCCTGCATTAATCATCCCTTCTTAATAATCTGTTTTAACCCTAGTGCTAGCTGCCAGCACTTGACTCATTTTGCTGCTCCTCCAGCTTCCATTTTAACACATTTCCTAATTTTCACATGGTTTCCACTTTGGAACCCAAACATCACTGTAGGAGGGGTTTTTTGCTCCTTTAAGAACACTCTAGTATACTTTGTCTAATACTAGAATGAGATGGATCCATAGGAAAAGAAAAGTCTATTGTAATGAATGCTTGAAAACATGGGAGTTTATTACTTTGATTCAACACATTCTTCAATTCTGATAATTATCCATCCTCTGCCTACTTAAAAACTTCTAGCATTTAAACATGGAAATACATATACTGACATAAACATCAATTCAAACCTTTCAGAGTCTGAGTTTCTACTTGAAAAGTGATTTTTAAATAATTGAACTGCACACAGCAGGCCAGCATTTCCTGATATCCTTCAAAATGTTACCAATTGGATCCTAAACTGCTTCTGGTTTTTAAACAGTGATCTGACAATCCCTACTTGTATACACAAAATGGTCCAGTAGCCACTGGACTGGAAGTCTGTTGCCTTGTACAGACACATTCCATGGTCTGCATAGGTCATTTCACACTTTTCCCACCTATTTCCTTTTCCTGGGAGATTTCTGGGGCAGATTCTGCATGTACAGTGTCATCCAGGTACTGATGGCAATGCTCCAAACTTGAACTTCCAGGCAAATAAAAATATAAACACCAGGAATGACCACATGTTTTGCACAGCTACATTCTCAATTTCTGCTTTAAAAATTGACATGTCATACACAGTGATTATCCTGTAATTTATTTAAATAAGTCATCTACCTTGGATGATTATTATAGCATAATGCCAAGCAGGGCCCTGAAAATCCACATAAGCCTGACACTGAATGTTTTTACTTTCCTGTATACTCAAACTCTACATATAAACCCTCTTAACTAGCACTCATCACCTCTGTAAGCTACCTTTTAAAAACAGTAACTTGGTGACAGATTTCTACAGCCCTCTGAAAGAAAAGAAGGTGTGTCACCTGAATCCTACTGCTTTCTAAAATTAAGTGATTTAATAAGAATTTAAGATTAGGTTGCTTGCAGCAAATGGCTCTAGGAAAGATTCAGAATAATTACAAGAAAGAGTCATAGTAAATAAGAATCTCTGAACAGAAAGAGACACATGATGAAGTGTTTTCAAGTAGCTCTCCAATACAGCCATGAAGAATGGCAAACACTCTTGGTAGCTCATGGTGGCCCCATTGTTTTGCTTGCAGATGCCCACTCTTTCACTGTCCATCCTCAGCAGATCAGGAAGGCAAAAAAATAAGCTGGGAAGAGCTCACAGATAGAAAGAAAGAAGGGATATCATCTACTAACTACTCTCACAGGCAAATTAGAGTAAAATGGGAAAAAATGTACTTCATCTATTAATCTAGAAATAGATTATTCTAAAAAAATCTCCACAACAAACAGTATTATTAAAAATCAAATCACGTACCAATTTAGCAGCAGGGGAAGCCAATACCCCAAATGATTGATCAGTATTTGCTTCTAATTCCTGCATTCCATTTTTAAGGGCTGCATCTTTTCTTTTACTCTGGCAGAATGTCTTGAGAAATTGAGTCTCTTCATGACCTACTTGCTCCACCAGCTTGCAAGACTCCAACTGTGAAAGCACTTTGGCTCTTTCCAGTCGTAAGGCTTCAAGCTCTTTCATGTGGACCTTGATTTCACCTTTCAATTTTGCAGTGCTCCCTTGCAGTTCCTTGATTTCTCTCAGGTAAGCTACTTCTTTCTCATTCAGTGCTTGCACCTGGGAATCAAGTTGAGAAACTTCTAATTGAAGACTGCAAATATCTTGTGCCTGACTTGCACCTCTCTTTTCCAACTCTGTTTGGAGCTCTGCTGCCTTTTCTGTTAGGTACTGCAGCTCAGTTGTGTCAGCTTCTCTTTGATCTGCCATTGTCTTAATTTGCATCTCTTTCTCTAGAATAGTTGCTTCCCTTTCTCTCAACTTATCTTCAAGTTCCTGAACTCTAGATGCAGTCATGTTTGTCTCAGCCTCTCTCTGAGACAAATGAGTTTGGGAAAGGCTGTATTCTTCCTGAAGTGTCTGGTACTGCGCTCTCAGGGAGGTGAGCTCTGCAAGAGACTGCTCTGATGACTCTTGCAACTGTTGGTATTTTTTCTCCAACATTTCCACTTCTGTTTTGAGCTGCAATTCCTTTTTCTCCAGTTGCTGCTGCAGAGCTTCTTTAGAAGCTGAGACAAGTTCCAGTTCCTCCTGAAGTTCTCTCACTTTAGAGGGTACTGATGAGTTTCTTCCGTTTGGATCAGCGTCACCTTGACAAGCTACGAGTCCCTTCTTCAACTCATTCTGAAGGTTTTCCACTGAATTCTCCAACACAACTTCATAGAAATAAACTTGGCTGTCACTATCTTCGTGACATACCGGTCCAAATTGTGCCAGCTCTTTCTGAAGCTTCTCAATTACTCCATGGAGTTGCTCCACCTCTTCATCCTTGTCCTTACGCAGCCTCTCCTGGTCAAGGCGAAGGTGCTCAACCAGTGATCTGAGTTCTTCCATTTCAGGTTTTTGGTCTTCTGCAACCTAAGCAAAAGGATGAAGACTGAATATTACTGTATGTAGGCAATTATTATTGCACATGGAGCTTATATTTCTCTTCTGAATCACACAGGCATGAAATCACACATTTAACAGCAGGAAGAACCACACATTTCAGCTGGTGACTTCTCAAAATAATCTCTACTTTCCAAGGAGAACTATCAAACAGATTCACAGTAAGAATCTGCCCACCTTGCTTCCTGCAAAAATCAAGCAATGACGATATAGTCAACACCCTTACTTTATTCTCCAGAGCATTCTGTAGCTCATGCTGAAGTCTCTGCATCTGGTCATTCAAGTGATCAATTTCTTGATTCTTTTCTTCGAGCAGTGCTTGTGGGAATGACAAAGCTGAGGAATCACTAATACCCAGGTCCTGGCTTTGCTTCACATGAAGTTTTGTTAGATCCTCCTGACCAGAAAAAACAAAAATCTCATTACAAAAATTCAAAAATCTCCTTTCTCTCTCAACTTAATGGCAGAGCAGATCTAGGGGCTTTATTTAAACCTTCTCCTCTTTACCATAACAGTTAAGAGCTTGGGAAAACAACTATGTCTTCTTCGGGTTTGCACCACTGCATGAGACTGTCCCAAGCCAGAAAATAACCTCAGCTTTTGATTTAAATCAAATCACTGTAGAAGATAATGCTACAACCATGAATCTAGAATACTGGGAGGCTTTGGTTCTATGATACCCAGCATTCTGATTGCAAGAGAACCAACCCAAATATCTGTTTACAACATCATGAGATGAAAACCTCAACATTCAAGAAAGCAGGTCTCTGACATTTTAGGCAGTACACTAAAGCTAGAGGAACCTACCTGCAAGTGTGCATTCTCTGCCTGAAGCTGGATGATGTTGGAAGTACTCAAGTTTTTTTGTATCTCTAACTGCAAGTTCAGCTGCAGTATCTCATCATCTTTCTTGTTCAAATTCTCTTTATATTGTTCTACTTGTTCTAGCAAGCTTGCAATCTAAAAAAATAAAACATAGTTGCTTCAATTAAGTTCTCCAAGATAATTCTTAATTCATTGTATTATTTAATGACAAGTAACTCCAGGAAATTCAATGATTTAAACACTGATCAACCTGCATTAATAAAACACCCGAGACATAAAAAGAGTGAGACGCTTGTGTTCCAACTCCTCATCTGCAAAACCAAAGTACTGCAAAGGTGGGTTTCTGTTTGCTTTTTAAAGAAAATCTACCTGCTCACAGAAGATCCATTAATGTGTATTGTAAGTGATCAAGGCTTGACTGATGTAATTTGATGTAGCAATATGAGACATTAGAATCTTATGTGCAACAATGACAAGCAGTCAATATAAACACCATCCTTGTCCTCCCAGAAGCCAGAAATGAGCCTTGCAGTGCCAATCCCAATAACACAGAAAACAAAGAGATTATTCAATAACCACACTTTTCTCTGCAGTGTGATGTTGCCATCCATTGTTTTTATTATGTCTTGCTTAAATGGGTAGCAAGGTATAATGGCTTTGGGAATTATGATTGTTGAAATCAGACCTGATAAGAGAAATGGAAATTCCAGCTTTAAGAAATTAATTTTTATTATCTTGTACTGCTCTTGAAAGGCTGGTGTACAACTGACTGAAGGATCATTCTTGTTTTTCTTCTTTACACATCCTTAAGTGGACTATGTTTCTATATCACAGATATTATAATATTCTAAACATATAGGTTATATTATATTTATATATGTAGAGATATATATTGCGTATGCATTTATACATGTAAATCCAGTAAGAGTTCCAGATATTGTGAGCAATTTCTCCGTGCTTCCTCTTAGCTTGACACAAAAAACTCACCACAAACATTCTCTCAAAACAGGTTAAATGACACTATTATGGGTAATTGCCCTTTCTGATCTTACAAGGATTCTCACTCCCTCTCAAACAAAAACTTATATACCTACTTCAACTTTGGAAGGAAAGAAAAATCAGTTTACACTAACACTGATCAGTCTCAAAGTCATGTGAATCATCACAAGATGCTTTCTAGCAGGAAGGGAGATGGACACAGAACAAAAGCAAGAAAAAGGAAGGTTAGCTGAGGCCAAGGCAACTCAAAGTCTGTAGAAGTGTCCCAAAGCTCTCACCTGTCTCTCCTTGGCCTGAAGTGCTTCCTGCTCTGCCTGCAGCTGCTCCTTCAGCATGGGGGCAGAACTGCCATCCACTGGCACTCGGTGCCTCGCTTCATCCAGCTTAGACTGCAGGGCAGAAATCTGGATCAGGTTATTGTACTGCTGCTGTTGTAATGCCTCTTTATCCTGAAAAATTATTATTTTTTTAGTGTTAGAATTAATTGCTGCCAATATACAAATCTACTTAACCAGAACAATCCTGCTGAAAGACTTCATCGACCCTGACACACCCAGTACAAGATAATCCCAGTGGCCTATGAAGAAATAGGAATTCAAAACAACTGAATGGTTTTTAGCTCATTTAAGTTTTTACCCCTTTTTTTGTAATCCAAGTTTAACAACTTTGGAAAATTTAGCATTCAGTGCTAAACTATATTTTCTCAGTTACACAGCATTTTATATGCTTAAGAACCTAACCTCTAACATTTCCAAATTTATTATGATACCATATATGTGCCAAACTAAATCTCATAGATGGACACAATTTAAGAAATTAAGAGTTCTGGGTAGATCAAAACCTACTCACAAATACATCAAGTTCAGTCAGAATGTGATAAAGCAGCACTAAATTTGTCTAACCTGTGATCTGCCAAGCTACCATAGCTTACTCTATTTTTAAAACATCAGTTTTTGATCCTCCTCCTCTCACAGTCCTTCTCAGGAGCTGGGTCAGTCCAAGGAGGAAAGGTTCATTTGGGAATTGTCCCAAACAATAAGCATACATATCTGTACTTAATACAGTAAAGGAAAGTTTGACAAGAAACCTAAGGCAGTAATTGCCTCTGCTGTTCAACACTTACTCTGCCCAGAGTTTAATGCACAGATCTTCAATATGTTACCTAGACTCACTGTACTGTTTGTAAAAAAATATATAAATTTAACCATCTTTTCTCTAGTTCAAGAGATCTAAGATTCAGAGCACGTGGCTAGCATCTTCTGATTGTAAACTGAAAGTAGTAGCAATTAAAAGAAATAGAAATTAATTGCAAAGCATTACAGTATCAAAAGGTAAGGGAAAGCCAGAAATTTTTCTTGCCCTTGCATGAAACCTCTGATATCAACCAGCAGACCCTCAGGAAAGAACACATAAAACCAAACCAAACCAAACCTCAAGCAACATGAGAGCCTTGTTGGTTTTGTTTTCTATCAACTAAAAAACATTACCCAAACCACACTGATCACTGACCAAAACCTTTCAGCAACAATGTGCAATCCACACTACTGCAGAAGTGGGCTGCCTTGGCTCCAAGTGTCCCTGCCTTGCAAAGGTGCAAGTGTGTAGTGTCAGTACAGCTCTGCACAAGAGTTCAGCTCCTCCTGGCATCCTCCAGGTTGCTACAGCAACCCAGCAAAATCAAGTGGCAAACTAGGCAAAAATCAGGGCTTTACATAATGCACCTACACTGTAAAACTTGCTGGGTTGTCCTTGACATGTAGTCAAACGTGCCATCTTCTTCCATGAATCTCAAAATCCACAGGAGAGCAGGCTCCCTAAGTTAACCCCACTTTTTAGATCTCAAGCAAAAGCATGAATGATCCTCCCAACACAACCTGATCCAGGAGTTTCAATGTTAGATATCAGCAACCTGAACCACTGAAAGGAACTGGAGCAGGACAGAACAAAGACCTGCTCCATGCACATCAGCTGGGCAAATAAATCTGTTAGTTGTGCCTTTACTCAGTATTCATCACAAACTGTTCTGTACTCAAGATATTCTATTTCCAGACCTATTTCTTATTTCTCCACCACCTGCAATACATGCATTTTTCATAGGTTGGAATTTGGGGGACAATACAATTACCATTCACATCAAGTGCACTTTTACAGAAAAATGCCATGGCATGCAATTGTTCTTAGAACTCCACTGGAATTATTTACTGAAGAAAATTGCTTCAAGACAAGCTACTACAGTGTTTTCAGGTGGAAAATTGAATTGTACAACCTTGTTTAGATTGGATTAATTAGTTCCTGGGTTAAAAAAAAAAAGAAATCAATCTCAAGAGGGTCTGAGTTTGGCTTAAGATATTTATAAAACACCAATTGATGGGGACATTCAAACAAACAAAAGAACATTCTGAAGTCACATGAATAAAGAAAGTGTGTTTAACAGCAAGCCAAGATTCCAGAAAAAAGAGCAACTTGCCAACAGCAAGCAGCACCACAGTCTTCACCCAGTCCAAGGCAGACAGAAATTAAATGGGCATGGCTTTTGTATGTTTGGATAAAACCACAGAAAAAAATCAAGCTTGGAAAGGTTTTCAAAGTTCTGTGACGCGAAGCACAACCAAGTTGGCTCTGCTCAGGCAATTCTGCTATCTCCCACTCAGAGACACCAGAGAAGTCTGAGCTTCCTTTAAGGAGTGGCTGCCCTCAGCATGACTACTTCCCCCTTCCATTCAGTTGGAATTTCCCTTGTTTACACACATATCTTCTCATCCTTTCATTTGCACCTTCTGGTCTGACTCCACCTTCTTACAACCTCCTATGTGACTGTACACAATGAGATCTCCACAAAACTTTCAACAATACTCAACCAATGAAAATTATTGGGAGGACATTGAACATTTAGTTTCAAATGGAAGAAGTTACTCAGATGTTTGGAAACTTTTGCTGAATGGACTGTAATTCTTAATTCCAGCCTGTGATTAACTGAAGTAGTAACAAAGCACTATAAGTTCTGGACTATGGCAAATGGATCTGGCATCAGACACAGAGCAAGAAGGGCTACAGATTAAGATAATTTCATTTTAATCACAGGTAGTTATTGAAGACCCTCAATGTTTGATATTCAGTAACAGCACCTTCTCAGAAACCTCCAGACAAGCACAAGAGCAACTCTGAAGCAGCAAACATGAGAACTGTCAAAACAGCCTCCATAGTAGGACTTGGAGGAAGTCTTACTTAAGTCTTAGAGGTAATATCAAAGTACACACTACATAAATCTTTATAACAGACTTAGAATTTGTAGAGACAGAGATTATTTAAAACTGTGGCTGTGATATGTGCCATTAATACATCAGTTTAACTCACCACTGAGTGCCAGACACTGTCTCAAACACTGACAACCCCCATAAAGCCACTGTCACATAATGCCAACCCCATTTAAATTAGGATTTGAAAATTACCTGTTTCAGCTCAGTTTCCACTTTCTTCATTTTCTGCAGCTGTTGTTCCAAGCTGTGTACAGTCTTTGAGACCTCAGCACCACTGAGTTTCAGCTCTTGGATCTGTGCCATCAGTTTTTCTATCTCTTTATCACGAGCTGCAATTTCCTGATGTTTTCGCTCCTTTTCTAGCAACAGTTTATTGTAATCATCCATCTTCTCTTTCATTTCTGCTTGCAGAGATTCTACCTACACAGAAATCCAGTATACGGATATTCAGGCAATATGAACACATTTCCTGCCAGTTGAAAGCAAGAGTCATTTCACATAAAAGCAGGTTTCACTATGGATTAAAGTGGTGCTAAAATCCCAGGTGAAAATAAAACTAAATATGCATAGAAAGTATGAAAAAGTTAGCTTTCTGAAATCTTGTTTTCCAAATGCAGCAGCTCTTAGATGCATGTTTGATTTCTCTCTCATCTGCAGTATTCTCAAAGTACTAGATGAAGGTACACTCTCCAAGGAGCCTTTTGGTGATGGGGTTGGTTGGTTAAGAGATTAAAAACCCACCAAGATCACATGAGTTATTATTAATAGCATTGGATTTACTTCTGTGACCTCAGAACCCTCTTTCCAATACTCCAAGGAATTCCAGTTTAAAGGAAGATACCAAGAACTGACACATAAATATGCAATCAGAGAGATTCCCACGAGTCAACACAGGACAGGTACTTTGCTTTCCAAAAATCAAAATTTAAATATGAAGAGGTTATAAATTTTGAATTTTAGCTGCAGGAAAACAGTCATTCATTCATCCCAGTAATCAAGGTGAAGGCAAGGCTAGGAGCTCTGGTGTGACAGACTATCTCAGAGTAAAAGTGATAAAGTCATTTAGCATAGTGAAAGGAAGCTCAGGCAGGAAAGCAGTGGGAATAGAGAAGTAATTTGGTAAATACCCATAAGCAAAGAAGATGGGATTTTACAAAAAATGTTTTGTTCATCAAAAAGTGTTTGAATTGATGTAAATCCCACTTCTTTACATTAACAAAGATCTTTACATCTTCAAAGTATTGTGCAGATATTACTAAAGCAGGAAAACACTCCTGAACAAACAGGAGTCAAAGTAATAAGCAGGGACAGTGTAGAAGACTGGCTAAGAAAACCAAAAGTTATGAACATGACATTTTCAGACTGCTTACAGGCACAAACATTTCCCTGACTGTGTATGGATCTTAGTCCCTTCTCATGTCATCAGCAACTAACCACTGCTAACCATAAATCTTACAGTAAAGCTTTTGGGTATAGAAAAATCTTCTAGAAGTCTAATCTTTCTAATGCTACAAAATTCTGGCATCAGAATCCCCAAATTATGACATTTCAGACATAAAAAGTGTGTTTTTAACACCACAATGCTAGAAAGCTGGTGCTGCAATTGTGTAGCCAAGAAAACACTTCCACACAACCTTCACTCTCACACTGCACCAAGAACCAGTCAGCACTCTTTTCACAAAATAATCCCACTTACACATACCTTGTACCTAGGGAACACCAGAGGGGGAAACTTGTTATAACTGCTACATGCAGAAATCAGGAATTCACCTGAGCTGATTTGGGTTGGAGTGAGTTAAGCACTTACTGATGTTACAGCTGCACGAAACAACTGAACAAATACTGACATTTCCTGGCACACAAAATGCCTGCACTCCTCCCCCTACCCACAAATGGCACTTGCTTAGTTACCACCCTTGTGTGTTTTACTCCAAGTAAGTGTTCAACCTTTCTGAGAGAGGCTGCAAAGCTACAGCATTAATTTTTTTCAGCTATGCCCTACAGCATGGAAAATGCATTCACTGGAAATTCATTCACATTGAAGATACAGATGAGTACCTCAACACTGAGGTAACACAATTCCATAACTATACAAAAATAGACAGATGGAAATTAAATTAACTACTTCACAAGTTCTGGTAAGAGCCAGACCACAAACAAAAGCTGAAGGCTAAGGCACAGTTTTATCACCACCATTCCAGTATCTTTATTTCATGCTCCAAACCTCAACTTCTTCTATAACAAAACGCTGTTTCAGTGAAAATCTGCCTGTAACACCTCTGAGCAATATGCCAGGAGAGCTAAGTACTTGTGTACAGAAACTGAAATTGAAAGCAGTTCTTCATTCCCTGCAAGATTTCTGCCACCCTAAAACCTGTATCCTTAGCTCCAAGTCATGCTAAGTTATGCTTTGACATTTCAAGAAGAAAAAAGCTAAAGCATATCTAGAAGGGATTGAAAGGACAAGGAGAGAAAAGTTAAGAGACATTCATGCTGTTTACCATACCTGTAGAATCAATTCATAGTTCTGTATAATGTTCATTTATGTGGAAAAAAAAAACAACAACCAATCAAAAGGGGGAAAAAAGCAAACGTTAATCTTTGAAGCCAAGCATCAAACAAACAAAAATGTGTAAAACAAGGACTAATTTATAAACTTAAACAGGATGAAGCATGCAGACAAAGGACATCTCTACTACAATTGTTTAGGTGGAAAAAAATAAACACATTTCGAACCCAGAAGTCATTTCTCATCTGTGCTTTTTAGAGCAGAGTGTCTGCAGTGGTGTCCTCCTTGGTTCATTTAAACCAGACTCAGAGGTTCCTTTAAAGAGACTCAGAAACTTTACTGTAAAGCACATGCAACAGTTCTTTGCATCTCCATAACAAATAATATAAGGTCACCCTCATTGCCTAAATCTAGTTCAATAAGCTGGGGAAAAATCTCTCTGGGTAACAAAGGAAAGAAATTCTCCCAAGAGGCAGACCCCCAAGAACATACAGTTTTGGTGTCTAATTCTAATAAACTCAGTTGGCCACCCAGTCTGATTTTACTCACCCTTTGCTCTCTGGACAGTCCTGAAGTCTGTGATTTTGCTGACAGTTTTAACTGCTCTTCCAATTTCTGAATTTCCTGCTGAAAATCATCGCGTTCATGTTCCCTTTCTATGGCTTGCTCCTGTAAACCCAGACAATCAGAACATTTTTGAAGATTCCATTACAGTCTTCAGTACAAGAATAATTGGGTTTTGTTTTTGTGGTGAAGAAACTGGTAATTTAAAAAATAATTAACTAATTGCTAATAATTAATCAGGACTACCGTCTAGTAGTCCTGAAAGCGTATATACAGTTACAAGGAAATAAAAAAACCCCACTGTTTTGACTATAACACACACACATAAACTACAACTGTCTTTAATAAAAAGGAAAAATTACCCTGTAATACCACAAAAAACTCCTTTTTTTTTTTTTTTTTTCTTTCATGACACTAGAACACCAAGGTCTTAATTTCAACCAAAACTGAACCCATTTTGGGAACCACATCTCAAACCACGATGAGAATTTATCACCTCCAAACCCATGGAAATGTGGTCTCCTACTTACATCCATGAACTGCCGCTGGTTTTTAAGCTGTTTTTCAAGAACTTCAATTTGCTGTTTTAATTCAGCAACCTCCAGTAACTTTGTAGCCAGGTTCTGGTTACTGTGAAGCTGCTCTTCCAGTTCCACCTCCAAAACCTTCATCTGAGAGCGTAAGTTGGAATGGTCCTTTTCTGCCTGACACTGAAGCTCAAGTTTCTCCTTTGACAAAAACTCTACTTCCTTGAGCAGACCTGAGTAAGAACACAAAACCAATAAAAAGCTGTCAGTGAAGGGTGTAAAAGTCAACAATTCCCCAACTCAATGTATGTGATTTCTGACCGAATGTCATTAAAAGCTGCTGTGGTAGCAAAGATTTGTAAGAGCAGTGATATTTTTCTGTGCTTGCATGCCAGGTCATCTGGTGGCAGTACTAACTGGTAAAAAAAGATAATTTCCAGTCAATGTATGGATGGCTCATCAGCACAGGAGAGCTAAGGGCTGTAGATGGGCTTCAGGAAGAGTTGAGTGAATTTTACTTTATGAGAATTTTATGAAAGCACATGCCTAGCTGTTCCTGTATCATCAGTAAGAGAAGGGTAATCAAAGCTCATTCCTTGGGGCACCAGATAATGACACTAATTAGCACATGGACATGGTTTTGCTGAAAGCACTGCACCCAGGCATGTGATAATTAATTATCAGCTGATTGGTTGGGGAAAGGTGTGTCCCTTGCCTTTTCCTTCTCCTCCAAGACTGTGCAATGGGAAGAAAGGAGGATTTCATAAATAGATGTGGATTTAGTCCAGCATGGTGAATTTGAGCAGCTTCTCCAGAAATGTGGATTCGGGGAATGAGGTTTAAACTGATCCCTTGAACTACTGCTACAAGTTGGACCTGGCAGTGTGGGGAGGATGTCTCTTATGCACCACCTCAGGAATGAATATTTTTTCTTTGGTTTGATGCTGTCCAAGAGGGACACAGCCTACCTACAACTTTTTTTTCTAGGGCTTCATTATCCACAGATATTGAATAACTTGTCTAAACCCATGATACTAAGCAAAAAACCATGACAATTTCCATGTTCATGTATAAAAAGATAAGAGTGACAGGCTTGGAATAATGCAGTAACATTTACACTACATATTTACACACAGTCTGAATTCTCTGGCTCTGGAAATCAAAAAGACAGAGAAACAAAGAAAGCTTGGGACAAAAATATGGACTACATGAACTCTTGAGCTCCACAGCAATCCTGCTGTGGATTACAGCTACACTCCAACTACATTTCACTCCAAGCACTAATTATAGCCTACATAATACCCACAGTGCAATCCCTGTGCCACACTCCCTACTTTTTATTTTATTTTTAAATAATCACAATAAATAACCACATATTCATTTGGTTGTGGATGTAACTCAAGCTCTGGCAGAATGCATAAAATGAATATTCTCCCCTCATTTCTCTCCCAGTCCCCTTGGAGCTGCATTGCACATATTTTGTATTATATGTATCATGTGATGCAATAGAAAAAAAAAAAAACACAAAACCCAACAACAGTCTGAATTCCATCAGGACACTCAATCCTGCCCATAGCTGCATGACAGAGAATATCTTTTGCCAAGAAGTAGATGAGAATAATGTGAATAAAACAGCACTCTAGTGTATTTACTAGTACATGATGCAGAGAGGAGGGCAAAGTCAGGTGCTAGAGATATTTGGGCACCCAAAGGAAGGTCGTGGATTTAAGCTGACCTTGAGAGAAAGTAACTGCTGCTTGGGAAAACAAGCACACAACTTTTCCCTCCTATATCCTAAGAAACATGGTTGATGGCTTATTTTATTAACTTCCAGGGGAACACTAGGGTTTTATGAAGAACAAAATTCTGATTAGGTAACACTGATCTACACAGTCACAGTTACCTCGTCAGACAGAAATGCAAATTAATTGAAAAATATAATTAGGCAAAGCAGGTATCAAGTTTTGGCAACCTCTAAGCACAATCTTTCTGACATGTTCTTATTTATTTTTTTTAATGCACGTGTTCCCCCAAGTGTATAAATAGAATTTCAAACAACACACCAATAGATCATTAACTCACAGATTTGCTTCTTTGTAGAAACAAACCTATTTTATTAATGCTACTTCACATCATGCAATTCCCCTTCGGAAAGGCCCCAGCACACTCCTTCCCACTCCCAAGATCATTAGCAAATGCCAAGCCCCATTCCAAAAGAGTTTTAATTAGCAAGGCCATTCTACTCACATTAGTACTCCACATGAAAAACAGGAGGAGACGTCAGGTTTTCGAGGAATAAACCCATGCCAATCAACTCCAAACAATATAATTTATATTTGTCTTGTTTCCCACATACTACAAACAATTTCAAAACTGAGGAAGAGTACTACAG
Source organism: Cinclus cinclus (assembly GCF_963662255.1). Lineage (NCBI taxonomy): Eukaryota > Metazoa > Chordata > Aves > Passeriformes > Cinclidae > Cinclus > Cinclus cinclus. The sequence continues at coordinate 4,478,208 of NC_085066.1, read as the reverse complement.
ATGGCTGGGGTGAAGGAAAGGGGATGGATTTCAGGACTTGGCCCTTGCAGCAAAAGTAACTGTTCAAGTTCTAAGGAGCTGCTGGCAAGAGCTGGGCTGCAGCTCCTAGGAGAATGTCAATCCCAAAATACACCATAACCAACTTGGCTTTACATTCCCTCTCGTTCAGAGGGCAGCAGCAAATTTCAGGACAGTGAGGTGGATACCAAAAATAGGTTAAATTAAAAATAGTGTTTGAATTAGATCTGGATGGACAGAAGGAATAAAGATACAGTAATGGGTAAAAACAGCTCAGTGCAGCTTTTTGACTCTAACAGGAATTTACCTACATAACTTTCTATTCACCTGAGTGATTTGGTTTACTCCGCTCATGCTCTCTGGGGAAGAAAAAAGTCCAGAAACAAGAGACAGTGAATATGCAACAATCTATGAATATATATGGGAGTACAAATAAAATTAACCTAAAAAACAATAGCAGAATTATATTTTGAGTAGACCACAAAACAATCATGGCAACTATGAACTTATCAGATCTAAATTTTAGCCACTCAGGGGTTAAGTATGCAAACTTTAATTCAGGAGGAAAAAAAAATTTCTCTTTCAATTTGGCATCTACAAATTTGACTACAGCACTTGATTTCCAAAATTAGTATATAATTCTATGGATCTTTCCTGCTTATTTCTGGTTCCCTCTTTAATTTCACTACTAGCCTTCCCTACCATTCTGCTTTCCTTTTTTACTGACCTACCAATCCATTCAGTTACATTTCTCTCATCTCCCTTAGATGTACTTCAGTTCTTGCTGTACTTTTTTTAGTTCACAATTTTATGTCACCTCAAATATTTGTCTTTTTCCCCTCCCTCCCTGAACTCAATTTACTGATTTTGTCAGCCCATTTTGTATCACTAGAAGCTCACAGCCAGCTTGCAACCCACTCCATCCCCTCAAAAAAATGAAGGTGGCAAATACATCTTTTTCTCTTCAAACATTCATTATTGAATTGAATATTCCTAATTTTACATCACCAAAGTCATAGCTATTTTTGGCCAAAATACTTATAAGACCAGTAACCTGATGGACCTAATAATTAAAGTACTATTCCTCATTGTTAAAATAAAATAAAAGTTATCAATTCATTCACTCAGTGTTACAGCAACACGGCAACAAAAAAAAATCCACACTTTTCATTACAAACCTGAACCTTCTTTTTGTGCTATGTTAGCAACAGGTGCTCCTAGAAATCAAAACACAGACACATGTACAAGAAAAACAGGGCATTGTGATCCACTTCATTTCCTAAACCACCAAAAATGTGTATGGAGTACAGATAGTGGCAACCTTTAGGCATTTCATCTTTATTGTGGCACAAACCTCCTGATGACCTTGATCCATGTCTGTAGAGCTTTCTGCCTTTACAGGAAGACCCTCTTACCTGTGTACCAATCTGAGCTGCTCATTAGGTGATCAAGTCAAACTCTGATCCATGACAGATGGACACTGCAATGTGCCCTAGCTGGAGACAACCTGGTTTTGTGCTCAGAATGCTGTACCCTCTACTCACCAAGGATTGCTTGCTCCTGGGTTAGCTCCTGGAAGCGTTCCCGCATGTTCTCCAGCTCTACAACAAGACGACGCTCAGATTCCTCTTTCAGGTTTAAGGCCTCTTCTAATGCAGCTTTTTCTGCAACGTAGCCTTCAATAATGCCTGGAAGCCAAGTCAGAATGCAAATAAAGCCATAGATAAACTCATCTATTGGGAAGAAGCAGCTTGAAAACATGAGTAAACAAGTTTTGCCGAACAACGGAAGGTGACATAAAAAGGAAGAAGTAAAATATGATTTATATTTATACTGCAGCTAGGCTTTTGAAGTGTCTTAAGGAATAAAATGTACTAGTTAACATATTCTAAGATGATCAAGGTTTTACAAGGCTGACACATCACAAAGTGTCTCCAAATCTGTAGAATTCAAAAGGGGATCATTAAGCTTTGATGGCCTGGGATGAGCTTACAACATCCTCTGCTAAGGACTGATGTTTGAAGAAACGGAATCTGCAGAAAATAACATCAAATGTTAAATGTAGAGCCCACGAAACCAAGGAAACAGAAAGCACATCATACATACTGGGAGGAACAAGCTCTGAGTAAATGACACTGCAGTCTCACTCAGCTTCCTTTTCTTACCCTCTGCCTTATGAAGCTCTAGTGCCAGCTGGTTCTTGGCCTCACTCTCCTCACTGAGGCACTCCATCAGCTCCTGGTGCTGACTCACCACCTGGGCAGTCTCCCGACTGCGACGGCTGAACTCCTCCTCAAACTGTGCATGGTTTTCATGCATCTTCTCCAGCTGCAAGTGAATCATATCCCCAGCATCAGACCTCTGATGCACATGCAAGGTAATAACACCGCAGACATTTCAACAAAAATCTTCTCTCGTTTTTATTAACATATATGCATTAAGGGCCAAGTTTTGCAAGTTTCATTTTAGTATTAAGCAGACTTGGACCAAAATCTCTGGACACTTTGGTGAATCCTTGTATTCACATACCAGTATTTTTGCCACAAGTCTTGCTTGGGAACATAAGCTTTTTAACTGTGCATAGAAAGAAATACCTCCCTATTGGCTTAGCTTGACACTTCCTGAGCCACTTGAAATTCAAAGCATCCTTACACTTAAATTCTTCAAGAGATTCAGTCACCTCTAATAGACAGTGAAGTTCATGTATCATCAGGACTCCTGGGTACACCACCAGTAAGCAACAGAGTCAGCTGGATCACAGCTGATGAGGGTCACCTAGAACCCAGATCCACCAAGTGCTTTAACTACAAGTTAGCTATGTCTCAGTGGAATCACAATCAATTCATGTGCCTCATTCTAGGAGGGATTTTTGAAGACGGTGAATATACATTTCATACAGACACACATCCCTGGGTTTCACAAAGTACCTTATGAGTAGATTAATTTCAGAGGTATTTTCCCTTCACACCTTCTCCTTAATTAGGGACTTCCTTACCCAACAAACTAATATTTATCACACTAAATTAAATCCTCAGATGCATACAGTGCTTGGGCATCTACCCCAGATGTGCAGCCTACACACTGCAAAACTCAGCATGGAAATACTCAAATTCTTTTATGATACTAAGTGCATCTCCTTTAGTCACAATTAAAGCAGCATATAATTATAAGGACGTTTGCTTGCTGCTATCTTCATATTCCCCAAACATTGAGACATTGGACTGAGTTTTCCTAAACCTGCTTATCAGTCTTGAAAAAGCATCACTATGAAGTGTGATAAAACCCCCTCAAAAAAAACCCCTGGTCTCCTGAAGTTATCAAATTAATTTAAAATCCTAGTTTAAATCTACTGAAGGTGACCGATTTACTGCCTTCCCATAGCATCAGTTAAAGGGTAAATGCACAGACTTAAAAACTGGTTTCGTATTTTCAGTGTTATACAGAAAATCATGGAATGGTTTGGGCTGAAAGGGACCTTTAAAGACCAGCTAGCTCCAAACCCCTGCCATTATCAGGGACATCTCCCACCAGACCAGGCTCTCTGTACAGATTAAAAAGCTTTACTTGTTTAGTTGACTCTGTAACCAGTTCCAAAAGTCTCTCCACTGCAGTGCGCAAACGATGACAAATTTTCAGTATTGCTTCTTCACTTTCACATGCCAATTCTGGCTTTGCAAAAACACTTTCACATAAGTATTGGCTCAACTCAGACACCTCATCATCTCCTGGAGACAGCTGGTTGTATTCTGTGAGAGTTTCATCAAGCAGCTCCTCTGATGAATACAAGGAAGCTATTGAAAAACACAGAGAAGTGACAGCTAGCCACAAAACTGGTCACCCAGATAACTGGTATCAGGCAGTGACACGGTCCTGGTTTTCATCATTACAAGATGAAAACTTGTGACACGTCAACAAGTCAATGTTGAAAAATCGTGATGGTTTTCCACAAGGTTAGGGAATCTTGTGCTACACATCAGGACTTGGAACTCTGCATTCACCAAGTCTATCTTTCCTGCCCTATAATCTATCCAAGCTTTTCTAACAACATTTTAGTAGTTGCACTATTGAAAGACTTAAACTGAGAGAACACTGGTAGACACTATTTTAAGTGTGGACCAACTTTGAAAGACACAAACATTGCAAAAAGATACATTCTCTTTCCATCTTCATCCGTACCAAAGGATATGAAAAGGCAGTTTTCAAGAATATGAACTGACTGCATCCAGGATTTCCTGATTTGTACTCACCTTTTTCTTCTAGGTGATGGTTTTCTTTGGCTTTAAAATACTGCATGAATCCCATTTCTTCCATAATACTCCGAGTTTCTTTAGAATCTCCAGAAGCCAGACTCTCATCAAGGCAAAGACCAATCTTGCTACAGATAAGATCCTCAATAACTACTGTGGCCTTCACCACTTCCATAAGCAGTTTCAAAACATGCTGATAAGATTCACGCAGTTTTTCCCTAGAACAAAAGCACACAGAACATTTGAAAAATTGCACACACTTGATTTGAAAAACACTTTGAACCTACTGTAAACCTGACAGTCTAAAAGTATCTGCCATGGTTGAGCAGTTATCAGTGAAGATCATTCAGATGACTCACAAAAAACAGGTCATTTTTAAAGAGCTGGCACAGCAAAACAGTTTTGTCATCTCCACAGGCAGACGACACTGCAGTCACCAGCACCTCAGCCTTCAATATCTGTGGAAGGACTAGCAAGGAAGATACATCTACTACTAGGTATCAGTGACATCAAAATAACTAGAGAGTGTTCTGGCAGACCTGACAACAAAAGCTCTATTTCTATTTTGAAAATATTTTAGTTTTAAGATTAGCACAAAGCGAGTTTCTGAAAGAGGAGAGAGGAAATTTTAGAAGCTTATTTGCCATGACAGCTTCTCCAATCCATACATCCCCAAGACATATCAAACCAATCCACTCCATCTGAAAGCCTCTTGGTCACAGAACCTCTCTCCAGTTTAGATTTTTCCAAGATTAGAGACAGCAGAAACCCCAAAACACCAAAGTCTTTATCACACTGAAAGAAAAAGAGCAAGGAAAAAACCTAACTTGCTCAATGTCAGAACAGATTGATAATTTTAAAAACCTCGAAATAATTTGCAAAGAAAAGCAATATATCATCCTCCAACACTACTATTTTGAGCTGGCTTAGTTTTGCCTAGTTTTTGATTTCTTTATGGGAAGTGAGAAAACAGGCAAACATAAAAACCCCCAAGCATTATGTAACCAAAGATGAACAAACCTTTCCTCCTTGGACTGCTCAATATCAGACTTCAACAAGGTTACCAAATTTCCTCCCCCTTGGTTTTCCTTGTGCTGCCACTGAAGGAGTGTCTCCAGTTCAGAGTTGGTCTCCCCTATTTCATGCTGTAAAGATGCCACCTTCTCTTCCAGCTGTTGAAATAGTGACAACACAAAGTCAACAATTTTACCTAAACTTTGTTTTATAAACTCTACCTGAAAATTAGTTTCTAGAAAAATTACTTGTCCCCTTATATTTATTTGTTCAGATACCTATACCAGATTAAAACATATGATGACATATAAATAAAAATGTGTATTTGCATGTATATACCCACCCCCAACCTCCAGATTTTGCTGCCAAACAAATTACTGCCATTTTGTTAGAAACTGTCTCATAAGTAAGCTAGCAAATAAGTCAAAATAACTATCTGGGAGAAAACTGCAAAGATAGAAAGGCATTCTGCTCCCATGCCAACATTCTCAACCCTCATCAAGTCCTACAAGGAGAGCTGGAAAGAGTAATGCATTCTCAGAAAATTCTTTGTTACTGTTTCCCTTTAACCTAACATACCACAAGAATTGTGCCTGCAGTCCCTCCATATACACACTGAGACAGGGAGCCCTGTGCTAAAATACAACCCCAAAAGCACATTAAAATCTAGGTTTAAAGTATTTTCTTCACACCTGGGTAATTATTGCTGCCCTTTCCTGCAGCAGGGCTGATAACATCTCTTGTTCCTTTTGGTGAGCAGCCTGTGCCTTCTCCCTCTCCTGAATCAACATCTGCTCCTTGTCATCTAGTGATGCCTTTTTTTCAGCTTCAAATTCATCCTGCATAAATCACATATACTTGGAATTACTGAGAGAAGAAAAAAATACCCAAACACCACCACCATCCTCCAAAAACTCCTCAAATATCCCCTGTATTTTTTCTGTATTCTTCATAAGTACACATTTTGCCTCTCAGAATAACGAGCAGTAACTTATACATTGGCACCTCCAAACAACAAAATTATGCTGAAACTGTGATCAGAATCAAAAATAGTGTGGCCAACAGAACCAGGGCAGTAACTGCCCCTCTCTACTCAGCACTGATGAGACACAATTTTATCTATGAACACCAATACACTCCAGTGTGGTGGCCATCTATATTTTACATTGGCAAGCCAAGAGAACAGTTTTTCCCCATGGCAAGAAGTAAGACTTCAGAGCAGAAGACCTGCAGTCACCTGAGCTGACAAGGATCCTCTGCAGAAGGCTGAGCCAGTCTTTGCCCCATGGTCTAGCACTTAGGAAGGAAAAAATGAGCTGACACAAAGGGGTAGGATGACTTTCCTTGACCTAGGACATGACATTTGTGGAAAATCTCTGAAGCAGCCTGCTTGTTCTCAGAAACACTTAGACAGTATGTCAGAGCACAGAAAGCAATTCTGAATACCTCAAATCTGCTAGGGGAGGCAGAGGGAAGAACCAAGGGAACAGGCTGGCATGAAGACAACTGCACAATCAGCACAGGGGAGTGGGAAGGGAAAGGCTTGTTGTAAAAAAACTGTATCAGCCCACAGCAGAGCTCAGTCTGACACTGCAAAGAGACACAGCCAGTCTCTTCTGGGACAAAACACCAGTCAAGTTCATGAGGCAAAAAACCCTAATTGAATCCATAGACAGCTGTAGCAGCAGAAGAATTAGCCCTGGAAAAGTTTCAACAAAAAGTGAAGTTTCTTGTGTTGTAAATGAAAATTAAGGCAGCATAAGAAAAAAAAAGCAGGGATCATTTCTGGAGTTTCTGTATCACACTCAGTCCAGTGCCAGCTTCTGTGGGCTGAAGGCTGGGGTTCAGCTGGGGACAGCAGTGCCAAATATACCTGCAGCAGCTTTTCAGGAGACACTTGTGCCCTCTGTTTCAAAAGACAGCTGCACCAGCCAGAAAGGGGTCAAACAGTGATCAGGACTACACAGAGGGCCAAAGGCAGGAAACATCTTGAAAATGCTTATCATGATGTTTATCATGGTGACTCAATGAAAGCAGAGACTAACAAGAGTAACAAAGTACCTCCTAGACAAAGAGTTCACTGCCATCACACACTTGGTAAATGCTCCCATAATACTGAATATTTTGCCACATACACACAGTATGTGCAGTAGATGTGGGATGACAGCCCAAGGGCACAGTCTCTGCAGACACCAAGAAGTAAAAGTCTCAAATGACAAACTGAACATGTGCATAAGGAATGCTGCTTAGAGCACGTTTCAGTGATTTTTTTTGTTTTGTTTTGGCTGAAGGACACTTCATATCCAGTTCAGGACTTTAAGACAACCCTGTGATAAAGACAATTGCTCACAGAGCACTGTTTTACTTCCAGCGCTGTTTTTCTAGTTCTAACATCGTGAAGTATGGGAGACATCTCATTCAGACTGCCATTTTAGAGGCTGAAGAACAAAAATATTACACCAATTGCTGTTTTTCAGTGAAACACACTCCCAGTGCATACTCAGAAGTGCATTTTCACCAGAGCCTACCTTGAGCTGTGTGATCTGCTGCTCCAGCAGCACCTCTGACTGACACTTCAGCAGCTCAATCTCCTCCTGGAACTGAAGCTGCTGCTTCAATTTTACCTCCTCAAATTGAGCCAGAAGAGCTGTTCTCACAGATTCTACTTCAGAAGCTGATGCAGAAGCATACAGCTGCAGAAAAGGAAGGAATATAAAATATTTTAGCTGCAGTGTCAGAATTAAGGAAAAAACGAAACCAAACCAAAACCATTAAGCTAAACCAAATCCTGAAGAGTACATTCACAATCCTCAAGGTCACACAGGGTTGCTGTCTATCATCATGCTGAGAATAGAAAAAAGCAGGTTGATAAAAATAGATTAGAAGCAACCAGGCATTAGGTATCAAGTATCTCCTGTATTCATGAGACCATCAGGTGAGACTAACACAACTTAATCTTTCAGGCAGACACCTCCATAAAAGAAATTTAAAAAAAATAAAGAGGAAAGACGGGGGGAGAAACACAAGGAAAGCATATTTTGTTAAGATGTGATTTCCCCTGTTCAAATGGGAGAAAACATTATGCATCTCTAGTTAATGTAACTCTCCTGGGATACAATAGTGAAAGGTTTGAGAGATTTTTGTTCATTTAGGGATTTTTTTCCCACCATTCTCTCTAAGAAGAGTCACTGTAGTCATCAGAATAGACAAATCTTGTTTCTAGGATGATGTGCTTGGAGACTGAGCCACCATTAGAACCTCCCAGGAAACAAATGGAACTTCCTCCCCAGGCCATCTATTCTTCTAAAAGTGATCAAAGAGTTATTCGGAATATTATTACATTTTCAATTTAGTAAGGGAAAAAACAAAAGATAATAATATTTTAACTTAATGTGTTCTGTGATTATAGCTGGATAAAGCTCACTTTGTTTGTGACTTTTCCTACTATATGAGTGCAATATATAACACTAGTGCCTGCTTTCTTCTACAGATTGTATTCTCTTATTATTGGCACTACTAAAAAAAATTCAAAAACCATCATCTATATATATATATAAAAATATCAAAACTATCTGTGTATCTATACAGCCTTATTTATAAGCTTAATAAACCTGAATTTACTTTATGATAGAACATGGATTGTTTTGGGTTTAGATATTAGCAGCATTCTGACCTCTTGCTCATGTTCATGCTGTGCTTTTAGTTTCTCCAGTTGTTCTTCCAACTCTCTGGAGTACTCTTCCTTATATTTCCTAATATCTGCCTCATGAAGATTCTGAAGCTCTTGGAGTGCTTTCCTGTGCTTTTCCTCCATCTGCAACACTTCCTGACTTAACAGATCCAGAGCCAGACGTTTTTCTTCTTCCAGCAGCTGCCTTTGATTTCGAAGAGCTGTGTTCACATCATCCTGTGTAAGAATTAATTAAAAAAGGGGCAGGGGGAAAAAAAGTAAATACAAATATCTTTGCAACCCATTTGTCAAGCACATATTCTGCTGTATAAAAGCTTGCAAAGTAAACAGGAGCAATATTGTTTCATGAAGGATGAACATACATACATATACATGCTCTCTAAAACATTTTAATTGGTTTATTTTTTCTTATCTAGTATAATTTTTTGTAAACTCTTACTTATTCAGAAAAATCCTTAGATTCCTAGAGACTTAGATTCCTGGCTTAACCTCCAGAATTGCATTTACTTTGGTCTAATCACTTTCTGAAGAATTAGCCAATAGCTCTACTGGGGAGAGTAGTTTGAGCCACAAAATGGAGATGCTCCAACCTTAAATACATTAAAAAAACCCCTAATTTCTACCTTTTCCAAAATTGATATAGAAGACTCATTAGACTGAGCATTTGGGGCAGGAAGCAACAGATGGATTTAATTTTCAGCCAGAGTTTCTTGTTTCAGTTCATAAAATGGCCACACACAAATGCATCAGTGCTGGCACAAAGAGGTGGTGAAAATATCCCCTGAGAACAAAGGAAAAGGTGATCCCACACAATGTGTCATCTCCTATGCCAGGTTTTCTTTCTAACTCACCTTATGAGCTTCTTCTGCTTCAAGAGCCATGGTTTTAAGCTTTTCCATATTAACAGTAGCTAGCTCAATTTTCAAATTATTTAGGGAAAGCTGAAGTTCTTCGGCATGCTTTAATTTCAGCATCTCAATCTGCTGAAGCAGTTGTACCTGATGCATCTTATCCTGCTCTTGGAGCTGCTCCTTGTGCTGCAGCTGGAGCTTCTCCAGAGCCTGATTGTGCTCATCTCTTACAGTCTGAATTTCAGATAAGTAGGAGGACTCCAAGGAATCCAGATTGGATAAGTGTTTAACCTCCAGCTCATCGATTTGGGCCTGATGCTTTGCCTGTAGTTCAGCAACACAGCTTTCAAGATGAAGCTGCTGTTTACTTTCCAGTGTAGATTTAAGTGTCTCAATTTCAGCTTGATGTTTTGCCTGAAAATCAGCTGTTAGAGACAAAATCTGCTGCTTATGCTTCTCCTGTAACTGCTGACTTTGGAGTTCCAGTTCATCCACATGTTTCTTTTTCAGCTTTTGGAGAAGAATCTCTTGGTCCATTGTGAATTTCTGAGTCATTGCTTTGTGTTCCTCCATAAACCTGTATTATTTCCAAGAAAATTAGGAGACTATTGTCAAAAAAAGCCACTGTTTTTTTAAATAATTGAGCTAATAAATAATAACCCAAGGAAAATAAATAGACCTCACTTAGCCTCCACAAGTTTTACTTATGTTTCAAATACAGAACTAAACTCAAAGCAAACTATAACAGTGATTTCATAGCCACATAATTAAAGGTTCTTGCAATGTCACTTGGGAGTATCTGGTTATTACTAGAAAAACTGGCACCCCTGTTAACTTAAAAATACAGAGCACCATGTTTGAGAAATTCTGCCATGACAGTATCTCATGGTGTCCACATTGCTAAATCTCAAATGTGTTGTCTGCAAATAAATGAACTGTCATAACAAATACCTCTAAAAATATCTGGTAAAGGCAGACATAAAACCACTGTGGAGGTGTATGTGGGATACTCGGGGGCTCCTCCAAAGCCAGCTGAGTTCTCCTTAAAGCAGAAGATTTAGTATCTGAAGTACTGCCATTTACTGCAATCAGTAACTACAGTATTTTTGCATGCAGATACCAAAACTGAAAAAAAACAAGCAGTTAACTAAAAGTTAAGCTGCTTCTTTCAGTGTTTCCTTATAGTAATTAGCTCTCCTGTATTGTTCTGTGAACATATTTCTGGGGAGGGAAGAAGGGATAAATTTGAAGCAATACATGCAAATACCAACATGTGGTTGTTTACTTCCCTTAATTCATTTGAAACAACAGGTGAAGGAAGAGGAAGAAAAACAGTAGGTTCCAGGCATCTAACCAGCACTGAAGAAAACCAAAGGAGGCCACATCAACCTCAGCATTCAATGGTTAGCACAAACTTCATTCACCAGGAAAACTTGTTTAGATTCATTTGAATAGTTTAAAAACATTTTGAGAATTTTTCCACTTACAGATGCTACCACACTTCTCTTTGAAGGCTGGTATATGATTTCCAGCTGTGCCATACTCTTAGCAGGCAAAACATGACTACACTTTATTTTACTTACTAGACTAGATGGAATGATTTTAACATGAGGCAAATTCTCCAGCAGATCCCAACAGACAACACTGCTGCTCCCTGGGACAGCAAGCTTCACATATGTCAGCCAGATAGTGCCATCAAGTGACTATCTTGCACTATCACTCATTAAAGTAAGACAAAGCAACTCTAAAAATGGGAGGGGAAAGGGAAAATTACTTGTTTTGTGCTTCCAGGAGTTTCAGTGCACATTCTTCCTGCAGGCAGAGCGTGGCCTTTTCCATTTCTTTTGCCATGAGGGCTTTGGCTGCCTCCAGGTCAGCTTCATATTCCTGCTGGGCTTTCTGCACAGCCTGGGCACCTGCAAGGCTGTCCTCCAGCTGCTGCAAGTTGTTTTGCTGCTCCTTCACCAGCTTCTCCAGCTCTAGAATTTTAGCAGCTTGGTGATCTTGAAGTTGAATCATTTCAGCTTCACGGAGTTCAAACTGGTTTTGTAAGTTCTGCTTCTCAGATTCTGCTCTGGTTTGCAGCTCTATTTGCAATAGTGATAACTTCTCTTCTGCTAGGATTCTCTGGGCCTCACTTTCACATTGCCATTTCTTCTCTTTTTCTTTGTACATATTCTCTATTTTCTGGACTTCTTCTCTTAATTCATTTTTGTGATCCTCAGCAATTTTATATTTTACCTGTGAAGACAATTGTTTAAAAGAATAAACCACCGAAACCAAGCTGAAGTGCATGAAGTAAACACTCTCAGACATTTAAGGTCTTGGAAAGGTTAAGTTCTTGTAGGGAAGTAACCCTTCCTAATGAAAGTAAGGCTGAAATGACAATTTACAAACTGACATGCATTAAATTCAATGCATTATTACGAACTGAGTTATGAAGACAAGACAAAATTAAGGCAGAACTCTAGCATTAATATGGTACTCTATGTTGATTTCTCTTGAGGCCACTTATCTTCTTTTCAGGAGTTCAACTTATACAGCTGTGGGCAACTTAGGTGTTTATATTAGGCATGAATAAAAAATACCTTTTAAACTTCTCCTTTTAAAAGCCACGTAAAAAGCATGTAGCATGAAAACAGAAGCCAAAGCAGCAAATGATTGCTCAGTGACAGAAGGCAAAATAAAGACTGGCTTTCTCCATCAGTTTCTAAGCCTGGAAAAGGATACACATATCCATGGCTTTTTAAAAAGGGTGGAAATGAGGACTTAATAAATAAGAGCTTCACCCATCTAATTCTCATAAGCATTCAAATATGCAACAATTTAAGCAATGAATTTACGTTTATCCTCAGATAGAACAGCTGATTTTACATATAAGAGTGACAGTATGGTTGTCTCAACTCTAAGACTGAGAGGTACAAGAGTTACACCAAAAGAGAAGTGTATTCCAGAATTTGTGTCTAACCCTGCAGGTCCATTTAAAGCTGCTATCCTCAAACCAGGGACTTTTAAATGAAAATGCTGCCTCTCCCTCCCTTGGCCTTCCCAGCAGGCTGGAGCTTGCCCAACTCTACACAAAACATTTCTGTAGTACAAATGACCTTTTCCATTTCTTCCTTCAGATGCTTTTCATTTTGCTCAAAAGAATCTTTTTGTCTTATAATCTCTTCCTTTAAATGCCTGATTTCCTCTGAGAGCTCTGCAATATGCTGTTTCTCAGAGTTGGAGAGAGTGAGCTTGGCTTTGTGCTCTTCCTCCAAAACAGACGCTCGCTCAGCCACCTCCATCTCAACCTGATGTGCTACATCTTGAGCACTCTGCAGACACAGTTTGGCAATTTCTGGAAAGAGAAAAAAAAAAAAAAAAAAAAGAAGAAAAAAAACCTAAAAATAAAATCCAAGCCAGAGAATAAAATGACAGACATTCTGGAATTTATCCTAACAGCTCCTATTGGTGCACAGAAATAAAGCTGAATATTGTCAGCTGTACAGTTTAGCAGTAGCCATGCTAACTACAGGACAAGGAGAACTGCTCAGCTAGATGATTTTACACTCTCTTCCATTTTATTACCACCTAGGGAATTTACCAGTATGAACACACAGAATGATCATAAAACCTGTGGCAGGACTTCCCTCCTGATCTGCAACAGCCAGAGGAGCAGAGTTTCTTTCTGGACAACCTAATGGCAGATTTATGGAAGTTTTATCTCCTCTTGTGCACATCGTATTTGCACAAGGCATTTCCCCAAAAGTCAGATGGGACAAATATCTATAAACATTCTAATTTAACCAGTTCTGATATCCTCTCTAGTGTTAAAAATAAATAATTCAATATAAGAAATAAGGGCAAATTAAAAAAGCTCTACTAATCCTTTTAACCAACATACAGTGGAATACAATTATAACCATGTATGTTGAATTGGCTAACTAAGCTATGTATTGTTAGTCCAAATGTTTGTATGATAATGCCCTTCAAGGCATCAAAAATGGAAATCTGATCAACTCCTTTTAGCAACTGCTCCACAGTTCTTGTAGTTTTTTACTACAGAATAAACAACTTCAGGTCACCACATCTTTGGAAAGGCAACTCAACGTGCCCATAAGTGCTCAATGAAAGGGATTAACATCTGTTAAGTGTTCCCCATAGCTTAGGGTAAACTAGTAAGTTTAAAACTTCTTCAGATAAGCCTGTTTAAAGAAAAATACAAGCCACATAAGCAGCTTACTCTTTCCCTTCCCAGTCTGTCAGACCATCCTACCTTTAGAATGTTCTTCTGAAAGTTGGGCATGGAGCTGCTCAAGTTCTAAACAATGGTTTCTTTTCATGGCCTCAATTTCTGTGGCATGTTTGTCTGACAGATCCATCTGCATTTTCATCAGGTCCTCTTTATACTGAAGTGCAAGGGAGGATCTTAAGAAATCCAATTCATGCCTGTGCTGTTCTGTAAGTTGTAGTTGCAAACAGGCAAATTCTTCCTACAGAAATAAAGGGTTAGAAAGAGATCTTTAGCTCCTTCAAGAAACCATGATGAGAATCTTTCAATGAGAGAAAGGAAAATTCCAAACTCTTAGCCAACTTGAAACAAGCTGAGCTAAAATGCTGAGATCTTCAGTTAGCAGCAAGGTGCATGAAAATAGGGGCATAAATGTAAGAGGGCCAAATTAGCATCTTGGCTTGAAGAGAACAAGGACAGGCACAATTACTAGCAGAACTACAGAAGAGAGAAACACCATGCATTCTGCACTTGTGTAGAAGAACTGAGAAGCTCCTTACTCAGCACAGGATAACCCAAACAGCACATAAAATTACAGAGCACTGTTTCAGCTGTCCTACTCTACAGCTTCTCTGAGGCTGAGAGCTATTTAAGGTTGGTAGTTTACAACATTCTTGTCAAAAATAATTAAGCCCTACTAAACATCTGAAATCAATTTACTCTTGGTAAGAGGCAGGAATCAGACATCAGTTTTCATACAGGTCATATAAAGAACATTAGAACTTTTAATATATCAAAAATCCTACCTGTTGTTGTTCAAGCTGTTGGTTTAGCTGACCAAGTGCAACACTTCTCTCTTTCTCAGCAGTCTCTTCAAGAGGTGTGACAGAAGAACTGAGAAAAGGGTTTTAAAGTTTAAGACTGTGACATGTCATGAATCAAGTTAAATTTAATTAATGGACTTATGGTATAGTACTGAAATTAAGCAAAAACTATTAACAACTGCTCAGGACTGGGCCATCACCCAATGCTGAATCCCAATAGGCTAACATCATCTTTTATGTTAAAACAAAATAAAATTTAAGCTTGCTGCCATAAAATGAAAGGGAAAAGAACAGATCACCTGATGTTTCCTGCTTGATCTTGGCTCATTTCCAACTCTGACAGTGAATATTCCGTCAGTTCCTGTGGTCTCTGATGCAACAAATCCAATTCTTCTTTGTAGTTTTCTTCAGCAACAATTAACTTGTTTTCAAAATAAAGTCTCAGTTGTTCCAATTCAGCTTCATGCTCCCTGTCTCTCTGCTGACGCTGCTGTTCAAACTCCAGTTTTAAACACTCTATGTCTTTTACCTGGGATGCTCGAGCCAGGAGCTGCTCTTTTAGCTCTGGAATGGAGACAAAACCAACACAAGCACTAAGAATACGTCTCTTTAGGCTAAGTCATTCTGTGAAGATTGGATTCAGTTGCTGAGTGTCAGTGGTTTAGGAATGGCATTGCCCCATTAATATTTCCACTAAAAACACCAGGAGCCACTCCCTTTTCAATCGCAGTCATAAAAGGCACAGATCACAGGTTGAGGCAAGAACCATTTGCTGGAAGTAGCAACGAGGTAAGAAAAAATGAACTTCTGAAAGAAAAAATTCCCTTCCTCTGAAGACATTGAAAGTTACACTGCATTCAGAGAAACCATCTTCATGCTAAGAATCAAAATCACCAACACACCGTTAGCTCTCCTCGTTTTCTTGCAGTCCAGGACTAGGCTGGTAACAAGCAGAGTCCTGCACTATTGCTCCATCTTCACACCTGCTTGCTTTTGTAGCACCCAGAAGCAATAAATTATCTAAGAACATTTATTTGCTCCAGGCAAAACGACCCAAACAAAACCCAATTGAACATAAACTGTGCAGAAAACCAAGAATCACAGGAAGGGAAATAAAATAATTTCTTGATAATTTTAATGATTTGCTATCCATTGTGTGCTCAGAGGCTGAACTGACTGGATTAAAAGAATCTACCAATAAAACAAGAATAATACAACAGGAATGCAGTAAAAAGCAGCTACCAAGGCTGGTACAGCTACCAAGCCTGGTACAGCAAGCTGCCCTCCTTCCAGAGAGAGAGAACAACAGCCAGCAAGCACTGCAGCCTTTTCATTAGCCCTCTGACAGCCTTCTTCCTCACCTTCTGTATTAAAGCAGCAGCACTGTTATGGGAAATTAAAAGGTACAAAAAAAGGGAAAAAAATCTCAAGAGAGATAAGTTTTCCCAATAGCTCAATCTTCCAAATAATTCACGTTAGTTAAATCCCCAAAGAATCAACCGAAGAGGGAAATACATTTCATGAAGGAACTTGGAGAAGTTCCTTGAAAATAAACAGCTTGCCCAGAGAAAAGCAGTTGCTTATGTTACATAAGAGAAACTTAAGAAACCTTGATGGAAACAGAGGATGCCATCCAGGAGCAACACAACCGATTTTGTGTAGCAAACCAGAAAATGCAAATGTGGCATGAAAAAATTCTCACAAATGCAAACAGAAAGAGGAAGAGAAGAAATAACTGTTCAAGGCCAGGTTGGATGGGGCTTGGGTAGTGGTAGGTGTCCCTGCCCATGGCAGGGGTTGGAATGAGATGATCTTCAAGGTCCCTTCCAACCCAAAACACTCCATGATTCTGTGAAGTAAGTCCATGCTTCCGAAGGGAGAAGCTGCCAGGCATGGGGACCAGGGGAATCAAGGGACAAGTGACCATCAATGCTATAGGGAAGGGAAGTCCAACCTGACACAGGTAGGTTTTGCCTAACCAGCAAAGCGTACTAGCACAAAACTAAGCCAAAAGAGTGTTTTGTTGTTTTGAAATGGCATGTCATTCTTCAACCAGAGCAGCAATCACATCATGCAGCTGCTGTGATTTGAATCCTACCATCGATCCAAATGCATGGTCAAACCATCACTCAAATGAAGAACAGTAGAGTAAAACAAAACACCTTCAAGACCTTACACAACAAAAGAGATTCTTACTTGGATCATGGGCCTGCATTCTGGTCCCACCACCTTCAAAAAAGATGAAGAAACAGAAAGGATCCAAAGAATGGGATTGTGAGTCATTAGAAACATGGAAAGACATGTAAAGGGTTAAAGATTAGGGCTACAGAGAATAATTCCAGCAAGTACCATATAGTGCTATGTACTATAATTCAGTAATAGCAAAACAAAGATGAAATAGCCAAGGTAAAGTCTGCCTAATAGAAAAAATTACTTATTTAGTGTATGACCAAACCAAACAATACCCTAATTCAAAAGCTACCTACAGTTGTATTATTCAGAAAATCTGAAATAGTATTTGAAGTATGTTACTTGTGCCTTCTGTTGTAACTACCCCAGCAGAACTCAAGAACCTCATGTTAGAGTCTCAACACAAAGAGAACACTGGCAGAGTCATGGTCTCCAGATTGCTTTTTTATTCCTCAAAAGTTCTTCACGTGTTGCACATGTCTGTGCAGACATATCTAAGATACATTGTATTTTATTTCAAAAGTGTATGCCATCTCCAACCACTGCACTGCAAAACTGGCTGTTTTATTCAATATTACACCTGAGTCTTGAAACACAAACAGGAGCACATTATCACACTGACCAGCATTTTCTCCAGTTTTCAATTACATGATACTTAATTTGATATTTTGATGAAAAACCTTTAGTTTTCACTCAAGGTTTTTATAGTGTGCAGAAAGGGAGTGGAAAGGGAAAGGAAAAACACAGGGGAAGCTTTTCCTCACAGTCATACCATGCAGAACCTGTCATCTAACACTGACTCAGCTCAAAATAGAGACCACTGGGCTACAACCCACTGACACTGTGGCCTTCCTGTGTGTTACTGGCACACAGTTAAAAGCATTTTGTGTCAATAATGTGCACTTCTGCATGAAGAAAAGGCAAAAAATAAAATGTGTCAGTTTTGAACGTACCACTTAGCTCTTGTCGATTTGCTCGGGTACTGTCAAGCTGAGACCAAAGCTGCCTGATTTCTTCTTGTGACTGAGCCTTGAGTTGCTCATGCTCCATCTGAAGTTGGTCCAGCTACAAAAAAACATGTTCAAAACAAAACAAAAAAAACCACCACAACTTGTTAAACAATTTCTTTCTCAGGGCTCATTTTACATGCAAGGGACACTTCTGTCAGAAATAGATGGAAACAGTGGCAACACCACTCTCAGCTCCTGACAGTATCAGAGATACTGAGTAGCAGCATCTCAACTATTACACCCACTCTTCTGAGATGGAAGAATTTGTTCCTGATGCTATAATTATCTTCTTTGGCCAGAAAAATAAGACATTAAATGTGAGAACCAGAAAATTAGGAACATAAATACAGAGGAAGAGCTGGCACCAAATGGCATAAAGGTAACTGCATGCCAAAGGTTTTGAACTCCTATGGAAATTCCCAGAGTATCTAACTGCTTCATTTTGCTTTTCAAAAATGTCCCTAAATTCAAACAGGTCACCCAAAGGATATGCATATGGTCCAGTTTTTTGTTACATAAAGAGTAATCAACTACTCTAAACAACTAAGGAAATGTAATTTACCTCCTTCTGAAGGCCATGTTCTTTTTCTTGGCTTTTCCTTTTAATGTCTTCTAGGAGTTGGTTATGTTCAGCCTGCAGCTGTTCTTGTAATTTGGTGATGGCTAACTGGTGTTGTTTCTCCAATTCCATACATTTCACTAAAATTAAAAATTAGTTTTGTTACTCCCTTATTCTGATTAATCAATAACCTGTACAACTTCTGTGCAACAAAAATAGAAATGCATGTCTCTAGATTAAGCACCAACTTTCAGGGAATCACAGAAATGCCTGGACAGTAAAGTATTTGAAAGTCAAACATTTTTATGCACTGCTTCATAGTTCTCTGCATCCCACACTGTAAGGTAGCCAAGAGACAACAATTCATTCCATTACAACTTAACTATACAAAATCCAAATGCAATTTTTTGTTAGAAAAAGCTTCTATTATTATTCATCAGTTTTGATTAACTCAGCAACTGTCAAAACAGGTTTTCAGATGGCAGCAAAACAGCACTTCCCTTTAATATTCACCTGCATCCCATACTCTGTGGAAGTGAAAATGCAACAATGCTATTCAAGTTTTAAACAATTTTTTATTTACAACCTGTTGTCTAGACAGTCTCATGCCATCATCCCAGTTTTTACATAAGGCTACATAAAGACATCCTGGATTTGCTATTATACATGTTGTAAAATCACTTAGCTATGTCACTGTTCAACAAAACAGCTGCCTCCCAGACCATGATACTCACTTTTAGATTGTACATTCTCAACAGAAAGAAGCCCCAGCTCTGCTCTGACTTTTTCCAAATCCATTTCCAGAGATTTCTGCAGTGCAATCATCTCAGTCTCATGTTTTTCACACAGCTCCTCACACACGTCTTTTAAACGTCTATCAGACTCTAATTCCCAGTCTCTTCTGAGGGTCTAAGAGAGTAAGACATGCATTATATTAAAGCAAATATGTTCAGTAAATTAATAATCTTTTCTCCATTTATTTGTCCTTTACAATAAATGTGTAGCAGATCTGGGACTTGTTCCAGCTCTTGTCTTCTGAAAGGAGTTTTATTTTTTTCTTGTATAAAGAACAGAATTTGTACCTCTAATGCCTGGACATGTGTCTCTTCCATTTCCAATTCTATTTTCTTTCTCTGGTCAACTGTGAAATAAAACACTTATTAATAAATTTATGTAAAATAATATTTAATGATAAGCAGAAATATGGATGAGAATACAATTTTCAACATCAAACTCAGGACTTCAATGGGCAGGCATAGAGCAGGGTAAGATGCTGGGTTCTATCCACACTTGCTGTTATGTTACATCCTACTAGTTCAATTCCATTTTAGAAAACATTCTAGAGCTTACAGCTGCAAAGACAACTCAAAGTAAAGTTCAATTTAATTAGTAAAGCCTGCTTAAGTCTACAGAGAACATGATACTAAAAAATAACCCTTAAGATATGAATTCAAATGACCTATTGATGTAATTTTAACATTTCACTGCGCACCGCCATGAGCACAGAATCATCTCTAGAAAGGAGGAGTAGCATGCAGCAGGTAGGAAACTTCAAACTTCTTCTACAAATCTCTAGGAAAAAAAGACAGCAAGACAGATGCCACTAGCTGCTCAGTTATCACTGACACCAATAGATTCTTCCTTCCCAGCTCCTCCCTCGATTAATTCCAGCTTCTTGTTCAGCCTCCTTTTTTGATCTGCAGGAACCCTGTAAAGGCCTATCAGCCACCCTCCCACAGCATCAAAGCACTGTTGCCCAGGTTTACTTATAATATTTAATAGTTTAAAATATGCAACCATTATTTCAAGTCTTTCCATGGGAAATGAAAACTTAGGTATTATGTTACATTGCCAAAACATACCTTAACAGCATTGATATTAGAACTGTATCTTGACCTCCTCCTGCTCCCAAATCCCACTGTGCTATCAGTTCACTGCACTACTGGTGGCGACAAATGGTTTCCTACTTTTAGGTCAAAAAGAAACACCCTTAAATGAATGTTCTCTTTCTCTTAGGGAAGGACAACTAAAGGAATGGTTTCTACAGCTTATTTCAGAGCTCAGAGGGGTGTGATGAGCAGCGCAGAGTCCAGCTGGAGGTCTGCAACTAGCAGCACTCCCCATGGATCTATCTAAATACAAGGGAAAACTTCTTTACTCAGGGCAACAGAGCCCTGTAACAGGCTGCCCAGAGAGGCTGTGGAGTCTTTTTCTCTGCAGATATTCAAAACATGCCTGGACACAACTCTGTGCAAATTGCTCTGGGTGAAGCTGCTCTAGCAGGGGTTTGATGATCTCCAGAGAGCCCTTCCACCCCTACCAGCCTGTGATTCTGTAAACTCCTTCAGTCAAGTGCTGCAAGATCCACCTTTCTCCAGAAATTCCTCAAGCTCTGCCATATGGCTTAAAAATGGTCTGACCTGGAAGGAGGGAAATTTACCAAACAATGCCAAGAGCATCAGCAGCAGGCCTTCAGTACTGCGAGGTGCAACTGCCTTCCTGTTTATGCCACAACACAACTGGATATGAAGCCCAGCTCAGAGGACACCCAGCTACAGGTTCTCACCCAGCCTTTCAGCTCCTTCCCAACTCATTCCTAACACTGAGAGGGTAAGCCAAGAAGTACTCACATATCTTCTCAGAAAGACAAAAGTAGTGCAAGAAAAGTAGGGTAAGAAAACCCCTGACAAAACATAAGGAGTAAGAGCTCTACTCCTTGCACTGATCAAGTTCTTTATGAGAACTTGGTCTAAAGCCTCCTGAAAGAAAGTAGTTCAGTTTAGCACTGATTTACAGATGAAGAACAATTAAACTTAGGTCTGCACAACTTCATTTTCGTGTATAAAACATGTACTCTTGCACGTGGCAGTCCTGCCCGTACCAGAGGGAACACCAGCTGTCATTCACAGGCCAGCTCTACACCAAGACAGGAACCTGTGCAGGGAGAAAATACTTATTCCTCAGTTTTAATACCTAGTTCTTGCTGATACTTGGACTTAAGGTCTTCCTTTTCCTTCAGACACTGTTCTTTGATCTTCTCCCACTCCAGCTGGTGGCGGCTTTGCAGAATTGCTACCTCCTGAGCTCGTTTGTCGTTGAGCATCTCCCGCAGCTCCATGAGGGCTGTCTCCTTCTCTTTCCTCAAGTTGGACTGTGTCAGCTCCAGCTGAGAGGTGTGCATATTGTTTAAGGTCAGGCGCAAAGCTTCCAGTTCAAGGGTGTGCAGTGTCTGCAGTGGAGTAAAAAAGGGTTTCTCTCCCTCCCCTCTAATGAAATGTGCTCACTTTTTCATAACCGGTTTCAGTTTTGATTGTTAAATACATCTAAGTTATGCCTTCCTATACCTGGAGAGTGCTTCTTTATGGCAAGGACCCTTAAAAGAAACCTTAAAATAAGATGCTGTAATGAGATTTGAATGATTCCAGTGCAATGTAAAAGGCTTTTCTTACCTGACCCTTAATTTCCTACAAAATACGCTGTATCTGTCCACTTCCTCACATGAAAGCAGAGCACAAGCTCACCCCAGCCCTTCACTGTCTATTAAAAGAACTCCTTATGTTTGCTGTTGGTTATAATTTGTTAACAAAATAGTTTTAAGTGATATTGGAGAAGTAGAAATAAAATTCACCACCTCTCAATTCTTAAGCAGACTAACCAGTGTACCAGTAGGTTGTAACACAACTAACACTAGACATATTCTTTCAATTTCCACTTTGCATTTAGTGGAAGTGTTCAAAAACCCAGGAAATATATAGAAGTAAAAGTCAGATTTTCACACCTCAGCTTAGCAAGAAAGCATTCGTAATTATTAATAGTGGGATAATTAAAAAGTGGGAGGGGGTTTATATACTTTATAAAATTTACTTGTTAAACTTCCCAAGACAAAAAAAATTACAAAGCTGCATTTTCTGTCTTAAAATCATCAATTTAAACATCCAGTTTCCTTTAGAATTAATGTTAGTATAACTGCAGTGAGGATTCTGGAGAACGCCTCTTAAAAAAAAAAAATCTCTTCTCCCACCCACCAAGAGAACATTCTTTTTTCTTTGGCTGCAGCACCATGTGAAAGAGCACATGTAATAATCACAAAAATTAAGGAGAAGGCTCCTTGATTTCTGTGTGTGCTGGAGATCATCAACAGCCAGCTCAGAACTGCATTAATCACTGTTTCCTGCTTTTACCTGGGACTGGAGCTGAGCTTGCTCATGCTCTGCTCTCTGTGTGGCTGCCATTTGCTGCTGGAGTTCATCCAAAAGGTGCCTCTGCTCTTCCTTGAGCTCAGCACGGAGCTTCTCCATCTCCTCAGCGTGTTTAGCAGCCAGCTCAGAGATCTCCCGATCGTGCTCTCGTTCGTGAACCTGCAGAGAATACTCACATGAAAAGATTTCTTCAATATATGCTCCCTTAGCCCTAATTATGGAACAAGAATTCCCCCCCGACCCCAAATCAAAACCACCACAGAAACAATCAATCAACAGAATTCTGTGTCTCTAAAATGCTTACGCTGCTTATGTGACAATGCAAAATGACTATTTTTCAAAAAGAAACCAAATTATAGCACTTACCTTTTTTATTATAGCAATCTCTTCCTTTCTTTTTTCTTCCAGCTTCTGTTGTTCTTCCACTTTGTCTTTTATTTCAGCATTTAACTCTCCTATCTGAAAACAGGCATACAAACATTTGCAATGGCTACCTTAAGCATTCTGAAATCCCACGACTCCTGCAGTTATCAGGGCTTCCTACCTCTCTCTGGTGTGCCAAACTCACTTCAGTTAATTCAGCAAGGTGCCAAGTCTCCATCTTATCCATTTCCTCTTTGTAATGCTTCTCCATCCTGGACTGAGCCTCCTGGGCAGCCTGACAGGAATCCTGCAAGCGAGCCTCAAGCTCCAAATGAGCCTTTTTCAACTGAGCAATTTCTTCAGTCAATTGCCTTTTTTCCTCACTGTATTCAGTAGTCTTTTCCTGTATTTCAGCAGTAAGTTTATTAATTTCTTGGTTGCTGAGGTGCAACCTGTCCTCATGGCTCAGTCTTTCACACTCATGTATTTCTTTCATGTTTTTCATTTCAGCATTAAGCTCGTGGATGTTTTTCTCAAGGTCCTCAATGATGCTAGCATGTTCTGCTAGTGCTTTTTCTGCTTTCACTAGATCCCCTTCCACACTGGATAGTCTCTCTCTTAAGGCTGCTTTTTCCTTCAACAGAAGTGCTAGATTTTGTTCTTTATTACTGATTTCAGCTTTCAGCAACTCCTGTTCCTTTAGCAATGTCTCTTCAGATACAGTTTTCTGACTGAACAGCTCTGCTATTTCCTGGTTTTCAGCCTTCTGAGCATTAAGCTGGCTTTGCAAAGCCACCAACTGACTGCTAAAAAGAGCCTGCCCTTTGCTTGTCACAGAATCAGAAGCCGTTTTCTGCTCCTGAACATCTCTCACTAAGTGCTCCTGAGTTTGCAGCTGCATCATCAACATGTCTCTTTCCTCCTGGAGGTCCTTCACCATTTCTAGCCAGGTAGAGGGGTTTGACACTTGTGTTAGAGATGCCTGGCCTCCATCCTCACCCTGCTGCTTTACTAGAAGCATGAGTTTATTTTCAAGTTCTCTCTCCTTCTCTATTTGGTGAAGTTCTTTTTCACAACAGATCTGTGCTTCATGTTCTTCTTCCACTTTTGCATGCATATGAGAGGGCTCAGACATGGCCTTTTCCCAGTTTTGGACAGCTTCTTGGGTGTCCTGGTAAGGTATTTCCAAGGCTGACTCCTGATGGAGCTGTTCAGCTGGCTTCAGATGTCTCTCTGCTAAACACATCATCTCATCATCCCCTGTATCACTGTGGTCTCCAGTTTTCTTTTGCTGCAGGGAGCCATCTGACACATATGAAACAAAGGCCTCTGCTCTCAGCTCTGCCTCATCAAAAATGTCCTGAGCCAAGGCACTAAGACACATCCCCTCATCAAGGCTCGAGTTTAATGGAGAAGATACAAAACCTCTGCTGGGTTCCAGGAGCACACTGTGGTCTAACCCATATGTGCTGCATCTGCTCTCTTCAATGGCACGGCCCTCTGAAGAGCTGGACACACAGGAGTCCTCTGGAGTTTCTGTGGAAATGAGATATTTAGCCAATATACCTTCATCACCACTGAAAAGCCCTAGCTCTGACAAGGGTCCTTCAGACAGGTTCTGCCCTTCACTACTTCCATTATCCTTCATGATCTCTAAATTGGTTGTTTCTTCTAATTTATCCCTTGAGGAGTCATGCTGGAACTCCAGCTCTCCATGCACTGGCTCATCCCCACCTTCTGACTGAAGTGCTTTGTCCCACACCTCCTCAAGATGCACTCCCTGCAACTGAGACATCCCTGATAAAATCTGGTTTTCCCTCAATTCCAGTAACTTTTTATTGGAGACAATCTCTCCATCATGCTTTTGCCTTACATCTGTAGTTTTTTCAGCCTCATAAAGCCGCTTCTCATTTAATTCCTGGATGTAGGAATTCAGTTTCTGAATCTCTTCATTCAAGGACTGTTTTTCTTTTTTGTATCTCTGGGCTTCCTTTGCTTGCTCTTCTGCATAAGAAAGTTGATATTTAAGGCCATCGATTAAATCCTTGTATTTAGTTTCTATTTCAGATTTTTCCCTCTGAAAGTCTTCCCGCTGGTTTTCAAGTTTCTTCTTCAAATTTTCTTTACTAATTTCAGATTCTCTTAGCCTAGTATTTAAGTCAATTATTATGCCATTCAAATTCTGAACGTGCTTTTCAGAATTCAAAGCACAGAGTTCTTTCTTTAACTGTTCAAGATCATTTTTATATTTTAAAATAATTTCTTCTTCATAAACCTGCTTGGCTTCTGCAATCTCTCTTCTGTAACACTTCTCCAGCTCATTCCTCAAGTTATCCAACTGTCTGCAAATATCCTTCTCATGACTGATTTTCAGTTCTTCAATATGTTGCTGTTCTTTCACTTTGGATAAAGCAATTTCTTTTTTTAATTCTGTTATTTCTGAGTTCCGGAGAGAAAGTGTATGCTGTAGTATGGACAAGCCACATCTTTCTGATGTCAGAAGATCTTGAAGACTTTTAATAAATTGTTCTTTTTCATCTATGCTTTTGTGTAGCTCTTGTATTGTATCTTTCATATCCTCTTCCATCTGAGCAAGCAGATTTTCTTTATCTTTGGTATTCTTAAAAATAAAACATTACATATAAAATATGCAGTGATTTAATTTCATTAAGTCTCATGTTTTTAATTTGCATTCAGAAATAACAACGTTTAAGGTTTCTATTTATGGCACTACTAGTTACATTCTTAAAAGAAACCAGGCATTAAGCTGTTTCATTAATATATGTTAGCCATCACAATCCCAATAAATTTATTTCTACATAAAAATACTTTTTCCATGAATATGTCACTCCAGCAAATTCAAGTTATCACCAAATTTGAAATAATTTAACAACCACCAAAAAAATAAAATATGTCTTTACCTTTTGAGAAGACTCCAGCTGTACTTCTAGATCCTGTGCTTTCTCACGCAGTATCTGCAAGTGTGCATTTTGCTCTCTGAGATGATCCTGAAACAAGGACATTTGCTGCTGGACTTCTAGTCCTTCGTTTTTCCTGAGACTTTTACTCCTCAGCATCTCAGTAACCTGGACACATAAAAGGCACTCACAGTCAGGAGAAAGTTTATATCCAAACAATTCACACACAAGACTCACTGTAAGCAAGTGTATTTACAGATTTACCCTAAAGCTTTCATGCTCAAGGACTAAAAATCATCCTAAAAAGGCAGACAACACTCATCATGTTTTAGATACTATTACTTACTGAAAAGATGCAAATGTTAGATAATCTATCCCTATGGTGAACTTTCTAACACTATGAACCTATAAATCTGGCATAATAAATCATACTGAATCCCTCCAATACCAAGCAGAACTTCTGATGGACTGGACATGCCATTAAGAGGACAATGAACAAAACCAGTCTTTTCTGCAAAGGATTTGCAGCTCATTTACTGAAGTTTCTAGAGGATTTTTCCTCTCCACATTCCTTCAAATGAAAGGAAAACACTTCCCCCACCAGGGTAACATAAAATGTGTTTTATTTAACATATTTTTTCAATATGTTGCTAAAACCAAGGAAGAATATATAAGACAGCATTAGTGCTTTCATCTGTTATCAAAGTTGTCATCCTTCCACAATGTGCATCATCTCACTAGACTTATTTAGAATATGCCTGAAATGCTATTTAGAGGCTTGATCCTTGTCTTTCAATGGCTATGGTGCAAATCCCAAACACCTGCTGAGTAGCCTTCACTTCTACCACATTTTGCTGTTGCAACCAGAATTGTAGATATAAAGCAGTATTTTTTCTTATTTTACAGAATTTCATTTAGCAGACAGTTTATTTTTCAGGGCATAAGCAACTTTAAAATAATTCCTGGACTAAAAAGTCTCAGTTTTTCTTTTTAAGGTTTTTAAACCCCTTTCTCTTCCTATCCAGACTTTTAAAATAGGTAATCCAGTTAAAGGTAATCCAATTCTCATCCTGAAAACCTGAAACAGTTACTATACAGAAACATTTCTCTTTGATGAATTCTACAAGGCTCCAAGGACAATAAATCCATAGGGTCAGAGAGAACAGCCACTAGAACACTGAACATCACCAAGAAAGAACAAAACACTTTTGAAAATACATTTTCAAGCAGAGAAAGGCTGCAGTGTATCTCATTACCTAGGCATCAGACCCATGATCAACCTTTGCACTGAAGCAGGTTCCTCTGTGTCATATAGGCTGCTTGAACCATGTTATTTTAAATTTCTTTCTTTGAGCCAAGTCCCATTACCTCAGCACAAGAAGTTTCTGTCTAACAGCTGAGATGTTCCAGCTGCCCAAGCAGAAACTCAGATTTCTCTGGCAAAGGACAAATGATCACATGCAAACCCAAATTATATAGCAGCAGTTGTGTACAGGCCAAAAACCACTTGTGGGGGGACATTCCCCTACCACAGAAGGGCTGATCTGTTCTGCCTATCAGCTGGGGCAATAGCTCAGGGCGTCTTCCCCCACACAAGAATTTGCCAACTGGTGAAATATCTCAGGCCAGACATCTGTCTGGTAGTGAGGTATTTCTGGCACCATGGAGGTGACATTCCCAGCTGACAATAAACATCTTGCCTTGGGAGAGAGATTGAAGGATGATAAGCTTGAATTTCTGACTGACAGACACTTTACAAACTATAAAAGCTACACCAAATTTTCACAAGGCACAAGTCTTCTGCACATTCTGTGGAAATGTATGGGGCTTTCCCCCAAAGTTGGGATGCCTCTTTCTGGTTGCTCTCTTGGGAGTTGACTGAAAGGAATCTGTGCACCTCATCATCAGTTTGGTGGTAAGTTACATTGACTCCTAATCTTTACTATTTCTTTGCTAGCTATAATATAGGTACCTTTATGCTGTGCATTGTTTCATGTAATTTACTAGTAGTTCTTTGTTTCAACCTGTAAAATATGGAATTCTGTTTAAGACCAATTGTCTGTTAATCTTCTGTCTATGAGTAAGTAAATCATATTCATTGAGCTGTCATTTCCTACAGGGGTCAGAACTCATTTAGGTGTGCCTCACCTGAATTCAAGCTGCTGCCAAAAATCTGAACCTAAGGCAGGACTTGCCTAACGCTTTCACTTGATCTGTAACACCACTAACAACACTGAGTAAGACTCCCTAACAAGGGCTTAAGTGATGAACAAAGAAGTGCAATGACCTTCAGAACATTATGCAAGCAAGTGGAAAATATGAGGATATTTCCAGGACTTCTCCATAGCAAGCAGAAAAAAACCCTGAAATCATCTTCACTGCTGTGCTACAAACTGAACTATGAAGAGCTATGTCATCAGCTCAACGTTTTTACACTCCTAGTCTAAAGCTGTTCTCTGTAAGGACACACAAATTGGAGGCACACCTGATGTAACTGGAGCTGTAAATCATGGATCTGACCAGCCACGTGTGAAGCCTCTTCCTGTAGCTCATCCCGGTCTTTCCTGGCTTGTTGAAGGCAGGTTGTTAACTTCCTGATGATTTCATTCTGCTCTTGAACAGTCATTTCCTACAGGGCTCAGAAGAAGTGAACTTTTAACATTAAAATATTTAATATTAAATTTTAATTTAATTATTTTAATATTAAATTTAATAGCAAATATTCAAATATTAACATATTTGGAAGCAAGTAGATTTTCTTGAAGCAAAGGCATTGGAGAGTCTGTGGTTACATTTCAGTTTTAACCAACTTGTGCCAAAGAAGTCTCTGTGTCCAAAGACGATGGCAGGCATGATGGAAGAGGAGTCAAACTGATCTCAGAGATGACAAACTTCATCAAAAGTGATTTTAAAAAGAAATTATGGGATACCAGCAATGAAATTGGAATTTTTACTTCCAAATTTGTAGCTCTTAATTGATGTGAAAAGCAACCAGGCTTTTGAAAAGGATATAATGAATACTTAGGACCCCCTAAATTGTTTCCTATCTGCCACCAATTTCCTTCAGTCATGTGAGAGCAAGCTAATGAGATACTTTCATTCTATTTTATGTTAATAACATTTATCTTTTCATTTTATTTCTCACCAACAGGAAATGCTTTTGTTTCCCCAGTCCTAGAACAAGAAAAAGAATATATAAAGGGGAAAGTAACTAGTCTCAGAAAGCACCTGGTAATAATTTACCTTTACACAGAACTGCAAAAGAAAAGAAATGCAAAGTATTTTATTAATATTCTGGAAGAGAATGCTGCTTTTTGCACTACATGTTAGCAAGGTGAAGTACTTCTCACTTAAAAACACAATAGGTTTTTGAGTCTTGCAGCTTAAATATTTTTAGGATTAAAATAAGGTAGTGTTATCCCCTTACTCAATTCTATGAAACATACCTGAAGCTGCATAGAATTGTTGTGCTGGGTGAGTTGGTCCTGCAGCTCATCCATTTGTACAGTGAGTCTTTCCACTGCTTCCTGTTTCTCCAGCAGTCTGCTCTCCAGCTGTGCTATCCTCACCTGACACATCTGAGCATCAGCCTCACTGTATTCTGCAGCAGAATTTATCCTATCTTTCTTCATAAAAAAAAAAAATCCAGAAACGCATTTATTCACTAAAAATACCATTTCTGGTTTGTGCTTAGTCTGAAAACAAATTCAACTTCAAAGTTAAGTTCTCGGCAAATTCTACTTTAAAAGTAAATCAACACTGGGACTTTGTATCTAATAGAAACATTACATACATAAAGTCCTTAATGCTTAAAAATTTCAAGTTAAAAATGATCACAGATAATACATTTTCATGATAGTTTAAGGTACAAAAGTAGAGTGATTCCATAGCACCAAATGGTGACAACATGCCATTTTGGCATGTATTGGGCTTTAAATACCTCCCTCCAGCTGTGAGGAAGGAAGCAGAATACTACCAATTTAAACAAAGCTTTTACATCCATCTCACTAGGTAACAGTCCACTCAAACAAGAAACAACAATGTAAAGCTCTTCAACTGAAATTTCTGTGGTTTCTCGGGAGCAACATTGTTACAATCATCACAGAGGATACTGTATTTTGTTTTGAATATTTTTGGTTGCATTGTATGAAACAATGGAAAATGAACCCACATTCAATTGGAAAAATTAAAAACATTCCAATTTCTCTGGGCAAAGTCTATGATTTTACAAAACCCAATTTTCTTAGCAATCAATTTTCACAGCTAGTACATGTACATACAGAGAAATGTCTGGTTTATAAAACAGTAAAATCCTATCAGTTTTATCATGTCTGATAACATGTTCAATGAATCACTTTAGTAACCAATTATCAAGTCTTCTCTCAGCTCTATCCAGCATCTTTTACTAAAGATACATCCTTTCACACTTACTTCAGCTGCATGATCATCCAGTGGCTCCCAGCTAGACAAATCAGTGCTGCCCTGGTAAATAAACAAAAAAACCCAAACACTTAATTACAACTATTTTAAATAAAAATAAGGAAAATAAAAATTAATTTGGAAACACCTTAAAACATGAGCCAGAAAGATCTGTGTTGTGAGAGACTGACTTTATGCTAAATCCAGCTGGTGTTTCATGGTGAAATGAACTAAACTGCAAACAAACGAAAGTATTGTAATGTCTACTTAAATTTAGGGCTAATTCTCAACACTGATTCAATGCTTGATCCTCTGCTGTTGTAGCTGGCAAATATTTGAGCAATCTTTAATCTACTACTAAAAATTAGACCAAGATGACTATTGCATTATTTGGAAAAGTCAGTCCACAGCTCTCCCTGCATTTTGATCCTGCTTGAAGTAGTTCCCAATGATTACTGTCTCCCTGGAGGTACCCTCTC
Organism: Cinclus cinclus; assembly: GCF_963662255.1. NCBI lineage: Eukaryota > Metazoa > Chordata > Aves > Passeriformes > Cinclidae > Cinclus > Cinclus cinclus. The sequence goes on along the minus strand of NC_085066.1, from coordinate 4,447,210 downwards.
CAGGTAACCTAGAATTCCAGTTGCTTTACAAACCAGCTATTTTGAAAAAAGCTCCTCAGTAGCAGTAAGTGATTTCTATTTTTTTCAATTTAAGCTCACACAAACGTAGCAAGGACACTGCTATGGCTGAGTGACAAAACACATTTTTCCTCAATGCAGACACCCATGTGTAGCCCCATAAAAGCCTTTGCAATACTCACAATTATGCTGAGGATATCCTGAAAGCATCGGGGATACCCTCACAACAGAAGGCAGGATAACACACACAGATTTTATCCCCCATCATTGCAGGTTTGCAAACACACGAGTTTGATGCTATTGTGATATGTTGTGAAAACATACCAACATATGGAGAGATGCTTTTGGTGCAGAAGGCACCAGCTCCCCAAAATTCTTTCCACAGAGAACATGACTACCTTTACAGAGTCATCAGTACATACATACTGAAATACATCAGACACAAGCAAAGTCACACTTTAAACAAATGGGTGGAAATAACATTTATGCTGGTTTTCCAGTGGCTACTAAGCTTGATGGAATAAATTATAGTTTTTCAGAAAACATTAAGCATATCCGAACCAGCCAAGTGATACAAAACCAAATTAATGATGTGATTATAAGGTTCTGGCAGTTTTTAATCTGTTGATCTCCCAGTCCAGATCTGCTGTTTCATGAATTCACAGCCATGTAAACTTAAGTCTGCCCAAAGAGAAGCCCATGGCAGTGAAAGGTGAAAGGCTTTAATTCAGGAGGCTAACACCTGCCTAGGCCATACTGTGGTGATGTCTCACTCAGTAAATGACATCACTTTGTTAGAGAGTAAACTAGAAGGGACAATAACACCAGATCACTTACCTCCCAAGGGCAGCCAGTGGCCAGTGCCAGTGACTAACACTAACACTCACCTGAGTAAAACAACCACCTGCAACACTTGTTACCTGCGGATGGAGCCGAGCAAAGGCAAGAAACACTAACATTTACCTGTGCCTCTGTTCTTGCCTCTGGAAGGCTGGTGTCTTCAGCCTGACCCTCTATGCCCTTGCCAGCATCTCTGGCTGCTACTGGGTGCTCTTCCTTCGGAAGGTCATGCGTGTGGACAGCCGAGCCCTTCCTCTTCGCCGCCTTTTTCTGCGACTGCGCGACGTCGCCCTTTGCTTTTCGCTGTCTGAAGTAAGCAAACTGTTCAGGAAAGATTGCAAGAGGTACAGGGAGAGGTAAGAAAGGAAAAAGTAGCAGGACCACAAGATTAACACAGTCATGGGTGACAGAGCTCCTGTCTTGATAAAATATATACATCTGCAGAAAAACTGCTTTATCTGCCTACTTTCCACACATTCACAACATACTGGATAACTGTGCCGTTAAGCAACAAATCTCACACCAGCACTAAATGCTCATTTCCACACAAAAACCAAAGTTTTACTCAGTGAAACTTTGTGTGTCAATGATAATCCAGAATCATGACAAAACAAATTAGTAAAGCAGCGAGTTGTCAATATACTAGAAGCACTAGGAAAAAATAATAACTGAGCAGTCTATCTGCAAGACCAGCAATAACAAGAACCCCCTTGTCATGGTGCCAGAACCAGCACACCCCTAAAAATACATCTAAACAGGTCTTAGCCAGCGTGAGCTTTGAGATGAGGATTCACTTCCGTTAATTTTAATGCTCCTTCCCTGCCATCCCCTTAAGAGAACACAGCAAAACTTCTTTGCCAGAAAGCAGCCTCCAGTACATAAATAGAAAATCAATTAAGCCAGGTCATTTTAATTTCTTCTGTTGAAGAATCAGATGCTCTACTTTATCAGGCTATCACAGCTCTACAAAGCTCCAGGGACTTGTAAAGAATGTCACTGACAATTTATTACCCAACTCTCCCTAACACTCTAAACAGCTTAAAAAGGATTATTGTTATTTTCAACTCTAGTATTGTGTTTAGGCAGCATTTCCAAGACACATCTCCCCCACAGCAGAAATCCAGATCTCCTTTTCCTAAAGAAAAAAAGACTTCTTCAAGGTTAAAACCACAGATTATCAAGTGCAGTGTTATATCCTTGTGATGAGACAAAACAGATAGCTAACTGATGACTGGATGTAAACCTCATTGCCAAGTTCTGCCAGCAATACACATGAAAATCCACTGCTTGATAGCTTGGTTTTCCTGCCAAACAGCCACCCTGCAGAAATATCTTGCCTCATTCTTCTCATTCAGTTTGTGAAAAGGATCTAGTTCAGTCCCTTCTCCTTAGAGGAACTTCCATTTGACAGCTTAGCTACTCAACAGGTGAACAGTTACACATCTGCTACAACCAGCAGCATGTTTAAAAGGTATATTTGCAGAAAGACATCCATTTCTTACCAGCCTGTAAGAATCTTACGTACAAAAAACTTATTTTTAAGATTACCTTCTGTAATTTTGACAGTTAGCAATACTGAAATGAAGATTAAATGAAGACTTTTCATAATAAAGCAGAATGAACAGACCATGAAGCTGCAGTGAGACACAAATACTATCCTCTGAAAGCAGATGTCAACTCCAGCACTTACTGATGGCAATGTACATCAAAAATAGCTACAGCACTAATTAACCTGGTAACATGGGGAAATGGGGCAGGAGGAAACCTGCAGAAAAACAGAGAGTGGAGGAAACTGCTGAAGCAGGGAAAAAGGGAAAACAGGAGAAAAACAAGCAGAAAAGATGAAAGACAGAGAGACTGAGCATTACAGAGAGCAATTGCTGATTCATGAAGGGAGACCAAGTGTTTCACATTAAAATACCAAGACCTGGCCTGACTGAACACCTGAACTGCATAAATTTTTAAAGTCAAAGAAAACAAAACTTATTTTGTCCCATTCAAATGCACTAAACATATAAAATCACAATACATACCATGCAAGAATGCCTATCTACACCAAAATTTTATGGAACTACTGGATTTGGTGGAGTGGCTGGATTCAAACACGCTCCAGATTTACAGGAAAAGTTATATTTAGAGCAATATTGGGTTTCCAAAGCATTTTGTCTGATACATAAATTTAAGTGCCATTGTAAGACAATCTCAAATCCACAGCCAGCCATCCAACATGAAGTAATGAGTGTGAATGTGAAGACAGACACAGCTGCTTCTGCCTCACCATAGTGAGATCCCATCATGCCTGGTTTTTTACCTTCCTTTTGCCTTCTAGAAGCACATACAAAGGAGAAAAGGTTCACTTTTAGCCAAGATGTAGCACTGCCACAGGAACCCTGAGAGCACTGTCCTTCACAGCATCCCAAGCAGCTGTTCTAACACAAGAACACTTTTCTACAGGTACCAGTGTACTGCAACTTCATTTCACCAGGACCAGTCAGCTAAAAGTTGATGTATTACTTCATGTGCTTCAGAAATTACTATAAAAACAAACACTCAGGGAAAACAGAAGAGAGCAGAAAGCCCCATTAGCACCAAACAGAAACAGGTTGTTCAAATAAACATTAGTCCAGCTCTTGGATACAGCAAACATAAGCAACAAGCGCTCTTAGACAAAACCAAGAAATATTTTCTACACCTTCCTCAGAATGATGAAGTGGGAAAACTTCCTGGAAAACCTGAACCCATTTTTCAGGTCCTAACTGTAAAATGGAGGTGGAGCAAAACTTCTCACATCTGAGGTGTGGCACAGAGAACTCTGTAACTAGAGGCACAGGTGGCCAACATGCAGGCTAATTAATGTGGGGTTAAAATAAAAAAAAAAACAAGAAGAAAACAGCAGCACTGAATAGTTAGGTTTGTTTTGACTCTCAGTTGCTACCCTGGCTATGAGTATTGCATTTGTTAGAAACAGGAATCGGAGGTACCTGATACAGTCAGTACTTAGCTGCCAATTGCAATCTCCAATAAATACAGCAGTTGGTATTATCATTATTCCTGAGTGATAACTTAAATGCATCTCAGTAATGGAATTTTTATGCCTAAATGAAAAAGGAAAATGCAAGTACTAGTTTGAAAACATTTAGATTGTATTTCTTTGCCAAGCTGATTGTTTAACAGACTAAAATCTAAGGATACTAAAGATAAAATAACTCATTTCATGGAGGGTGAGGCAAAAAGCCCTCAGGAGCTCACACCTCCAGACTGAAGCAGTATCAAACTGCAGTTACATCACTGCACAGTGATTGCTACAAGGAGCACCCGACAGTGATGTGTATATGGCTCAGAAATGATCTGATGGACACTGAACACTTCTGTCTCACACCAGAGATGGGATCACCTTAAGCTGCTCTAGGCTGCACCACAGGAAGGAGAATCTGGACTTGTTCATGGTTCTTACTCCCTTTCAAAGTTGTGCTGTGTCCATGAGGAAGGGAGCACAAAGAAAACTAGGGGAAAAAAAAAAAAAAACAGAAGAATAAAAAAGGGGAAATATCACCTGGGTGCTTTTTGGAAGCTGTCTGGCGCACACACTCTGCCAGCCAAGGAATAGATCTCTGTGACATTTTAATCAGCAGAGGAAGCACATCTGTCTCTAAAACTCTTCCTCTCCTCTCAGCATACCATATGACACCATTCAGCAGCAACATGGATGGGGCTAAGGATGTTTTTGGTTTTGTTTTTTTATGAGAAGAGAGAAATATAGTACAATATAAAAAACAGTAAATGTAACACTGGCTCTGCAGGCACAACTTGAAACATAAGGCAAGTCCCTGTTGTTTTATTTTTGTTGCTAAAGGCAAACAGCAGTTTTCCAACAGGTGGGAACTAATAACTTATTCGAGCTAAGTGTCACATTTTTGTAATCATAAACAGGTGCGGTACCTTGAATTAATTTATGTTAACAGAAATGTTAATACACGCCATGCCACACTAGGTCAACTAAGGCAAAAAAATGGGAGAGCTAGGAAGAAAAAATACAACCAAAGACCGAAAACAGAGCCTGAGGGACGGTATGTGCACTGCTGTCAGCTGCTCCGTGTTCACCCGAGGCAATGTTCCCATGCTTGTGCAGCGGGATTCGGGCCTGGCAGGCAGGAGCACCGCTGGGAACGGCTTTTCCTGCGGAGCCACGGGAGCCCCACGGGACTCCGGGGACAGCCCCGAGCCGGCAGCGAACCCCGGTTCCACCGCCGCCCGCACCCAACTCGGAGTGCGGCGCGGAACCCGCCACGGAGGGGAAGAGACCCATGCCGGGCTGAGGCGAAGCCGCCCCCCGGCCTGCCAGCCCTCTCAGCGCACGGGGCGGGCACAGCCTCTGCTTGGCCGGGACCCCCTCCCCTCACCTTAGCCCTGCCGGCCTCCAGCTTGCGCCTCCACGCCTCCTCCTGCGCCTCCATGAGGCGGCCGGGGCGGTTCGTGCTCCCCCCGTGCCCTCACGGCGGCGGCGGCAGCGAAGCTTCAGTCATGGCCGCCCAGAGCCGCTCCCCGCCCGCCGCCGCGCCAGCCGCACCGCGCGGGGCGGGGCTCTACGCCCATTGGCCAGAGCTCCTGACGCACGGCAGCTTCCGACCAATGGAGACAGAGTTCCACAGCCGAACTCCGCCTACTCCCGCTAAATGCCTGCTGGGATACCCCGGGCTAGCCGGAGCCAGCCCTCGGCCCCGCCCCCTCCGCCGCAGCCACCAATGGGAGCGTCCGGCGCCATTTCAAAAGGGCCGCTGCCTCCGCTCAGCTCGGGAGGCAGCCAATGGGGGGAGTGGAGACTCGGAGGTAGCCAATGGGGGAAGTGGAGAGTCGGAGGCAGCCAATAGGGGGAGTGGAGACTCGGAGGTAGCCAATGGGGGGGAGCGGAGACTCGGAGGCAGCCAATGAGGGGGGGTGTGAAGACTCGGAGGTAGCCAATGGGGGGGTGTGAAGACTCGGAGATAGCCAATGGGGGGGAGTGGAGACTCGGAGGTAGCCAATGGGGGGGTGTGAAGACTCGGAGGTAGCCAATGGGGGGGAGTGGAGACTCGGAGGCAGCCAATGGAGGCGTGGCTGGAGGCAGCCAATGGGGGCGTGGCTGGAGAGTTGTAAATTTTTATCAAAGAAATAAATTAATGTTCATTGATTCTAAGTTGCGTGATTCTCTTCAGTAATTGGTATGCTGTCATCTGTTGCTAATTGATTTCTCGCTCTTCATGCTAATTTGGTCGTCATTCTTTAATGCCTCTGATGTAGGGAACTGAAATAAATTCAAAGTTTATTTGTAGTATGCTGTGTAATCAAGAACAGATGGTCGTTTGCTACACAACAGGATTTTTACCTAATTGTTTAATGCTGATGAGCAGAAAAACTGGTATAAAGCAGGCAGGTTATGAATATGTAATAGACGATGCAGAAACTTTCATAAATATGTATGAGCTTAGGTGTATATAAACATTAATATACACTTAGGTGTATATAAACATACATATAAACATACTTACTTTTACAATCTCTTGCTGCTTGTGGAGATTTTCCTCTGCATGTCGCCTCTATCATAATTTTCTTGGAGGTGGAGTTTCCAGCTTCCCAGGCCTTTCATCTCCTCTGGAGTCCTTGAGGGGCTGTAAGTTTAAGATCCCAGATGTCCAATCTTCAACTCCCTTTTGCTCTGCTTATTGAAGCTACAAAACTGGTGGCTTCTTTGTATTTTGAAATCGTTAAATTGTGAAAATAGAGGCTTTAGCCAAATCTGTTAGTTTTAATAGAATGCTTATACCTGGTTCTTTTTGTCAGACTGTCAAACTTTCTTGTAACCCTCTGTTCATGCTGCAATGAGGGCTCTAGAAATTTAACTTTTAGAGGCACTGTACTAAGCCAGTTGATGGTAAAATAATCAGCTCAATATTCACCAGCAATCAAAAAGGGAGAGGTTTCTTTCCCAGCACAGAAGCAAACTATAGTTATGCAGTTTACAGGCATAATTAGGCTTATGCTTTAGGTTAAGATATGTAGGAAACTCCTTGTCAAAGGCTGATGCAGCTGCTCAGATCAAGGGGTCAAAGATGTCAGAGAAAAATCTTGTTGGGGTTTTAAAGTACAGAAGTGGACTCAGAGTTGTTTCCCAGGAGAACTGCTGGCAGGTGAGAGGATTTTCTGTTCTGGCTGGTCATTGCTGCCATTCACCACAGAGCCCTGCCAAAGGAAGCCAAACCCCAGCCCTGACACAGCACAGCTGTTGGAATTTTGAATAGTGGGAGTTTTGAAGTATCCGTGGCTCAGTGAAAATGAGCACAAAGTTGAGCATTTTCGCACAAAGTGTGATTTGAAGTGACATCTGTAAATTTGGTTTTATTTTGTTTTGACCCAGGAAAATATTGTGCAAAATTCAACTTTTACTGAGCCAAGGATTAAAAAAAAAAAACAAAAAACAAACCAAAAAACCCAACCAAAACAAAACCAAAAAACCAAACCAAAACACTAATACACAGTTGTTTTAGGGATCCCTGCACCCTAGTTTCCCTAACTTCTCCAGTGACTTCCAGCTTGTGTAATTTTAGGGATGGGTCACAGCCTGGGCAGGTGATCTGTACTGCTCTCACCCAGCATGTCTGAGCTGCTCCAGCTGCCAGCTGTGGCTCTGCTGCAGTTTTGAAGAAGGGATTGTAATTTGTCCCTCCTGGGCTTAAAATATGATACTGAGAAGTAGTGTCTGTTACTTGGCTTTTTTCTCTTGCCTTGGTGCTCATTTTATGGATGTCTCTGATAAATGTTAACCTGTTTTTATGCTGGTAGGGCTTTGCTGGGATAGGGAGGCATTCCACAGGTTTCTTGGGAGATGGTAACCAAACAGATGTTACACCATAGCCTCTTTACTCCTGAACTTACCCAGGGGTGAGTTCCAGCTCCTTCATTTTTTTAGTTACTGTGTGGTGATAACAACTCATGTAAAGGGCTGTGTCAAAAGTGTGCAGACCCCTTAAAGTGGAATAAACATGTACCAGTCAGCAAGATCATAATCTGATCACTGGCAGCAGGCTTTTTAAAAGAACCACTGGCTTTTATTTCGTTTTTTCTTGTCCACTAATGTGCCAGGCATTTGCTTTACCAAAGGTACACAAGCTTCTGTGCCTGGGGATTGTTTATGCTACGTATTGACACGATAAACTTAGCAACCAGGTTACAGGCACAAACCTCTGAGCTAATTAGAAGGCTCTAACAACACAGAGGCCAGGCTTAGTGATGCTGCCAGGGGAAGGATAGCAACCATTAGGAAGAGACAAATAAATATTCAGTCTCAGTTGCTTTCCTGTGAGCGTCATAACCTGCAGCACAAAAAGTATGTAGAGAGAAATGGCAGGAAAAGCTCTGTCTGTGACATTGTGAATACCTGTACTTATTTTTGCCTGGGAGTGAAACCAAAGCTTTTATTTGCTTCTCTTAATTTTTAATCATATTCTATTTTTTTTTTTAAATAATGGAATTATTCTGTGAAGATTGTGGAGGGGGGAAAATGAGCACTGAAAACCTACCTGCCTCTGTTTAGCTTTTTAACCTGTTTTTGCCTGCCAACTCTTCCAGGAGATAATGGCAGATCCTTCAGTAGTGGATCACCTGACACGACTGAAACTCAAACTCCTACAAAAGGTAAGGGAATAATCCTCCAGTGGCCACCCTTGCTCTGCTTTTTGCTCTTGCATGTTTAAGCATTAACACTGTATTTTAAAATAGTAGAACTCTGAGATACACTGAGGAGTGGTACTACTTACTGTCACTTTCTTAAATAACCTTGTGGAAGTTTACGTGCACCTACAGTAAATAAAATTGATTTTATGGGAGATGCCACCAGTTAGCTCAAAGCCAGTCTGAGCTGGGAGAAGCAAAGTTTAGGAGTAAATCTTGGGTAAGGAGAATCTCAGATTGTTTAAAGGCAATTTCATGTCTGTTTTCACATAAGATATGTTGCCTGGTCAGACCTTTGCTGAATCAATAGTCCAGATCCTGGACTATCAGGCAAGACCAAACTGAACATTATCAAGTTCTTCATATGATGCAGCTCTCTGCCCTACAAAATAGATTATGTTTATGTCTTCTGATTCACCATGCTCTCAATTTTAAGGTCTGGACTAGCCTGGACAGTAGGAAGCATGACTGTACTGTAACTAGATTTATAATGAAACATTTAATACTGCTTTAAAAATCACCATTTTTCTCCACTTCTGCTCTATTTCCTCCATCCCAAACCTGTGCCATAGGCTTGGAAATCCTTGTGAGCTTTTCTGCCTGACTTATAACCAGTTCTGGTTATGGTTCTGCCAACAGAGACTAGAAAATGAACAGGAGAACCTCGAGAAGATGGAGTTGTCTCCCCCAGCTGCAAGTAAGAGAAGCATTTGCTCTAATAATAGGCATATTTTGGAAAGGGCTTCCTTATGTTCTCAGGCATGAGTTCCTCAGGAGATGATCCCCTCTCCTCCCTAACAGCTGTGAGCTCACTGCTTTTTATCTTTTGAATGTCTTCAGCTGTTTTTTTCCTGACCGAGGGAAGTGAACAACCAGCTGAACACCTGCCCAGGTATCCTCTGCAGCCTCTCAGCTGCAGCTGCTGGCTCAGCTGGAGCAAACTGATGGTGATCCAGTTTGTCCTAGCTCTTACACCTAGGACTAAGCCCCCATTTGCTTGGCTTTGGTGATTCTGGAAAGGCAGGAACACTTCATTTCTTTGCACATTATCTATGGATTCAAGGCTACCAGTAGAAGCTCAGTGATATTTCTAGATTGTACTGTGGGCTCCTATTCATTGACCTGATGCACAAATAGTTGGAAACTTCCCATGCTGTGGCCAAATTTCTTTTTAAATCCTCTATAACAACTTACAGTTTCAAAATATGAAATGGTGCTTGCTTTCCAGAGCAGTATCAGAAAACATTCTTGCTTATCTTCATTTCAAGTGAGTTCAAAATCAGCCATGTGTGGGATGAACTGAAAAGGAAGTTGATTTAGAACACAATAGAAAAAGAAAACTTGACATTCAAACTGGAGTTTGTTTGAGCTGTTACTACAGTCATCCTCTGCATGCATGGGATGCATCTAGAAACCTTCAGGCTGAAATGGATCCCAAACCAGGAGGTTAAAAGGGGGCTCTAGAGAGCAATCTAAAGAGTTTACTTTCAGATGTGTTTTGCCTTTGTAGAGCTGCTGAACAGCTGTGACTGCACATGGCATAAAGTCATTACCCATCCGTGTATTTGACAAGAAAAGTAGCCCAAGCCTTTTGTGGAAGAACTCAAGCTGTTAAAGCAGAGTGACAGAGTCCCCAGGCAGGTGCAAAGAAGAGCCTCCTTATTGCAAAAACCAGGCCTTTTAAAGCATTTAGACCAGTTACATAGTATTAGATGATAATAAACATAATGCAATCAACCACCATACACCACAGTATGAACATGTAATGGTTCTATGACTTTTTTGTCTACCCCTAATTCAGCTGAGTCACTTTTCTGCTGAGCCTGAGTCATGACTTTACAAAGATAACAAAGCCCTTATTCTATAAGGTTTTACCTATATGCCACATCAAGCTGTCTATTAACACATCTTCCACATTAATATTGTAATACAGGTGCTGTAATAGCTCTGTCTTTGCAATCCTTTGGGAAGATAATGGACTTTTCCACTTCCAGGGAACAGACCTCAGGACGTACTCCAAGGTGCCCTGAGGCAAAGGAAAGATCTGCTGCAGGAGCTTAGGGTAAGAGCCCTCTCTGGCCAGGAGTGACAGACAGGGCCCAGGTACCTGCACATCCACTGCTGATGTGGGTTCTGTGTTTTCCTGCCCTTTAGTTCTGGGGCTGGGCAGGATTTAGTGCTCTGCTGCTTTGGAATATAAAGGCTGGGCCAACTAATCAGGGAAATGTTCTCCCAGATTTTTTGGCATCTTGTTCTGCACATTTTTTCCCCCCAATCCTTTTTGCTTGTGCTTCATGATCTGTGGGAAGGAGAACTTGCTTTATCCTTATACAGGCACTGGCAGTGCCCTTGCTGCAGGTTCCCAGGGGCTAATCCCATTTAGTCCAGAGAGCATAACCATACTGTCTGCCTTGCTCTGGCCAGATTTTCTTTAAGAAAATACTTGACTTTGCAGGAGCAGCACCTTCTGGAAGAGCTTTCACAGCCACCTGCACCAGCTGGGGGACACTGCCACGACCACAGAGCTGCCGTCCCACAAGTCTACCAGATCCCTTTTCCAGCTTCCCAAGTGGAGCCACCAAGGATTATCCAGCAGACAGTAAGGAATTGTCTCCTAGAAAACACTGCCAGCACTGTGCCAGTCTGAGCTGACAACCATTTGGGAGCTGTATGGAATTGCTCATCCCACAGAAAGGGAAGATATGCCTCTTTTGTGGGACCCTTGCTGCCTGCAGCAAAACCAAAGGGCAAATCATCTTGCAAATAAAGCCCAAAATTAACAATGGGAATGGCTGACCCTTGGAACAAGGTGGCAAAAGGAGTGCAGGGCTGCCACTCCAGCCTGGGCATTCAGCCACTTTCTAATGCACATCATTGCCTGCTCATGCAGCCCACAACCTCAACAGCTCCATGAGAACCCCAGAGTTTTCCTGAAGCCTAGACAGATGACAGCTGTTCCCATAGATGGGAGAGCTGGCCAAAACCAGCCCTGACTTCTCCATTTTCCTTCCTGTTCCAGATGCCAACTCAGCCTGCCACCATCATCCAGCAGCTGCCTCAGCCATCCCCTGTGATCACACAGATTCCCCCAGCCCAGCCCTTTGCAGCCCCCCGCTCTGGGAGCATTAAAGAAGGTAACAAACTCTCCATACAGCAGCCAGCTCCTGTCACCAGACCTGGAGAGGGCAGGGCAGGTACCATGGCAAGTGGGAGGGGATGTGGGATGGTGCCCAAGCTAATTAGTGACGTGCTGTTTAATGAGCTGGTAGAGCTTCAGGAGTTGTGCTGCTTTAGTTGGATGTGGGTACCACTTGTGAAAGTTGTACCAAACTCTTATCACTCAAACTAAAGGAGCTGCAAACTCGAGGGAAGACTGGGAAAGCAAAACAACTCAACTCACACCACTGAGTAATATTAACAAAGTCAAACTCGTGCATGTGGATGATTCCAGAATTAGTAAACAGGCTTCTAAAATCTGGCTTTATTCTTTTGTTCCTTCCTAACGTGCTGCTCAATCTCATCAGGCTTTTATTTGTGCCCTGTGTTTGGAAACAAGACAGAACATCTGAAAGGGTTGCTCTAAATGTAGTGCAGTGCCAATAAAAGAGTTTGTTTCTAAATGTAGGTGGGTGCTACTGTGAAATAATACATGAACTGAAACCTGGGACAATTTCCCTGCTCAGCCTTCATCCAAAGGTTCATCCCACACAGGAATCCTCAGTCATGAAACTACAGTATTTCTCAGCTCATACTTCTTCAAAGTGTCTGGATTTTTGAATCACAGTTTATTTCCATAAACAAAACAGTCCAAATCTACTCATGTCTTCTCTGAAGCTGCTACATGTGAGCTACTTTTTGTATGATCAGTAAAAAGGAAAATGAGAGTTGCCTTCATATTTTTTCCCTTTTTCTCACCTCTCCCTCTTCACTTCTCCTCAAGCAAATTAGTTACACTGCACAAGTCCTTTGGATCCCAGAGATCATATGAGGAGGTATGATGTGCATGAAATGATAGATTGAGGGGTGGACTCAATGATGTTAAAGGTCTTTTCCAACCTTTTCAATTCTATGAGTCAGTGGACTCTCAAGGTGGCACTGCAATATCACATAAATTTGAAACCTCTCATAAATCACATAAGTTTGAAACATGGAGAGCAATGATCTGGGACAGTGGAGAGCACAGCCAGGAGCCTGTCCATGCTGGAGTAAGGGAAAGCTGCAGCTCAGCTCTTCTCCATCCTGCCATTCTGCATAGGTAGGGGTGTGGGCTTGCAGTGCCTGCAATGAGACACTCAGCAGCAGCTTTCTTGCAGAAGGGAGGAGAAATGGGAAATCTGCTATGAACAATCCCATTCACAGACGTTAACTTTGCACAGTCTGGGGAAATAATGCAAATGTTCTCCGTGTGCTCTCTTTCAGCTGCTCTGCCTTTGTTGCAGTGACCAGCCTGTGTCTTGGAGGGCACTCCTTACTATGTCAGTTGTGGATAAAGCTCTTACTCTTTTCTTCTCTTGCCAGATATGGTGGAGATGATGCTGATGCAGAATGCTCAGATGCACCAGATCATGATGCAGAACATGATGCTGAAGGCTCTGCCACCCACGGTGCTCGCACAGCTTGGGGCAGCCAGCTCTGCCCTGCTCCAGCACCCACAGCAGGTAACAAACAACACCACAAAGAGCTGGGAGAGACACAGGATTGTGCAGGACACCGAACCTTAGGAAAGATGACAGAGGAAGAGCATGCCCCACCTTCCTCTGCAGACCATCCTGGCATTGACTAATGGAATAAATTGGAGGGAGTGGGGTCTGAGTGTTGGGTGAAATCTGTAAGCCACCGAGTGCTCTTGGACCTTTTGTACTTGGAACCTGCAGACTTCTCCAGACACATCCCAAAGGTCTTCTTTTCCCCAGGGGTGACCGAGTGGAACTCTGGCCCCTCAGCTAGGGACTCCCACCCTGTGGGGCACAGGTTTCTGCAGCCACCCTTTGTCTCTCTCCCACAAGGACCTGCAGCTCGCTGCTCCCCTGGCCGTGAGAGCAGACAGGCCCAAGGCACCTGTGGTGCACCACCACCACCATTACCCTCCCACGGGGATGCTCCCAGTTCCCCCCAGCAGCTTCCTGTCCCCATCCACGGCACAGCACTGGACCAGCAGCTCTGCCCAGCCCACGTAAGTCAGCAGGCAGCTGTCACATGCACCTGTAGCCCTTTCTCCCAGCCCAGCTGGAATAAGCACGGGGATGTGACAAGGATGAGGATGACACAGATCATTGCTCTGCTCTGCAGGGGCTCTCACCCCATGGTTTGGGTCTCCCTGTGAGCCCAGCAGTCACCTGCTCCGTGAGGTGGATGGGGGCACAGGGCTGAAGTGTTTTACCTCCAGGCTAAGGTTCCCAGCAGGATTTATGTTCTTAAAGCACTGCTGGGACATTTACTAATCAGAAATTCCTGGGGGAATAAAAACCCAAACACCAGCTAAGAAAAATGGTACAAAGGGAGGGGAGTGTCAGGAATAGTGCTGAGTCTTTGTCATAAGCCTGTGCTTGCAGTTGAAGGGGGTGGGTTTCAAGTACAGAAATGGATGAACTTCTCCCCAGGATGCTCTCAGATCCATAGAGCCCTTGAGTCCTGTGCAGAGCTCACAGCCAGCTCGTCCAGGGGCTCACTTACTTTGTGCCTTCCTCTGAGCTTTTCCTGCTTGGCTTCCTAGGTGCTGGGAAGTTCTTACATGCCAAGGCTGATAAAGAAATGCACCTTGCTAGGGCGTGGAAGAGGGGGAGCATGGGGACACTATGTGAGAAGTCAACTTTTATTTCTGTGCCATGGTTCTTTCAGAGCCTTAGTGAACAGGAGAACAGGAGAACAGGATGGAGGCAGCTGCAGCCTTGGGTATGGGTGACCTGCTGGCAGGGATATCTGTACAGCCCTCTTTAGCAGAGGATTTGAATTCCTGAACAGATTATTTACCTAATGAGGTTATAAGGGGTGGACATTTCTACCTATTTCCCCTTGACACGGGTTTGTAATCTGAACCAGTAAAGAACTCCTGGCTCCTGTCAGGAGCAGTGCAATTCACTGTTTGCAGAAATCAGTAGATCTTCTCATGGCCTTTAAACTGTGTTCTTCTTCTTCAGCTGCCTTCCATAAGCTATGAGACCAAGCACATATTTTTGCAGCTGCAGCACTACTGGTTGCTGCTAAACACAATAACCTATTTTTTTCCTTTTGCAGGTGGCCCTCATACTGACAGTACAGGATCCTCTGCAAGTGGACCATAGCCATTCCAAAAACAATAAAATCCTGATGCTCTTCCTCAGCCATTGACATGTCTTTTTCTTCAGCAACATAATTCAAGCACTTTTCCCTCCTTTACTTTTCCCACTAGTTTTCAGAGGGCAGGCTTTAGCCCATGCCCATGTTTATCCTGTTCATTTTTAGTTTTATTTATGACTTCTTAAAAGGATCACTCAGAGTTTTTATCAGGCAACACTTTTTGATGCCCTCAGAAGCCTGGTTTTGCTTAATATGGAAAGATGAACAATGTTTTTGTAGCTTCTTCTCAGTATCTTCCCACCTTCTGTTTTTGAAGTGGAGAACATCTGTACTCTGGGTTTGCCTGGTGCAGTTTGTGAGTGAGTCTGATTAAGAAAACCCAGGGACTTAAATTTTGTTTGGAACAAAGAGAAGATAGTAATTGTCACTGCTGCAAGCTAATTGTGTGCTGTCTGTGTTCCAAAAACAGTTAATGAATAATGTATTTACTATGTAAAACCTACCTTGCTCTTTGCCCTCTCTGCTCTTCGTCTTTGAGATTCTTATAGCTCTCACAACTTCTCATTTTTTACAGCTACCTGAGAGAGGAAATGGCCTCAAGTTGTGCCCCAGGAGTTTAGATTGAATTTTAGGAAGAAATTCTTGACTGAAAACATTGACAAACATTGGCAGAGGTTGCCCAGGGAAGCATTTGAGCCCTGCCCCATCCCTGCAGGTTTTTGACAGCCAAATAGATGTGGCATTTTAGGGTCACAGCTTATTGGTGTGCTTGGCAGTGCTGGGTTAACATCTGGGACTATTCTTTAGAGGGCTTTCTCTACCTTAACAATTCCCTCAGCCAAACCTGCTGGCAGGTTTAGCAATAAATTGTGCTGGGTGATATGAGTGTCTGCAGTTTCACTGTCTGCTGTTTAATTATTGTATGTTGGCTCTAATTGGCTCCCCCCTTTCTCAATGCTTGCTGTGGGCAGCATTGGCTCAGCAGAGCATTTCCTCCCAAGGATGGGCATGTGAAATAATGCCTGCAGAGATATCTCCTCACAGCCTCATCCAAGTCCTGGGAAGCTTCTGCAGAGCAGGCATGGAGCCTGTCCTAAGCATCACAGCCCAAAAATGCCCGAGCCACAGACAGCTGCCTTGGATGAAAGATGTCCTCAAGGATGGGGTGAGGCTCCAGGGCAAGCAGTGTGGCTCACATCCCACCCTCAGGAGAGAGTCTGTGAGGCTCCAGAAGTCACTCCACATTGTCCCACCAATGCCTCTGCAGTTGCATCCCAGTGAAGCACCAGCAAAAGCCTGGCCAATGCAAGTTCTCCTCCTGCTCTGTGTGTATTCCTTGGAGACTGCAGGATTGGTCTGTAATTTCCAAAAGAGGCCTTTGGATAGAGCCTGACTAAATAACACCCTTCTGCCATCTCAACACCTCAGGCTCAGCCAGGCTGAGTCCCTGACAGCCTCTGGGCTGGGAGTTAAACTTTAATATGAACTGGGGGGAGAAGAACCCAGGCATGACTCAGCCACCCACATTCACTCCTGGCAAGAGCAGTGGGACTGGGGAGAAGCAGAGGGATCAGAGACAGAGCAGGGATCTGAGAGCCAGGGGCTGAGATACATGGAGCCCTGCGACCCACGAGGGAAAAGAGTTGCTGTTGTTGGTGGTGGTCTGGTAGGAAATGCCATTTAGCAGCTGCGTGATTGTGTTTTCTGGGGAGCTGGGGCTGTAAAAACACTGCTTGAGTGTGGGGGTGAATGTTTTTCTTAAAATCATTCCTTTGTCAGATGAAGGGGTTGATTGAGTTCCTGCTGTGGGAGGCTCCTGTCCTTCTCTGGGATGAAGGGGTTTGGGGGGTGGGTGGAGCAGTGGTGCCCACCAAATAAACACTAAATAACAGTCCTTGTTTGGGCTGCCAGGTTCCCCTGTTCCTTGGGTGATTTTGGCTGTAACCATACCTCTAATGTGAAATGCTTTGCAAGAACTGAGAGTGGTAATGCCAAGCTGAGAGGAAATGCCTTCTCTGCCCACTTTTGTTTGGGAATGGTTTTCACCCACTGCTCCTTGCAGAGAGGTGTGAGACCCTAAAGGCCAGGCTGGATGGGGCTCTGAGTAACCTGGTCTAGTGGAAGGTGTCCCTGCCCATGGCAGGGGGTGGAACAAGATGGTCTTTAGCATCCTTTCCAACCCAAACCATCCTGTGAGTCTGTGATTCTATGACAGCTAGGGGCATTGCAGCACCTACGTCTCTCTCTCTTGACTTTTTGGACATTAGCTTCTTGGAAAAGAGTGATGACAGAAGAGGCTGTAGTTCTGACAACAATTCATAATGGAAATTAAATTTTAAAATTTATTTAAATTGCAAACAGTATTTGTACTGTTCTCCCTCACTGTATTCCCAAGGGAATGCTGCTACACCCTGAATTCTAGTGAGGAAGGTAAACAAAGTCCAGAGAGGAGCTGGGAGCTTGCCTACACCAGCTCCTGCTGTCTGTGGCTGAAGAGGTGAGCCCTGCTGCACTCAGTTGCTGTGTGTAAACAAGCCTGAGCTTGGTATAACTTTATAAAAATAGTTTTGATGGGTGGCTTTTGTCTTGGAGACTCTGCAAACACACAGGGCCGCCAGAGGACTGCTCTTCAGTGAAAAACCTTTTAAGGTTCTTGGTCAAAGAACCTCCCTGTTTCTGCTGAGCTGCATCCCCTGATCACTTCTTTCCTTTGATGCATCTCAGTAGTGAGCTCTGAAATACTTCACCCACTATTCCTGATCCTTGTCTTGTAGGTGGGTGCATTAAATGCCTGTTTCTTTGCTAAACGAGGTTTCCATGTTGATGTTTATGAAGCCAGAGAAGGTAAGGTCAGCCTGATCATTACTGTGTGAACTCACCGAAATTCTAAGAAAATAATGAAATCTGAGAGTGGCAGTTTGGGGTTATTCTTTTCTCTCTCCCCCTTAGCTCCTGTGGTGGGGAGGAACATTTATTTGAAGTTCATCTTGTGTGGAGGGAACCCACTCTTTAGCTACTAAAATGATGCCCTTTTTATATTCTTGGCTTATACACTGATTTAAATGCTAACATGTGAAGCCTGGTCTCTGCAGGAAGCATTATAGTACAGTGCTGGGTCAGAAGGAGAGATGGAGCCTCCAGGTCCACAAGGCACCACAAAAGAGAAATTAGGATTTAGAGCCGAGTCACTGGCTCAAAGGCAGAGAAATTGTTCATCTCCAGTATCTGTCAGCTGGCAGACAAAAAAAAAAAACAAACACCTGGGCAGAGGTGGGAAGCAGAGTGGCAGGTGGGAATGATGCCATGGAAAGTGAAATTACCCAAGTGTGCAGTGAAGGGAAGGAGGGGCCATGCCTGACACTGCAGGTAACTGAGTTCCTCAGGAAGGAACTAACAGTCACTGAAGGTAACTCTTCCTGCCCTGATGGACATCAGAACAGGCAGTTCTGCTGCACAGATTACAGCTGCCAGAAGCTCCACAGCTTCAAAAAGCCTCTGACTGCTCTTTCTTCTGAGCTGGATGGATGCTACTGTGCTACTCCAGTTTTTGGCCCATTGCTTACACTGATGTACATGTTGGGAGGAGGAGGCTCTGCCCCATGCCCTGGCCAGACAACCCAGGGAGTCTAAATGAGGCAACTCAGAGGAGGAACAGCCCAATGCCCAGACATTTCCATCTGACCAGCCATGGAAGAGGTGACCTGCCAATGTCCCAAAAAGCATCAGTCTGTGGGTCTCAGCAGAACACGGCAGGCATTCATTGCTCAGCCTTCTCCATTTAGAGGGGAAATGGTTCTTAATGTTAATGGACCCTCTGGCACGTGGGGTGCTGCCAGGATCCAGCATTCCCTTTGCAGCACTTGGCTGCAGCTGCTCCTTCCAGGCTGGAGGTGGCACAGAGGATCCTGGCTGGATTTGCCCCTGGCTGGACCTGCTGTTGCTGCAGGGGGCTTGGGAGATATTCCCCTCACCAGGCTCAAATGGACATTAGGAAGAAGTACATAATACTTTCTTTACCTAATACTTTGTGTGTTCTTTGGTAGGTTAGTACAGAGGACACACAGCAAATCCAAGAGCTTACTAGTGGGATATTAGCAGACAAATCTGTGCCAAAGGCTCTTCAACCAAGTCATATTGAATGTATCTATAATTTTGATATTTTATATGTTTTGTTAATTCAGATTTAAAAGTGTTTAGAGAAAGCCTCCAAAGTTCTCTGTGGACAATTTAAATTCGTTTGGCAAAACCTACAAAATCCTAGCTCAATTATTCATTTAGGCACCATCTTATGAAGAGTAATTAGTAAGGCAGAGTTTAAGAGAAAATGTTATACCTAAACCAAAGCATTATTTAATGTTTTTGTATTAATCTCTAACAATCCACTGTTGCCTTTTCTAATTTATTGCCGGGGAGGAACAAGCAAATGCGGGACAGATTTTCTGCAAGCGGTTTATGAGCATAGACAGATTTCTGAAACCCACACTGTGATGGAGATATGATTGCCCCCATAACCAGCTGCTCTTCCCCTGCAGATATCCGAGTGTCCAGCTTTGCCCGTGGCAGGAGCATCAACCTGGCCCTGTCCCACAGGGGCCGCCAAGCCCTGCGAGCAGTGGGGATGGAGGAGCAGGTACCCAGGCACATGCTGTTAGCAGGGGGGTCTGTCCCTGTGCCCTGTCCTTTCCTGCCCTGTCCCAGCCAGACCTCTTCCACTGCATGCCTGCAGTCTGGCTCTCCCCTGCTTCACAGCACAGCATCTGCCCCACTGCAGGCAGCTGGGATCTGCTCCTGGCAGTGGGTGCTTCCCTGGGACACCAAACACCTTTCAGTGTTTACCTCCCTGCTGTGCTCCCCTCCCTCCTGGAGAAGAGGGTAAACAATGTAGGAGAAGATGGACTCCCAGAAGAGCTGATGCAATAAAGCAGGATGCAGTAAAGGCAGCTGTTTTCCCCACTGACGTGCCCAGATTTGTATTTTCCCAGAAAACCTTGATCTTTGGGCTGACCCCTGAAATCCATCCACAATGCCTTCTGCCCAGCACGCTTGGCTGAGAGCCCAGCATTCCTCTGCAGGGCACTGACTACCATTTAACATCCAGCTGTTGGCAGTGGTGGGATCTCCTGGTTCCTGGATCCCTGCAGAGGAGCCCAGGCTTTGACAACACACATCCCAGTCTCAGGATGTAATTTGGCTTTCATCCCCTGCCCTGTCCAGCACTCTGGGATTTTTCATGTCCCTTCTACCCAAAAACAATTTCCCTCTGATTTTTATGAGAATGAGCTTGTAAGTAATCTCAGTAAACTGAGTATTAAATTGACATGACAGCCCTGTTTAAGTTTTCTCTGGTGATTTGGAAATGTGTGAGGAAAGAGCCCTCCATTCTTCCTCTAGTGCAGTGCTTGGGTGAGGGGATGATGCTTGGCAACTTGTACTAAAAACCCACAGTTGTGGCCAGAAGTGTGGGTTGTGTTCTCTTCTGTTTCAGATTGTGGCCAAGGGCATTCCCATGCGGGCAAGGAGGATACACACACCTTCAGGGAAAAAATACTCTATCCCTTATGGGAAGAAGAACCAGGTACTGGAGCTGCTTTGCAGAGCACAAGAGGTCTTTGCTAGCATTTGTATCTCTGTGTCATGGACAGTGTGGGGCTCATGGATGTGGGAGAGGCTGGAGAGAATGGGGGAAGGGGATTACTGGGAAGGGAGAGTGTTCTGTCTGGCCATGCAGAGTGTCCTTCAGCAAAGCTTTCTGAACCCCCATTTGTTTGCCTTGCAGTACATCCTCTCTGTGGACAGAGCAAACTTAAACAAAGAGCTGCTGACAGGTGGGTTGTCACTTCTGTTTGCAAATTCTTCTAACACACTTCTTGCTGGGGATTTAGGGTTTGCCTCATGACTAGAAGACTTTAAGCCCCAAGCTCCCTTAGCCAGATCTCAGAAAGTAAAAAACCTGAACTAGCAGAGGAAAACCTGTGATGTTTCCCAGCTAAAATAGGAGACATCTCCTCAGCTTTGTCATGGTTTGTGGCATTTTCCATAACCCCTGCTTGTACAGAGACAAATAGAAATTGGAGCTCTATGGCCAAGTATGTAATCAGACTAGACCAAATTTATACAAATTCCTCACTGACTGCAGGCACCTCATCCCATCCTGAACTTCAGTGGAGTGATGGTGGAAAGCAGTCAGTGGCTCATGTCACTGTGGGAAGAAAATCCTTGCAGGATTCCTTGCATTTTTTCAAGTAGTTTATACCATAGTTGGCCAGTCCCAGTGTGCTCTGCCTGCTGGCCCTCACACAACATAGCAAATTATTTGCTGTAACAGCAAAAATCCCTATAATTTAGGGATCTCTTGGAAATATTTTTTGTGGTCGCAGTAAACCCCTCTACATTTAGTTGTCCTTTCTTTTCACAGCTGCTGAGAAGTACTCCAACACTAAACTGTTCTTTGGACACAAGCTCCTCGGGTGCAATGCAGAGCTGGGGACATTATCCATAAAAAGGTAATTCCTGGACAAGTGTGGGATCAAGCACTGTGGTCAGTTATTTTCTGCTTAATCATTCATAAAACCTCAAACAATTGAGCAATCTCAGTTTTGAAACCACTGTGCAGGTAAAATCTTGTGCCAGCTTTGGAGAAGAGACATCAAGGCAGCATTCATGGGGAGACTGAGAAAGGTTTTAGCAACTCACTAAACCCCAGCCTGGCAGCAGGCACCCATTTCCTGGTCTGTGCAGGGGATAAATGTACCAGTATCCACAGCAGTGGCTTCAGGGACAGACTGCTCATCAGGGAGGGTGGAGAACTGGTGATGCCCCATCCCTGGAAGTGTTCCAGGCCAGGCTGGATAAAGCTCTGAGCACCCTGGTGTTGTGTCTCTGCCCATGGAACGGGCTGAGCTTTAAGGTCCCTTCAAACCCAAACCATTCTGTGGTTCCATGATCTTGTTTCACAGTCTTTCACAGAAGTTCTGGTCCTACCCCCCCCCATCCCTCCTGGCAGGTGCTGCGGGCCCTGCAAAACAGCAGCATTATCCCAAAGGTGCCTACTGCATTGCTGAGTAGACCTGACAGAGTTGTGCTTGATAATCTACAGGGTAATTATTTATCCTACTGCCATGCTTCCCAGGCAGTGAGAGCTGATCTTCCCTCACCCTAGAAGATTATTAACAAATAATTATTTTGCAAAAGGCAGATCCTCTGGGCGCAGTGGTGCTGAGCTGCCTGGAGTAACAGGAAGATTAACCACAGAATAATGTGGTTAGGGTGGGAAGGGACTTCAAAGATCAGATTGATCCAAGGTACTGTCTTTCTTTCAGAGCTGACCAGCAGACCTTGGAAGCGACCTATGATCTCATTGTGGGGTGTGATGGAGCCTTCTCAACAGTGAGGAAACAGTTCATGAGGCAAACACGCTTTAACTACAGCCACGAGTACATTCCTCATGGCTACATGGAGCTGACCATCCCTCCCAAGGATGGAGATGTGAGTGTGCCTGGCCCAGGGGCTGCTACAACCTTCACAGGTTGGATATCCCACCCCCTTCTCACTGCTGCTCTGCCATACCAGCTTTGGAAGAATTAATTTCTCACCTGGGGTTCGGGCAAGGGGTCTAAACCTTTCCAAAGAGAAGGCATGGATCTCTTCCTCTTCCAAAAGTGGGGCAAATGTTGGTACCTGCATGCAAAAATCCTAGAGAGCCTGTCCTGGAGTGGTGGGATTAACTCTGGCTCTGAGAGGTCCTGGAGGTATGGGAACACATCTGCAGGGACATCAGCAATTGCAAAGCATCCAATTTTTGCCCATATTTCTTACCCTTTCCTCTTTCCCTTGCTCTGTGTCTCCCTGAAGCATCAGGGGTCAGAAAGGGGCCCTGCAGTGGTTGTGTCTTCCCATGGGAGCTGTTGTGCTGGTGTGGAGGGGAGCCAGAGCCTGGGCTGGGGGAGCTGAGCAGGGCAGGTCAAGGATACAAGGCAATTTTCTTTCTCTTTCAGTTTGCCATGGAACCAAACTACCTCCATATCTGGCCAAGAAACACCTTCATGATGATTGCACTGCCCAACATGGTGCTAATGCTCTCTTGGGGCACAGGATGGGGCTGGTGGGGATGAACAGCTGTAATGGCAGGGATTGGGAGGGTCAGGAGTCACAGAATAACCCAAACACAAAATCAATTGGATTGGAAAAGACCTCTAGATTGGAAAAGACCACAGAGTCCAACCTATGCCCCAGTACCACCTTGTAAACCAGACCATGGCACTGAGTGCCACATGCAGTCTTTCCTTAAAAACCTTGGGACAGTGACTCCACCATCTCCCTGGGCAGCCCATTCCAATGTCTAATCACCTTTTCTGTGAAGAAATTCTTCCTGATGTCCAGTCTTAACCTCCTCCTGCAGCTTAAGACTGTGTTCTCTTGTTTTGTCCCTTGTTCTGTGGGAGCAGAGCCCAACCTCCACCTGGCTCCATCCCCCTGTCAGAGTGTCATAGAGAGTGGTCAGGTCTCCACTGAGCCTCCTTTTCCCCAAGGCTAAACACCCCCCAACTCCCTCATCCTTCACCAGCTCTGTTGTCCTTCTCTGGACAATGTCCTTCCTAAATTGAATGGCCCAGAACTGGACACAGCACTCGAGGTGTGGCCTCACCAGTGCTGAGTACAGGGGAAGAATCACTGCCCTGGTCCTGCTGGCCACACTGTTTCTCATGTAAGCCAGGTGCCACTGGCCTTCTTGGCCACCAGGGCACATACTGGCACATGTCCAGAGAAGGAGCCAGGAGGGACACCCAGCCAGGAGGGACAGCCAGCCAGGGGGGACACCCAGCCAGGGGGGACACCCAGGAGGGACAGCCAGGCTGACCACAGCCCAAGGGCGTGCAGGACAGGGTGCTCAGAGCCAGTCCCATCTCGCAGTGCTGAGCAGGTACCTGTGGCACCTCTCTCTGCCCACACACCTGAGTCCAACCAGATCCCACAAACCAGCACTCTGCAGCTGGATGTTATCAATTACACACCAGCAGCACCAGCACTGACCCATGCTGGCCAGTCACAGACAGTCTCTGCCTCCCCTGTGCCCACCATGAGGAAGGGGTGGCCGGACATTTGTCCCTTGCTCTTCCACTGGGTCACTGTCATTGCCAGGCTGGCAGGCTGGGCACTGAGCTGCTGCTTCAGGTGCCATGTGTTCTCTCTGCTGTCTGGGCTTCTTACTGACCTTCTTTGCTGGCTGGCAGGACAAGTCCTTCACCTGCACGCTCTTCATGCCCTTTGAGGAATTTGAGAAGCTGACAACAGGCGAGCAAGTGCTGGGTTTTTTCCAGACCTACTTCCCAGATGCCATTCCCCTCATCGGAGAGTAAGTGTTCCCATCTCCCCTTTTCACTCATCAACACATTTATCTATTATGGGATGGGCTTTTTATTGGATGATATTAAGTCTCAGCCGTGTTAGGCAGTCTCCTTTCCTTCTAAAATGAATTTTCTCATTTTCATATTAACTGAGAAACTCAGATATTCTCTTGTATGTCCTTCCTATATTGACCAACATCCGCCCACAGTAAGAGGATCTGATCAAGTTGTGTGCAGAACTTAAAACCTGCAGACAAAATATCTCATCCACAGGGGGGAAGCTGACTTCCACATTTTTCCCAGCACAAACAGCCTAGTGCACAGGCTTGGGGTTTGCATACCAAAGCTGACAGTGCCTGTGGCCTGGCTTCCTGAGCTTGGACATGGCACAGCTTGCTCTTCTCTCTGGTGGTCCCACACAACAAAATCTGTTGTTTTACCTGAAGGCAAGAGCTGAAGCACGATTACTTTTTGCTGCCAGCCCAGGCCATGATCTCTGTGAAGTGCTCTTCCTACCACCTCTCCTCCCGGTGCCTGCTGATGGGAGATGCTGCGCACGCTGTTGTGCCCTTCTATGGGCAGGGCATGAATGCAGTAAGTTCATGGCTGGCCTGTCCCTCTTGGTGGGGATTCCACTCCTTTCACACAGGCACAAACACCTGGTTTTAGTGTTTAACTCTGTGGGGTTGCCTGTCCCACAGCCTGATGTCCTCTGCACGGGCAGGGGTCGAGCTCCCTTCAGGATGTCCTCCTGGGAAGGATGGGGGACAGGGTGATGATGCCACCTTCCCATGGAACAGAGGACTATAAATATGGGAGGGGGGTCCAGGCAGCTGGGAAAGGCAATCCCCCCAGTTTCTCTCAAGACCCCTGTCAGAGGGTCCTGGAGTAAGACTCCTGCTCTGAAGCAGTGGTCAGTAGGACTAAAGAGCTACCTTAGCTAAACATCCATGAGAGCACTTCTCCTGAATCTATGGGTCATTTATGCCCCATAACCCTCTAATATTCCTCCCAGGGCTTTGAAGATTGTCTGGTCTTTGATGAACTAATGGACCAGTTCCACGATGACCTAGGTAAGTGAGGTGGCTGGGGACGTGTGAGAGCAGAGGCACATCCCTCTGCACCTCAGGGCAGCTGGATGCCCTGCAGGGAGCTGCCTGTGAACTGTTGCTTTCTTCTCCCAGGTGCCTGCCTCCCTGAGTTCTCCAGGCTGAGGGTGCCAGATGACCACGCCATCTCGGATTTAGCCATGTACAATTACATAGAGGTAGGTGAGCCCCACACAGACCTGTGGTTCCATGGGCCATGCACACTGTGCTGCTCTCAAGGTGCATGCAGCAGGCATCCCCACTGAGGCTGAGGAGACCCCACCTCCAGGACAGTGGGAGAGGTAGCAAAGCACAGGAGAACTCTGACAAAACTCATTGCAAAGGGGTGAGTGTTGCTCTGTTGCAGATGCGTGAGCACGTTAATTCAACGTGGTTCATTTTCCGGAAGCGTGTAGACAACTTTCTCCATGCCCTCATGCCTTCCACCATTGTCCCACTGTACACCATGGTAAGCCAGTGGGTCATCCCCCACTTCTGTGAGCTCCTCCTGCCTGGCTTTGGGGTGGTGACATTCTCCTGCAACCCCTCCCAGGTGACCTTCACCAGAATTCGCTACCACGAGGCCCTTCAACGCTGGAAATGGCAGACAAAGGTTGGCCAAGGGTGGTGCCCATCCTCCCCATGCCATGAGTCTTGGGAGCATCCTGTACCCCAGCACAGCTCAGCTGTGGGGGCAGCTTTGGTGTTGGGATACTGCCAGCTGTGATGGCTTTGCTTGGTGGTGCAGGGTAGGGGCCAGCCTCTGATGATGTTGGGGTTTCTCTTTGTGCTTGCAGGTAATTAATAGAGGGCTCTTTGTTGTGGGGGCAGCAGGACTGGGTGGCACCTACCTGCTGATAAAGCGTCTGGCACGGAACTTGAACTTCTGCTTGGAAGACTTTTGGGGCTGGTCCCACTCTCTGAAGAATATTGGAAATCTTACCTTTGGTATACAAGTGGTTTAAATGTATGGGGAGTTCCTTGTAATGAAAACAAAGGCACAGACTGTTGGCTCAGCTGGGTGATTTTTGTTTCTCTAGGGATGTGGTTTGGAAGCTCCTGTAGCCCCTTGGAAGCAGTTTGGCCTCTCTCCCTCTCCCACTGTCATGCAGTGTCCAGAAAGCCTCACACCTTGGCAGCCTGGTCTCAAGGCATGTGGTGTGTAGATGTGGCACTTAGAGATTACGGTTTAGTGTTGGACCTGGCAGTGATGGGTTAATGGTTAGATGATTAATGATCTTAGAGTTTTTTTCCCCAACCTTAATAATCCTGTGATTCTATGACCTGATGGCATGTCCCAGCCTGCAGACTGCTGCTCTTAGCAAAAACAAGCTAACATTTTGAGGGTCCTGAAGCCAAAAATAGCTGCAGCCTGGGATAGTACTAGGAGGATTATCAGACACACTTTCCTTCTTACCTTGCCCAAGACCCTCACAGTCACTGCTTAAGAACAATAAAATGGCCCAAATTCACCCCGATCTGATGTGGATGAGAACTGCTGTGCACTATTCACTGAGTCAGTTTTGGCTCACAAGGGAGCACCATTCAGGGTATAGATGAAAAATGTGTAAAACAGTTTGCTTCTCTAGCTGGGATCTTTCCCAAGCACTGTACATATGGAAGATGGCAGCAATGACAAGGTGTGACTGTAGTTTCTCCAATGAACACTTTACCTGCTGCCCTTACACCTAATTCTTAGCAGGACAGACGTGTTTACCTTATATATTAATCTTTATTCACATTAATCTTCAGAGAGCAAATAAAGATGCAACATAAAACAACTCTATGCAAATTAATCCCAAACTTAAAGCAAATAAGGAACTGCACCACTGTTTCACAGGAATGACCCACAAGGTAAGAGCAACTGGCTGCTGTGTGTGGTTGGGATAAGTGCTGAGCTGGAGATATTCTGGGTACTGCCAGGTGTTTTGCACAGCTGGCTCCTGTATGTCTGACACAGTCACAAAGCAGGGACATCATGCCCCAGGGGGTGGAAGAAGCTATGGCTGAAGTCCAGCCTGCATTTTCCAGGTGCTCATAGATTGTAGATGAAGTTTCATAGATCCAACAGTGGCTCCTGACTGTGCAGGAAGAGATAAGCTAAGCATGCAGAAGCCCAGGCAGAACCTTGTCTAAGGTAGGTCTGAGCAGGGAGCGATGTCAGGAAGCAGTTGGTGCTTTGGGAAAAAGATCCAGTGCATCTTTTCCAGCTGCTCTTCATCACAAGGTAGAGGTGCTCACTATCCTTTAGGGCCTATCACATCACTGTAGCCTCTAGAGCAGTTGCTTGGACCCTTTATGTCCAACTCAGCACTGAGTTCTCTGAAAAACATGGCATAGCTGTGGAGACCGATGCAGCAGGGGAAGGCATGGAGCAGCCTGGAGGCAGATCCTACCGGAGCAGAAGAGAGAGGGCAGTTTTGAAATCCCAGCTCAAAATCAAAGCTGGAAGCACTCTGTGCTCTCAGCTGGCCTTGGGGCTCAGTGTCCAAGACTGCTGCCAGAAAGCAAAGTTAGCATCAGGAGATGGGACAGGAGCCACTGTATATTCCTGTGGTGGTCCCCTCTACCAGCTCCACTAACACAAACCTCAAGCAGTGGGTCAGGAGATTGGCATGGGTGCAGTCCCTCAGCCTGCACCTGACATGATGGGGGCCTCTTTGAAGAAGGGACGAAACCATAAGGACAAAGAAGAAGGGGCGGGAGCCTTAGTTTAAGATTTCCTTAGTCTGAGCTTTCCTTAGCTTGGCATTTACATATTTAACAGTGTCTCTCAGTGCTGCCAGGTACTGCCTCAGTCATTGAACCTGGGATTGACGACAGTGGTGGTGGCACTCTTGAAGAGGGGATTATCAGCCTGGAGGGAGAGAAGTGAGAGGCTTGTGTTGGATTTCCAGCAGAGCATTACCCATCCCACCCATCCAAATGCCAACAACACAGACAGCACTGGAAGAAGAGTCCATAGGATATTTAGGGCCCTAAATGGCAAAATCCAGCTGGGCTGAAGAACGAGCAGTGGGGAGGGCTCAGGTCTACATGGCTGCCTCTGGAAAGGATGTCCCCTCCTATTTTCCCCTCCCCAGTGGATCTGAGCAGCCCAGAACACCCCACTGAGCCCCAGATAGGCTCTCTTACATCATTCCACTTGGCTTTGGTCTTCTCCTTCTCAAACCGGCGATATTCCCGACGGTCCAGCAGCTCCATCAAGAGCCTCCAGATGACCAGGACCAGGACGCCAATGAGGAACACGCCAGCCACGGTGCCGCCCACAATCAGGGGGACATTGGGGGGCTCTGGGCATTCTATGGGACAAACAGATTGTGTCAGGCTGCAGCCCCTGGCAAAGCAGCGAGGCTACCATGGCAGGGCTGGCAGCCTGCCTGTGACAGGGCAGGAGGAGCTGGGATGGGATACCTCTATCCGGATTAACGATGATGGTGTACATATCCTGGCCATCCTCCTGGACCATATGGAAGGACATCCAGCAGTTCTGGGAATCCTTTTCCCTGCATTTTCTATCATTCGTGCTCTCCTCTGTTGAGTTCATGCGCAGATGGATGTTGGGACAGGCCTGGGAACAGTTCTTCTCAAAGGGGCCACTGTTGAAGAACTTGCACTCCACACAGGAGCTGCAAAACAAGCAGCCTCAGCCCACATCTGCAGGGCCAGAAACCCCCTTACCTGGCTTTGGCTACAGCTGGGCTCTGCCCAAGCACAGGCAGGGCCAGATGCTGGGGATCCCCGCTGCCCCGTGCCCTGCGTGTGCACATCACTCACATGTATTTGCCGCAGGGGGAAGGGCAGCCCGGGCACTCCTGGCAGAAGGGGGGCTGGTACCCTGCCTGGCACTGGCAGCGGTTGCAGTGGCAGGTCCCACGGAGGCTGCACACACTCCGGCTGTTGAGGCTGCAGCCCTCTGTCGATTGCTGGCACTGGCAGGCGCTGCCCTCGTACCCAGGCAGGCACCTGCACGCCCCGCAGTCACACTGCCCTCGTGCTGCAGAGGAGAATCCTTCAGATCCTGCAGCCAGCCAGGCAACCCTCCCTCTGCCCGTGCTTGGAGAGCATCACCCACCCTGTCCCCACAATATCACTCTGTGGGACGCTCAAGGAGGTCCCAGGAGAACATCACCCACCCTGTCCTCACAGTATCACTCTGTGGGACGCTCAAGGAGGTCCCAGGAGAACATCACCCACCCTGTCCTCACCACATCACTCTGTGGCACGCTCAAGGAGGTCCCAGGAGAACATCACCCACCCTGTCCTCACCACATCACTCTGTGGGACGCTCAAGGAGGTCCCAGGAGAACATCACCCACCCTGTCCTCACAGTATCACTCTGTGGGATGCTCAAGGAGGTCCCAGGAGAACATCACCCACCCTGTCCTCACAGTATCACTCTGTGGGATGCTCAAGGAGGTCCCAGGAGAACATCACCCACCCTGTCCTCACAGTATCACTCTGTGGGATGCTCAAGGAGGTCCCAGGAGAACATCACCCACCCTGTCCTCACAGTATCACTCTGTGGGATGCTCAGGGATATCCTCCAGGCTGGTGTGGTGGGACCCAGCAGCCCCAAACCCTCCCACTGGGGTTATAGCAGAAAAAGGCCTCATCTCCCCGGGCATTTAATTCTCCCAAGCAGGAGAAGCTGTCGCGGGTGCATCACCTGGGCCGCCGCAGAGGGAGCCATTGAAGAACTCGCAGTTCATGTTGTCACACTCACAGTAGGTGCCATAGATGTACTTGCCAGGGGTGTCACTGGTGTGGCAGGCACAGCGCCCGCACACGCAGTCCCCCTGCCCCGAGCAGATCAGCGAGCTGTTGTCCCTCCGGCAGCTGTGCTCCAGCTCCTTGCTGCTCTTCCCTTTGGTGTCACACTCGCAGTTCTTCCCTGTGTATCTTGAATTGCAGCTGCCGCCAGAGGAGAGGGGCAAGCTCGGGTCAGTGGCCGTGGGGCATGCCCAGACCTCTGCAAAAGTGGAGCAAGTCTGGGACAGCCTCACCAAAGACCAATGACAGCATGTTGGTGCTAACTCATGCTGCAGCAGGGTGGCTGACTGGGAGCAAACCCCAGAAATGCTGCTTTTCCAGCAGTCATACTGACACAACCGAAAAAATGTCCAGAAGTTATTGTTATATTTATAATTCCCAAGCCTTTGCCAAGGAGATGTGAGTATTTCCTGAGGAAACACAGTCTTTTCCTCTCCTTGTCACAGAGAGGCCATGAAGCGATAATTACACTAAAAGACCTATGTGAACTACAGCCAAGAAATGGGATTTTGAGAGATTTCTACAGGAATCTGTGTCTGCTCAGTGGGTATATTGGTGGATGATTTGATACTGGGATGGATGGGTTGAGGCCCTCAGGAAAACAGCATAACCTCCACTAACAGAAGAGCCACCTCATTGTGTCCCCTGCCTCCGTGAACATAAGGGACAGCTCCACAGGGAATGCATTAATCCACCTCTCTGGACAAAACAAATCATGCAAAGCTACATAGCCTAGCTCTGGCTTGGCCCAACATCCCTCTCCCAGCAATTCCCCAGCTCTGGCAGCATTTGAAATCGTGTTTTGTGTGGACAGCACATACCTGCAGATCCCACACTCAGTGATGCCTTGCCCACTGCAAGCAGCTGGGTTGGGCTGGTCGTTGCAGTGGCAGTCACAGATGCTGGCTACATGGACAGTGAGGGTGTCTGTGAAGCCCAGTGGCCGGATGGTGAAGGAATAGTTTGAAATGCACTCCTTGGCTGTGACCTTCACTTTGAAGGTGACCTAGAAATGCAGAGTAGGACAGGGAAGGGCAAGACACCCAGCTGTCAGAGTGTGGTATTGGCCCTAGTCTGAGGACATGCACATCCAGAACAAGGATATGGGAGGATCTCCCACATCACAGAGCATTTTGGACACTCTGGGCATTAAGTTAATATAAACAGAAAGCCTGGAAGAGCAGGCAGGTTTCCTGTCATTGAACAGGATGGGCAACGGAAACTGTGCAAGCTGTGGGGTGTTCAGGTACAGGAGAGCATACCTCATCATTGATCTTGACATTGTCACACTGGCCTCTTGCATCATCCACGGAGTCCTTGTCATTTTTGCATTTGGAGTCATATTTGACATTCAGAGTGTCCAGCAAGGTGGAATGGTCCAAGATGATCCGCGAGGAGAGGTTCTTTGGGAAAATGGTGGAGAAAGGGCCATCAGTCCAAGAGGAGACTGAACCAAGAGGGTATGGGGTTGCAGGTCAGGAAAAAGAGCCATAGAGCACCATAGGTCAGGATCTCAGCTGCCTGGGGTGGTTCTGGAAATGCAGGTAATGTCATTGGAGAGGTGGGAACTCCAGCACTTACATTGTAGGCCACTTGGATGAGTTCAATGATGTTGCTGGAGTCCTCATTCAGCTCTCCCACCGCCGACTTTGGGATCATTTCACTGAGTTTCTGCCAGTGGAGAGCAAAGAGGTGAGCACTTCCTACCATGTGGCAGCAGAGCAGGAGACACACAGCTGTGTCTGTCCTCCTGCAGAGGGGATGGAGGCACCTGGGCCATCTGATATAGTCTCACCTTGTAAACATCCACCACCCTACTGGTGACAGCAAAAATGGGCTGAATGTTGTTTTCGGCAAGTTTCTGGACCAGCTGGCCAACAGATGGGTAGTCCTGGATGGGGAGAGGGATAGCACACTCGGCACAAGCTCCCCCACCAGCAGAACAGTAGACACTTCAGATATGGCAGCACAACTTATGGTGATCAAGGTGATGTTTTGGTCTCTATACCAGGCTGTTTTACATGACACAGTCTTTTCTGCTGGGGGAGTGCTGGAGCCCTGAAGCCTGGGAGTTTTGAACTTTCTGTGTTTTCTGACACTGACCCTCAAAAGAACACTGCTTTTGACTTGAGGCCTTGGAGAAGGCTTCAAGATTTGAGTAATAAAGTTAGAATCACCAGTGTGTAATTAGAATAGAAGTGTGTAATTACACATGGTGAAAGGTTTTGAATTTAGGATTTTAGAATATAGTAATAGGTGTGGGACACATTCTTAAGCGTTGTCTCTTTCTTCCTTCTTGTTTCTTCTTCATGACTTCAGGTGGTAGTTTTTGGATTGGATAGTTAGTGCCACAGTGCAGGTCACAGGTGTTTGGTTATTGGGTTAAAAGTATAAATAATATAGATGTTATCTTTTAATTGGATAGTTAGCCTTTAAAAGATCTTGTAACTAGATAAATACACCTCCATTTTCTCACTTTCTGCTTGATAGCTAAGTGTTGCAAATTCTCTATAGATAAAATTTAATAAACAACCAAGTCCAAACGAGAAATCCATCTCCTTCATGTTTTAATCCTGACTCTAAGTGAAGCCAAAAAAAAAAAAAAAAAATAAAAACAAATCACTAATTAAATAGTGCAACTAACCCATTTCAGGCGAGTGAGGTGGGGGAGGAGGGGGGTGTTGGAGATGCTGAAAAGCCCACAAGTACTTACAAACTCATTGCTCCTTTTGTACATGTTGTCCTCCAAGTGGCACTGGCCATCATTGGGGGTCAGGATGCCCGCAAGCTTGCCATCCCCAGCAAAGTGGAAGCCATCATCAGTAGCAAACACCAGCAAGCGGGTCACATTGCGCCACCCAATCAGGTCCTGCAAGTGGCACAGAGAGAGAGTGGCCCCTGTCCCTGAGCAGGGCTGGCAGGACAGTGCCAGTGGAACGTGCCCCTTTCCAAAGTCCTGTGTCAGCCACAGCTTGGGGCAGGGCCACAAGGAATGTGGGTTAAGGGAGATCAGGGTTAGGAGGCTCTGGGGTAAGATGCTCTCTTGTACTCTGCGGAGTGACCTGTCCTGCTGCCAGATCAGAATTTAGGCAGGATGGGCTTGCAGAGCCCACCTGGAATGGGGCAGAGCCACCCGTGTGCATGGGCAGCAGCCCTCCTGCCCGAGCACAGTTGCTGGCAGCAGGGCAGGTGCAGGACTCACCCCGCACACTGCTGCCTGCATCATGGCATCCAGCCCCCCCTCCGGGGCATCCAGGTTCCCGGAGATGAACTGCTTCCCCACTTCATTCTCGAACTGCTTGGCGTTGTCAGTCAGTGACAGAATGTGCTTGAAGGCGAAGGGAGGCTGGCACTTCTTGTCCTTGTTGGGGCAGGGGTTCTTCAGCTTCTCAGGGTGTGTGTTCACAAAAGGCAGCACTGTCTTGTCCACAAAGGAGCCAAACCCTAGGAGAGCCAGACTACAGTTTCAGGGGCAGGGCACAGGGCACAGGGCAAGGACAATCTGCTGGCCCCAGCGTACATGCCCATGTCCCTTGCCATGCCACACTCTTCAGCCCGGCAGAGGACATCTGCTGTCCACTTCCTGCATCCCCCTCCAGCCCTGCAGCTCTTCCCAGCAGCACACAGATGTGCCAGACCAAAGACAGGCTCACCGATGCGCCGAGAAGGGGTGGTGCTCTCCAGCGCCCTGAGCAGCTCCCCTCCCAGCTTCTTCACGTTCTCCAGGTCATCCAGCATGGAGTAGGAGAGGTCCATAAGGTAGTAGAGGTCAATGGGATACCCCATGGCACGGCGAAACTTCACCTCAAACACAGCAGGCTGGCCTGAGGGACAGGGATGGTGGGATCAGCTGCCATGTTGTACCAGCTTGTGCCATCACCCACCCCTCCTCTCTCTTGGACGAAAACAGGTAGAAATGCAGGCGGCTGCACACGTGTTGCTGTGTGCCAGGTGAGTCTGGGGATGAGTGGAAGGGCATTGTTGGCAGACCACAAGAAGAAGGGTTTTGGGAATGTCAGACAGAGCATACCTATCCTCAGCTTCAGGTGCACCTCTTGTGGAGTCAGCTGTGTCTTGCTGTCTAAGGGGTGGTCCCGTGTTTTTTCAATGTCATTTAGTGGAAACACAGTCTCACTATCAGGGCATCCCCTCTGCTTCAGCTGCTCCACGGTGTCACAGCGGATGGAGTCTGGC
Organism: Cinclus cinclus; assembly: GCF_963662255.1. Lineage (NCBI taxonomy): Eukaryota > Metazoa > Chordata > Aves > Passeriformes > Cinclidae > Cinclus > Cinclus cinclus. Next base: position 4,412,973 of record NC_085066.1, on the reverse strand, counting down.
TCACCAGCTTTGGTGAAATTCTGTGTGTGACAACACCAGAAGGAAAAAAATAATCAGAGGAGCAGGAGGTGAACAGGTATCTTACAAGATGACCTGGCCCCCAAACCAGGTCTCCAGGGAATTGATGGAGAAAAGAAAACCTTTGATGTGTATTGATGGAGAAATGTCATGGCTGTTGGGTCCCTCCTGGCCCCATCCTCCATGCGGGACATGAAACACTCCCACAATGAAGTCGGGCAGAGCCAGGCAGGAAGGGTGACTGTCTTGATGCCTGTTAGCTGACTGCTGGGGGCTGACAACTAGACAGGCTTACATGGAACCTACCAGCTTCTTGCACCAGGCACAGCCAGGACCAGACCGAATGCAGTCCTTGCAAATGCCCACCTTGATCTTGGGGCACTCCATGGCAAAGGCTGGAAAGACAAAAAGACAGCTGGTGTGGTGGGGCAGTTGGGGGTGTTCAGACACCCAACACCAGGCACCCATGGTGGCCTAAGCATGCCCTGCCTCTCAAACCGATGCTGGGGACCTGGAAGGGTTTTCAGCTGCCTTGCTGTCCTGCAGCTGGGCTGGCTCGTGTTAAGTCCAGATCCCAGGAAGTGTAAGGACATGGCCTTGGCACATTTGTCAATGCTGTGTTCCCACTGCTGTTGGGCAGCATTTCAGATCCCCCCATTCTTTCACTGCCTGTGGGAGGAAGGCAGGTTGGGCTCACCTGTTGTCACTAGCAGCAGCACCCAGGTCACTGCTGGCAGGTGGAGGCAGCAGTCACGAGGCATTTTCTGCAGGACAAAAAGCATTCTTGTGACCACCTGAGATACACCCCAGGGATGGGGTAGCCACAGTTTCTCTGGGCAACCTGTGCCGAGATCACATTCGTTAACACTGTCATGTGTCACACCTTTCCCCAGTAAAGCCCTGGAGCAAACCCTGACAGTCTAATTGCCTTGCAACACAGATGAACATGGGGAAGTCTGAAAAGAGGAATTTGTCAGAAGAAGAAAAAGAGTAAGAAATCACAAAGGAACAACAGACATTGCCCTTTTTAGCAATATTAGACACAGCATACGGGAACCAGGTCATCAGTTTCAAAATAACTCTGATAGCTGCCCTGAGTAAGAAAAGAACCACTCCTTGGCTCCTGACATCACCCTTCCTGTGAACTTGCCAAAACAATAGCTCAGAGTGATGTGGAAATGAGAAAAATGAGAAAACATGAAGACACTAAGGCAGGTTAGTACATTAGGGCTGCTCAGATCCCCTTCTGAGGCATCAGGGTGTGCCTTCTCAGCTCATCAGCCTCTGCAAGCACCACACCAGCTGAGGATGACACTGGTCAGCCTTGAAAGGATGTCTGGTCTCCTCCCAAGGGCAGAGAGAAGGTCTAGGTAGGTCAGTGGGCAATGTTTGCACAGTCAGGTTTGGTGCCCAGCTGTGGTATAGATTTTGAGATGGGGCAGGACTCTAAGGGTAGTGGCCATCACTGATTATGGCTGGGGACATCTGGAAGCCCACCTTGCCCTGGATCTAGTCCCCCTGGCAGAGCTCCACAGCCAACACCACACTGCTGCACAGTCAACAAGAGGCACTTGGTCATACAGCCAAACCCTCAGGGTAACGTGGCCTGGGAATTCTGCCACATCTGCACAAGACCATCCTATGGTGGGTGGCCAGAGCCCTTCTGGACAAAGAGCCCTGCAACTTCCTCTCTACTAGTCCAGTCCCCCACGGTAAGATTTTAAGGGCGTAATTTATTGTCACAGCTGCAATGTCCCTGTCTGTGTGTCATGCACGCCCTGTGCTTCACTGGCCCAACACATTCCTGTCACCTCCAGATTCTGCCAGCAGAGTTTGAGCTTGCAGGGAAGAAAAGTGGGTCCTGCCTTTGTTTCCTGTAGAACTCAGTGACTGACACACCAAACGTGCCTAGTTAGGCTCCAGTTCTGCTACAAACCAATAGTCCCACACATGCTGTGAGGACCAAACTCAATGAGCTCCTGCTATTCCACCTGCCCAGTGTTTCCTGCCATCATGCTGAAGTGTGCAGTGGTGATGGGATACAGCTCTGTGACCTCCTTGTTCTTGCTGGAGGTTGGAGTTTTCTACTTACAGGCTCATCTTGTAAAATAGAGCAAGCCTAAAACTGGATCAAAAAAAGCTCCCAGACTCCAGAAATACAGAAATACTCTCAACACACCCCCAGTGCTGGCTGCTATCAAGTATTTTAAAGCAGGGTTCACGTTGTGAGCTTCGTATGGATGCCTTTTTCACCCCCACAATGGCTTTTTGCCCTTATCAAGAGCAGGAAGTTCAACACTTCTGTCATGGAGGGAAATTACGATGCGGTATGTGGGAGGGTGAGTGCAGGGACAGGGGTTCACAAATGGGGATTCTGCCTTTGTCTGCCTCCTTACAGCCTTCAGAGGAGGACAAAGCAGCTTTTCAGCCTGAATCTGCATGAGCAGGGCACTGACATAGGCCTCAGCAGCACTTCCTCCAACTCTCTGGATCCCTTCAGCTCATCCCAGACTTGCAGTCACCACCGATCCTGGGTCTCGTCTCCTGCATGAGCTCTGCTGTGAAGTTGTTTTTTCCTTCTTTACAACAAGCAAAGGGGTGCACATAGTCCATCCTCTTGCCCTGGTGTGAAGGAGCAGAACTGCAAGAGTTTTACAACCACCTCCATGCCGTGATGGGAAGTGGGGTGCCAAGATGGGAGCAACCCAGCTAAGAACAGGACACATTGCCACCAGGCTCTGCTTCCAGGCCAAGGCTGCAAGGTGGCATCAGGGGCACCTCAGGACCAGGTCCTTCTTGGCCCTGTGCTCTGATCTTGTCACCACATGCCTTGGATGGCTCGGGATCACGCCTCTTCTTCAGCAAGAGCGTTCTGCAGAAGCCACCAGGATATTCCACCAGTGGCGCATCTGCCTCAGGGCAAGATGTCCCCCAAGGGTCTGTGTGCCAGAAGATGTGAAGGTGGCCTCAGGGAGGGTGCATGAGTTAAATGCTGGGTGCTGTCCTTGCTGTTGTGCCTGTGGGCAGGGCGCAGAGCTGCACTCTGGCACTCAGGATGTGCTGGGGGCTGCCTTTGGGATGGAGCTGGCTGCTGTGCTGCATGGAGGAACAAGCTGGGAGTTATAAATAAGGTTGAAGGGGAAGTGTTGATGCCAGCAGTGATATTGTTGCTATAAATAAAACAAATGTTCAACAGCAGAGATGAGTCTTGAAGTCTGCTAGCCACAAGTTCCCAACAGGGCTCTGCTAAACATCTCTTTTCCCACAAAAATGGAGGATATACACTCATGCCTGGTATCCTGGGGCGGGGGGGATCCTGTGGTGTCTGCACCATCCACTTGTAACAGTGAGCTTCCACAAGTGCCAGTGCCCATGGCTCCTTCCTCCACACTGCCAGGCATCCCTGGTGCCAGGGCATCCTCATCCTGTGACAGGGATGCCAGGTATGGCACCCAGCAGAGCTGCTCCTCCCCACCCCTGCAATCTGGGCAGCTCCAGACCCCAAGTACAGAAGGGAAATCAGCAGAGTGGGGTATGGTGAGGATGAGAGAGTGGATGTAACTTGGCTTGGGGCTGATTCTTTTGTCACTCAGCTGTGTGATGCAGATAGATCCCACCCAGGTGGTCATACACAGGTCTTACCCAGTCCATGCAGAATATTACTGTCAGTGTGTGTATATATATAATTGTATGTATTTTGCATATATAAATCATAGGAAAAATATTAAAAATAAATATATATATATATATATATTTTAATATATAAAGAATAAATATAATTAAATAAATAAAAAGTATACACACACACATATATAGATATATATGTATTCTCATGTCTTGTTATAGGAAATATAAATATATTTTATATGTATTTCCTTCCAGCAGCCTCCAGTGCCTGCAGAGGACAGATCTGTGGGGTGAGCTCTCTCCTACGTGCACCAAGTCCCTGCCTACTCTGTGGCATCCCTTGGCTATGAGAACCAAGGTCTCTGGGTGCCTGTGGGAACCTTGCCCTGCCCTGGGAAGTAGGGAAGGAGGGGATTTGTTCTGCTGAGTTTGCCAGGGCCAGAGTCCTGCCCTGGGTAGTCTGGCCCCTCCAACCTGCTTGAGATCACTCAGAGCAGCACCAAGAAAGTGCAAAACCACTGTGAAGCAGGATGTGACAGCTTTGACAGCTATGATAGCAAAATGCACCGTGTAGAGACTGCCCACAACTCACAGGAGCCCCGTTCCAGTGCGCGTGCTGGCCACAGGACACGATGTCACCGTGTGTGTTCATGTCTCTGCTTCTCACCTGCCAGGACGCTGGGAGCTGTCACTGTGACATTGTAAAAAGCATCAAAAACAGGGGACCAGGCTGCTTTCCCTGACACCTGAGGTGTGTGCCCCACATTCCATCTGCATCCAAGAGCCACTGAGATGCTGGGAAGGACCTGCTCTCCTTGGGGTCACGTGCCTGCAGAGTATTGGATGTGTCCATCACACAGAGAGACGGAAGAGAAGAGGGTCTTGTTCCCTCTCCCAGCTATTCCCCCAGGCTCTCAGGGGTGCAGGGACACCCGGGAAGGTCGGTGCACAGGCATTTCAGATGGTGACACTGTGCTGAGCCCTCCAGGCAGCCATCCCTGCCATCCTCATGCCATGCTGCCACGCCACTTCTCTCCTTCCCACTGCAACCTGCAGCAGGCAGTGGTGGAGATCCCCTTAGGAAGAGAGAGGTTCACGGGAGGGGAATGTGGCAGTCACAGCCCTGGTGCTGCAGGTGAGCACAGCCCCTGCCACCCTGCCCAGTGCCATGTGTGGGAAAAGCACACTGCACCCTCCCTGCTCTGCTTTCTCAGCCCATGGGGTAGGGAGGAAAAGGAGTTTTGGAGGTTTGGCATCCTGCCCACAATAACAGCCCACATTTCCAGGCTCAATGCTACCTCCAAAGGCAAAACTGTTACAGACCAGGCAGACTACCTTTGCAAAGGCTGCACAGACTGACTCATCTGCAGGAGGGACACCATGCCAAGCTCTCTGAAACTCCCTGAACTCAAGTGGCCAGAGGTTAGATCAGGAATAATAAAAATATGCCATTGAAACACCAGAGCTACGAAATCCCTTTGTTGCCTGCCTACCTCCCCCCACCAAGAAAGGAGGAACAGAAGCATAAAAATTGAGATGCTGTACTCGCCTGGCCTCCAGCCCTCGTCTCTGTCCCGTATTTGGGCTGGGATGAGGATGGTCTCAGCTTCTCAAGTTTGAGGCTGAGAGAAGCAGCTGGGAATCAGGAGCCCCGTGATGCACCCCAATCTTTCCTTCCTATTTCTATATTGTAGTTGCACGGGAAGAGGAAGTCAAGAGTGGTGCCTGTGGGAGGGCGTTTCCCCAAAACCCCCACCAGCCCTACTCAACCTGGCCAGACTCACAGCATCCTGCCTTGTGGGACTGGGACTGGTCTCCCTGAGACACCCAGGGGCTTACAGCCCTCCCACTGCACCCAGGAAAGGGACCCACCCAAACCTCAGTGCTTTATGAGAACTTTTCATGGTTCACATTTCTGCTGGGGATCAGCACTGAGCTCAGTGGGCAAACAAAGCTGGGAGCAGGGGAAACTAGCTCATGTTGGCAGCCCTCGGGTGTGGAGAAGATGGGGAACTGGTTCCTCTTAGACTGTGGGCTGAGATCTGAAATGTTTGTGTCAGGGTAGCCAGGCCTCCTCACATGACAAAGGATGCAGGAGCCGTCCTCTGACAAAGCTCAGGGCTGTGTGTGGAATTTTTTAAGCAGCCTTCTAGAGTTTTTGTGCCAACTTCAATAAGTTCTCCCAGCAGCAGTGTTTCCCTGAGCAGAGAGTAACCAGCTCCTGGCAATTTTCTCTTAAAACTCTTCAGGGCGCTACAGTAAAAATAAATAGTGTCATTTAGAAAACATACAGGATTATAGAATTTTTAAAACTAATTAATGTAAATCTTTATTAATTGCTTTGTAGGTTCTCCTTCCAAGCAAGCTGATGTTGAGTTACTGTTTTGCATTAACATGGAATCCCAGAAGAGTTTGTGTTGGAAAGGACATTACAGACCATCTTGTTCCAATTCTCTGCCATGGTCAGGGCAACCTGAGGCATTACAAGAATATATGGTGTTTATTTGCTGCTGTGTTATAGCTATAGGTTTATTTTTGCATCAAGAAAAGAGACTGCAGTACCAGCAGAAAATTTCCAAGCCCGGATGGATGTAAAGAAAACATCACAGTCCTGGCTTGGTTTCATCACAGCCAGGTGCAGCAGCAAAGCATCACAGTAGTCCTGGCAGTGGGACTGGAGCATCAGAGCACCTGATGCAGGTGGGGATGGACCCTGAGAGAGAGCCAGCTGGAGCTGGGACACTTAACCAGGCTGGATGCTGCAGAGCACTGCCCAGGCCTGGAGTGGGTGAGCTGCAGTACATGAAGCTCAGAAGGTTGGTGGAGCTTCCTGCCAGTGGTGGGAGCTGCGGGTCTGGGGAAAGGAAGTGTGGTTGGATGAGATGAGCCACTGTAACTTGCCTTTTGTATGCATGAGGTCTTTCATACGCTGGTTTTTTCTCCTCAATTATTTCATGGTGTTTGTCCAACCTCTTTGCTTCAACTGACTCAAGGCTGCAGGAAGGGGGTGGGAGAGCTCTGAGCCCCTGAAGAGGGAACAGTAGGAGCAGTGAGGACGTGTTGGAACCCTGAAGCCTGGGAGTTTTGAACTTTCAATGCTTTCTAACACTGACCCTCAAAAGAACACTGCTTTTGACTTGAGGCCTTGGAGAAGGCTTCAATATTTGAGTAATAAAGTTTGAATCACCAGTGTGTAATTAGAATAGAAGTGTGTAATTACACACGGTGAAGGGTTTGGAATTTTGGATTTTGGAATACAGTAATAGGTATGGGACAGGATAGACATTCTTGGGCATTGTCTTTTTCTTCCTTCTTGTTCCTTCTTCTTGGTTCTGGGTAGTAGTTTTTGGTTAAATAGAAAGTACTGCAGCGCAGGTCACAAGTTTGGTCATTGGGTCAAAAGTATAAATAATATAGATGTTAGCTTTTAATTGGATAGTTAGGCCTTAAAAGCGAGATCCATCAACATTTCTTCGCTTTTAGCTTGTTAGCTTGAAGTGCTGTAGAACTCACTGTACTATAGATAAGAATTAATAAACAATTGAGTCCAAACATGAAAATACATCTCTTGTGCATTCAATCCTGACTCTGACTGAAGGCAGAGGAAAAGAGAAGAATAACCACTGATAAGAATGTACCATGGGTCCTTGTAGCCAAAGCTGAAGTTTGCTAGCATATCCCAGTCCCTTCCAGCTGTTCCTCAGGCTCTGATTAAATTTTGGCCTTCAGTACTTCAGGTGAAGGGGGTGGGCAACCTTCAGGGATATGCTTGGTCACAGCACATCAGCCTGTTTTGTAAGCATTTTAAGCTGCTAAACATTCCCTTCCCTATTTTAGCTGCCTTTATTCTTATTGGTTCATCTTTTCATTTTTACTAGTGTGGATTGTGTTTCCCCCCACCACTAACTGCAGGACTGCTGTGGTTTATGCAGGATACATTTGAGCAGCTGGAGTAGGGAGCTGGGCATCCACCTGGGCACTGCCAAGAGTGGTTTTTTTTCCCCAAGTCACTGATTTTGACGATCAGAGTTGTCATTTTGGGTCCTTGCTCCTAAATTATGCTCACCCAGCCTACAGCAGGGTAAGGGAAGTTCTTCTGTTGTTATTTTCTATTCCTGATGAACATTAAATCTTGTGGATGCCCCATTTCTGGAAGTGTTCCACATCAGGCTGGATTAGACTTGGAGCAACCTGATATAGAGGCAGGGCAGTGGGACAAGACAGTCTTGAAAGGTTCCTTTCAACCCACACCATTATGTGATTCCATGTCTTCAACATCCTCTCAAGGGGAAGCAGAGGGCCAGACACTGATCTCTTCACTCTTGTGACCAGTGACAGGACTCGAGGAAATGACAGGAACCTGCACCAGAGGAGATTTAGGTGGGATCTTCCAAGGCTCTTCCCCCAGAGAGGGGGTTGGGCACTGGTAGGCTCCCCAGGGAATGGTCACAGTCCCAAGGCTGCAAAAGCTTCAGGAGTGTTTGGATGCCACTGAGTCACAGGGTGAGACTGTTGGGGTGTCCTGTGCAGGCCAGGAGTTGGACTAAATGATCCTCATGGGTTCCTTCCAGCTCAACATACTCCATGATTCTATGATCTTTCCAAGTACCTTCCCAGAGGCCTCTCCCTGAATTTCCTTGGTATCCACAAGGACTGCACTTACAGCTGTCCACTTCTACGGCCCAATTATCAGGCCCTGGGAAACACAGCCTTGGCGGGGGGGAGGGGTGGAAATAGGGAGGACAGAGGATGTGGAAAACAAAGCTGTAGTAACCAGGGAGCACCTGGCAGGTGTTAAGATCAAGCATAATGTGGCTCCAGGCTTGCAGCTTTTTCTTCATCTTGAAGCAAGGAGAAGCAGCTTTGCATTTCACCCCCTCCTGTGTGTGGAAAGGTGCAGCTGAGGCTTGGGTTGCTTTGTTGTGGTGTGCACTTGGGCCCATAACTGCAGTCTGGCAGGTGCTGGCCCTCCCTAGGGTATTTTCTACTGTTTTAACTGTAGAATCACTGGCAGGAAGTTTTAGAGTTGTTTTTTTGCCCTACTGTGGCGGTCTGGTTGCTGGCTGGTGCTACTGCTACCAAGAAACCCCAGAAATCTTGGGATAAATAAGACTCTAAAACTCCCTTTTTAGTATTAGTGAGTAAGGCTTTATTCCTGGCCAGGAGGGGTGTATGTGTGGCTAAAAACATTTCAGCCTCCACACTGACCCCAGAACAAAACTTTTTTCACTTATTTATACGTTACATATATACCTATATATATACACATACAGATATAATACATTCTAGAAATTGATGTAAATAACATAATTATCTTTACTAAATAGTATCCTATCCTGCATTGCTTATTAATTTCTTGCCCTTCATGCGAATTTTGTCAACATTCTTTAGTCCTTTTATAATCTGTTTCTCAGACAGGGAGTCTCCAACTTTGCAGGCCTTAATCTCCTCTGGTGTCTTCTGGTTACTCCAACGTCCTTGAAAAGCCATAAATTTAAGATCGTAGATGTGCAATCTTCAACTCACGTTGGCTCTGCTTATTGAAGTTTGCCAGGGTTAACCAACTTAAGGATTCAGTGATTTAATAATCCAAGTAAGAGTCTGTGAAGAAACTTACAAAGTGGGCGCTGCTTACAAGTAATCGATCAACTAATGAGTTTAGGGAAGCTGTATCATTTCCAACGCTGTAGCAGTGCTTGTATTCAACCTAAGCACGCTGAACACCCTCAGGGGGTTCACTCGAACCAACGCGGGCGGGCTGCAGTTGACCTGTGGGCAACCACGCACAAGTCCGCCATGGCACGGACCCTCGGGCCGGCGGGAGCGCCGCGGTATCCGGGCCCCGTCCGGCCCGGCCCTTTCCGTTCCTCACCGCAATGGTGGGCAAGGCCCGGCCCCATTCACGTCCCTCTCCGCCATGGTGGGCAGGGCCCGGCTACTTTGGCCCCTCACCGCCATGGTGGGCAAGGCTCGGCCTCTTCAGCCCGGCCCCTTCCGCCCCTCACCGCCATGGTGGGTAAGGCTCGGCCTCTTCAGCCCGGCCCCTTCCGCCCCACACCGCCATGGTGGGTAAGGCTCGGCCTCTTCAGCCCGGCCCCTTCCGCCCCTCACCGCCATGGTGGGCAAGGCCCGGCGCCCGCGGCTGCACCGCGCCGCCCCCCGCGCCTCCCAGGACCCGCCGCCTCTCCCCGGGCCTGGACCCGGGCCTGGCCCTGCCGCCGGCGGATGGAGCGCGGCGGCCGGGAAGGTACCAGGGCGGGGACACGCGGGGCGGGGGCTGCCAGCGGCGGTGACTTCTCCGCCTTGCCCTCGCCGAAAGGGCCGGTCCCCGCACACTCCTAGCGCCAGCGGAGCTCCTGTGCGGCTGTGCTGGCCGCAGGGTGTCGGTGCTGCCCTGGCCGTGGTGGCTGGCAGGAAGGAGGGCGCACGCCGGGTCCCTCTTGGCAGTGAAAGCCCTGCGGAGCCCCTGGTGCTGCTGGGCAGCTGCTGCTCCAGTGGCAGTGCTGCTAGTCCGGACAGTGGCAGTGCTGCTAGTCCGGACAGTGGCAGTGCTGCTAGTCCGGACCGTGGCAGCGCCGTGTGTCCCCAGGCCACGTAGGGTGGTGGCACAGTGTCACACGTGTCCCAGCACTGCTGCTGCTCCTGGAATCACGGTGCCTGGGCTGCGTGTCCGTGGGGTAACTTGAGTGCATCAAGGGGGTCTTGCAGTGCCTCTCCTGGTTTAGGTTAGGGCAGATGGAGAGGAGCTTTTTATACGGAACTATTTAGAATATTTTGTTTTCCCCAGCTGTGTTTGGATACACGATTCAGGTGCCTCCCCCTAGCCCCCTCACAGCAAGGACAGAACACTAGTAAATGTTTTATCCTTGTAAGGAGGGAGGAATTGCTCGTGCCAAATACAGCTGGGTTTGTACCACTGTGAAGTTATGTGTTAGTGATAGTAGATACTGTTGGCTAAAGTAATAAATTCTAATCCAATCAGAGTAGCTACTGCAGATCATAGGGAGGCATTGCATGCTTAAAGCATGCTGAAGATTGGATGAGTTGTTAGTAGTTACGGAATCTGCTTAACGTCCATTGATTTAGGCTCTAATTCCCTAATCTCCTCATTTGCTGGTTACCTGTATTGATGTGTACCTGTAACAAATCTGTCTTTTCCTAAGGATGCTGTTTGCAGCTCTCCTGGGAGTGAATGCACTTGAGTGAGGTGAGGTAGAGTTGAGGCTGGAATCTTTTTAGGAGCAGACCGGTCCAAAATGAGGCTTTGTGAAACTTCCTTCTGTGTGGAAGAGCTGGAGGATAGGTGAGGGGAGTAGGACAGTACCTTGCCTGCTCAGGAGAGACACCTACTCACTACCACTGTTCCTGTCTGGATGATGTTTGGTTTGATTTTTGAGTTCTTTTAAACAAGTGTTACCTGGTGGTGTATGTACTGATTCCTGCTTTATGTTTCTTTTGCATAAGGACTGGGACTTCTCATCTTCTGGTGTGTTTTCTGGACTGAAAATTGACCCTGATACCTTAGTAAAGAAGCTTGACTTGGACTCCAGAAGCATCATTTCCTCCAGAACAGGTTTGTTGTATTTTGAATGAGTGATGTGTTAGGTTGTGAGCAGACACTGGGGACTATATTTTCAGTGGCTTTTAGTGGCTGTCCCAGGAAGCTCAGGGAGCTACAGTGCAAACATTGCTTCCTGTGTTAGCTTTTAGAAGAGGTTTGTTTTTGTTTGGGCTTCTGCCTGGATGTGCTTAGTGATCCCTAGAAGGGGAGCTAGCTTCAGGCTCTCTGTGGGATATCCTTGTGCACACAAAGGCTGCCAGGGCTGAGCACGCAGCAGAGCCCAGGCTGTGACCTGATCTCTGGGATTGCTCTCTGGCTGCTTTCTCCTCACCAGCAGCCATTGGAAACCCAGTACTTTGTCAGCAGGTTCTCATTGTGTACCAACAGTGCTTCACTCACAGCAGCCTGACTGCAGCAAGTCTTCTCCTGTCCTTTGCTTGAGGATTCCTGGGCAGGAGAATCTTAACTCATAGCGAGTATGGAAAGTGAGAGGGGAAAGAGGGGGGACATGATAGAGCCCTTTAATTTCTAGTCCCACAACAAGAAAATGTTCTCTTTGCTCACTGTGAGACAGAGCTTAGTATTTGAGAGCAGTTTGCAGTTCTAAATGTCTCCAAGGTCTCCAAAAATCTCTCTGAGACCTGAATCCCAGCCCTCCACAAACTGTACGTAAATGTTTAAAAAACCCCTGAAGGAACAAACTACCAGACAGAGCCTGGTAGCACAGCAAGCTGTGCTGATGCAGAAGATGCATATGACTTCCAAATAGCTTCTTTGCAAACTAAATTAACTTCTTCATGTAGATAAATACTACAGTGACTTTGTTTTCTTGTGCAGAACTAAAAAATATCAATCACACAAGGGCAAGTGGTTGCCTGAGCAGTGGTGAGCTGCCCATCAGTGAAATTTGGGCACAGAGTGAGGAGATGGGGAGGTTGTGTGAGGACACATTTGCCTGCTCTCTGCACAGAAACCTTGGTGAAACATACTGCTTTTGAAACACGGGGATCATTGTTGGTAACTCTCCTGGGAAAAGGACATGTATGTGTGCATGTGCACGTTGCCATCTCTTTAATTAAACCAGACAGCATGTTGTTGGGGGCTGGCAGCCTGCAGTCCCAGCCTTTCATTGCAGGCTCCAGCTGTACATGTCTGGGTTATAAATAGAGCTGTGCTGCTGGTCCCCATGCAGTGCTGATGGTGCAGATGTGCAGTGCCTGGCTGCCTCTCTCCGGGCTGTGTGCTGGCTTCCTGCAGACAGCCACGCTGACCCCGCCGCTTTGTGCACTTTCCAGATGATCTGCTGAAAATAACTGTTCGTTTGGGGGCTCAGAACTGCAATCCAACGAGGCAAAAAGTGATTTGATTATTGTTTTATGTCTTCCCAGGCTGTTATGCCCTTTTTTGTTGTCGCACTCTGGAGCCACGTAGAGGCTTTTTCATTATGGAAATCTGTTCCTTTTTTTTTTTTTTTTTTTTTTGTGTTAATTCAGTGAACTGTAACTAGGCTGTGCATATAATGGTGGACACCATAGAGTTAGAAAAGAGGTTCTAGGCAAACATGCTTTGTCTACTGGCATCTCTGGTCAGCTCAGAGCATGTTCCTCGGGAAGTTCAACTTGACTCTAACCTTCCCTCCCACCTCTTCATCCCTTTCCCCCTCAGCTTAGTGCACAGGGCAGGAGGGTAGGATTCTCCTACACACTGCTATTTTAAGATTTAATAAAGAGACAAAAGCATGCTTCCCTCCCACTTGCTTTTCAAGCTCTGAGAAGGTCAAGCTGGCAGACTGTAGGTGGGTTCAGTATCTCCTAGCTTTTCACAGCTAGAGAAGATTTTTTTTTTCTGCCAAGGCTGCTGTGTGGCAGTTGGTAAAACAGGTATTTGTCCTATGTGTGTGTATGTATGTCTCACATTATACAAGATTTATTCACATTTCCAAGATTGCTAGTACCTGTGTTTTGTGTTTAGATCTAGCCTTATGCTGTGACTCTCTTCCAACTAAAAACTAGAGGAAGATCTTGGAATTGGCTTAGATTTTAGAAGATGTCAGCATGGAGCTCGACAGTAGTCAAAAAAGCCAGTTGGATATTGGGAAGTAGAAGAATGCAGAGAGCATCGTTATGCTCTGTAAATAAACCCATGGTGTAGGCAGCTCTTTGATGCTATGTGGACCATCACAGGGGCTAACTAACCAACAGCAAAGCATGGTTGCTTCCATAGGATAAAAGGCTTCACCTGGAACAGCTGTTTTGATGTGTCAGAGCCAAAGGGCTGCAGTCCTGTTGGAAACCAATCCACCACTGTGTTGGAGTGGTGCTTGGAGTGGAGCTTGAGGGTTGTTGCAGGCTGTTGCCTGTGGTTGCCAACAAGAGTGGACACCTTTCTGTACAGTTTTTTCCTCATGGTTTTCCTCAATTTGTAAGTGACCAGCTTTTGCTGCTCTTTTGGCTGTGGTGGTTTTGAGGGAACAGGGAGAAATTATGTCTGAATTGGAAAGTCCAGAGTCTCTAATGGGGTTATCTCAGTTAACACCAGTGCTTGTGTGAGCTGGGGCTGAAAGGATTGAGGCCCCTTTTTGTGGGAGGATGAACTGGTGATGTTAGTACTTGTTAGCTGAAGGTGTGGTTTTTCTGGGGATTTCTGAGGATTGTTGGTGCATTTGGTTGAGGAAGGGTGCCCTGTGGAAGTATCTGCTGCTCATGGTAGTGGTCTGTTGCTTCCTTTAGATACAAGGCTGATTCAGTGTGCTTGTGATTAGTGTGAGGTACCAGCACAGGCTGTTCTGGCATCAGTAATCCTTGTGGCATGAGAAGGAGAGGGTGGAACTGTAATGAAAAATGTCACCAAAATGGAATTCATTGTAGGTGAGTCTTGCGTTATGCGATATAAAAAGCCAGTGGTCTAAAAAGGAAATTACTTTAGTATGGTAGCTCTAAGCTGTGTCGTGCAGTGAAGCAGACCTGCTGCAACTGCTTTCCCCTGCTCTGCTTCTTTGTCTTTAATCATGAGCTCAGCACTAGATTCCAGATGATTTTCACACATGTGTAGGTAACAAAAGCCAGTGCCATCCCTGAGACTGCTGGAGTTCAGTCCATGAGTTACTCTGTGCTCAGTGGTTGCTTCCTGTCAGTATAGTTTACTTAGCCACTGACGTAATGTAAACCAAAGGCTTTGCTGTAATCTAATCCATGCAGGGACCTCTGTGACTCCAGTGAGTGGATAAATCTCATTTGGGTGAGCCTCTCTAGCGTGGGAATTAAATGTTTCCTACCAAGTCAGAAATAATGGCCTGTCATATCGGGGTTGCTGCTGCTCCTTTTTTGTTGTTTTCTTTAGCTTTCCTCTGTCAGTGTTTGGCCCTTGAAGCAAGGGCCCATTCAAGCTTGGCTCTGGCTGAGCAGTTGCTTATGAATGTCTCTTTTTTTTTTTTCTTTTTTTTTTTTTTTTTTTGAGTGGATGATGAACCAGTTATGGAATGATATGAACAACTGGATTGGTAGCTTCCTGCTATATTTTCAGCTACTCCCAGAAGGAAATGGTGGCAGGCTGTGTTACTGAGAAAACAAAAGTGCAACAACGGCAAGTTCATAATTTTTTGCAAAACCTGATTCAAAATCATCCTGACTTCTGAGGTTGGATTTGACATAAAGAAAGACTTCTTATTTTACAGCGAGGGTGCTGAGACCCTGGCACAGGTTGCCCAGAGAAACTGTGGCTGCCCCATCCCTGGAGGTGTTCAAGGCCAGGTTGGATGGGGCTTGGAGCAACCTGGGATAATGACAGGTGAAAGAGGGGGTTTAAGTGGATGGTCTCTGCAGGTTTTTTCTAGCCCAGGCCAGTCTGTGGGTGTGTGATTCTATTGTGTGTGATTAACACCAGTGTGTGAAGCTTAGAGTGAGGTAGATCATGAGCCTGAGCAGAGGGTCTGCTCTGAAGACTGGGGCTGTCTTTCAGCACGGGAGCTGCTGTCAGCAGCACAGGGGCACAGGGGAGGGAAATGACTGAGCATCTGACAATGAAGGAATTCCCTTCTCCTGAGGAAATGTGGAGATAGGTGAAGATAAAATTACACTAAGCCAGGATTCACTGACAACAGTGAATTTCTGGGGTCTGCAGGCTGTGTACAGCCTTGCTTTCTTCCTTTCTGAGGTTCTCTGAGTTTCTTTAGTTCCCAAGCTTCTGTTTGCAGAGTCACTGATAGATCCCTTGTGGTTTGCACCTCACCTTCTGCTCTTGAGTTCCAGATATGCTGTGTCTGTCACCTTATCTGCTTCTGCTTGGGCTGTCTCTGCACCCATGTGTCCAATTCTGTTCTCCTTTTGTAGCCTCCCAAGAGAAGCAGAAAAGCTGTGGTCGATTGGTGTTGTGGTCCTGCATGAGCATCACGCAATATGATTTGCTGTCCAGTTTGGGTTTTTTTTATGGATGTCATACCAGAATATTACACAGTCCCTGTGGGACCTCTCCTCTGATAGCACTGCTGTTCCTGCAGTGTCTACACTCATGGTTGCCCCTCTAGTGGATCCATACCAGTGTGGGAAAATTTGCAGTCATGACCAGGTCACCATTACTCTTCAGGAGCTCTTGACAGGATGCCAATATTTGTGTGCTATAGTTTATTACTGTCTGTTGATTGGATTTCTGCATGTTTATTGCCTTTAAATATTAAGGTTCCTCCTCTTTTGTCCACATCCCTTTCCTCTGTTTTGATTTTATGTTTTGTTTTTTTTTTCCACTCTTCTGGCGTACTGGGGTGTTTAACAATTGAAGGATTAAAAAACGAAAAATTAATTCTGTTTGTTTTAATGAATGCATCAGTTCTAAACCTCTGCGGCTTTTTCGTAATGCATGCTTGGGGGATTTTGAAATCTGCTTGTGTTGGTCGCTGACATCTCTGGTGTGGAAAGCTGCTGGATCCTCACAGTTCTGCTGCTGTTGCTTTTTTTTCAGCTTTTCATTCTGTGCTGGCAGTTGTCAGGCCTGTCTTGTGTTTGTTTTGTGCAGAACGCCTTCCTCAAGCTGTTCCCCACAGTAACACTGCTCAGATGGGAAGCTGTTCCCCACGTTCCCAGTAACACTGCTCAGATGGGGAGGGCTGTAAACGGTGCTCCACACACTGAGGATGGCAGGGAGAGGCTGCAGCACCTCCAACGTGTTGGTGAAATCTCCCTGGGAAATGCCTGTGTGCTGTGCTAGACCCAAGTGATGAGGTGTTCCTCCTCCATCTGTCTTTGTTATTAGCTGCCCAAGCTTTGGGCTGTGTGAGTTTTGGGGAGTGATGAAATGGTCTCCTTGATGCTGTCAGTGATGCCCTTGGTGGTGTAGCACTGAAACCATTTTAATGCCTTTGAAAATATCTGATGTGTGTGTGGGTGCTGCCCTGGAAGGAGCATCTGTGTGAGTGGTGTTTGAGCTGGGAATTCTTGCTTTAACTCCCCCTCTCTCTCCACCCCATACCTTCTGCAATGTGTCTGTGTCCTTTGTGTCACCTGCACAGGTCCGGGATGTGTCCTAGGACTGAATGTGCAGGTCTCAGCTCAAAGGGGAAACTTCCCTGCATAAGCTGATGTTGCTTCTGACATTGTGTGTGTGAAAGTGTTTGAAACTTTCAGTAACAACATTTGCAAGAAAGGAAAAGTTCTTAGGGAAGGGCAAATTCTCTGTAGGGATTAAACTCTTTACGTCTCCCCCAGGCCCAGGGTTGATCACCCTGGTAGCTTGATAAAGTGACAGATGGCAGTTTACCCTATCTGGGTAAATTGCTTTAGGTAGCAAATTACTGTACATTCCTTCTTCCTTGCTGTTTGGCTGAAATTTATTTGGTTTTTTTGACTGCATCATTAGCACATGCTCTTATCTTGACAATGCCAGATCACCTTTTAAGGGCAGATTTGGTGTCTGAGAGTTTTGTAACAGGCTGTTAGAAAACTGCACTGTGTTTGAGGGGAGCTGAGATAGTGGTTTGTCATCTGGGAAGCCTCTCCAGTGAGGTCAGATGACTTCAGTCTACAAACGCCTCAAACAGATTCTGTAGTTCCCAAGAACTTGCCTCAAAGTTAGAGTGTTTTTCTGTTCCTTTGGTCCAAAGGATTAAAGTCAGTGGGTTCTTAGTTCAGGAGTCGGATTGACCAAGTCCTGCAGCAGTGGTGAGCAGCTGTGGGGATGGGTTGAAATGGAGAACAAAGACCTGCTGTGGTCTCTGGGGACCTGTGGAGTGGGGATCCTGCTGAAAGCTAAAGGCATAGGTGCCTTAAATAATAATTTTTAAAGAAAGGTTAAAAATCCATGCTGCTTAATGTTGCTTTAACAATTTGTCTGTGCAGTTTGGTGCTGGCTGTGAGAATAGCTGTGGGAAGCTCCACTTTAATTAAAGTAAATGCAATTAATTGAGAAGCAGTAAATGAGCATCTGAAGCTTGCACTGTTACTTCCCTTCTGCAAATAGAGCATTTCCATGTTATGAGTGCCTTCTGCCAGATCACAGGAATCAGTTGTGTTAATATTTATGGAACTAATTAACTTTTTTTGGTTTTTTTTCCCTCCCTCTAGCTGTGGCTGAGTCTCTGTTCTTAAAATTAACATTAAAAGCCCAAAAGACGCCAGTTAGCTCGTGGTTGAGCACTACACAAATGCAAACATTTTCCTGAGAGCCCAAACCTTCCAAAATGTTTTGCATCCTGCTCCAAGGGAGGAGGCTGTCAGTGGGAAGAGCTTGAAATGAGTCCTAGGAGTTTGAAGGATGTGTCAGATCGCTCTAGTTTCTTGTTATGGTTCCTTGGCTGTGCCTGCTGTGTAATGCTCACCAGTAGCACTGGTGGAAGGTAGGTGCCTGCCCTGGAGCAGCCTTTCTGTGCTGCTGGGTAGATGGAGAAGAGGATATAGCTCAGAGAGGGATTGGAGACTTCTTTGGAGAAGTTCTTGAGGTGCTGTGCTCTTGCAAAGTCTTCCTCCAGACTCTGTAAAAGTTGGGTGCTCTAAGATGAGTTTTTTAGGTCAAACATGTCAGTGCCTTGTGCCACTGAAGGGCTCACTGAGTTTGAAACCAGGGTGATCCCTTTGCCTTCCTGGCCAGGCGTGGTGGGGCATGGCAGTTGCATGTCATGCCGTGTCTTGCTCTGTGTGAGCACGATTCCTGGAGCTTTAAAAAGATGCTGATGTAGCCTGGTATTCTCCTGTGAGATGAATTTTAAATGGTTGGATGTCCTTACATAAAAATAGATCATCACTGCTTAGGAGAGTACCGAGAGCTGTGGTGTTACAAAAGAGGGTTATGAACTGAAATCCTTGTCTTTGCTGTACTAATGTTAAAGCTTTAATATAATTAAGTTATGAAATTGTAAATTCTACAAAGAGAGAGGTGGAATGGCTCTGGACTGGTGCCAAAGGGGCCTCCCAGCACAAGTTCCAGTAATGTAGACCTCTCGTGGGATGTGAGAGGGGTAGCTCAACACTGCAGGAATTGAGAAACCAAACCCGAAGTGAGTTGAGGAAGCACTTGTGGAAAGGGCACCTGTTAGCTCTGGAAATCAGAGCCATTTCCTTGTCACCAGCAGTGGTATGGTGTTGTGTCAGAGTGTCAAATGTCTCTCTGAAATACGTGTCCTGGGAGTTTTCTCTGTTTAGAAAATCAGTGGAGGCTGGTGAAGGGTGGATGGCAGGAGAAATTCCCTCTTCTGGATTGCCCCTTCTGACTCGTCTTGATAATGTTTCTGAGGTGCAGGAATAAGTGAGCCTTGTCTTTCTGCTGAGCTCTCTGGGAAATGCCTAAGTGAAAAACATTATTTTTTGCTTGTTTTTTATTTCTTCTTATTTTTGTTTTTCCCAAACTTCTCTGCTTCTATAAATCACATTTCTGATTTACCGAGAGATAAATCTCTGCCCTGTCAATGTGGGTCTTACTGAGATACAGGCTGTGTTTCAGAGAGATGTTAACAAGTTCATGTGTGTCATTCAGACCTAGTTGGATTTATGGTGTTATTCTACTCTGTGCAAGTTATCCTTTATTCTGGTCTTCCTGAGCAATTTATGGACCAAGGTTGTCTTTATGCTTGGGTGGAAAAGTATGTGTCAGCTGAACATCTCTTAATCCCCTTCAGCATTTTAGAGTGGCACTACTGATGCTCATATATGTGGCATAACTGGTAATAACATCTAATTCAGGCTTAGTTTTTTAGTCAAGTGGCTTGTAGAAAAAGGGTTTTGTTTATTTTTTTTAAATGAAGCTTTTAACAAGTTAAACACATTAAATCTCAATGTACATTGTCTGGGCTGAATGTGGCAAACACAGCTGTGCCAAGGATTAAATGCAGAGGGTACTGGAATATTCAGAGTTGTTTGAAATGATAATTTGGACAGATTTAGATTGAACTAGCAGTGCTGCAAATGTTCCATACGGCAAACCACAGAAAATTCTGGAGAAAATCCTGCTGCAGAAAGAACTGGCTAGCCAAACAGTTCTTCAAATGAGAGGGGACTGTGAGCAGGAAGGTACGTAGTGATAGTGATAACCAACTTCAATGAAATGTGTTTTAGAGAGTCCCAAGCAGGAAATTAGAGGCAAAATGGGTGTACAAACTTGTTTCCTGACCCACTAGTGCTGTGTTGCTGATTGCTTGGAGAACATGCAGCAAACCAATAGATCTACTTAAGGAATTTGGGCTTCTGTGAATGTTGTGGATGCTTGTGCCTGGTGTGGCTGTGCACGTACATACTCTGGGCTGATTTCTGTTGCATTTCCTAGCTCCATGGCTTTTAAACTTTGTTTTTGCTTGTGTCTATTTTCCTCTCCAAGGTTATTTGTAAATTCAGGTCACTGAGTGTTCTTATGTAACGGGAATGGGCTTCTTTAGCATGGAGAGGACATTTCCAGCTGCTGTGGGTACAGGCTGTGTCTGTACATGCAGCAGTTATTTCACAATGTGGTTTGAGTTGAAATAACCAGGTGTGTCTGTCAAGAGGGAGACGTGAGAAGGCTTTTCCAAACTGTAGGAATTCTGTTGTCAGAAATCACAATTTTTAATTGCTTTGTTCAGTGACACTTCTGTATTTTGCTCAGCAGAGCCTCTGGCTATTGTTTTTGATTCATAATTTGTGACTGCAGGGCTGGGCTTGGGTAGGGCTGGGCTTAGGTGTGCTCCTCTGCAGCTGCAGGAGTGCTTGTTTTACTGTCTGTACCTAAGTGGGTTTTTATTTATGGAACTAGCATACAGCTGTCTAGGTAGTGTTTATGTGGGGTTATTACAACTTCTTCGTGTGTTTTCTTCCTCCAAAGTAGAAGGCACTAGTCTGTTTACCTGTATTGGGTATAAGTGGCAGAGTTGTGGTAGCAGAGCTGTCACATTCTGGGCACAGCCTGGCCCAAAGATCTGAAGTGCACCCAGTGCAGTCACAGCTGAGGCTGTCAGGAACAATGGTGCTGTATCTGGGAAAACATATAATAAGAAGGAGTAGAAAAGAAGTGAGAGAGCTCTATGAAGACCAGGGACAGGAAAGGAGATGCTGCAGTCGCCAGGACCCCAGTGGGTGAGTGTGAGGAGGAAGGAGCAGCAGAGAGTGACTCTAATGCCATTCCCTGGCCCCGTGCACTGCTCAAGGGAGCTGGGAGTGAAGAAGTCAGGATGGAGTGAAGCTGAGAAGGGGGTGGGTGGGGGGAAGATGTTTCAGTGTTTGCTTTTCATCATCCGATTCTATTTTAATTGGCAATGCATTACATTAATTTTCCCTGAATCAAGTCTGTTTTGCCTGTGCTGGTAATTGCTGAGTGATCTCCCTGTTGTTTACCTCAGCCCACAAACTTCTCATCTTACTTTTTTCCCCCATTCTTTTGAGGAGGGAGGGAGCAGCTGAGTGGGCAGCTGGCCAGGGTTGGCACAGCATTACAGTAGCTCAATAAAAACTGAAATGAAACTCAGCACCAGGTAGAACTTTCTCTGTGGTGGTTCCTCTGCCTTCCTCACTGCATTTTTCAACTGGAGACCTACAGGTCTCAAGCAAGTCATTCTTCCAAGTCTGTGATTATCTGTATATCTGTAACAACGTTGTCGCCCTTGTGTCCTGAAGGTCAGAATTAGGAACTGCTCCCCTCCCTCTGTTCAGGCAAGGAAAGGGAACAGAACAGGACACAGCCATATACTCCAGTCTGAAATCAAGGACGTACAGAACAGATCCTGGGCCCTTCTAGGTGTTTCTTCTTTGTTCTGTGGGACGTGCTGCTCCAGCTGTGTCTGCATTGCTGACAGCTTTGTAGCACAAGAGGACATACCTGTGCCAGAGCAGAACAGATCTCTTTTTTGAGAGTGTTCTTTTTCAGATGTTAGATGTGCTCATTAGAGGGCAGCAGAATAACTCTTCCTTTTTCTAGGTCAGGTCTATATTTTTGAATATTTTTTCATCTCTGCAGGGCATAGAACAAAATTTTCCAGTTCCTCCTTCAGTTTTTCCTGGTGCATTAAGTGTACAAAACAGCAGTGCTCATATGAAAACCTTAGCCCTTTTACAGAAATATGGAGTATTTATAGTAAGACTTGCTTCTTTGAAGCTTAGGGGGGTTGCAGACTCGTACTAGAGAGAGCTTCTCTAAGATTAAACCACAAATGGTCAGCACAGTATGTGGAAAAACAGCCAAAAGAATATTTCACAGCTAACTTGTTTTTTTGCTCAGCCTAATTCTTATTTGACCTATATGTCCATATGCATCTATGGATTTGTTTGCTGCACTCCAGCTGCTGCTGCCACCTTTTTCTGCTTGAAGATAATATTAAAGAACCAGTCTTGCTTCATCCAAAAGCAATCTTTAAATGAGATCTGATAGTACACCCCCCACCATCCTCTGGAATGTAAACACTATAAATAGTTATGGCACTGTCTTTAAAGGCTAAGTGAGGCTGGGATTTGGAGTCCAGCATCACAATACTTAAAATACATTATTTATTATGTAACATTCATAGAAGGAGGCTGAAGTACTGACTTTGTAGCCAGTGTGTTTCTGAAAGAGTTGGGTACAAGTCCTGGCTAGGAGTTAACATCTCCCATGCACACCTTACTGGTGATGCTTTGCATGCTGTTCACTTTTGGAGGGGGTAAGCTGGTTCAAGACAACTGGAATAGCAGAAAATTTTTTTTTGGTTTTTTTTTTTTTTTTAGGTTTAGAAGCATCAGACATTGGTTTCCAACAGCTGACTGATTTTTGGAAGGTCCTCAGTGGAAGCAAAGCTTCCTTAATTAATCTTTGCTTCTTGGCCTGACATGGTGGACCAGGTGGGAGGATTGGCAGGGGAAGACATGACACCTTTCTGTCTTACCCACAATGTGTTGTGCGTTTTGACATCCTGCAGGCTTCTTTATCTCCCTATCTCCTGCCCAAAGGTGCATATGTCCACCAAAAGGAACAGGTCCCTCAGGAGTTTGAGTGCCTTGTGTTCATCACATGCATGGGGGCTCCACCAAACCAACATGTACTTGGCCTCTTCTTTCTGCCCTGCATTATTTTTAGGATGGCAATATGCCAACTCAGAAACTGCTGAAATGGAATAATCTTCTTGATACTGTCAAGTGTCATTCCTGGCAGAGTGGTTTGGATCAGTCCTGCCTCCTGGAGAAGTCCAGATTGTGCTTTGGAGTCCTGATTTGGGATCCACCATGTAGCTGGCATTTCTTCACATCATGCTGTGACACCTCAGCAAAGTCAGGACTAATGGGAAGCTCCTCATCAGGGAGGGAAAGCTGAACAATGCCATAAAAATATGAACAGTGGCTCATAGGTCTTGGCAGCTTTTGGACCATTAGGTAAAATTAATATCCTGTCAGCAGGGTAAAAAAATTAAACTTAGTCTTACACCAAGTGAGAAACATGATGAGTCTGTGGGCGTATGGATTTAAATCCATTGGACTGTGATCCATATTAGGAAATCAGCAGGCACAGTGCTCGTGCCACAGCCTTCTTCATGCAGAGAAACACTCTTCCTGCCAGCATCTTCCATGCAATGTGGGAAGGTTGCTGACTTGCCTTATATAATGAAAGTCTCTCCTGGGAACTAACGTGCTGTTTTGTTGGGGATACAGGTGTTCTCAGCAGGCAGGTTTTTTTTTTTTTGGGTGTGGTGAACCTAAGTATTGCAGATACTATTTGTAAGGGGTGAGTAGCTATTTTGTTCAGGAGCACTTTCTTCACAGAAAGGATGTCAGTCCTTGTTGCCCTGTGAGCATAGGGATACTGAATGAGAGGTGAGGGGATGGATGGGCAGTCTCAAGGTTTGCTGCTGCAGTCCCACACCGGACAAGATCAAGGCAGTGCCAAATGTCTGGCAGCTCTGAAAGCTGACAAGGAGTGTCAGAGAAGCACCTACTCACCTTTGCCAGAGTTTGTTCCTTTGCCATCCCCTGTTATTTCTTTTAACACCATGGGTGTTCTTGCCACAGCTCTGTGCTGGCAGCTGCTGATCTCATTTCTGCATGGGCTGGAGGGGGCTGGACCCATTTATGCTAGTGCAGACAGTGTGAATGAGATTTTATTGTTTGCCTGTTCTGCTGGCAGGGGGAGAGCATCAAGTACAAAGTGGCAGAGCCCTGTAGTTTTGTTGTTTTTTTTTTTTTTTTTTAATTTGGCTCACTTTAAAGCAGATTCTACCAGGAAAATGTCATTCCAAGATGGGTAACAGATACTGACCTGCAGGGTTGAAACAAAGTAAAGGTGAAGAGGTGATGGGCTGGAGAAAAAAGAAAGCAAAAACAATCAACAACAAAACAGCTTCTACCTCTTCTAGAGGGGCCCAGACCTTGATTTTCCTTTTTTAAAAGATTTCTTCTGCACTTAAGTGAGCCAGATGGGTATATTGGAGTAGAGGGGCTCGCTCTAAGACCTTTTTTGAAAAACAAGTCTTATCTGTGAATCATTGTGGGTCAGACAAAGAGCTCCTGGACTGGGGCAAGCCTAGCTTTGTCAGGAGATGGAGAATGCTGTGGGGGGGTGTGCAGTGAGGTGATGGTCACAGGGGTCTGCTGAGGGGCTTGGTAATGGGATGGTGCCCTGTGTCCCTGGAGCCGGAGGAGTCGTGGGAGCGGGTGTGGATGTGGGTCTGTCCAGGGGGGAGGATGCTGTGAGAGTGTCTGTGTTGTGTAAGATGACAGGGCTGGTGTTCCTGTTGGTGCCTCAGGGCTTTTGGGAGCTCGGAATTGTCAGCTGAAGCAGAAGAGCAGTTGAGACAGCACGAAAGCAGCAGCCACCAGAAGTGGCAGAGGCAGCTGGAAGAGATGGTGAGACAGTGTTTGGACCAGTTCCACTTAGAGGGCAGTCTGTGCTCCCAGGAGGAGGGAAGGAGACTTGACATGCTTGGGCACCACCTGGAATGAGTGTTTTCATGGGGTACGCCTGTTGAATTGTTTAATCAACATCAACACCATGAAAAAACCCCATCAAAACTGGTAATTCACTGTGTCATGTTTGAATGCTAGAACTACTAAGACCTTTTCAAGGTTTAAGTGCCATTGTGATCACACAGAGGCATCATGCAGACATAGGATCACCTTGATCTGTCCTTTAGGGGCTTCTGCTTGGCAGCTTCAGTCTCAGCCTTGTGGTGAAACAGTTACTTATTGATGGTACTCAGTTGTAGAGTGCTGTGGTAAAAAAGCCATCTTGTTTCTGGTCTACACATAAGCCCTTTAAGCAGGGAAGGCTGTATGCTCACGTGGAATGCTCAGGAGGATGCTCTGGCTTCAGCAGATGCTTAGCTGCAATAGATGGTGAGAGTGGGCTCGAGTTCCATCTCTACCCTATCACAGACCAGAAGAGCAAGGATTTTATGCCTTGTACTTTTCCAGGCTGTTATTTTTCCAGCTCTATTCTTCAAATACTTCCCAATTTTGGAATCTCTGTTTGTGCCCCTAAAAAAAGGGGAATAATGAGAAGTTTCTGCACTACCAATCCTGCGTGTCAGTTGTTGCCCAGGTGAGCTGGAGATCAAACATAGGCCTGTCACAAGCTATTTGGGAAGCTTTCCTGGACATTCTCACCCTCCTTATTTTATGTTAGTGTTTTAGTCCTCTCTTGGTGCAGCAGTTTATAAAGCCACTTAAGATGCAAGTGGTGTTTGAACTGACGGATCAAAATGTGAGTGGATTGAGCTAATAATTCTTAAATTATGTAAATAATGAAAGTCTGCTGATGTTATACAAGTTGAGTTGTGGTGCTCTTTTCTGTGTCTAAATCTGAAATTACTTTGTATGTGTTTCTTTAAAGGACTATCAGGTAAAAGAAATGAGCATGATTACATTTAGTATGTGGCTGCTCAGTGGTAGAAGATGTGGCTGGATTTAATGTTTCCTCAGTGCTCCTACACTGCAGGTGTGAGTGTTTCCTGGAGTGTAGGAGCTCTGGCAGCTGCAGATGGTGGGATTAACTCCTTGACGTATGGTTGTGCAACAGATAGGGCAGCATGGGGAGGGGGACCACATTACTCTAATCTGCCACACAGACATAACAATCAAGGGCAAGCTCTGACAAGTGATTACTTTTTTCATTTCACTGTCAATGCATGGAGTGTTGTGAGTGGGGAAACTAACTCATGCCAAAGGGAGCCTGAGACCAGACATGTTAAAGAATCCAAGGAGGAGTGCCAGGAGAGGAGAATTAATCAACAGTTAAAATAACACATGGAAATTTTGCCATGATCTTAAAGCTCTGAGTAAGGTACAGAGTAATTACTTCATGAAAAGAATTGACTGGAGCAGTCAGGAAGTAGCTCTAGAAACTCTCCTGCTTTTTTTCTCTGCTGGTGTTTAGGCATTGCTCAGGTCCATGTTACTGTGAACGTGACGCCAGGTTTGCTGAGTTTCCTTAGCACTGGGGCAGGAACAACACACATGCCTCACCTCAGAGGAGGTATAGCAGCTCACAGCAGTGTCTGCAGTCAGTGCTGTCCTTCCTGAGCTTTCACATTTATCTGCAGATCAGGTTTTTGGCATTAATGCCAAAAGTGTGGGATAAGAGCAGTGACTCGATCAGAGCTCTTCTGCTTGTAAAGGGTGACTGTGAGAAAGGAGGAGCTGATGAAATTTAATCAAACAGGCTTGCCCCAGAGACTAAACTCGTTCCCATTGTCTTCCAGTAACATAAGTGGGGAAAAAACAAACTAGAAGATGCTGGGTTCAAGGTGGGCAAAGATCCTTCAGTAAAATGGCAGTTAAGTTGCAGGACTCCATGCATGTAGTTCTAAATTTCTGGTACCCACATGGATTCAAAGCAGATCCTCCACAATAAAAACTCATTGGAGCTACTGAATGCAGGCACTCCACTTGGTCATTAATTACACCAAGCTGTGGTCAGGCCTGGTATGTTCTTAGCTCAGTGGTGCTGTTTGCTGGTGGTAAAGCTGCACACCAGGGCTCCAGTTCAAGCCCTCAAAGCCCTTCTGTTGATGCTTTGTGAGATGTTGGTGTGTAGCTCTGCCTGTGCCTGGCCAGACAAGGTTGAAAGGCCAGGGGGGCTGCCATGGGTGCTTCCAGTGAGTGTTCCCTCCAGACCAGTTTCAGTGGCTTTTTTTTTTTTGTCTCTTAAAGCTACAATTGCAGTTGGGGCAGAAGGGCTGCCAATGCTACAGCTAAGCAGTGCCAAAGTGGAATTTTTTGTTCCTGCCCTGATCCCAGTCCCAAATATGTTCATACAGTCACTCTGCCCCTTGGTTATTTTAGCATAAAGTTGTCAGTACAGTATTTCTGTATTTAAAAACTGCAATGAAAGTGTTAAGAATCTGACCTTGTACATGCTTTTCATACAATTCTGTGGCAGACCTGCTGGAACTTAAAATACTTAAGGGGTGCAAGTTAAGCTTTGGGCTTTTTTTGTCTATTCTGCCTGTAACGTTTTGGTGTCTGCCAGAAAATGGGTATATCTTCTCTGTCTGTTTTACAGTCATTAGTCTGTACTTACTTTCTTCTTTCCTGTGCTTCCTGCTGTCCTTCAGATCCATCACAGAATTAATTGGTGGGGAAAAAAGAATAGGGAAAGAGATTTGTCCACTGTGCCTGGCAGGAATTTGCAGGCAATGCTATCTCAGGTTAAGTACAGAATTGTGGCATGCCTTTCTGTAAGGTACCAGACATCTGCTCAGTGTTTCTTGCTTCAAAATGGGATATGCAGATTTTGTCTGGAAAATAAAGCCTATGGCCAGGACTAGAAATGTTGGCTACTTAACAGCAGGGAGGAGAGATTACAGTGAAATAAGCCAAACAGGACAGGAGAATGGTAAGCAATAGAAATGCTGACTCTGCTGCCCTCAGAAAAGGGTAACTCGAGCCCAAGTGGTTGGGAAGCCACTGTTTGGAGGCCAGGAAAGAGCTGCTGTTTGGAAAGCAGAGGCAGGGATCTGTTAGAAAGGTCAGGGACTGATTGGATTAACTAGGGCAGCGCTGAAAGCTCATCCAAAAGAAAATAAGGTGAGGCAAGGCTTTTTTTAATTTCTCATTGGTCTTGCAAGGATCAGGCACTGGGAACACCTTAGAAGAGGCTGGAACTTTGTCTCTGCCCCTTTGTCCCAGCGAAGGGTGTGTCTCTGCTCCTAGCCTTGTCTTTCCTGGTGCCTTGTCTCTGCACACTGCAGTCTTGGGTCCTCTGGCCTTCTCCCAAGCCTTCCTTCTCACCTCATGCCCATTCTTTAATAAAGCAGGCCAGAGCATTGAGTCCTCTCCTGGGTTTCTCTTCTAATTCTGTTTTCTTCTGTTTATTTGCTTATGCTACAATTCAAGCTGTTAATTATTTGTGAAATTCCCTTGTGTGCATCTGAAGTTTCTGCTGTGTTTGTGTCTTTAATTTAGAGACACGTACACTGCTCTGGGTATGTGCTCAGAGCAGAGTGGCTGAGGGAGTAGCACTGGTTTTATGTGTACCCTATGTTCTGTCATGTGCCTGGGACCAGTTAGGAATTTGCTGTTTGCAAACACAAAACATGTAACTTGTAGCACCATGGCAGTCAGGATACAGGGATGTGTGTCTCTGAACATTATGTGTATCTGCTATGTTTTTTTATCTTTCCTGAGGTCCCTGCCTGATTTCTGCCTGATTTTTTTAAGGCAGCAGCTCTCCAGGAGCCAGGTCAGGCAGGCACTTTCTTATCTGTTATATATGTCTGAAAGCTGCTGCATCCATGGTGGGCTTGCACAGCCTCTTACTACCAGCTTCCTGATAGTCTTGAGCTGATACTTTTTGGTTGTGTGGTCTTGGTGGGCTAATCTTTTACCAAGATCTCCCTTCTGGGTTTTGAGGCAGAGGTGTTGACATCCTTCTACCCCTAAAGATGGAGTAGGAAAGTGAGAGAGGACTGTAGACATGGTGGAAAGCTCATTCCTGGCATAGTTATGGGACCTTATGAGGTGAGGGGAGGCACTATGCCATGACAGGCTAAACTATACAGCTGTAACTCAATCTGTGGGGGAGAATAGAAGGAAAATATGCTGTAGCAGTGTTCATCATAACTGTTGAACAGACAGATGTGGGAGATACAGAATTCACTCCAAAAGCTTTTATTTCAGAATGTGCATCCAGGTTTCTCTGTAGGAGTCCTCTGCCAACTGGTCCCCTCCTTTACCTTCTGTCTTAACAGCAGGGGCTCTTCTGGTGTCCTGTGTCTGAGTGTGGCAGGGAAATAAAAAAAAAAATAATTGAAATTGTGGTGTCATGCCAAGTCCTGAATCTGGTCATCTCCCTTCTTCCATGCCACATGTTGCCTTTTTTCCCAGTGGAGCTGTGGCCTCTGCATTTTGGCTAGTTGTTCTTTTAGGTCCTTGGGAAGAGGCAGAGCCCAGCTAAGAAATCTGTAGCTGGGAGTGCTAAAAGAGAGGGTGAGACAGGGGAGGAAGGAAGATTTTTCAGGCTGTTGTTGAGCTGGTGTTAGAGTAGGTCAAAACCTGCTGCTTGATGTTGACCCCTGAGCTGTTTCTGAAGCTGCTTCTGTTTTTTGCTGACAGGCTGAAATCAGGGTGGGAATTGGTGCTGGAATGTTTGATCAGGGAATTTGTTTCTTCCTTCTGATGGTTAGACACTTATTTCTCTATGGTCCCTGTGTGTGGGAGAGCTGTGTTTGCAAGGTGAGGGTTGGGGTGGGTCAACCTATGATTTTCATGTTTCTCTTGTTTCTCCTGGCTTGGTTGGTGCCCTCACTGCTGAATCTCTTTACTGTGACAAGATCATCCCCACGCACCCACAAGGCTTGGCATAGGAGTTGGTGTGCTGTGTCAGAACAGAATGAGTATCCAAACTGGTCACTCCCATCTTCTGACAGCAGCCAGCAGGGAAAACCTTGGGAGTACAGCAACACTTTGCTCAAAATGCTTAGCTGGGTACTTAAAACTTCAAGTACCTAATAACTAAATAATGTTGCAAAAAAACTAGTGAACTGCACAAGTAGAAAACTGTAGGTACCACCAGTGCCAAATCCATTGAATACCACTGTTCCTCCATCCATGGGAGGTTCTGCAGACATTCCCTCTGTCCTTGCTTTTGAATCTGTCCTGAGGACTTGGGAGTGCTTGTGTACTCATTCATGTCAGGCTGGAATAGGGGCAACAGTTGGCCTAGAGGTATGTTGCTCCTGATGAATTTTAACTTCTGTCAAAAATAGATTATGGGTACTTTAGACCTTGGGGCTGAAGCCTGAAAGATCAGTCCAGCTGTCTGACAGAGCTCTCTGTGCTTCTGACCACACATCTCCCTTGGTTTGGCTCAGCTTGTTAAAGAAGCAGGAAGCTGACCTGGGTGCAGGGGAGTTGGGTTTGTGTGCAGGATCTTGGGGAGGCAGGGTGGAAGAACCAACAACAAATGCTTGGATAAGCTAAGCCAAGGCTAAGCTCTCATTTGCCAGCACTCTGAGCTGCTGTGGAGTCTGCTGGCTGCTGTCTCTGTGCCAAGTTTCCAAATGTCATGTGTTGATACTGCCCCTGGTATTGATACTGCTTCACATTCCATGTCGATCTTTCCAGGGGAAACAGCCCTGGCTCTGTGTCATTAACATAGAAGTCGATTACAGTTGATTATTTTTTTTTCTTTAGTTCCATTAGAGCCAAGCAATCCAATATTATGTTCAGTATTCCCTGGAGCAAGTCAGCACTTTGCAGACCTCTTCTCTGCTCCCCCAAGCATCCTTCCAGCATCATTGCAGAATTTGAGAGTGTGTCTGCAATCTCTTTAGCAGTAGGTGGGGCGTTGGCATACTGAGACCTTGGAGTGGTGTTCTGGAGATGTTGCCTGTACAGGCCTGTGGTGGAACAGGCTGCCAGTTTGCCAGGAAAGCTAATTTACTGAACAAAGAGTTTATTAAATGAAATCGGGGCTCCTTCCCTGGTGTGTGGCCCAGCCAAGGGTGAGGGCTGCCTTACCTTAGGTGTGGCTGAATGCACTCAGGTTTTCTCACTGTTGCCTAACATGCTTTTTTGGAATATGTGTTTTGGTGAAATACCAGCTTGATTGTAGATGCTAAAGCCCTATTTCTGGTTAATGGAACTTTTTTTTTTGAAGAGGTGGAGGGTAGGCAGAGGTGTGATATTTCAGCTTCCTTGTCCTTGAGCTATGCAGCTCTCTGAACAGTGGTGTCAGGGTGGTCTTTCCTACTGATGGAGTACTCTGCTGAAAAGGCAGCCTGAGATAGCTACTTGCCAGTGTTAGAAAGGTGCATTTGGGGCCATCCAGCAAATCCCTTTCCTCAGGTCTGGATTGCAATACACCTTTTAGATGCTAATTTAGCGAATCTCCCAAGAAGAATCAGGGAAACTGTTACCTGGGAAGAATACTTTTGTGGATCTTCAAAGGTTTTTCTAGGATTTCTCATGGTTTTGTACATGTGCTTTCATTGGACACTTGTGAAGAAGGGAGGGCTTCAGGAATAAATTTTATGCAGTCTTTTCCTACTTTGGGCAAGTCCAAGTCCATAGTTGTTGCCACAGGAGATGGAGGGGTGCAGGTATCAGGCTTGGATGTTACTTTTAGGTCAACTGTCATGTTTGAAAAGTCATAGGCTCAGATTTTTCTGGAAAGCTCTGATTGGCATAAGCACAATTGCTTCTCAAATGGAGCTTGCTGGAATGGAGTACCTGATGCCCTTCTAGCAAACTAGACACTGAGGAAGTAATTGTGGGGCGGAATTCTCTCCTCTCCTTTCCCAGCTCTTCTCTGCCTTCTGCTCTGTCCTGAATGCTTATTCCTTCTCAGCTGATGGAAGGAGAGAATCTGTCCAATCTGTGCCTTATGTGCCCTGTGGAGAAGAGAGGGCATAGTGAGTAGGTGCTTCAGGTCACCAGGCTAGGAGCAGAAATGATCCTCCTCCTAACTCTTCTCCCTGTCTGCCTAATGGGCTTTTTGTGGCCTTTGGTTTTGCTGTGGCAGCCCCACACCTTTGTATTGGAGGAGAAACCTCACTGAACATTTGATGGTGTCCAGCTTCCTTTAATATCCTTGTTTCTGCTTGTTCCCTTGCTGTTTCCACTTCTCCCCTTTTGTTCTCTGCAAAAGCTTCATCCTTCTGCTCCTGTCATTTGAAACTATGATTTCAGCCAGTTTTGACAGTCTTCTCTTGACCTTCATGGCTCAATTCTTCCTCCTTTATTGTGGAGAGATTTGTGATATGATCTTTTTTCTCCTCTCTGTGCTGCTGAAGCTCCTGTATGTAACTCCCACTAATTGCTGATCTTGTGATGGGTTTGTTTTTACCCTGGAGTTACATATCTGTAGAGTCTACTCAATGCAGTTTCTGGCTGGCATTGTTTCCTGGAAATATAATTAAGTATTGATCACTGGGCATTCAGCAGCCAAACGAGTTAATATATTAATTATGTGTAAGAGTATTTCATTCCTCTAATGTTTGTCATCTCTTGGCTGACATATAGTGCATGTGTGTGTTGAGAGGGAGGGTGTAGATGGACCTTGGAGTGGTGTTTGCTTTCTCTTTTGCTTTTTAATGGTTATTACCCCCTTGACCAGTGGTGGTCTGGGCATTGCTGTTTTCCTGGTGCTGTTGTTTCTTGCCTGTTCCTGCTCATTGTTCTCTGCTGACCATACATTTTCAGAAGCCTTACACTACCTCAGTGGTCACTTCTGTTGGAAGCCAGGCTGGAGTAATCCCAGTCAACATCTTGCTTCCTGGGAAATGGCAGTGCCTCCCTTACTCAGACTGTGTGTCAGTGGTTGGCCTGATTCAGGAGCTGAGTAGCTACTGTCTGGGAGATCTCTCTGCAAGGCCTTCACATCACAGAGAGTGCCAAAAATCTACCTTGTCCTCCTTGCTCCCAGGTGGTCTTCACTGCTCTGACTCCCACCCCTCCCTTAGACCTACAGAAGGGATCCATTGTGGATACGTGGCTTAACGTGGTAAAAAATGTTTTTCTGCTGTGAGGTCTTGGCTACCAGTTCACATTGGATTCTATCCATTAAAATGCTTTGAAAACCTCTGGCCAAAGGCAGCTTTTAATAGGACCTGTGTGTTTAACCTGAAACAGTCTCTGCCAACTTCCCCTGTGCCACAACTGGCGTAAAACATCACAGAGCTTGACCTCAGTGGTGGGAGAGTCTTGGTGTGTCCAGAGAAGGGTGGTGGAGCTGTTGAAGGGTCTGGAGCAAAAGCCTGATGTGGAGCAGCTGGGGGGGTCAGCCTGGAGAAAAGGAGGCTCAGGGGGGACCTTCTCACTCTCTACAATTCCCTGACAGGTGGGTGCAGCCAGGTGGGGCTCGGGCTCTGCTCCCAGGGAGCAAAGGGCCAGAGGAAATGGCCTCAAGTTGCAGCAGGGAAGTTTTAGATTGGATACTGGGGAAAAGTTCTTCACTGAAAGGGTGGTCAGGCATTGGAAGGTGCTGCTCAGGGCAGTGGTAGAGTCACATCTCTGGAAGTGTTCAGAAGGTGTCTGTGGTGCTTAGAGACATGGTCTGATGGTGGAACCTGTGCTGGTCGGTTAGTGATTGGATTTGATCATCTTAGAGGTTTCTTCCTGATATCCAACCTAAACTTCCCTGACCCAGCTCCCTGCCCTTTCCTCGAGTCCTGTCAGTGGTCATGAGAGTGAAGAGATCAGTGTCTGCCCCTCTGCTTGCTCTCAGGAGCATGTTGAAGACCAGAGTGAAGTTTCCCCTCAGTCTTTGGAGGCTGAACAAAGTGACCTGAGCCACTTCTTATAAGGCTTCTCCTCCAGACCCTTTCCCATCCTTGTCGTCCCTCTTTGGAAACTATCAGCATGATTTTTTTTTTTTTTTCTTTTTGTATCCTGCACGCAGGACTCAAAGTGGGGCCACAACAGTGCAAGGCAGAGTGGGACAATCCCTTCTTTTGACCAGCTGGCAATGCTGTTTTATTTTATTTGTTTTATCAGTTTCTCTTTTTTCCCCTGTGCTTGCTATCAAGGGCAGTGTGCTGTGTCTTTGCTTAGCAGGATGGAAGGGCTGAGCCCTGGGATTCCTGTCTCTTGTTTTCCATCTCAGTCTGAGGAAGGGTCCAGCTGTAGCTCTTGCTACTGGCTGCATCCCTGCCTTGTCAGATGTTAAGGGAGTGGTTCCTGTGGGCACTTGATTCACCAAGTTGCACAGTGAACACAGTCTGGTTGCCTGTCCTTCCTCATTTCAGTTAAAGGTTCCAGATGATACAATCTGCCTGAATCCTTCCATGTCCTGTTTTTCCCAGGAAGATGGCTTTGAATGCTAAACCTGACTCAAAAAAAAAGAGAAAAAGAGGAAAACTCAGTACTTCTACAAGCAAATAAATACATTAAATGTATTGTGTGTTGTGTGGGAGTGGGGGGGAAGGTGGGGCTCTGTGTGTAACAGATTCTGGTATTTGCTGCAATCCCTGAGAAACAGCAAACAACTCCACAACTCATTCTAGGTGATGTCTCATACCTCCTGTGTGCAGCTGGTCTGCTGCCAGTGCTGCAGTGGCACCTGACAGTGACATATTTGTCTGTCTGCCTTGGAAGTCTGTCCCTCTGTCTTCTGAGCATCTTTAAATCTGTGTTTTGTTTCCCTCTATTCCCTATTTTTGTCTGCTCTCTCACTTTTTCCCAGTACCCCATCAGGCCACTGCTTTGGCTTTGAGGGGAAATGCAGCATAAAATGCTGCCTGAGGCAGGCGTGGTTGGAACTAAATGATCTTTAAGGGCCCTTCCAACCCAAACCATTCAGTGATTGTGTGATAAAATGCAGTGTCTCCACTGAATCCATCCATTGGGAATGCAACAACAAGTACAGCTGAGCAGAGCTGCCTCCCCTAAGGTGCTGAAAGAGCATATATGAAGGCATAAGTGAAAGAAATACAGGTGCCATAAACAGTACGAGAGGGGTTATAGGAACCAGTGTCTGGAGGTGGAAAACTTCCCCAGGGAATGCCAATTTAATTGTCTACCAGGTAATATGCAGTTAAAACAAGGAAATTAAGGTAGACTGTTCTTGCTTTTTGCATAAATTAGAAGCACCAGATAAAATCCAGTAGTATAACTGTTTCAGATCTAGATCTTTCACTGTGTAATACTGCAGAGATACTGAACTACTGATTTTTAAAACTTCTCAAAGGACAGGATAGT
Organism: Cinclus cinclus; assembly: GCF_963662255.1. Classification (NCBI taxonomy): domain Eukaryota; kingdom Metazoa; phylum Chordata; class Aves; order Passeriformes; family Cinclidae; genus Cinclus; species Cinclus cinclus. The sequence goes on along the minus strand of NC_085066.1, from coordinate 4,378,221 downwards.
CGAAGGTAATCTTATTATCAGGAAAGGATATTTTGGGGAAAATCTCTCTTTTCAAATGCAGGCCTGCAAGGCATTGTCAAAAAGCATAGCAATGTTTCAGTATTCTGCCTCCCTTAGTAAACCCTAAGGAGAGAATTTACCCATTGGTAAACATGAATTACTCCCGGTCTCAGAATAAATCTCATTCCAGAGTTTTGTTGCTGTTCAATCTTTTCTAGAAATGGTGTTCTGTTCTTCTCACTGCCCTTTATTTAAACTGCAGCATCCACACAAATAACTATGGTGCATGTATCTCTGTTTCTAAAATATAAATTTTCATCCTATGTGAAAGGACTCTTGCCAACTGTCCAAAATGTGCTGCAGACTTACTGGAGTCTACTTTGGTGGTTTGGTAAGACATAGCAAGTTGTTTAGGACTGTGTCTAGCCAGGTTTTGAATATTTCCATGGGTGGAGACCTGGGGGCTCTATAACCTCCTGACAGTTTAAAAAATAATAAAAATTATCCCAAAAACAAGTGGTGTTTGTAAAATAATAAAGTTATCCCCAAAACAAGTGGTTCAGTGTGTGCTCCTTGTCTCTTGTCACTGGGCACTATTGAGAATAGTCTGTCTCCCTCCTCTTCTTCCTTTCCTTCAGGTATTACATTTGTAGGATTTTCTTCTTTTCCAGCTCTTTTCTCTGCCTCTCCTCAAGTAAAAGATACTCCAGTTTCTTAATCATTTTAGTGGCCATTACCTGTATTAACTCCCCAAGTGTGTCTCTCCCTTTTCCTGGGGAGCCCAGAAGTGGACCCATCACTCCAGATGTGGCCTCACCAGTGCTGAGCACTGAGGAAGAATCTCCTTCCTTGACCTGCTGGCAGCACTCCCAAAGCATCCCAGGGCACCACTGGCTGCTGTTGATGCAAGGGCACGTGGCTGGCTCATGTTCAACTTGGTTGCCCCAGGATGTTTTCTGGAAAGATGCTCTCTAGCCAGTGGAAGAGTGCTTCATACCCCAAGTTTGTGTGCTGCTTCCCAAAAATAGCATGAGTGCTGGCTGGAAGAAGGACAGGTGGCTCATTTGTGGCCTCCTCAGACAAAGGAAAGGATCAGCAGTGGGACAGAGGCACTGCAGATCCTGTCAGACCAGCAGGAGCAGAGAAGCAGGTATAGTGAGTTGTAATCCCAAGGAGGGTCATGTGTTGCTTATCTGCAAAACTTCTACCAGGGCTGGGTGCTGCACCTTTGGGAAGGCTGGTCTTTGGGGAAGTGAGGATTGCCTGTGCTTCCAGGGAAGCTTTCCCCTGAAAGTCTTGATCTTGAGGAATATGTATATATATATATGTATTCCTGTATCTTCCCCTTTGTCTGAATTGCAGCAGAGGAAGCTGCTTTAACTGGATGGCAATGCTTAATGCCACTGTGCAAGCTCACCAAGTTTTGTTCTTCAGGAATATCCTGAGCCAGTCAGTGTTGTTTCCTCTAAATGAGGGTGGTGTCCCTGCTTCCTTGGTGCTGCCTGAAGCAGCATTTGGCCTCAGCTCCATTGTCTGCACTTCTTGGAGATGTGACTCGTGGGCTTATTTATATATGTGGTGGTGCAAGCAAAGAAAGCATGGTTGGTTCTCCTCTCTTCTCTCTAAAGTTCCCCTCAGAAAGCTCTAGTGTGGTTTCTCTGCTCACAGTGCTAAGGTTGGCTGAGTATGGAAAATGAGAGGCTGCTGCAGACCTACAGCTCCTTGGACCAGCTTGGTTGCAAGAAGGCTCTGCCATTCATACAGTCAGAGAGTCATTAAAGTTAGAAAAGCTCTCTTGAGTCCCACCATTCCCCCTGCACTGCCAGGTGTACCCCAAAGCCATGTCCTCAAGTGCCACATCCACACACCTTTTGAATGCTTTCCAGTGCTGTAGCCTTTGCTGCTCCTGTGGCTGAGTGACTTTTTGGGAGGGTGGAAGCTGCAGCAGAACTTGCTGAGAGCTGCTGGGCACAAAATTAAATTCATTGTGATCACAGGTATTTAAATTGCTTATGGAGCTGCACAGAGAGCAAATAGACACCAGAGACAGCAAGGAAAAAGTCAACTTTCTTGCCATGCCGTTCCTTGACAAATAAGAATCTTTGCACTGTGTAATTTATTATACTTTTGGAGAACTCTTTCGTTGGAACAAGTGTGCACCCACTTGTTGCATGTACATGGAAAGGGGTAGGGGTGAGGGTTAAAATGGCTTTTCTTGTAAGCAGACTCATTCTTCTAAAGCTGGAAAACCCTGTTTCTTGAAAATCAGCCCTGGTCTTGGAAAGTCCCTGACATGGCATGTGTTTCCCAGGGCAGCTGTCTGTGGGTGAGCCTTTCTGTATTTATTTGTGGGCTTTGAAGTTTTCTACATCAAGGACTACTGAGACCTGTGGGGTTTTCTTGTTCGTTTTTTTTTTTTTTTTCCCCCCCACAGTAGGGATTTTGATATGAATTAGTCTTTAAGGTCCCTTCTAGCCCAAACCATTCTATGATTACTTTGATTCTCTGAGCCTTAAATAGCAGTACCAAGCTCCTCTCTAAGGGCATTCTGCAGTCCTCGTGGCATGATTTGCTCAGAAATACGGGTTCCCTGTGGCATTTCAGCCTTGGTTATAAAAATAACCTTCAGCTGCACAAGTGGCTTTAGGAGTAGTGACACACTGGGCCACCTTGAGCATCCTCTGTGCACCTGTCTGTGACTGAGCCTCTGTTCTGGGGAGGGCAGCTGAGAACATGCAGGTGGTAAGGGTGAGGACCTAAAATGGCAAAGGCTTTGGGCAGAGGAGGTGCTTTTACCTTGTGGCAGGGGCTGGGTGTGCCAGCAGTGCTGAAGACACCCTATGGAAGGACAGACGTTGTGTCTGAAGTCACCTTTCACAGCCTGCTGTGCAGATTGTGACTTCCCAGTCACCTCCTGAGGGGATGTGCCTCAAATGGAACATCACTTGTGTGCTTCTGTGAGCCGAGTCTGAGCTCTGCTGCACTGGGAGCCCTTGCTGGGGCTGCTTGGAGCCCGGGGATGTTTACCAGAGCCCTGACCTTGCTGTGAGGACATGGGCTGCACTGCTGCGCTGGGTTTCCAGTAGCAAACCAGGCTTTGCTTCAAATAACCAGGGGAGAATGCAGATCCCACTTTTTGTAGGATGCCTTCCACATTGTGGCAGGAGGAGTGCTTGCATGCTGGTGTAATTACTAAGTGTGAACAAAAATAATGCAGCTTGTTTTAGATCATGAAAAGCAAATGCTATATCCATGGAGAAACCTGCCCTGGCCCAGCAGCAGCTGGCACGTTTTCCTCCAACACGGATTCCCAAGCCTGCTTAGGGCACAGCAGGACTTGGACTGGGCAAAACCCAAACGTGTTTTCTGTGCCTACATACAGGTACTGAGCTGTCTCTCCCCTACAGCAAGAGGACAAAGAACTTGGCTACAGACCCCTGCCTCTGTCCTTGCCACCTCCAAGCCTTGGTCACACTAGTGACCCTTCTGTATCAATGCTTTTAGGAGCAGTGGAGCTGGAGGTCACGGATTTGGGGCTGGGAGCTGTTGGTGGGATGAGGGCAGGGAACTGTGGAGCATCATCTCTGCCAGAGGACATCTTGGCTGGCTCCTTGCCTGGCCTGTGTTGTCCCTCAACTCTGTTCTTAGGAGAGCAAGAGCACCTTCAGGGGTTGTGCACTGACAGCTGCCAGGTCACAGCACTGCTGTGTGTGTCCCAGGAGACTTTCCTTACCATTTCCCAGGCTCTTTCATTGGACACCCCTAGTGCACAATTTAAAAATGACACTATGTAATTTTAAAAAAACAACCCCAAACCACACCCAGTATTCTGATTTTGGATGTAGTCTGGCTTCCTTCATGAACTCATCCCACAGCTGTAGGCATATGCTCATTCTTGCTGTTACACAAGTGAGGCTAAAATTAAAACATCTGTTATTATTTAACTTCAGTTTGCCAAAATACTGTTTTGAGCAGCAAAAGCTTTACTGTTGTGTATCATTGGGGTTTTGGAAATATAATTAATGTTACATGTTGTTTCTTAATGTCTTGTAGCACAGGTGGAGCTTTGCAGGAGGGAGCAAATGCCTGGTGCTGAAGGACCCTCCTCTATCCATGTGGCATTGCACAGGTTTATTGAATTTTTCTGTTTATGGCCCAGTGCTCCAAGTAATGTAGTTTCCTGGAACTGTCAAACCCTCTTGGTTGTGGAGCCAAAATTAAATAGTGGGATCTTGGAGCAGGGAAGCCTGTAGTGTTACAGCTTTAACTCAGTCCAGCTTCTTTCTGAATGCCTAGAGAGGATAAAATGGGGATTTCAAAGGTAGGATTTATAGATATATTTAGTCTAAGGAGTTCTTTATGAAAAAATAGTCATATATATATATAGTATGTGTGTGTGTAGATATATATATATATATATTTTCAATTTTTATTTTTAGTCTGAGTCCTTTACCAAAAAACCCTCAAGATATCTGAAATTAAGGAAGCCATCCTCAAAAATCTGCTTCTCTGTCATGGAAGCAGGATCCTGAGGATTGTCAGGAGTAGTACCAAATGCTTGATGTAGGCAGCAAAAAGCTATTGTGGTTTTTTTTAATCTGTTTGTATTTGGCATGTCTTGTACTGCACAGATCAGAGGGAAGAAAGAAAATAATATGTTCTCTCCAAAACGAATAATTGTCAAGTTTACAGGATGGAAATTACCTGTAGCTAATGTAATGGGGTTTGCTCACCTTTTCTCCGTGCACAGGGTTTGAAAGGCAAGTGTTGTTGAATTACCTGTGCAATGGGCTGAAGAGGGGGATTCAAACCCTTCTGATTTCACAGGAAAATAATTAAAATGGAGCTGTGCTTTTGCTTGATCTCAGAGGTGCTTCTAGCTAAATAAAAATAAAAGACTACCTTGGGGACAGTCTCTGCTGTTAATTAACTAGCTAAATTCTGCCTTCACTATTCTCCAGTGGGTTTCCAGCAGTTTTGGCACTCGGCGTCGCAACTGGAAGCTGCCAAACACAACTTTGCACCTTCAAACAGCTGAACAGCCTTCTGAGGGCTGGCTAGGATATGGAAATTGGAGTGTCTAGGGAGCCAAGTGATGGAAAAGGGCAGCAACTGGCTGCTGGTAGAGGAGGGATGCAGCTCCTTTCCCTCAGACACCCTCTGGTTATCTGTGACCACCTTCCCCTGGTCAGCAGCAAGGTTGGGTTCCTGCCAGGAAAACAGCTTTTGTGTTTCCTTAAATATTCCACTGCTCTTTTGGGGAAAAAAAGCCACCAACCCAAACCTGAATTGCTGTTATTACTAGAGTTGGTCAGCTGGCTGAATTGGGCCTTTTTATTTTCATTAACAAATGCTGCCAGGTGATGTTTTTCCAGTGAAGTCATGAGTGTGTTTCCAGATGAGGGGCAGATCTTCCCAGCACTGCCATGGCTGAAATCTGGGCAGGCTGGAGCAACTGTGGAGTCCTGTGCAGGCAGCTTTCTGGAGATCATTGGGGTGGGATAATAATTCCATCATAATAATACTTCTTCTTCTTCTTCTTCTTCTTCTTCTTCTTCTTCTTCTTCTTCTTCTTCTTCTTCTTCTTCTTCTTCTTCTTCTTCTTCTTCTTCTTCTTCTTCTTCTTCTTCTTCTTCTTCTTCTTCCTAACTATGTTGGATCTTTTTTTTCCCCTGAAACCACAGAAGTGTGGGTTGATTGGAGGTGGGCATAACTCAGAGTTAGTTATTGGACCATGCAATTTGTTGTTTCAGAATCTGCTTTGATACCACAACAAACATGGTTTTAGTAAGTGCTCTTTTGGGAACTTTTTTTTCCTGGGAAACGAGGCTGTGGAAGCTCCAGTTTCATTCTCCCTGTCTTAGAAACTCAAAACATGGTATTGATTGTTAGTGTTAAGGAAAAGTTCCCTTAGACCCTGCAGGTTTATTTTGCTCTTAAGAAATTACTAAAGGATGCTTTTGTTTAAATCATCCTGAAGGATCTGAAACTTCAGAGAAGTTATCCTTAGTGAGTTATTTTCATAATTGTATTGAACTCCTTTCTTCTCTTTTTTTTTGCGGGGAAAAAAAGGGGTACTTTTTCTTCCCCAGACTTAAGAATAAGCTGAAGTGAATGGCATGATCTTTGGGGAGCTTGTTACTCTGTTGGAATTCTGCTGTTTCCAGCACATTTCAGGAGAAAAGATGGCTTAAGTCAATTTTGTTTTAAACACATGAGATAAGATATAATTTTACAGCACTTGCAACAGATCTCCCGTAAAAATATTCGTAATGGTATTTTACTTTATATTGGGTATCAGTGCTCAACAGCTGCTTTCCAAATACTGAATTTGGTAAATAGTAGGTTCTAGTCTTTTTTTACAAGCTGCTAGTGACCAGCTGGTACCTAGGGCTGCCCTGGATATATTTCAGAAATTTCTCCCTGTAAGGGTGGGAAGGCCCTGGTGGAGGTTGCCCAGAGAAGCTGTGGCTGCCCCATCCCTGGGACTGTTCAGGGCCAGGTTGGACAGGGCTTGGAACAAGCTGGTGTAGGGGAAGGTATCTGTGCCCACAGCAGAGGGGTTTGAAATGGGATGAGCTTTGAGGTCCTTTCCAATCCATGCTATTCAGTGATCCTGTGTTGATGATCTGATCTACTTACTGGTTTCTTGTTTTTTAACCTGATTTGATTTGTTTGGCTAAAAGTTGGGATGCAGGGTAGCCTCTGGATCTGCCTGCAGCCTGCCTGCTGTGCCAGCAAGTTCAAAAGTACCAAGGGTTGAACAGAATCTGTTGTGCAGGAGCCAGGCTCCATCTCATATCTCTTCTCTTCTAGGCTTGGAAGAAAAACCAGTTCTTTCCAAAAAAGAGAAGATGAAGCTGAGGAAGGAAAGATGGCTGCAGAGTGAGTATTTCTGTGACACACAGCATCAGAGAGCATGCTTCTGATGGATCTCTGTACTCTGGGTTTGGGTGACAGTGCTTCTCAGAAATCTTCATCCCTCCCCAGCACTGGGTAGAAGTTCCAGGTATTGTTTCTCAGTGTTCAGCACCAAGACTTAGTCATTGCCCCAGTTCTACTTTTGATTTTTTTACCACGTGTAAAATATATGACTACATAAACCCTTTGTTCATCCAGAAGAGCACTGTGCCTATATAAGTTTAGCATATTTTCCTATCTTTTAAAACTCTAGTATAGATGTGAGTAGCTGTCTAGTGGAGCTCCTCCTGACCCAGGAGCCATGGGGGTGGCAGGACAGGCTGGAGCTGAGCTCCATGCTGCCACCAGCTAGTCCCAAACCTCAGTGGTGAGACCTTACAGTGGGCTCTCCTGCCCCCTCAGTAAGGGAGAACTCTGGACACTGCTGGTTGTGTTCCTGCTCTTTCCCACATGCTGCAGGTCAGTGAACCCACTTACCAGACAGTCTGGCCTTTCTCGAGGCAGTGAAATATGAGCTAAACAAACCCAACCCATGGCAGAAATGCTTCTCTTTCCTATTTTTGCTTTCAGTGTCTTAGCACAGTAGGGAATGCTGTGGATGGATGCTGGCCTACCCAGTGTAGCAGAGGGATTCCTTGTATCACATGAAGGTGTTCTTGGGACAGGCTTTTCTTCTAACACCTTCTTGCCCAGCAGAGTTGGATGCAGACTATGTTTGGGGCAGAGGGATGTGGCTTTCTGCTGCACCAAATGCTCTCTGTGCCTGAGCTCTGAGTCCAAGTTCATTAACCTTTGATCTCACCAGTTGCACTGAAGGTGTTTGGCTCTTCTTAGATAAAAAGGTATGAATTTAACATGCATGAGTGTGAAGGAAACCTTCTCCCAAACAACCAGCCAACAGCTTCTGAGTGCCTTAACATCTTGCTTGGACACAAAACACAAATGGCTGTGCTAGTCAAGATCAGCTGCTTTAGAAAAACCCAGGAGCAGGATCCCTACACAATCTTAATCTAGCCCTCCTTGTTGCCTCTGTAGCATCAGTCTTTCCCAAGATTATGTGTGCTATTTTGGCCCTGCTGTGGCCTCCTTCCCTTTCTTTTGGCTCTAAAACTACTAAGATGAGAGAATATGAGGGAAATGCAGAGGCTTTGCTTTGAGGAGAACACCAAGACAGGAAACTCCAGGCCAGATTTTCTGTAGTAGGAGATACTAGATGTTAGAAGTGCTTTACAGGCACAGAAGAACCTAAAAACTCTGCCAGTTCTTTGTGAAGGAAGAGCTTTTGGTCCCCCAGAAGAGAGCCCAGCTTAGACAGCTGAAGTTATCACTGCATCTCTGTTTTCCTAAATCTAAGTTTGTTGTTTCTTCTTGTCCCAGGGCTGCTTTTGTGACACTGGATGCCAGGACCCTGGGAACAAACGATCAGCCCAGTAGTGCAAATGCAAAACTTTCATTCCAATAAGTAATCTTAGAAGAGACCAGAGAGGGGAAAAAACTTATGTAATGTTTCAGACATTAGAAGCATGCACATTTAAAAATACATATATTGCATGGCTCCTCAGATGAACAAGACTTCATAGGAAAAGAATTTGGGATGTTTGCGCAGAATCAGGTGTCTGAAAATTTTGAGCACGTACTGTTTATGAAAGCACTGAAGTAGTCAGCTTCATAAAGCCAGACCAAAAAAAGAAGTAATGCAGAACAGAAAGCTGTGTTCTTGGCAGGGATTGCTGTGAGAAGTGTTTCCAATCCTGATTTGTCACAAACATCCATGTACAGCAGAACTGTAGTTTATGAAAAACTGTCGCTCTTCGACTCAGCGGAGTTGGAGAACAAGCAAGGCAAAAGTATTAAAGGAGCCAGCCACTGAACTTGAGTTCTGCTTCCTTGACTGTGGGAGCAGGATTAGACCCAGGACTGTGGTCTGTAAGTGGGACTGGCTGCTTTTGTGCTCCCACCAAAAATAGTTCTGTCTTCTGTGGCCATACTGCCTTGGGAGCTGTTGGCCTCCCTGTGTCACCAGCTCAGCCCCAAGGCTGGTGGCACACTGTCATGTCCACACAAGGAGTTTGTAGCTCAGCACTGAGGCGCATCCTTGCAGTTGTCCAAGGGACTTGTGGGTCATCTTGCATTGAGCTGGAGGCTTGTAGCAGTGCTGGGCTTTTGTGGGCTGTCCTAAAGGACATATTCTGCTGGTGCTCACCCTGGAAGCCGCTGGCTTTGAGAAGCAGCTGTGGGACTTACTGCTACATCAGGGAGCCTCAAGAACTGAGGCAGAAGCCTGTGGCTTTTAATGCCCACCTCCTAAGGCAAAGAAAGAGACAGATGCAACATATGTGGAGCTTTCTGTGTCCACATCCTTGTCAGAGCTGCTGCTGGCAGACTGGGAAACCTGGTCCTGGGAAAAGTCATCTGCATCTGCCACTTGGTGCAGTGCTCTTCCAAGGGTCCCCTTTATCCAGCATCTGACTGCTTGCACTCTACAGTGAGTCATGAAGGTGGAACCTTGACTCGCTTCAAACTAAGTAAACAACTGACATTAAGTCCATATTTTCTGTCTGTACTAGGAGACTGTTGTTCGGTCCCAAAAGAAATGCAGAGAGAGGGCTGTGCCTGCTTAAGGACAGATGTGGAGTTGACTGTATTTGGGTTGTCCCTTCCCCTCTTGTTTCCCAATTCCATGCAAGTTCAGTGTGTTTTTTATGACACCAGGACTCCTGTGCCACTTCGCTGTGAGCAATGAACAGTGCAAGGGATGGAAATAGACTAAAATCTGTCAGGGAATTTCACTTCCCATTGTAATGTCAGAAGGGACATATATAGTTATGAGCAAATATATCAATGGAGGGAATAACCCAGCTGCATTTTGTTCATTTTTTCCCTGATTTAAATCACTTCTGGCCTGTTGTAAATGGTAAAACAACTTACGAATTTCATAGTTCAGGGGTTATCTCCTGCAGGTGTTTCCCCTTCTTCCAGTAATGCCTTATTTTTGATGCAGAAATAGAAAGTGTAAAGATGGCCAAGCAGAAGCAAAAAGCTGAAGCGAAGCGGAAAGCAACACCTGTGGTGGGAGACATGCAGCCCTTGATGGAAGCCCTGCCTGAGCTCTCTTACCTGACCACAGGTGGCAGGGGAAGGAAGCCTCTCAAAAGGTATGTGCCATTTAGAGATGGGCTATGTATTTCCCTTCTTGGTGTGGGGTGAAATGTCCTTCAACTCAGCTTGTAGCTACAGACAATGGTCAGGAGAACAGGGTCTCATTCTCAGCCCTGTTCTAACCCTTTTCATGCTTCACTTGACACAGGAAACAAAGATTAAATGTGTCTTCTGAACCCCAGAGGGGAACCATATTGCTTGGATGAAGCTTGGCATGAGACAGGCTGGGAGCATCCAGATATCCTGGGAATTACAGGAGTAGCATGTCGGTGTCTGCATTGTAATGCTGCTGAGCTCACCTGCTAACCTCATCTTGTGGTGTTGCAGCCTGACACTCCTTCCTTTCAGACCTTCATCCAGGCTTTATCCTGAGGCACTTCAAGCCCTTTGAGCAGTGCCCTTTGTGCTATTGCCAAAATTCTTGTTGTAGTGTGACTTCGGCCAAGAGCATGGCTGAGTTGGCTGTTCCCTGTGCACTGTCAGCTCCCTCTCTCCCTATCCCAGACTTTTGCCAAAAGTCTCTAAATCCAAAAGGATTTAGAAGCCCAAGTTAGCATAGTGGAGGTGGGAGTTTGACATGGGCTGATGTCACCTACATTGCCTGTGACCTGCTAATCCCAAACCAGCCCCCCTTGGTACTGGCATGGAGGAGCTACAGGCTCTTCTTCTTGTTGGCTTCTGGCTTCCTGAATGTCTGTATGGAAGAAGTGTTTGAAATAATCAGAGGAGGCTTTTATAGGATTTGAATCATTACAGAAAGGAAGGGTAATACTCTGGTGATTTGTCAGCAGTATTAATAAAAGATTAGATTCTCCAGGAATTTGATCTCCTGGAGGGTAAAAGCGCATTACAGGGAGGTTTTTATTCTGTTTTATAATGAATGAAGGCAATGAAGTGTAATGAAGCTGAGCTGCTAACAGGGTCCAAGTGAACAGGCAGCATGCTGGTGGTTTTGAGGGGAAATCCAGCGGGGAATGTACTCTAGAATAACTTCCCTTTAGGCTTTGTCACCCTCTGCAGAGCTGCTCACCTCTGAAGGGACTGCCGTGGCTTGGTGGCACACACAGATTTGGCAAGCCCTGCTCTGGTGACCAAGGGCTGCCATCCAGCTTGAGAAAGGATTTTCCTGAGCTTCTGTGAGCACTCCAGGCAAACTAGGACCAGAAATTGTTCCTGTGCTGAGCTGTTAAAAATGAGGAGGGGGAGGGGAGAGGAGAGGAAAATGAGCAGGAACTGATTGGATAGAGACTGGTGATGGAGATGAGTGACGTGAAGGAATGTGAGGCAAGGGGAGTAAGAAGAAGGGAAGAATGGGGGGGGGGGGGGAAAGGCAAAATAAGAGGATGGAGGGTAGCATGCCAGAGAAGGAAATAGAAAGAGGAGGTCACTGTAACCAGAGACCAGATCCTGCTGTCTTAAAGAGGAGGTAAGAAATTGTTGTGTTTCCTGACCTTTGGGGCATAGCAGGTGGGGATGGCCATAGCCCCCAGCACCCACCAGTATGGGATATTCCTCCTTGATCCCTGCTCCAACAGAGGTGGGATACAGGCCCTCTTTCTCCCCCTTGGCCTGTATGCTGGGGCTCTGCTTCAGGGTGAACTGGGGAGGAGCTACCCCATGGAGGCAGAGCCTTTTCCCAACCTCTTTCTCCTGTTAACTTCTGTATTTGTGTAAACCTGAAAAACGGGAATTTTGTCTCCTTTCTTTAATGTCCAGTTCTACCAGCAACTCCCCTTGTACAGCACTAGTGCCAAAAGCAATTTCTGCACTTCCTGTGTGTCCCTTGCTGGGGCTTAGTGCTGGCTTTGTGGTAAATCTCTGCTGCTGCTTGGCATCGGGCATCACGAGGGATGGTGTTACACCTCTGGTCTCCTTGGACTTTGCCCAGGAATAAGGAATGCATAGAGAGATGGCAGATCTATATCTGCTGCTGTGCCTCTTCTGCACATAGTGCATCATCCTGTATTACAGCATGTTATATCCCAGTAATCCCACTGCAGGAACCAGGGCAGGGCTGGCACCTCCCTCCTCTTGCTGAGTATCCATGGCACTCCCTGTAAGGGATGGAGCTCCGTGGTGTCAGCAGGGAACGTGAGCTGTGCAGAGGTGACATGTGTAGTGGGGAGGGGAGGTTCCATGGAATCTTTTCTCTAAGCAACAGGATCAGTTTGACCCAGAGGTCAGTGATCAGCAGAAAGTGATCTGGGCTGGGCAGCTAGTGACCAGTTCTGGCACTGAGTGATCTGGTTTTCCTGTAATGCTTCCAGCTCTGTCAGCCTCGGGTGGAAAGAGTTTGCATTTCTGTGAAATGCCTGGCTATGGAAATAAATGCCTTTCAGGACAATTTCTATGCAGGGCAATTAATTACCTGTCCTTTCTGGAAAGGCAGATGTAGAATCCCTGGACTCTTTCCATCTACACAGCCATTGCTAAATTAATGCTCTAACACTCACTTGTTTTGTTTCTTCTCTCCATAGCCACATAAAAGCAAAAGCAGAACCAGCAGACTTCTGTCTGATGAAACAAGCTCAGAAACACCAGCTCCTGTAAGTACCCAGTTGTCAGTGCCCAGTTCCTGCTGAGCCTCATAGAGTGGTTAAGACTGGAAGGGACCCATAGGGTTCACCTGGTCCAACCCTTGTGCTCAGGCAGGATCATCTAGAGCTGGTTGCTCAAAACCCAGTTCCACATGGCTTTTGAATATCAACAAGGATAAGTAACTCCTGGACTTAGTCTGGCAACTCCTTATTCCCTATCTGTTAGATAGTTTATACTGCCATCAAGAATTTAATTTTCCCTCAGCATAGCTCTCCTGAGGCTCTGTGATACGGCAGTGTTTGCTTTCTTGTTGCCTGGATTTCTGTCAGTTTTGAGCCATTCAGCTTCAAACTGAGGCTGAACAGTCAGGCTACAGATCCAGCACTGCTCTCCATGAATACCTTCTCTGTCAGAAACAGGCCAGTGTTGGTGCTGGGGTGCCTTTCTTGCTCAGTTCTGCCTTGCTTTACTTTCTGGTGGTCTGGCAAGTCTGTGCTTCTTGGGAGGGAAAAATCTTGGAGGAAAGTTTTGAGGTTTCTTTCCTGAGGTATTAGTTCAGATGAGAGGTTCCCTAAGCTTCACCTTATTACCCCAACCCAAGCTTCAGGAGCATTGGCTCCTCTCTCTGTTTCTCTGGCAGGAGCATTGAAGGGAAAGGCCATGCTTGAGAGGGAAACAGCAGTGCTACCAAGTGTTTGTCTGGCAAGGCTCTGGAGAGCCTGGCAGTCTGAGGGAGATGAGGATGCTGCAGTGGATGTGGCTGTGTGAAAACTCATAGGGTTTTGGTTATTTTTTTTTTTATGCTCCTGCTCTGTTCTTGTCCCTCCCTGCTTGCTTGCTTTTTAAGACAAGGCCATTTCCCCAGGAAGCAGCTGTGACCAGGCATGCAGAAGTAACTGTCATGCTCTTCCCATGGTGTCCAGCTAGTGTTGCATGTAGGATTACCAAGACTCAATGTTCAGCAATAAAGAGAATCAGTAGATGAGCTCTCTAAAGAGAATTTGATTTTGTGCTGTTGCAGTCTGAAGTAATCTTCATTCCTGGTGATTCACCAGATCCACAGTCTCTTGTTTCTGGTTTGCTAGGGTAAAGCTGTAAAAAAAAACTCCATTCCTATGTGATGCTGGACACTATTGTGATTGTTTCTGTCTCTGTGGCATGAGATCAAAGTCTCTGGCTCCCATGAAGCTGGCAGCAATTTGAGCTTTGCCCTTGGCTAAATCAGGTTTATTCTTGTGCTGTCTTTCTCTGAGATTTACACCCAGGATCACTCTGTCTCAGGAGAAATCTTCTGCTTTTATGACTTGGTCTTTATCTGCTCAGTTGCTTTCACATGAGGCACTTGGAGAACTGGTGTATTATTTTTCTCTCCTCAGAGACCAGGAAGTGGCTCGGTTTCACGAGGTTATCAGCGATCCCCAGTTCAGAGCCAACCCCCTCCTGGCCATCAGCGAGCACCTTTCCAAGAGGCTGAGGCAGGGGGAAGAAGGGGAACCCCTTTAGAGCTTCAGCTGGGCCCAGACATGTGCAGGCTACGAGGGAGCACATCCCTGGCACAACATCCCAGCCTTTTTGGTGCTTGGAAGCAGTTCAGCAGATGATTAAAACCACCAGCACTGCTTTCTGTCTGCAGGAATAATGCAACTCTCTCCTGACAGGGGCAGCTGCTCCTTTACAGGCAGCCTGGAGCAGGAGCAGACTGTTCTGTGGGATGCTTGTGCAGGTATTAATTCCTGCAAAGTGTCTTCATATATTTGTTCTTCTTGTGAGCAGGTATGATTTCTGAAATTGTGCCAGACGGCCATGTACCTGTTTTCTGTCGTTCCCCCCACCTCTCCCTGACAACTCTGAGAAGAGGTTCTTGCTTGCTCTGTTGGGATGGTTTAGGACCCCAAGCCCTGGAGCCCAGGAGGCTTTTGGAGTTTGTCAGTCAGTGCTGCTGTACATAGACATTGTTTTCTGTGAGAAATTTAGCTTTGGAATAAACATACTTTCATACAGCACTGAGTTTGTCTGGCACTTGTTTTGGTAAATAGGAATTGAAATACGAGTTTTAGTTCCTTCTTTGGAAAAATTACTTTAAAAATTGTTCTTTCCATGTGTACAGTGAATCAGGAGACTGCTACAAGCAATGAGAAGTGACTGCAGATTGTGTCTAACTCATGGACCTGCCTTCCTCCTGCCCTGTCAGTGATGCTCATCCCTTTTGGCCTTTGTGCCCTGTTTGGCCTGCCCTGTAGGAAGCATCCCAAAACATGTCCAGCCTGCAGGCTGTGAACTTCAGCCACTTGTTTTTGGGATTGGGAACCTCTGGAGCAGGCTTCTCCTTTACCAAACACCAATGTTCACAAAACTCCAGTAATTATCATGGGGGACAACTGAAGGCAGGGCCATTCCCTATTGGAGATGATCCTGATTTGACAGTGCTGTCTTTTGAACCATAAAAAAGGTTTACTGATGCTTCTTAACCTAGGGAAAGCAGTCTGCTGCAGTTGACTCTGACCCAAGTTAGTGCCTGAAACCAGCTTCAATGGAGGTGGCTGGCACCTTGATCATACTTGTCTTGCCTCAATAGTAAAGCTGCTGCTGTTCTCTCTCTAGGCTGGCACTGTTGAACAAAGGCTTTGTGTGGTGCCTCTTGGCTCTTGCAGTGCAGACTTGCTGATTCTGCCTGTTAGAGAAATGCCACTCCATGCTTCTGCTGGCTGAGTCCATGGAGAAATGCTGACTGTCCCATCCTCCATTCTGTTGCTCTCAGGCTGGCCAGCCCCAGGTGCAGCCATTCTTGTGCTGAAAGGGAGAGAAGGTGGGAGATGGAGAAGGCAAAGACATGCAGAAATTGAGGTTGTTCAGCCCGGAAAAGAAAAAGCTCTGGGGAGACTGAGCCCTCCCACCCCTGTAGGGTCCTCTAGTCCCTATAGGGGCTTTAGAGAGAGTGGGAGAGAAGCTGTGGACAAGGGCCTGGAGGACCAGGACAAGGGGGAATGGCTTCATGCTGCCAGAGGGTTGGGTTAGGTGAGATATTGGGAAGAAATTCTGCCCTGTGAGGGTGCTGAGGCCCTGGCACAGGTTGCTCAGAGAAGCTGTGGCTGTCCCATCCCTGGAAGTGTTTAAGGTCAGTTTGGATGGGGTTTGGAGCAACCTGGTCTGGTGGAAAGTGTTCCTTCCTATGGCAGGAACTGGGTGACCTTTGAAGTTCTTTCCAACCCATGTCATTGTATAATTCTCTCATTCTGTAATTCTAAGTACAGAGGAGGATGGAAAATTGGAAACAACGAGATAAGAAAAGGAACAGTAACAGCAACAATATTAATAATGAAAAAGTACAAAATTCATGTGCAAAAAGACATGAGGCAATGAACAATGGCAGACAATGCTGCTATGTTTTTCTTTGACTTCAAGCCAGAGAGTCTCTACTGCCCACCCTGATAATGATGTGAGTGGTATGGAAAAATCCCTGGGTGCTAGTCAAAACTTGGATATGCCTCTGCAAAACCAGCTCCAAGCACTTTGGACCCCCCAAAGATATCACTGTCATGAAGGGCTTTGTGTGTGTAGGTCTTCCCAGGGTGGCACCAATGCAGGATCCCTAAGCCCTCAGGCTGCATTTGGATTTCCCAGCACTTTTAGGTGTTTACAGTCAGAGCTGGTTACTGGAAATCTGGACACCAGCAGTGGAGTTGTCCAGCACTTTTTCCTTGCTCAGCCTGTTTGCTGTGTCCCATTCTGTCCCTTCAAACCTCAGGGAGCCAACAGAGCTGAAGCCTCATTATCTGGGAGGCAGAGGGGTGACTGATCTGGTAGAAGTGTTGAGCAGGGTGACCTCTCCCCCTTTCTTATTGCCTGGTAGCTGTCCCCACGTGGAGGTGTTGGGCCAGTGACCCCCTTCAGTAGCTCCTGGTGGCCAGGATCTGGTGGCCAGGATGTGGTGGCCCTTGATGTGCATGCACAGCATCACTGTGTAAGACATTCACACATTCCTTCACCTTGGATGGGCCGGCGCCCACTCGGCTGCGTGTGTGTGTGTAACTCTGAGCCCGCTGTTTGGAATTGTTGGTCCCCCAGGAATTTAGCAGCAGTTAAACATGTGAGTGTTTAGAGCTCCAGTTCACAGCCTGTTGCTGCAGGCTTCTCCTGCCCCCGGCATCCGAGCAGTTGAGCAAAGGACTTAAAATCTGCCAGGAAACAGGCGTCTGAGACACAGAGTCGCCTTCGCAGTTGGCATGTTTTCAGGATGATAAAAGCTTTCACGCCTTTTTTTTTTTCTTTCTTTTTCAGATAGCAGGGTGGGAAAAAAATAGCTTCCAAGCTGTAAGGAGTAGTTGTGCCAGAGGGGTGGGTGGGGGCCCAACCCTGCAGCTCCAGATTTGGCAAGAAGTGAGTAAGCAGTGAATGCATCTCAACTCGGCACTGGAGGAATTTGGGGCTGCATTTTTGAGCTGTTCTCTTTCTTGCTGGGGATTTCGCCTTTGAAGGCTGTTCATAGAGCTGTGTCTGAAAGTGGGAGCCAGGGTATCCTGTCCATCTGGTGGTATCAGTGGATATTTTCAGCTACACACAAAGCAGTGGGTGGAAGGGGATTCTCCCTTCCCATCAGCTCATGGGTAGTGTTGGTGTGCAGGGATATTTTTTTAATATCCTTGCTCTTACTCCTCCCACATTTCTCTGTGGTACCTGCAATGGCCCGTTGGTTGGTTCCTTTGGAGCAGGGCTTGCATCAGGGCAGCAGCACAGCTCAGAAAGTGAGCTGTGAGTCACACAAGTGCAGTCCCAGCCTTTCCTCTAACCCTAGGAAATCCCTTGGGTTGTGAGCACGTAGCCTGCCTCCTTCCTCCTTCCGCTTGCTGCCTTGTCTGCCCTGGAAAGTTTTCCTTACAGAGCTCATACAAGTCCCCTTTGCCTATGGGAAATGTGGCTTTTACTGGGTAGAGAGCATTTTTGCTTGCACTCTGTTTGAAGCCATGAGCAGCTTTACGTGCCCATGGCTTTCTTTGATCCCCCGGAGCTAAGCATGTGAGATGGCTTTTGCCAGCCCCAGCACTGAGGCACATGCTGGTGCTGGGGATATTGGGGTGGAGCTGGCTGCCTCCCAGGCTGCTAGGGAAACCTTGTGGCTGCTGGGGTCCAGATGGCTTATCCCAAGTGCTGGCAGGGAGCAGTGGGGCTGGGGGGCTGCCATGGGCTCCTTGAGATGAGTCTCAGGTTCTCTCCTTCACCAGCTGAGAGCAGGCCCTGAGTCATGCCATGGTCTGGTGTAACTCCAGTCCTCAGCTACACTTCTTACGGTGTATTTAGGGTGCCAGTGGCAGCTGGTGAGGAGCAGGGGGAATATTGGGAGCATTGGGTCTCCACTGCAGTATGGTTGCTGTCCTCTGCTCCCTGGCTAGAGCACAGTGGGACTGACTGCCTTCCCCTGCATTCTTCACCACAGCCACTGGTCAGTTTGAGCTTTGATCCTCCGTGGCTCATTTGGGGGTGTATCTGTAGTTTGCTGTCTGGGGGTGAGGAGTTGTCTCCCAGCTCACAAAAAAGGCCTGCACTCCTTACCCTTCCATAACCTTTCACGTCACCAGTCACACCCCAGCCCACAGGAGAGTCTGTTTAAGGCATCTTGGCAGTGACATGGCTGCAGGTGCCAGC
The DNA here is from genome assembly GCF_963662255.1 of Cinclus cinclus. Taxonomy (NCBI): domain Eukaryota; kingdom Metazoa; phylum Chordata; class Aves; order Passeriformes; family Cinclidae; genus Cinclus; species Cinclus cinclus. Next base: position 4,359,963 of record NC_085066.1, on the reverse strand, counting down.
AGACCCCTCCAGCCATAGTGATGGTTCTCAATCATCCCACCGTGGGCGACGTGGCTGATCCAGCACTCAGGGAGCTGAAACTCCAGTGTGTCCTGCTCCTTCTGGCCCAGAAATTGGCTGGCAGAGCAGAGACTTGGCACTTCTGACCTTCTGCCACTCTTGCATGCTCCAGCACGTGCAGTGAGTACTTTCCCCATGTGGGGATATTTCCTTCCCCAGATGCCCTCTTCCCTTACATTTCCCACACTTGTATCTGTTTCTTTTGCCCTTTATTTATCTCTGAAACCAACCCAGGTGGGTTCTTGCAGGAGCAGCCTCAGGGAACCCAAGGAAATACAACTGCATGCAAATTGGAGCTGTGTGACGGTTTTGGAAGCAGATGAGACTGGCACCAGCAACTGCTTTCATTGCACAAGAGAGGGGCAGAGGTGAATCACCTGACCCAGCCTTTGCCTCAGAGCACAGCCCCACTTGTCCCTGCCCAGAAGCACAGGTTTCACCATGGCCTTTTTGCCTTTGTCTGTTGGCATCACTGCCCTTGGTGGCCATCCTGCACGGATGTGCTCACACAGTGCTGTGTCCTGGCCTTTTCAGAGCACTCAGGTAGGATGCATCAGATCTTCCCTTGAGAGCTGCAGTCCCGTTCCTGCTCTTTGCTTCCTGACCTTTCACCAGTTACTAATCCCAGGAGGGGTCTACCTCTTATCCCATGGCAGCTCAGTTTCTTTAAGAGCTTTTGGGTATTCTTTAAGTGCTTAAGAGCATTGCCACATACCATTTTGAAATCCCCATAAAGTCCAGTTAATTGGATCACCCTTATCTCCATACTCACCATTTCCTTGCAAGGGAAAGCCATGCCCTGCATGCTGACTCTTCCCAATAAGATAATTATCTGTGATCTGCTAACTGTGCTCTGAACTATGGTTGCTTTATGTGAGGTGTTAAACCTGGCTTTGTGTTTTTATTTTGATGAGCAATTTAATGCTGTGCAGACTTTTTTTTTTTTTTCTGGGAGAGGCAGCTGGTGTGTGGCTCTGTGGTTTCTCTCTGTCCCGTCCTGATGCCTCACTGGGTGCTCTGGCAGCCCAAACTGGGATTGGCATCAGGAGTGGTGTTGCTGACAGGGGGGAACAAGGATTTTTGTGGTGGCTTTTTCTTCCTTAACCGATTCAAATTTCCTTAGGAAATAAGTTAAATATATGCAAACGTATTTAAATAGTGCAAGCAAAACACAGTGCCTTTCCAGCAGCATTTTTAAGATTTAGACCTTTGTATCTGGATTCTCTGAGATTTTCTGAACTGCTTGATTGCAAGTAGGATGCATAAAATACTATCTAAGGGTTTCTCTCTCCTTTAATGATTGGTGTTTTGTGCCAGATGGGGTGTGTTGGTGACCTTGCTTGAACTCAGTGTGATTTGTACACAAACCATACAGGTCTGCCTGCATCTGCTCCTTGTGGCTCATCATCCCCAAACATCTGGGGAGCCACAGTTGTCCGATGGTGCTACCCTAGGGCAATGAGGAGTGGGGTCTGGATCCATGCTCAGTGTTTCTAAATTGAGAATTTCTGTGGTTTAATGCAGTGCAGGTTCTCTTTGAGGCTGAGTAAGCCATGACCAGGGGGTTTGTTGCTGGTCTGTCTGCTCAAGAAGCGTGTGTGGAGGATGTTGACAGTGGTGTGTGACACTTTGTTTGCCTGATGCTCCCTGGACTTGGTTTCAGCAACACAAGTAGGAGAGGAAGCTTAGACAAAGAAATGTCCCAAACAGGAAGGTGCTAGAAAGGGAACAAATGTCAGACCCCGAGCAGGTAAAAGCAGATGATGCCAGGATATCCTCCCAAGTGAAGAAGATGAAGGAAGAGATAATCACCCTGGTGCAGGCACTCCTTTGTTCCAGCTCGGCCAGCCCGGGGGAGGAGGGGGGGATCATGAAAGGGGAGAGGCAAGAAGAGTTTCCCTACCCCATTCCCATGGGGATTTTGCTGCTCCTGGTTCCCTGCTCTCTGCAGGCTCGGCAGGGAGGAAGGGGGCTGCTCAGAGCCCTGCTGTGGGGCAGGGCCATGGGGGCATCAGTGCCTGCAGCTGTGAGGGCTGCAAGCCCAGACAGCCTGATGGATTTCTGAACACATCCACAGCCCTGGTGCCATGGCCCAGACTGGGAGCAGTGTTGGTGCTCTGGGCAGAGGGGACTGGCTGTGTTTACAGCTGTTTTGGATACACTTAGTCTGAATGCGTTTACAGCTGTCCTGGGTACTGTAATCACTGCTCACCAATGTGATGGTTCATCTAAACACTCTCCACTTCACTGGCAAAACAACCCCTGCCTGCCTCATGAACCCTTTTGCTTTGGGAGCAGGAGGTGTTACTATGGGAAGACACTTAACTCTAATAACTCTGTTGATGTTCCCCCACCCACCTTTTGGCCCTCTGTGTAAAGGCAGAGCTTGTGCTGCTTTCAGGGGTGCTGTGGGCACAGTGCCTGGTGTTGGTAGTGGGCTCCAGGTGAGCCCTGGGATGCTCATCATTGCTCAGTGTGCAGTGCGGGTGCATCAGACAAGCAGTGGATGCTGCAGGCACCTGGGATGAGCTCTGGATGCTGCTGCTGCTGGGGACCATTGTAAACAGAAGTGGTGAACCAAGTCAAGCAATCCTTTTCCATGCATTTTTCCGACTTCTCACATCTTGGGATTTTTTGAGCCAGAGATGTACTTGAAGAACGCTTGGATCTTGCTTACAGTTTTTCCTCCTAATTCCCAGTATTAACTTTATTTTTTTTATATTTTTTGACCACTCCTCATCACAATTCCACAAAAGGTCAGCTTGGTCTGTCTTGGTGCCAGGGCAGTAACAGTCAGCCTCATCTGCCATGACCAGAAACCTCCAGAGATGCTCCTGGTTTAAAAATTATCCTTGTATTGGTCACTGAACAGGTTGGTTCATGACCTGTTGCTGGGCAGAGCTCAGACTGTCCCCAGGGCAGTTCTGCATTTTGGTGCCTGGTCCTGCCTGCTCACTGTGACCCCAGAGACATATTTTGCCTTGGGTGGCACCACACAGCCCCATGCCTGTGGCTGCCCAGCCTGGTGGTGTGAGAGGGTGAGGGGGAGCCAGAGTCCTTCCTCTACCCTGTACTGCAGTGGGGTCCCTGCAGATGGGATGGAAAGACCAGGACCATTTGTGCTTGTGTGAAATTGCATTGGATGTCACTCTTCCTCCAACCCCAAGGATGGAGTTCCCTGTGGATAGAGATCCCCGTCTTTAGGACATGTTCCCAGCCTAATGTGGGGGCTTCTCTGTCTTGGGGCTGCCCTGATCCAGCTCTTCCCTTGGATGACATCAGGCAGGGCACTCTGCTTGGCTATCACCCTGTCTGTCTGCTCACAAACAGTCTGACATCACCACCCTGCCTGTAGATCCAGCTGAAGACATCGTGTAGGCATGAGGACACACCTCAGCATTGCTCAGGGGTCTACACAAGCAGGTCACTGCAAGAGGAGCTGCCACACTGTCTTGAAGCATGTGCTGGCCTTAGAAATTCATGTTGCAGACCATCTGTGAAGCAGCTGAACCTTTGATTAGGTACCTACGCTCCCCAGTTGTCCTACAGCAGCAGCCACCACCCCGGTGATGCCATTGTCCTTCCACAGGACTGCCAGCTTGCCACTCTGCAAGGAATGGGTTAAGCATCCTCCCTCCTTCTTTTTGCAGCATGGATTTGGAAACAGGTTCCTCAGGCTTGGCAGCTGCCCCGCTGAGGATCCTACATCGACAGCAGGGAAAAACTACAAAGCTTGGATCTGCTGCCAGGGCTTTTCAGGGATGCAGCTTCTGTTGGGTTGGTGGCACAGAATGGTGGAGGAGGTGCTGGGTCTGGCAGTACATCCACCACATCCTCAGGTGAGGTTAAGGACTCTAAAAGTAGGTCTGTATGAACTGGCATGCTGGATGCAAGGTGCGTCCCCAGTACGGTGGATATGGGATGGACAATGTGTACAGCATCACACAGGGATATATTCAGCACATGTGGGGACCCCAAGGAGCAAGAGCACTTTGCAAATCATGTTTCAGGTGGAAAATCACTGTCAGAGTGTGGAAGCCATGAAGCTGCATTTGACTTGTGTTTGAAATGTACCATGCTCACCTCTATGAGTGGCTGCCTAATATTTCCAGTTTCTCAGGACTTTGACGAAAAAACTATTGTTAAAGAGCCATTCATTTATTAAAGTGGATTTACAGGAAACAAACCCAGCTAAAAAAAAACCCAACCAATAAAAACAAAAAAAAACCAAACACCATACGCCAAGGTTTGACTTACTTGGAAAACCATGATGTTCCATAAGCACCAGCAAGTGAGTCAGAGTGGCTCAGCTCAGCAAGGACAGTTTGGGGAGGAAGCCCCTTTCATTCCACTGTGGCAGGTAGCCAGCTAATCCATGGTGGAGTTGGGTCTGCCATTGAGCAGGATGAGGAGCCTGGGAACAAGCTGTGCCTCCCACCCCACCATTGTCCCTGCCACATTTCAGGGTCAGGTTGGAAGGGAGCACAATGGGTCACCTGGTCCAACCTCCCAGCTCAGGCAGGGTCATCCCAGAGCACACGGCACAGGATTGTGTCCAACAGTGATTTTTCCAACATCCTGCTGGGACACAATCACTTTGGTGACACAGAAGCGGAACTGAGGAAAGTGGTTTTGTTTCGTGGCTTCACTGCTGATCCTAAGGCAGGGGGAAAACGGTAGTTAGTGTCAAATTCCCTGAGTGTAAAATAGGATAAGAAAACACAGACAGGCATTCCCAGAGGTGAAGGCATCAGCAGCCAAAAGCTGTCTGCCTGTTGGTGCTGCTGCTCCTGAGCAGTGCAGAGGTGAAGGGCTGTGCCTGAGAGAAGGAAGTATAAAAATAGCTTCTTGTTTCCAGCACTGGCTTTTGTTCTGGTCCTCTTTGCCCTCCCTGTGAACGCCTGCATAGATCTTTACTCCATCAGGAACTGGGAGAGAAGGAAGAAGCCACTCAGTCCTGCAGCTGGAGCCCGTGCTGGGCA